>NC_085140.1:216218688-216858150 GCF_024139115.2 Armigeres subalbatus | reverse complement strand
GTTACGCTGCCTCAATTTGTTTTAAGTTTAAAAGTATTTTGATTCTGTACTATGATCGAACGGAGATTTGATAGAAAATTTAGATACTTTAGGAATTCTCACAAATAAATAAAAAAAAGACGATTGACCAATTTTCAAGAAATATTATCGAACTAAAATGTATTTCCACCAGATTCCAGTATTTCAAAATGGAAACTGATCCATTGCGTTCGACTCGACAATCAAATACAGCTTCTAACAAAATCGAATCGTGTGAATATGATATAATTTAAACTGGATTTTGATGAATTAATGCATTACCAATCTATGTTTTATTTAAGGTTATTCTACTTTAATACATCCCATTCAAATCGTACAGTTGTCCCACGTGAAAATGTTGAACTAAAGTATATTAAGCCATTCAAGGAAGAATTGAAAACAATTTTTGAAATCATTTTATTCATCAAATGTATTCGTTTTACAAACCATTCCTACGTTTTAAATTGTCTTCCGCATTGGCCCTTGAACTTTGAAAATTTATTTCGATTTATTCAAATCTAGGTTTAAGTAAATACTTCATGTTAATTCTAGAGAGCATCTGTTTTTAAACAATTCATGTTGAATAAGTGAAGAATAAATAATTATCATCATTATTTTTATCATATAAAATGCTTTCCACAAAACCATCACAATCGAGTTATTCTTCAGCGCTCAGAAGATTTCCATCTAACATGCATTCGACCCTGCTGCGACAGAAAAGAGCATGACTGTCAACTCGAAAATGAAATGAAAACAGAGAGAATTTTCTCTCTCTGGCTAAAGAGAGCGTGACGCTTGTCAGTGTTGTTTTGTTGAATTCTCCTGCATCCCAGTTAGAACGAAAGCTCTCTCGTAATAATTGTTCGTAATAAATTCTTTATGACTCTTTTTAGGGGTATCTTTTGACAGCCAAAATGTATGGAATATTACGTAAATAATGACATCATAAAGCGTATTATTCTGAAAGCCAATTATTATGCATGTTAATGGCGTAATCTGAGTAGGCTATTACATGATATGTTTGTTTCATAAAAAAATCATGGTGGTTGTGCACAAGACACAAATTAAAAATCTAAATCACAAATTAATCTAAAAAATGGAATCCAAATTTGCAAATTTCGAATACTTATCCGTCTTTTAAATAATGTAAAAATATATAATTAATCAATTTTAGGTGAAACGAAGCTCTGTTGGTTCTGTAGTATAGATATTAACAATATATTGAGATTCTCACGTCCGAATGTGTGAGTGGCGATAAAAGGAAAACAAACACTCTAGATGGTGCTACTCAGCAAAGTTTGGGTAAAATGAGTATATTTCCATATATTTTTGACTCATTCTGCAACCATTGTGATGACTCGATCAGTTTTGAGGTTATGAGCAGGAAAACAAACATGTATTTCATACGCCGAATAGCACATCAGTGTGCGAGCGTTAAACGTCATCCATCTCTATTCCACATCGTGAGTCTTCAGATGTTGAATAATGGACATGCTTGTCTCATCAGCCGCTGAGCCACCCCATTCTTACACTATGTTTCACAGTTGAATAATAGATAATACCCTAAAAGTAGGCATTATTTATGGTTGCAATGCGCTATGTAGGAACGGAAGTGAGATTTTTAATGAGCTTGGAGCATTGAAGTGCAAAAAAAACGGTCCTGTCAGCCACATAAGGGTTAAAATATCACGTGTTGCTATCACTTTGATATAATTCATGGCCTGCGTAAAAATGAATAGAAGCATTTATATTTTAACACTTTTTTTAAATAAAATGCCATCGCCGGATATTTTGTTCGTATTTTTCAAAATTATATCAATTCGTTAATCTTTCAAAGGATTTGTACATTTTTTCATGATTTATTTGAGCATGCAATCAAAAGCTTTCATGTTTTCTATTGATTGCGCTATTCAAATTAATTCATGAAAACATTTAGACCTTTAAAAGTTAAACAGAATCGTGCGTGTATTTTTTAGCGTGTGTTTGATATGCTCACAAACACATTCTCTCGCTCTATTCCGAAGTGTGCTGCTGTCAAAGAAAACGAAAGTCCTGATTTTATTTAGGAACATAGAGCAAATATTGCATAAATTTGCTTTGTGGTGATAATCAATGGTGATAAAGTGTAAAAGTAGTTACGTACTTGATTTGCGGTGTCATATGCAATAAAGAAGAAAAACAGGCGATCCAAAAAGTATGTAACAGTTGCTTTTTCGAGGGCTGCTTTTCAATGCAATATTGGCAAGGATTTCGTAGGTGCAAATTTGTTTTGGTGATTAACACATCAAATCTTGCTACTTTTTACACAAACAACTTATTCAAATGAAAGCTTAGACTTGAAATTGTGTGATTGAATCAAAATTATGTTCATAAATAGTTATGCGTTTGCTGAAAACGCAAATATTGTTGAGGGTGCCAACAACTGTCACACCCTGCCAATGCCGTATTCTACCCTACTTACGAACCGTCCAAAGGAGGACAAAGTAACCTGGATTTTATAAATGTTTCGCAATATACAAAACACGTTCCGCGTGCAACTTATTCACCGAACATTAAAATCAGAACAAAACTCGATTTTAGAATGTTCTAAATCCTACCTGAAAACGTCCGATCACGCACCAATTGTTTACTCACTCGGCCGCGCGAACTATCTGCTTACTGAGCAGAAAACACAAAACAGGCACTGATGGCGCGCAATGCAGAACATATTTTGGCAAATTGCGCGATCGTTCTGCCGTCCGGAACAAAAAGCCACACGCACTACCTATTAGGGGTGGCTCAATTAGTATGGAAAAACTTTTTTCAATTCTTTACGTTCTTATTTGGTCTAGTTGATGCCTGATGCTCTGGACAATTTTCAGCCAAATCGGTTGTCAGCCAGGGGTAAGCCTCGTTGGAAGTTTATATGCAAAATATATGAGCAAATGATCTTGTGACTGACGGCACAACTGATGAATGAACACGATACCTATTCATATCTTGAAGATTTACAGAATGTTATAGAAACCGCGAGAAGATTAGAGTTTGCCCAGCTGTTATAAGTTATCTCTGAAGTGGGTCGATATTTCGTTTCTTTTACCTTGAAAAGAAATAAATTCACCCCTCACAACAATCCAGTAAAATGATAATATCTTTGCCTAATAAACTTTAATCTTCTGCGGTTTTCAGCATAACATTCTGTATTTAATTCAAAATAACTGAATGAGTATCATGGTTCTTGATCGTAAATTGTGCCATCCAACTGCAAATCACTGTTTTGATGTTTCTTCCATAAACTTCAACGAGTTTAGCACCACTCCAATGATGACCGCTTTGGCTAAAATTTTGTCCAGAGCATCAGGCATGAATAGAACCAATAAGAGGGCGGCCCATCAAAAAATTAAAAAGTGTTTTTGAGCCACCCTAATACCTATGTTATAATTATCAAAACCAATAGAGAAGGAAAGTGGCGCAATGACTCCAATCATATTCTTACCTTCAACTATTTTGAGGCTTTCTAACAAAAATTAATATAATCACTCTAATAAAGCTTTAAAAAATGCGATCCTCATAAACCATGCGTCTCCATAACGAGTCACTTTATCATTTTCTCCAAGAGCGAATAAGGGGACTCGGTAACCTGCAGCCTTGAATTCTAATCGGGTATAATTCGTGGTAATTCATATGCGTGCACTAGGTGGTAACGATAAAACTACATGATTAAAACTCAATAAAATTAATAATAAAAATATAATCAGTACAGTACACCTTACTTTTAAATTTGAACTTAACACCACGTAAATATGCAAAAGTTTCGTCGTAGCTAGTTTAATTTGTGAGTTTGCTTTCGTTTTCGAATGAGGGTGAATATAAACAGAAAAAAATCTGCTTTCCATGTTCCGATTTTCCAATCGTGAACCTTTATAATTTGAGAAGGTCGTTGTTGACTGTTTCGAGTCGTATTTTCTCTAATTATGTTACAGGTAACTGTAACTCTCCTGACGATTGTGATGTGGTGGATTTGAACATGAGCTCGTTAAACTTTTATAAAAGTGCAAAGTATTCGCAAGCCTACCCCTGCCAAGCGCTCAGAGCGCACCAGCTAGAACTAGTGCTGGGTGGGACACCAACATACCTGACACGAAGGCTTCCAACGAGACAGGAGGTTTGCAGGCCCAATAAGCCGCCTGTATAGGCAATCTTACGAATGACATAAGCGATATTATACGATCTCGATACAAACGGCAACGACCTGGCGACGAATCAAGGATCAGATTGGAAGCTAGTCGCTAGGTTTTGAAGGTTCTGACAGGGTAATCTATGATGAATTCCAGCCACTTCAACATCGTGGCGCTGCAGAATTTATTGGCCAGGACATAAATTGTGGAAAAGCGGGAGTCGAGCGGCTGCAGCACTTCAGTAAAATATATAAAAATGCTAGATAAACTCAAAACGTCTCGCGACTTTCATCATAAAATTCTGAATTCAACTCTAGATGAAGCCATTTTAATATTAATTTCCAACGAATTTAACAGCGCCCAAACGATGGGCGATTAGGCTAAACTGTTGTCCAAAGAATCAGATTTATAACACTCTGACGGAATCAAGTTCCAAGCCGCGTTGGGGCACACACTCGATTCAGAGGCGGCGCACAACCGTCAATTTTGTTGATTTAGCTTGCTGCGTCGCAGCATGCGTGTATTAATAAAATGACAGTTTGCGTTGCTTCCGTATCGAGTGGTGTGCCCCAAGCGCAGCACTTTTAAACGATTCCGTCAGAGACTCCAACAGAATTAAAGAGGCGGCTCATCAAAAAAATTGAAAAGTGAGAAATTAAAGCTTCAATTATACAATCGATCGAGACCAGTAATCGCAGCGAATGCAAAAATACGGATTTCCGGATAAACTGATGCGGTTGGCCAAGACAACGATGAATAGACTGTTGTGCGTAGTTCAAGTTTCAGGGGCATTCCCGAGTCCGTTCGAAACGCGCAGAGGGTTACGGCAAGGTAATGTTCTTTCGTGCCTGCTATTCAACATCGCGTTAGAGGGAGTAATACGAAGGGCAGCGATTGACACGAGTGGTCCTTTCAGCTATTTGGTTTCGTGGACGATATTTATGGCACGTAACCTTGGGAAGATTACTTATGCCTGAAACTCGATTTGTGCATAAGTGAACAATATGTTTAGATTTAGAAGATTTAGTAAAAAAAATTTATTAGAGGTATACACTTCCTTCGGTGGGGCTCGATCTCACGACCTCAGTACGCTAGACAGGTGCTTTCCCTACATTCCCTACTGGGAAGATAGAAAAAGCTTACATCAGACACATGAAGAGGATTAGTATAGCATACTTATTCCACTCAGTTGCATGTATACAAACAATACGTGGGAAAGAGTGTGTTCAGAGAATGAATCGCGTAAAAAACATCTTGACCACGGTTTATTGTATGGGAAAAACCCTATCTGAGAACAAATTGTAGGAACAACAGAGCTTTATGAAGGAACTGTGTGGGCTTATGTCAAACTAAATGTCTAAGCGCGCATTTTCAGATATCAGGTACCTAGATGGAGAAATTTCAAACAAAAGGTCCTGAAGCCATTTTGGTGAACTTTTATTATTTCCGTGGGGACCGAAATCGTACAGCGCCGAAATCCTGAGATTTCAATAAAATAAAAGGATTGGATGAAATTTATTCACAGATAATTTATGTATCCTGTTAATATACTTGACAGTAAGCTTTTAGGCCATTGAGATAAGAAATAGGCCTTGCAATCAAAACAAAACGAATAAAAACCCAGATTGATCCACTGATGATGCCTTTCTCGCTCATTATAAATGTATGAGAGAAAAGTACTTAGAGAGGTAAAAATTGCACAAATATAAAGCAATTATTGGTTTCTGATCTATATAGACTTTCAAAAGATTTGGAAAACTCTTATTATTCTTTAGACTTCCAAATTATAAGCAACAGGCGATGAAAATTATTAGTTGTGTTGAATCTTGAATAAATTGTATCAAAACTTTTATATCATCGGTGTCAACAAAAGAGGAGCAGAAAACTTGAATACGTTAAAAATCTAGTCACCACATATATATTTACAGAATAATGCTATTACAATTTCTTTGCAAAGAATTAAAAATAACTTCCATATAATTCAAAAATAATCTTATTTGAAGTTAAGTTGTAAACTACATAATCAATCAAGATTTATCCATTTTTGAAAGAATAGAAACTCAAAAGTAGTGCATTTTTTATTAAACGTGTTCCATCTCGAATAAAAACTGTATTTCAAATATTGAGAATGTAACAAACTCTATTTGGAGCCTATTCCGATCTGCTTTATCAGGATAAATAATTGAACCGTTTGCCCATAATCCGATATAACCTATTTTTAATAGGAAAAAATGAAACAGGATTACCCAACCTATAAACTTGTAAGTAGTCTAAGCACAAGTGAGTTTTTGAAATACATTTTACGAATGAAAAATGAGTCTCCAAGCCTGCTATGAAAAGTTTTTAACAAATTGGTACCGAATTTTTCGGTTTCTTCGATACAGATCAATATTTTTGGCAAAATTCAACACCCTGGGGCACTTCCAGTTTAAAACTGTAAGAAGTAATCTAATTGCTCCTCAAAGGGCGCTCATATATAGTTTCTCAATCAAACGGTTCAATTACTTTCATCACTTTTAAAAACCAAGAAATGTTTAAACGTACAAAATTTTACAAACTACATCCTATTTAAATTCGAGCCCGCTTTACCATCTTCGGATAATAGTAAAAGAAGAATAGTAAACTTTCCCTCAAAACCACAAATGCTCATTATTGATGAAATTTATTCGTTTAACGATAGACAAAACGTTTAACAAAATTAGCTCAAATCAATCACGGTTGCGTATAAGAAACCAGAGGCAGATAGAAGCGGATTTACGACGGAAGCTAACTTTGATTTTTCTGATTAAAGAAGAACTCGTCATTCTAACTCACACAATAATTTGTTCTAGAAAGTTGTTCACACTGATGTATGTAAAACTAATCTTAAAAGGTTTAAAATTCACCACCGAGCTAGCGATTTTGGATTTTTTAAAGGTGACTGGCTGTTGGAATAACAAGGCTTTAATTATGTCCAAGAAAATCTAATTGAACAATAGTTATGAAGAATATTAATCAAAAATGCAAGATAAATAAACACAATTGAAAAGTTCACTTTATAACATTGAAATTCTCGCGCCTCGCTTTAATGGAATATTCCTGTGCGTGAGTTGAGAAAATCTTCAATCTGTATTTGTATTGATAGTCTATTGAGACTTCACTAGTTACGAATTTTCATTTTCTAATATTCATGGAAAAATACGTGACAGCAGAATAGAACCGTTATCGACAACGCGGTCCGCTTACTCGGATCTCTATTTAATCGTGCTCGAAAATGAGTTAGTTTATAATAATAACATTGTCAACGTAAAAAATAACATTATAGTATGTTATGGCAAAAAATCATTCGAAAATACTTATACTCTTCATTATGCCACCTAATGAATGATCCTATCAAAAAGTTAATAAAAGTTTCGAATGTATGTGATAATGCGATGTATAAGTTTTTCTATACATATCATTAGGGCGCCTGCTTTGGCAAAAAGTATTAGAAATATTAATAATAAATAACATTAATTTTTTTACGTGTATATAGCTTATGGTCAATTTCAATACAAAACAATGGAGAGCAATCAAATACAACTTGTTGCAATACATCGGTTAAGATAAATGCCGTAAATGAATGAGTTTTTGAAACGATTTGCATATAGAAAAACATATTCATCAAACTTCTGCACCCATAGTCCGATATAACCTATTTTTAATAGGAAACAATGAAACAGGATTACCCGACCTATACAACTTGTAAGTAAATAGGATTAGACCAAGTGTCTCAAGCACAAGTGAGTTTTTGAAATACATTTTACGAATGAAAAATGGGTCTCCGAGCCTTTAAAAAGTTTGTTTTTTTTTTGTAAAGATATTGGCCAAAATTTGAGTCTATAGAGTCCGATCAGCCCAATTTCCAATAAAAAATGGGACATACAGCCTTAACGTATGTTTAGTATACGTGAAAGGCAAAAAATATTTGGCCATAAGTTGTAAGCAAATTAGTTAGAATAAGTGCGAAAAAAAGTAAGTAAACTTTTTATGAGTTTTTGGTTTGGTAACGCGTTTTGTTGTTTTGGTCAATCTGCGAAGCCAAAACAATGAGACAGAATTTCCAGTCGAATGCAATTTTTGTAAGCAAATCGGTTAAGGATAAGTGACCGAAAAGTGAGCTAAACTTTGCTTTTTGGTTTAAAAATGTATTTTGGCCAAAGCTCGTCCGATCCACCTACTTTTCAAAGGAAACAATGGGACAGGATTCCCAGCCGAATGCAACTTGTTTTAAGCAAATCGGTTAGATAAGTGCCCAAAAAATGAGCTAAACTTTTTACTCTGTTTTGGTTAAAAAATATATTTCCATAACTTCCAAGCCCATAGTCCGATGCGGCTAATTTTCATATGGAACAATAAGACAGGATTCCCAGTCGAATGCAACTGGCTGTGAGTAAATCAGTAGGGGTAAGCGCCCAAAAAGTGATCTAGACTTTTTGCGCACCGACACCAACAGACATCACCTCAATTCGTCGAACTGAGTCGATGGATATAACACTATGGATCTCAGGGCCTTCTATACAAAGTTTGGTTTGGAGCGAATATATAGATTTACTGTACTTATTGCGAGAAAGGTAAAACGCAATCCATCACATGCGGAGTTCCTGGCACCATGTTTGAGTGTAAAAATATTGCACAAAAGTAACACTGTGTTTTAATTTGAATTGCGATTTAAAGTAGTTAGTAGAATACAAATCAAACGGATCTCTCTCATAAGCGTATTTAACTACAGTTACTTTCTACATCTCGATGTTCTATATCTCGATATCTCTCTCTATGTCGATGGTTTTCTTGGCCCTTCGATCTACAAACATTTTTGCTTTCTACATCTCGATAACCATCCTATCTCGATGAGTTCTGATCATATTTTGTTTACGATTTTCGTGACTGGAAAAATATATCACTTTATTAATTGTTCAATCAGTTCAACACGTACTGCTATAAAGATTTATACAGGGGGTCTGTTCTCACATTCCGACACGTCGAGTCATAAGTGATAGAATATTATTTTGCCATAACTCCACCGAAATCCTTTTGTGCTTACTCAGGAATTCGCATACAGCAGGTAAGCTGAATTTAACGGCAAAATGGGGTGCTGAGTAACTAAATAAACGGACTAATTCATCTAGCAGTAATGCCTTTACATGTCTAATATTTGAAATTATTTATTCTATTCAACTCTACAAACCATTTTCAATAGATAGAACGATAAGATTTCCCATCGAATGCAACTTGTTGAAAACCAATCAATTAAGGAAGGAAAATTATTGCTCATATAAACAAACGCGGGAATATAATTCAAAAGTTCATTTCGAACCGATCTTAAAGCCTTTGGGGATACACGAAAGTTCAAGATTTGTGCACCAGTCATCCTCGTTGAGGTTTACTTATCAGCTTTTTATCGCTTCACTTTCAGCACGACTGGAAACATTTCTAATCAGTTTGCCTACCGTTCCCGTAACGGGTGGGTTTAGCCAGCTTGTTGCCGATTGAAAAAAACGGTAGCGAAATCCCACGAGCGTAAAATCAAACTTCGCCAAGTAAATAACTTTACATGAACAATGATCAAAAGTCCCCAGAAAAGTCAGCGCAATCTTGAAAACTTTTAACGCAACCGGTGGCCTTTGGCTATATAAGACCAAAAATGTCACCGAATGTTTGCAATCAAATGAACTGCTTAAACGTTGGCATCGAATAAGTGAAACTGCGTGCATGTTAGTCAAGATGTTCACTAAAAATAATCGTTCACGTCTAACGATAACAAACAATGAATAATCAATTAATAGCACAGAAACTCGATATCACACCAAAAGGAATAGACCCAGAGTACTCACGTGTTCCGTCAAAGGGTGGCGATTGTGTCCAGAAACGTATTTTGGGGCGCCAGTAGCCCTTCCTGGAGGATGGTTTAGGTTTATATAGCGGTCGTTGGAGCCTGCAAAAAAGTTGAAAGAAAGGTCGGTGGAATTTACTGCACAAGCACATAATTGAATGTTCTTTGGGACAAACAGAAAAAGCAAAAATAAACAAGGGTCATACGTTTGAGAGTCTTCACGATGGTTCTTTGTCGCAACCATTATTTCTCAAGAGGATACTCAGATATGCTTTTGCAGCAAACCGGCTTGACGATATTAATTTCACTGGAACTTTAGACTTAGACACGGTTTATGTGTCCAGTCAGACTTTGTTTGATTCAAATTCCAGGGTAAGTGTCAATTTGGCGTCAACGTGGCTAGATTTAACGCGCCATTCTATTGATAAGCCATCAATTTTATCAATACCGATAACATGTCTAGTTTTGAAAGCAAGCATTTCTAAAAATAAATCGCTTGATAAAACACTTTTCGCACTATTTCTCCCACTGAAGTACCCTGTCAAATTTGTAAACAAAATATCTCAAATGGGTAGATATGGCGTCTTCGTGGATGTGGAACGACGATTCGATGAACATTAGTAATCATATTCGTCAACATTTCTATATTCCTGATAAGATTAGTGTTTCATGTTGGTATCTGATAACAAAAGTTCCTCGTGTCGCTCCGTTGTGCGTACTTTTGAGCCATGGAGAGCAGCATCGATACGGAGCTTGTTAGAATTCGCATACAATCGATACGTATTAGTTGTGTAAACAGGTGTTTGGTTCTCTGAAGAGAATATCGATAAAATGTTGTAAATGATTGGGATACTTTATGAAGGCTTTCAGAGAACAACTCAATCTGCAGTAAAAAAAAATATCTTCAGTGACATGACGTTTTCAAATATTATGCTACGTTGATAAATGCGTAGAAAAGAAGGATAACATAATTACATGATTACGATTGGGTTCAGTTAGCTCTTCGATGAAGGCGAACGATTAACAAATGACTCGTCCGGCAGATATTTTCGGGGGAAAACATTTCGGCTTCTGGACATGGTATCGATTATACTACCACGATATATTATACAATGAATATCGTCGAAAAGCGCGAGCTTTGAGCCGTGTTGTGCAAGACAACGTGTGTGGCGCCCAAAATGATAAAAAGCTCGCCCAGCTCTACACCCAGTCCGAAGGTGGCAAAGCTAAAGGATACGGTAGGCATGACATGCTACACGGAAGAAACCCCTGTATAGTGCTTTCGATCCGGAGGTACAAGAAGGTGAGGTCCAGCGCGCAGGTGTGGTGGACCAGGTTCAAAATGATTGGCGAGCATGGAAGCAATCAAGATGGAGAGAGTGAGAAAGTTTTTCGCCTATGTGAATATGGATTACACACTGAATATGGATTTTCTCACCTTAGAATTCTATACATTATTATTATTTTTGTCTTTATTATCGAGATTCTTCAGAGTTCATAATTTAGTTGTAAGCTAAATGAATGAAAATAAATTAAATCCTTGAGCTCATCAAAATTCATAAACGTGTCCTGCAAGTCGTTGGATTCTCGTTTGTCGGTGCGCAGATATTGATTAGAACTCTACGAACTACCCATCATCCCAACCCATAATGCCATCACCCGAAGGCCATATGTTCTCGAATGGGACACTACCTGAATGAGCCAGTACCCGAATCAGTCCTGATTTCAAGTATATTGTTTTACAGTGAAAAAGAGTTAACCAATAGAAGTTTTTATAATTCATGTGAATGATTATTACTTGTTTTACGACTTATTCAATACAGGCGACTCCAATGAGTAAATTATATTTTAGAGAAATTTATTGTAAATCCATACTTATTTTTCGAGCCGATAGTTTTACAAGGTTCATCGTGTTGAATTCGATTCGTTTTATCAAACTTGAATTTGGAACAGTATAGAACAATACTCGCACCATAATATCCCGTTACATATCATGTACTACTTTTGAAGACTGTTAAAGCTGAAATGAGAATTTTGCAGCACTTCTTATGCTCAATGCAAGGAGTGGAGGAAATTTCAGCCCACGTCGATGGGCTTGACGGCTCGAACATGTATACAGAATAAAGCTTGGAAGTGTTGTTTCAGTTTGCAGGAAAGTCGGCGATAAGCCTTACTGTGAACAAGTATGATCGGCGACCTGAATGAGAGGATCTGTTCTGTTCGTCGATATGCTTGTCCTCCTCGTAGCAAGGAACAGACATATTTCGTTATATCTTATTTGAAGGAGGAGTTATCTCTACTCTTCGCCTTATACCGATCATTAAAAGAAGGCATCATCTCTTAACAAGGCATTATCACCTCTGTTTGCCTTGAGGCGAGCAAACGCGTTCATTTAAAGAAGGCACTATCTCCATGTTCACTATAGACAAACGTTCAAAAAAATGGCGTTATCAACTCCCCATGAAAAAAAATCACAAAAGTCAAAGAAACTCAGGTGGTATTTAAAATCTGTAAAAACGTTAACCGAGAAATTAATGAATACCATCCGCGTAAAAAATGTTAGCCTACCATTTCGCCTTAAAACGTTAGCGTTTCAAAAAACATATAATACACATCGTACATCCTGTGTTAATTAAAAGAAGGTGTTATCTCCTCACTTACTCCTTTTCAGTGATAGCACTTTTCTACACCCAAAACTATTTATGGTGACATTCGGTGTATTAAGCGTTTTGTATCCAATCTCGCATGTAAACCGATCAGAAAATGTCATAATTGTTATTCCAGCTCATTACATGAAGTTGGTTTATTTGGATTCGATCAATACATCCAAACGATACTCCTCAGTTTGATTAATAGTGATTAATCATAGAGTTAATCGATAAAATAGGTTATAATCATTATTCAATAATCCACAAAAAATTTGATTCAATCATCAATCACTAATCGTTAATCATAAATAATACATTTAATCATTAATCACTAATCATATCTATAATTTTGAGTTTATTCATTAATCATCAATCTTAATCATTGCATACATCTCTTTTATTCATTAATCTTTTAATCATAATCATTTAATTTTCATACCTTCCAAACCCAATTTGGTAAAAATATTCCTTGATAATTGATCAATCCAAACCATTCAATTTGATTCTTAAACCATTATTCATTAACCACCGAATTTTAAATAATCATACACATATTGTGTCAGCATTTAATCACGATCGGTAATCGTTAACTAATTCCAATCGGTTTATCCTAATCGTAATCGTAATCATTGTCAAAAAATAATTCAATCGTTAATCATAATCATTAATTATTGTCAAAGATGATTAACTATTAATCATAATCTTTAATCTATAGAGTTGAATATAACTTAACAAATTTAATCATTCATTGGAAGATTATTCATTAACGCTCTGGCATTGGCTTCTCCTGACAAGTATATGCTACAGTCAATATAATTTGACCCACACAAATATCCCGATTCCATTTAGCTTGACGACGCAGGGAAACAAGTTGATGGTTGCAAAACCAATTTGTATCACCAATTTCTATCCCTGTTACCCTTCCATTTGAGATTATATGATGATTCTCACATCCACATAGCATGAAAAGTGGATTATGATAGCCTTTGGTAGCAACTTCCCTTGTCTGGTATATTGTCCAGATGTTTAGCTCGTCAGTCGAGAAGCGCCAAGATGGTGTAGGTCTAGCCCCGTCATTGGTTGATTTTTTTGTAAAGTAGTTGAAGTTGTCGAAGTATTCACATTCCACTTCGCTGGGAGAAAAAGATTCAGACACAACACATAGCCAGTTCTTATTTTCTCGTGACCGTATTAATACAGGATCTGCTGTTAACTTAAACAAGCTTGCATAATGTCGCTATTATGGCAAACGTAGGCAGAATCAATGCACAATTTAAAAATGATGCAATCCCTGATTGAGTGTAGGTAATAATGGCGTAGAATGATAGTTTAAGTTAATTAGACGAAAAATCAAAAATTTTGGTTGAACAGAACTTTTATTGTGTTTCTCTCAATAACTCTAAGTAGTATACACTTTTATTCTAAACAAATTCTTTTCAAAGATCGTCATTTCAAATGATGTTAAAAATATTGTTGGAAAACCACAGATTTGAAATGTATTCGGGGTAATGGATTTCGGGGTAGTGTCCCATTCGAGGTAATGGCTTTCGAGATACTGTCCCATTCGGGGTAATGGCATTCAGGGTACAGGGATGGAGCCGTTTATTAGCCTGTAATTGAAGATTTTGCTTCGTATCCTCAACACGCAGATCCGTTCGCTAATGGGTTTTCACCTCATAAGTCACTTCATCTGGCCCATCACTATGAAACCAAATCCATGCTCTACTTTTTCATCGCCGCAATAATAGATGGTATATTAGAATGCAGTGTATTCGTGAGATCCACGGCTGCAGATCTAGCTTATCGGACTTCTTGGATGTACGTTCGGCAGTTCACGAGCCAAAAGCCTCAATCGTCCAGGTTCATCCTGGTATTCCAGGTACCGATTTTCCATTTATTGGTACAAATATTGAACTTGATATAAGACTAGTCATTCTTATATATCCATTTTTACTTTTTTTGATCTAATCTAATCATCAATCATCTCACTATCATCCTTGGATTCTATATTCCTCATTTGTATATATTATTATTATTTTACCTTCATTGAATTGAATTGAATTGAATTCAAGTAATATTCAACTTCAAACTAAACTATTTAACCATAAGGCTGCAGGTTAATCGTTGCAATAGAAGATAGCAAAGATTTTTGTCTAAAATTGGAAATTATTTTGATGGATATTTGCAATGTCTCAATATTAGAAATTCTATGAAGTCTATTGGTACTATACCACGGAGACAACTTCATAATCAATTTTCTAAAATTTTATTTTGAATCCTCGAAGTGCCTTCTTTCTGGTATTGCAGCAACTAGTCCATATAGGCACAGACACAACACGGCAGGTCTTGTTCTGTTTAATCAAAGTTTGTTCTTAAGACAAAGTTTTGATTTTCATTCATAAGTGATAGACACTTAATATATATTTTACATTTAAGGGCCTTCAATGTGATTTTTAAAGTTAATTTTGATTCAGCAGAAGTTAAATATTTAGTGCTTCCAGACTCAAATTGAAACCATTCATAGTGACAATATGTCTGCTAGAAGGTTTCAATAAGAAGCTCTTGGCTTATGGGAAAATTATACTGAGTTTCGAAGCACACGGAGAAATTTTCCAGTTTTGCAAGTAAGTGAGAAAATATCTAAACTTTTTGCAATCTACTACAATGACACGAAGGCTTGCCCTTTGGCTGAGAGACCTGTGTCATCTGCGAACAAAGATTCAATCAGGTAAGTCGAAGTAAAAATGTTATACAATATGGGCCCAATGTGCCTTGGGGAACACCGCTGCTCAGATTTAGAATTCTGATAGTTTACCGCAGTAAGCGATCTGATAAATAATTTGGATCAGTTTATGATGTACAGAGGAAAATTAAAATTCATCAATTTTACAATCAAACCTTCATGCTACAACACTGTCAAAAGCTTTCTATATCAAGAAGAGCAACTCCAGTCGAATATCCTTCAGATTTGTTGAGCCGAATTGCTGTAACTCTTAATAACTGATGAGTGGTTGAAGCCATGGCGAAACCAAATTGCTCATCAGCAAATAGAATTGTCATTAATATGAACTATCATTCTATTTAAAAGATCCAACGTTGTCGTTATTGAAGAAAGCAAACGATTAAGGATAACTAGAACCTTAGCTGGATTTTGTCCGGCTTCAAAATTGGAACAACTTTGGCGTTTTTCCATTATTTGGGAAGTATGCCAATTGAAAACATTGTTAAATAAATTAACCAAAGGATAAAGAGCTCTCAGAGTTTTTGATAAGTATGTAAAAATACCATCATCACCCGGGCTTTCATATTTTTAAATTTTCTAGTAATAGATCTCAATTCATCCAAATTAGTTCTAACGAAGGGTCAAAACATTCTCTTGATTGAGAAGCCCGTGTAACCTGATCCTCAATTGGACTATAGTGAGATTTAGACTAAAATTATGGGCACTTCTCGAACTGCTGAGCAAGTTTTTGAGCATTTCGCCATTCGTTAATAAAATTTTATTTCCTCTTCAAGCGCTGGAATTGCCTTTTGAGGTTTTAAGAACTTTCGTTAATTTCAAAAGGTTTCGACGGGATCCAACTTCGAGACATTATTCTCAAAGTTGGTATTTTCAGAATAGCGAAACGTTTTTTAAATTTCATTTGCAAATCTCGCCAAGTAACTTCAACGCAGGATCGCGGAGTTCTTTTGGTATTGCCTTCGCCTCACATTTTTGAGACGGATCAGCAGCTGAAGATCGTCGTCAATAATATGGAGTTGAATTTAATTTCATTTAGAATTGCACGTCTCTGGCTTGACAATTAAATTTGTCAAAGATACGAGAGCATCATCATATACTTTTGCTATCGAGAGGAATATCAACATCAAAATTCCTATCGATATAAGCTTTGTAGTAAATTCCAATCAGCCTAGATAATTGAAAGTAGAGCTGATTGGATTATAATGGCTTCTTGTGAGATTTCAAATGTCACAGGAAGGTGGATCAGAGTCAAAGTCAGCATGATCTGATTTACCAATCACACAGCTGGACTTGAATCCGTTAAAACTAAATCAATTGTAGAAGGATTTCTGACTCGAAAGAAAAAACAATGGTACCACTGGGATATTGAATGTATAATATCCAGCAGAACAATCTTCAAATGAAATTTTACCCTTGGGATTTGCTTTGAGCATTATTCCATGAACGGTGTTTGGCATTGAAGTCACCAATTACGAAGAATTTTGATTTGTTGGAGTCAGAATTTGAAGATCAGTTCAACAATTCTTTTGCTGCCCATTGCATTGAAAAAGCAAGTAGGCTGCAAGAAGGTAAATTGTCTAAAATTTGTTTCAACAGAAACTCCCAAGGTTTCAAAACTTTGGTTTTGAACGAAGAAAATAATTTATGTTTGATACGTCTATTAATGACAATGGACCCACCAAAGCGCTGTCAAGACGATCATTTCTGTAGATAAATAATTTGGATCTCTTTAATGGAGAGTCCTGTTTTAAATAAGTTTCTGTTATAATGGCAATATGCACATTATGAACTGTTAGGAAGTTGTCTTATATATCCTTGAATTATTTTAAGAAGTAGAATACTATTATGCTGAATTTCATTTGTTATCGTATAACTACTATGTTACCTACATGAAATTCCATCAGAAATCTTAGAAATATAAAATTCACTAAATTAATGATTTTTGTGTGTTACTTCTACTAGTTAAACGATTTACAATGATATGGACAAGATTTTTTATGCATAGGTTATCGACTTCGTCAGTAGATGGGAATAACCAGCGCGGGGGAAACATACATTTCAGTGCAAAACGTAAATAAACGAGCATAAATTCCATACAAAAATCCAAGATGGTTGAGTTGTGATATTGACAAGTCGATAACCTGTACATGTTGATCAGAGCTGGTGCAAATTGCACTTCGATCCAAATGAATAGTGGTATCATCTATTCTTGAAGTTCACGTTCAGCATTTCTAAAATATTGATCAATAAAGACGACGGCCAAGTCCTTATAGTCCGTGTTAAATGGAATGTTAATTGTGGTTATTGTTGCTGCTAGAGACCGAGAACACTCTGCATCTCTACAACTAACACGGTATGGAAGTTTTGTTAGGTGGGTGGGGTAATCAGAAACATAGACTGGTTTCACTACGGAAAGTGAAAGAAAGACATTTAATCTATTATAAAAGTGTTCAATCGTTCACATCTGAGGATCAAATAATCAGTCCTTCAACGTGAGCGGTTGTTCATTCGAATTTCTGGACCAAAAACGCCATCATTATCTGAAGTGCTGAACGAATTTTCAAACCATGTAGAAGAAAAACCATCATTAACAAAACTACGGCGTGTCAAAACGTGGGTTCAATGTACTGACCATATATGAAAATACCGCCGTAAGCAAAGCATTTTTTTCAATCATTTATTAAGTGTTTAAGGATTGTGACCGGAACAGTTAGGCAAACGTACGCTGTCATCGTCAATGATAAACTATTATAGAATTTTTAATCAGCACAAATTGTAGGTAGGACAACCCTGGATCAGATGAGAGTAGCATCACTTTCATCTGTTACCATAGATATTGATTAGGGACTAATCACTATCTCTTAGATGGAAGTAATGCACTCTTCAATAGTCCAGATCTGTCCTGGCCACGTCCTTGAGAAAACTGGGAAAGGGAGGGATGGTTAATCGGACATACTAAGAAAGATGCAGAGAACTCTACGATCTCTCATAGGTGCCACGGGAGGTTTTGAATTGTTAGTGTGAAGGTTGTACAGTAGTAATCGTGTTGGTAAAACGTGAAACACAGAAAGAAATATGATAGAAATACAAAGTAGGAAAGGACGAACCCGACCTTGTGCTTATAACAGAAGGTGAGCCACTAGACCACCGAGCTCGTCATAAACTATTATATGAATTTTAAATACAAAAGCACTTTAAGGGACAACCCTATGATCGGCTGTACGAACTGTAGACGTATGACTACGTAGATAAGTAGAAACGATTCCTAAAATGGACTCAGCTACAAAATTACCAGGCTGGCCGCATATTGATCTTCTACTCAAAACAACCAAGCCTGTGTGACTTACGATGTACTCATATTGCAAAATCCTGCAAGAGCAGTGTTTTGAACCATCATCTTACGACCGAGCTAAACGAAAATCGGCCAATTAAAGTATAAATCTAGAAATGTTTCAAACTTTCGCATGATAAATAAAACCAATGCTAGGCAAATATATGTCCAATCGTAAATGATAAGAATGATTAATATATCTGATGAAGACTGCACCTACAAATACTGTATACAAATGCAGCTAGTATATTTATCCATTACATAGAGTGTAGTAATGCAACCAAAATTATTATTTTTCATGGTACGATACCTCTCATCTCTCACTAAACAAAAGTTTCTCAAAATAGCTAAATGTAAGTACCACCTCGTCACAATTCATTTTACAAATCCAATTATTCAACATTACACCATTCAGCAAATGCGATCGACACGTCATGCTTTTGCACCTATAAGCAAAACAAAACTCTTCAAGTTTCTAGACTGTTGTAGGTCGGAGAGCAGATAGACGCTCAATGCCCAGCCTGAAACGAACCATGAAATATGTATTTACTTTATCATTCAAAATGGTTCATCAGCTGAAAGGGCACAAACTGCGCCATCCAAAAAGGTCACTTTACAGAGTTTTACTACTGGAGAAATATGAACTTCTATTTATTTTCCTGATGTTTTTTAACGTTAGCCCAGCAAATCAGCTTCAGTATTTTCAAGAGTTTGTTTGCAAATAGGGTGATTGTACCTTATAGGGTGCTTATGTCATTTTAAATCTGCAAAATCAGCACAAAATAATCCCTACTCTTTTTTTGAGCTCCATCAGATCATGGTTTTGGGGAGGAAATTCACACAACGAACAGTTTTGCAGAATTGTGGAAAATATATCTGGAATTAGTTATCGACAAACTACTAAATGATCGAACCCAAACCACTAAATAATCGAAACCATTCTTGATAACAGATCACACAGTAACTACTGCTCAAAACAACTTAGGAAAATGAAGACGGCAACAGTTACTTCTGTTACTTTCAGATTGAAATTTCGAATTATTTACTATGTAATTGCAAAAGACTTTTTCATTGAATATATTGGCAAAAAAAAATCTCACCTTTACACAGAACTCTAATCAGTCAAAGGGTTCAGCAGATACTCCAAACTTGTATCCGCTTCTTTCCTAATTAATCAGCGCTCTGGAGCTTGGAGATCCAATGTCGGCCTTAAAACAAAGTTATTATTGAGTTACGTTTTATAATTTACATCTCTGACTCCATCCTAAAGATGCAAAAGATGGGTCTTCTTCTTTTTCTTCTTATTGGCATTACATCCCACACTGGGACAAGCGCTCGCAGATTAGTGTTCATTAAGCACTTCCACAGTTATTAACTGTGAGGTTTCTAAGGCTTACCATTTTGCATTCGTACATCATGAGGCTAACAGATGATCTTTTATGCCCGGGAAGTCGAGACACCTAAACCGAAAATTGCTTAGACTGGCACGGAATCGAACCCAGCCCCTCAGATTTCGCTTGTAGCCGCGCGTCTTACCGCACGGATAAGGAGGGCCAAAGATGGGTCATCTAAAAGCATATTATAGTCTTCCATACTCTTCGACCATCACCTATAAACAAAAATAGTAAGAACTAAAGCACAGTGTGAGTGTGGTAGATCTTACTTCGTAACTACTGGCCAATTGTTTCACCCCAGGCCATGCATCCCCTCGGCACGGGTCGCCTGATACCTTAGATTCGGGGTTAGGGACGTCATATTGTGTTACAAACTCCTTTGACGTCCGTATGCCTGCAGTGGACGTCTTACGTCCCCTCACTGCTCTCTGCTCTTAATTTCTCAGGGTCGGCACGACTCCTGCTTGGGGGAACACGACACATTAATCTGGCTGAACGGACTGGACAAGAAAAGTCAACGGACTGGCATGCTACCAGGGCTGAGTGGTTAATTTAAAAGATTTTTTTATACATTTTACTTTGTTTATTGTGGGTTCATTTTGGTAGGGTTAGTTTTGGGAGGGTTAACATTCGGTGCGGCCTTTGCTTTGACGTTGGGTACCTGATGGTTGGGTCATGGACTTAGAAGATGCTCTGTTGACACCTGTGTGACGTTACACGGTTCATACGCCGGAACGGAGGAATGGGTTCGACGGTTGGCTGGCCCGGAACGAGGGGGATGGTGCCGACGGCGACACGTGACGTCGCGGTTGGTCGCCGGAAGCGTTCGTATAGGTGGCTGCTCTCGGAACGAAAGGGGATGCAGGCGACGGCGAGACTGGCGTCGTCTGTAGGTCGCCGGAGGCGATCCGATGGGTTCGTAGGCCCGATACGTGGCTGGGTTCTTTCGACAGGTTCGTTGGCCCATTCCTCGCAGTGGGTTTGGTGTTGGACTCGAAGACCTTTGTTGGCTGGTTGGCGTCCGACGGGTTCGTAGGCCCGTTCCCCGAAGGAGGTTGGACCCGAAGATGTTGGTGGCTTGCCTGGCGTCCGAGTCAGGCCTGTTTCCGGAGCGGAGGATGGGTGTGATGACCCACACGTGGCTTCGTTGGCGTCGACGGGTTCGTAGGCCCGTTCCCCGAAGGGAGATTGACGCAAAGATGTTTTGGTGGCTTGCCTGGCGTCCGACGGTTCGCTGGCCCGTTTCCCAGAGCGGAGGTTGGACTCGCAGACTTAGTATTGGCTTGGTTGTGGTCCGACGGGTTCTGCAAGCCGTTCCCGGAATGGAGGTTGGATGTGACGACTTACGTGGCTTGGAGGCGTCCGACGGGTTCTGAAGGCCCGTTCTCCGAAGGGAGGTTGGACTCGAAGACTTTTGGTGGCTGGCTGGCGTCCGACGGTTGCTGGCCGTTTCCGGAGCGGAGGTTGGACTCGCAGACGTTGTATTGGCTTGGTTGTAGTCCGACGGGTTGGCGACGTTTCACCACGGCGCGGAGGTTGGATACGGAGACTCCTCGTTTTCAACTCTCTGCTTCAACGGTCTCGATTGACTCCTGATTCCCCTTTTTGTCTTTCTTCGCTGCCCTTTCTTCAGTTTCCGGGTTGTCGCTTTTCGCTCCAAAAGGTGGGTTGCCGATTTAATTTCGCTGGTTGTGGAAAATGTCCAGGGGTGTGTTAGTTGGTTTTTGGATGGGATGGTTTTCGTTTGGATGGAACCAGTAGTTGATCATATTGTTACCTCATTCGGTAACAATTGTCAGCTTCAGTGTTGTACTGAGTAGGCATTTTATAAGAGTAGGCAACACTTTTCCAGGACATAAAACGAATCACTACTTATTTAAACGGATTACAGTCTCAATTATTATCAAACCACAACTTTATTTTTCAGTGGGAGAATTGGACGTGTTTGAGATTTTTCATCAAATGGGACATGGGACAATTATGCGTAGAACGACAGTACACAAGCATAGCATAACATATGTGATTGTACAAATCGTGGGTGGTTATACAATGCTCAATTGAGCAATCTACTGTATATTGTCGCAAATTGGTACTTGGGATTAGTAACTTTCCCACACAGTAGCAGTTGTATACCTGGCCATGTCCTTACAATCACGGAAGGAAGGTAAGGAATGTTAGTTCAACATTAGAGTGGCCCAGCCTTGTATTTTCTGTGGAATTGATCTTAAACATATCAACTGCAATTCTGAGCTCAATCGGGCATACCGAACCATTTTTCTGAACGAAGAGTGACGGAGGTGTATTCTCCTATGCATTCTGGCTGAAACCACCGTACAAACTTAAATCAAATGCGCCAGCTTATGCACAAGCGATTGAGCTGAAATTTTCAGAGATGATTTTCTTATCCAAGCACAATCCTGAGGGTGTCCCGTAGAACTCGACAACCCTTTGTTTCCTGGGCCAGTCTATTCAACATCTACTAGTTAAGACAGGGAACCCATACTACCTTCATAGATGTCTCGGGAAGGAAAATTTGTGTTAGTGAGGGGCTGTCCATAAACCACGCAGACCGAAATTTCACATTTTCAAACTCCCCTCCCCTTAGTAGACTTTCGCAGACTTTTTCGAAACTGTTTAGAAAAATATGAATAAGTTACGAATGGGCAGATGGCGTGAACATAGTTTCAACATATATATTTGATACCGAGAAGAAAAAAAGTGGAGACATGTGGAGCCTTTTGTCTGTGATTTTCTAAATTTGGTATTAATATGCATTGAAAATCAACATATTACATAAATTCCGAATGAAACGGATGTACAATATCTTCGAATTCTGCACTATTTGGTAGAATTGTTCCTTTCCGAAAATTATTAGACTTGTCTTTTTTGTTCCGCACTAGGGCTAATTCGGATAGGTGATTTAAAAAATCAACGTTTTCCAAAAAAACAGTTAATTACCATCTGAAATACTGGTCGATTTTCTATCAATAGCCATTAATTTTAATCTCCCAACTTCACATTTACAGTCGACTCTACACTCGATGTTCTATATCTCGATATTCTCTCCTATGCGATGATTTCTTCGTCCTTCAATCTACAAACATTTGGGCTTTCTACATCTCGATAACCTCTCCATCTCGATATCTCTCTTTCGCGATGTGTTCTGATCATATTTTGTTCAGGCTACTAGACCATCTTTGGACATAAACAAACATATCATCAACAGGAAATGACATTTGTTTTGTTGTCGTTTTTCATAGCAACGAGCTTTTCGGGATCTAGTACCTATTTCAATTTTCCTTCCATTTCTCGATCTCTCCCTATCTCGATCCTTTCAATATCGAGATGTGAAGAGGCAACTGTATATTAAAAATACCGGGCTAGCCATTTTGGAGATATAGTAGGATAAAAAATCCAATAGTGGAGGAGCTAAGCGCCTTCCAATGCTATTTGGTCGATTGCACCAAATTTATACTTTATTTTGCTTACCTTGGGGGTGTATCCGAAAGCTGTTCGATTTTTCCTTGCACGAAGAGTGTTTAAGTTGCTTCAGAATCCAGTTTTGCTTCCTAAAAAACGTTTCTCCAATAATTGGTGCTTTGTTCCATTAGTTGCGGCATTTTGTAATTCATGTTCCTATAGTTGCGAATCTTATTGGTTACATACGGGATTCGCAACTATTGGAAAAATACCGCAACTATTGGTAAAAGTAAACAAAAATAAGGTTTTGTAATACTTTACCGATATTGAGGAATTGGCAAGCCATTTTTCTTTGTGTTTTGACATGTCAACTAATTGACCGACAATGCGGGTTGCGCGTTAAATTCGCATTTTCTCTAAAAATATAGTACCTAGCAACTAATATAATGATATATTTTAAATAGATTCGCACTTTACCTTAACAGATAATTTAGGATTTATATGGCTAATAAAAAATATAGCTAAGCTTTTAAAAACAATATTGAGTTGAATGAATTTGAAGTGCATTGAATAAAACATAATATGCCGCACATACAATTTAAAAGTTTGTTATAAGGATGTTTATATATTTAGAAATTCAATTCAAGCATAGGCTAACATTATTTATTCAAGTTTCGTTTATTTCAATAAATAGGCCATTACCCATGTATAAAGACGTATAAGTGCACGCGGCGCAGGTGTTGCGCAGGTATGCATCGGCCTGGCTTTACCGATTTTTCCGAGCACACCTGCGTCTTTAAATTTAATTCAATTCATTTTCTTCTTCATTTCTGATTTCCTTCACTTTGATGAGAAATTTGGACCGTCAGTTGCCTCGAGAAAATGGATTCCTTCCGCTGGTGAAGAACTGCCGCATCTCGAGCCGCATGCTGTTCAAAAAGTTCGAAGTATGTACCTGATCCAACCTGACCGTTTAGAAAAAATGTGAGGGTCGAAGAGATAGTAAATCTTGCAGTAAACGCTTCTGATATGGTAAAGGTGATCAAATTGTTGATAATCGCTTGCAGATTTTTCCTTCTGAAGCTTTTTGTTGTTATGTTTGCCTTTATAACAAACTTTTAAATTGTATGCGGCATATTATGTTTTATTCAATGCACTTCAAATTCATTCAACTCAATATTGTTTTTAAAAGCTTAGCTATATTTTTATTATGGCATATAAATCCTAAATTATGCCTTTAGTTAAGGTTTTAATGGAATCTATTTAAAATATATCATTTGATTTATTTGAGTGTAAGTTATTCATATTTTTCTGAACAGTGTTTTTTAACTTAATTTCAAAAAATCCACTAATAAAGCTTTTAAAATCCTTGGTAACACATCACGTTCAGCTTTATTATCATTCTCCTTTGAAATCATACCTCAAAGAACTTTTACCAGAGGTTTAACGCGAAAAAAATTAGAAGAAAACCATTTTATCGCTGTTTTCAAGGAAATAACGTACAGCGCCATCTACAAAAGTTATAGAGCGTATGTGTATATGAAGCATAAGTCCAAAATGTCAAAACAAACCACTTTGTAGAAGAAAGTTTTGCTCATCTCGTTTTATCAAAAGATAACACTTATCTAGGTAAGTTTTAACTTATCTAGATAAAAATAAAATTTATCAAAATGAAGCTTAGAATCGCCCGCGATAATGTGCTGAAGACACCAAAACTGAAAAAATCGAATTCATTTTCATGAAAATTACAAAGGCTTTTTAACAAAAATTGTGAATATTTTTCTTGTGGAAAGAGTTTTTGGAATAGAGAGAGTTTGGAAATTCAAATAATTTCAGTATGCTACGCATAGTAAATGCATACGGAAATGATAAGTGAGAGATTTTGTCAT
The DNA here is from genome assembly GCF_024139115.2 of Armigeres subalbatus. NCBI lineage: Eukaryota > Metazoa > Arthropoda > Insecta > Diptera > Culicidae > Armigeres > Armigeres subalbatus. The sequence continues at coordinate 216,832,699 of NC_085140.1, read as the reverse complement.
TCTCTTGGATTCGATCCCTGGCATTGACTATGTTGTATGAAAAACGGCTTTTGTCTGATCATTTTTTCAGAAGAGTGTAGATTGCTCCGAGATTTTGAATAAACCCACATTACCATCAGATTTTGGCAAGCTTTTATGGATATTTTTCTTACGGCGTGGTCCCGATGAAGACGATTACTTGCTCTTCTCGGACACGCGTTTATTCGCAGAATCATTCATTTGGACTACGTCAAAATACGGGGCATCAATGGAAAAGGAGTCGTAATGATCACTTGGCGGTGGCTGTGAAGAATGTGCTCCTACTAAACGCACGAAAAAATCATAAATGCCGCTAGGTAGATTATTCAGGGTGTTTTATTACACAGAAAAAAATGTTGCGGTGGAAACTACCATTCCGAGAGATATTTTAATAGCAGATAACAAACCCGTTTGATTCAACCATGCGCGCAGTAAAAAATCAACTGTGGTCCCTGCAGAATGTTGTTACATCACTGAAGTGGGTAATGTTCTGATCACGCAAATTTATTTCGGGTGTATTTCTATAGTTGTGAATCTCAATATTTCCTTCTTTGTTTTCATGGTGTTTCCAGTGATGATTAGACTAATATAAAGGGGCCCTCCTTAGCTGTGCGGTAAGACGCGCGGCTACAAAGCAAGACCATGCTGAGGGTGGCTGGGTTCGATTCCCGGTGCCAGTCTAGACAATTTTCGGATTGGAAATAAAGACAGGATCACCGTCTTCGACCAGAGGTCGCACAGACTGAACACTTAACATCTAGCATGAGACAACGGACAAGGCCATTCACACAACACCCAGTGGATGGACCAGTGGAGAACTTTTCGTTTTACGAAAAGTTTTCTCCTACCAGGGCAGAATCGAACCCACACTCCACAGCATATGCGTTTAGACGATTGACGTCGCTAACCGCACGGCCACGAAGCCCACAAATTGTCTCGACTTCCCTGGGCATAAAAGTATCATCGTGTTAGCCTCATGATATACGAATGCAAAAATGGTAACTTGGCTTAGAAACCTCGCAGTTAATAACTGTGGAAGTGCTTAATGAACACTAAGCTGCGAGGCGGCGCTGTCCCAGTGTGGGGATGTAATGCCAATAAGAAGTAGACTAATATAAATAAGAAAACGCCTGATTAAACCACCTATCGGTGTCGATGCCTTTCTTCTGTTTCAGATATGCAAAAAAACGTCAAAGAAATTTAAAAAATATCACTGATGGGTGAATGGATTCCATTATTCACATTCATTATATTCATAACCAGTTGCGCCGTTGAATGCAATTTGTTACTTAAAAACAGGTGATTATTTTTTACGTGTTTTGCGCACACACATACATACAGACACGCACACACATACATCTTCTCAATTCGCTAAATTGAGTCGATTAGTTTATAACACTGTAAGTCCCATTACTCCTATAAAAAGTTCGTCATAGAAGCGAACATATAGACTTTACGTACACTTAGTGTTCGAGAAGGAAAAAAACGGCCGCTTAAACTACTTTAAAAAAGTCCTTGCGGACCTATTCCGTTAATCCAATAAAATTGATGTACAAAAGATACTCAGAGCAGTTACCGTTTTGATTTTCATTATGCCACTAATCATTACCTACAATTGAAGTACACATCAGCTTGTCATGCTTTCAATAAACGTTGATGACAGGCACAATAAAAGTTCTCAAAAATACTCAGGTGTAAATATCAATGACTTTTACTTCTATACTGGTTCTATCAAATCTTATCTAGCCGCCGAAATTAATCTTCAGAAGTCGAAAGCATTAGATTATTTCCTTACTCACTATACATTTTACTAATCTTATACGTCAAAGCTTTGTTTATTAAACTCACGTGCACTTGCCACATTGTACTTTGATATGAATATGGTACATATATGAAACATTTTGAAACTGTGAATCAGAGCATTGATGAATAAACAAAGATAATTTCATGATTGTTGAATAAAGAATTTTTTAAATCAAGTGTTGAACTTCATTCTAGTTAAGAAAAAACGCTTAAATAATGGATTAAAAATCTCAAGGCTTTTGATTGGTGGAATGTATTTTTTGTCCAAATGTCATTCAATTAGTTGGTCGGGGTTCTGCGAAACCGCACCAAGCGCCTTCAAGACTGACTTGTAATATTTTGTCTGTAGAAGCGGAGCGGGAGCTAATTCATATCAGTTAAGCGTACATTTGTTTTCGAATATCCTCAGTAATGAAATTAAGGGATATTTGGTACGACTAGTGTTCAATTTAATCTGCTTCACGGAAACTTTGGTAAAAAATGAGTAATTTTTTTTTTGCGCTTGATGCGATTTAGCATAAACCCGAAAAATTGCTCTAAAGCTTTGGGATTTCTGGTCCCAAAAATCTGTTTTCTGAAATAGGGCTTCCGTACAATAAAATTTCCCGGGATTCCCGATTCCTGGAATGAATACATTGGTTATATGATTTAAATTCACACATGGCACACAGGCCGCCATAATCATTTATTACCGCCATCGGGGGTGACAATGGGTCTGGGGGGTTAGAATGGGTCATCGCTCTCACCGGCAGTCTGGAGGTCATAGAGCAAAATGGTTCAAAAAGGTCTCTTATATTTTAGTTTTCTTGCCCACAGATACATTCAATCTATTCTTCAAGCATCCTAAGTAGTTGAAACAGTGACCCATTCTCACCCCCGATGACGGTAAGCTATCGTTACGATTGTTACGCTACCACAGAGCTATGTATAATGCTATCATTGGTCAAATAGAAGCCCTTTCTAGCCGAAAAGGCGAACAATAGTGCTAATGGTAACCGAGGAAAACTTGTGGTCTAGCAATCATATATTTCTAGTCAAGATTCATAATAAGTGCAATTTATAATAATAGCTAATAATTTATTCAGATTCAGATTACGAGCTTTGTCTCGTGTTAAAGTAGAGAATGAAAATTGTATGTATGAGCATTGGCATCAAGATACTCTCCAACATATAACAAATGACGTAATCTGAATAAGGTAATGCAAATTTATTTTTGTTTGCCCCTCTAATTTTTTTTATAAATTGAAGGTTACATAGAATGTTTATTTTATACAATAATTTTATTTTGTTTTCTTTATTAGCAAGATTTTCAGCCTTTATTAACAAGTCTTCAACCGTTAATATTAAATAAATTAAATTATTAACTAATAATAGAATTATTGATAATCAATCGCCATAATCGTTCTTCATTTTCAAAAATTATAAAATCGTTTATCATATGACTCAACTTTAATGTAACCTTTAATCAAAAAATTTAATAAATTAATCGCAACGAATCTAATCATTAACGCTCTGCTGTGCATTTAATTGGGTAGGTACCCATGTAGAACATCTGCAGTTTGTTCTAATAAAGGATTAAAAAACCGCAACGACAGCCAGCGATTATTATTCGATTCTATCTGTCGCATCGTCCATAGCAGCAGTGGAAAACCAATGTAATTCCACGATAAGCCGGATTAATATGTGGCCATCAAACAACGGCGATGCTAGGCTCAATGTGATAGAAGAGGCATACTCTTCTGCTAGGAATAATACCCCAGTCTTTCATAGTTTCATATAAATTAGCTTGTATTCATATGATAATATATTCATCACATCCTGCTGGCCTTATCATATTACAAGAGCGGTCAATTCTAAATAAAGTAACTCTTACTTTCGGAATTGTTTTCTATGTTCGTCAGAATAGGAAAATAAGAATCTTATACATAAACCATCATCCGAGCGATGGAAGGCATTAGAAATGGCAATAATAGTCACGTTATTTACATTCATTCTATCATAAGGGGGGAAATATATCCCAATGAGTACGGACAAAAAACTATCGAATGGCTGGTGTTGTTGAAAATCCAAAATACGGTAACAAGGGCTTAATTTTACAATTAGTTCAATAGGCTAAGTGTTTCACACTAATTTTACTCGCAAACGTATTCATTTAAATAAAGTGATTGAAAAAAAAATTATTCCACTTGAACAAATAAGATGAAAGGTGAACTGATTCCTTGTTTCCATAAGGTACACTGGCGGAAGTATATAAAGACGGGCATAGGGTTAATTTCGACTCAATAAATTGTAATTGTACATACATATTTCACAGTTTTCAAACAAACTATAATATTGTAGGAAAATATACTTCTATGTTCACACCACAAAATCTGTGTCTATCATACAATGATAGTGCCTAAACTGTCATTTTAGGTTTCATTAGAAGTTAGTTATTGAACTCATAAAATAAATTTTTATTAGTCCGAATTGTCCCATTTTTCGGTAAATTTGATTCACAGCTGACCAGTAAAATATAATTGAACTAATCGCCATTATTTTATATTTGTTTATATCACACAAGCACTACAAGTTTATTCCGCAAACTACGAACGAAGAGGATATGTTCTTGGTAACACAAATTGTCTGTCCCTTTAAGCGTTTAATTTAACAGCTGTAATTCTCAATATCTTTTTACCCTCTTGTAATTGCCAAGCTACCACACGGAAGTGTACTGGAGTGTCAGACTCGACCAGTGAAGGTAATACCTACTAAACTCCCTTGGGCTTCGCCCATCATTTCCCCAAAGAACTGCCTCCCAGCATTACTTCTGGGGGATAGGCAGTACTTAATGTACTCGCTTATTCACGATCACACAGGCACAACCGATAATGTCGCAACAGCAGTCGAAGCCCACTTGCACGCATAATCGACATGGCTGCCGAAGATCAGCTTGTTGTATATTACAACCCCAAGGAGCTTCAAACTCCGTTTTGATGGGATCGCGACTTCACCGACATAAATCTCTGCATGTTGAACCGACTTGCGGCTGTCGACGATAACCACCTCCGTCTTATGTTGAGCGAGCCCCAGGCCTCTAGCGCTAATCCAATCCGCCACCGTGCTTATCGCGTATGCTGCGGTCAGTTCTACCTCGGGAATCGACTCCCCGTAGACCTCCAAGGCTACGTCACGTCATCGGCGAAACGAACGATATTAAGACCAGGAGGAGACTTTAGCTTCAGAATCCAGTCCTACGTTAGGTTCCATAATACCGAGCCCAGTATTGAACCTTGCGGAACTCCTGCAATAATAGGAACGCTATCTCGGCGGCCTTTACCACCGAGTTAATAGCGTGCAACGTCAACTAACCGTTGCGAAAACCGAGCTAGCTGGAGTACTTAGCGACCTGCCATCCCTACCCTCTGAGTGGGGACGGCCTGGCCAGAGATGATCCTCTCTGGCAATTTGCCCGTCAATGATGTCTATAAGACAGATTGGCTTCATAAGTCGGTCGTATGCATCATTTGGAGTGTACAGGATTCATAAACAAACAAAACAATGTCATCTGCATGTCATTTGATTAATTTCTCTAATAAAAAATACCAATAGAATTTTAACAGAAACTATTGTAACAGTACGATGAGATTAATTGTAATTAAGGTAAATTCTATCGTGGCTAACATTAAAGAATAGTTCAATCAAAGAATATTTTTTTCCACCGGCCTAAATGGCAGTTTTACAATAGAAAATAAACTGCATCTCAACAATAAGAAATGTCGATTTTTTCTCGAACAAAATTTTGCTATTACAATTAAATTCATTGTTATTTTATTGCCAACATTTTACTAGTACCAAATATTTTTCTCGAAAAAGTTTCCACTTTCGAGAAAATCTGCATTAGATGTCTTTCCCCATACACATTTCTGGCCCCACGGGAACCTGTTCCAAAATGACCGTTCCGGTTGATATCCATCCTATGGTCCCAACAACATGAAAAAAACATGTTTCCTAAACAATTCCAAGAATTTAGATACCCATATTTCCAGGGTGTCGTCTAAATTATTTTGTGGCCACTATAGGGAACCTATAGCCACCACGGGAACCTATTCCGGGATGTCCGTTCCGATAGCAAATGATCAGGTGGTCCTCAACCGTTCCTGAGAGACATAATCCTCGAATTTTTTCTACGAAACTGGTAACTCAGGATACAAGAGACATCATCATTTTGGTTTCTAAAACATCCAGCATATCCATTTTTTGGGGGAGACATGGTCTAGCAAATCAGGAATCCTGGTCCACAGGTGAACAAGATCGGTTCAACATGGCATAAGGGTACATAATAGTCGGCTGGAGGACCGAATTTCTGAATCCCATACCCTAATAGAGATCGTCCAATCGGTTGAAACCCCGACGCATTATAGATCATTACCAAAAAACGTAGGTGCCCGGGTACCCCACGTTGCTGTAATCACTCGTCGGATTAAACTCATTGTGGTGTGAGACCACGATAATTAGACATGTGATCAGAAATTTCTGTTTGTTATTACGACCGACATTACCAGAAAAGTTCAATAGGTTGAAATCATTCCAGTGTGTTCCGCAGCGCCCGCGACGATGACTGTAGTTGTGGAAGGTGACTATATGAACATTTGTTTTGTAAGAGTAAACTCAATTAAACTGCTGAAAATGTCGATTCATCAAAAGCTGGAGTTTAACGCTGAAAAATTGTCGATATGCTGACAGCGTTTACGATAAAAAAAGAACAGAGACAGAACCTAAAATGTTAATTGCAGACTGTGTTTACCATTTGTTGTGAAATTGCGACAAGTGAAATTTTGTGTGTGCTTTTGAAAGGACCATCAAACTTTCAACATAAAATGATAAATATGATAGCTGAAAGCTAATCCTTCAGGTTGTCCGGCACCTTACGGGGTAAAATATTCAGAAGCCCCTCCCCAAGCCCCCCTTACTGGATTTTCATTTTGATATCACCCAAACCTAAATTTTGCCGAGTTTGAAGATGTCACGGAGTTTCAAGTTCCTGCGATCCTTAGAACCCTAAAAAAATCACTTTAAAATGAAAAGGGTACCCGGGTACCCTGTCGGTAAAATATGGGTTAGCTTCGTATTGCTGCTTGTGAATATACGTTAGCGCTTGTACGCTGGCACCTAAGTATAAGATTTTAAAATCCCTCTATTTACTATATATGTTAAACTTGTTTGTATCAACAAACACGTATCTTAGTTTTCATAAGACGAGTTTGTACAATCCCATTTAATTCCACCACTAAAGTGTACCTTGACAGATACCTATTTCGACCTCAACAGTAAGGTCGTCTTCAGTGTCTCGTACTTGACTCGACTCGAAGTCGAAATACGTATCTGTCAAGGTACAATTAAGTGGTGGAATTAAATGGGATTGTACAAATTCGTCTTACGACAAGTGAAGACATTCCACAAAAAAGCTCAAAATAATTTTCTTAACACGTATGTTAGTATTCAAGTAGGAAACGCTATACATATCTGTTGATACAAACAAGATTAACCTTCCTAGTGCATTGGGGTCCATTTAGATCCAAGCACACCCAAAACAATGCTGTAACTTTGTAACGCTCATTGGCGTAACTACAGGGGGGCTAGGGGGGCTATAGCCCCACCTAGGATCTGGCTAGCCCCCCCTGGAAAATTTGTTACTTTGTATAAGTATTTAGCATATCTAGTCCACTGATTATATACGGGGGTAAATGCAGAGAAAGGATTGTCTTCATTATCCAATTACTCTCTTCGAAACACTACAGCAATCTATTCGCACAAGTTTTTGAACTACGAGCAATTGTTATAAGGCTTGCTCACGACAATATTTGGACCCCTCAAAACACGTTATAACTTATGAAATACCAAAGGAAATACCTCATCAACAAGTAAATTAAAATATATATTATTGATTAGTATTACAAGTACTTAATGGATAATGGCCAATTACTTGAGATTTTCCAGGGTTTTGTGAGTAATTGTCATCTAAATCGAGCGTATGATCTTAACCTTCCTAACTAATACCAATCCTAAAAGCTGCAGCGCATTTTAATTTTCACTGTAGGCTTCTTGAGAAAGGTTCGGTAAAACTCTTAGATTTCAAGAAAGAACTTTTAGAAACTCCCCACACTATTTAATTCTCTAAACTCCTATTGTCGCTGCAGCAATGAAACCAGTGAAAATGTCTCAGTAGGCGTGAAACAGATCTACTGAGAGAAAAGATGTGTTAAATGTTCCTATGTGTTAACTTGTTAATTTGTTTTTTTTTAAATAAATTGAAAATTAACGACCAATAAGTTGTATTGGGATGTATAACTGATTTTTTTTAAATCATCCTAGAAGTTATTCTAACAGAAAAGAAACGTTAGTTTGTTGTGATCAGATCGCCGTTTGAAAGCTCGTAGGAATTGTCAGGCCACTGAATTTAAAGCTGACGAAAAGAGTTTAACTAACTAACTAATTTATTCAATATTTAATTTTTAATGTATTCTAGGTCCGAAGCAAATCAAAAAATCCTTTAAAAATCAGGATCGTGCTTCACATGCTATTTACGGTGAGCCCAACACCTATGGTTTTCTGAACCTATCAAGGATTTTAGGAATCCTACGAGATTTCTAGATTTTTGTAACAGGGCTGAGCCTCGATGAACATCATTTGAAATATTTAAGTCGTCCATTACATTGATATCTGGTAGACCAACAATATACATCAGTTGAATCGAGCGAAACTGGTAAACTTTCTGTGTTATGAGTGTTAAAATAGAAAAGTTAAAAAAAAATTAGCCCCCCCTAGAATTTGTCATTAGTTACGCCAATGGTAACGCTACGAGATGAAAATCTGAAAAATTCTGACTCTTCCTAACTTTCGGAAACTAAGATTCCCTGAGAAAATCAGCTTCCAGCGACAAAAAAAGTGACACATTGTGCATTGGGGTCCCTTTGGACCCAAGATTTCATCGCGATCACAAAAACTCAAATTTCAACCGATTTTTTAGGCACCAAACGAAAGCTGTAGGTTCCTATAACAAGCTTATGGGGCGATTCATCCAAATTGACCACTCTAGCCCCCCGGGAACCTGTACTAAAGAGGTACTGTTTGAGCTTCTTAATTTGGCACCTAATATTAGAGTAGTGTTAGGAAACATCAACTGTATTTGCTATCTTGTATACGCCATCTCTAAGCAAATTTATCCCTCGAGCGGTCATCGGAAAGCACTCTGGAAGATCCGGAACATCCGTAAAAGTGGCCAATTCTCAAAGTTAAACCCAGAGCTTCGCGATTTTTTCCTAACCATTTATTCTGGCAAATTGTGGGTGCAATCAATAGTAAATGTCTTCTGTGACCCTCAAATGCCCCAGAAATGGTTCCCCGGAACATCCGTAAAATGGCCAATTCCAAAAGTTCATCCCAGAGCTTGGCGATTTTTTTCATAACCATCCATTCAGACAAATTGTGAGTGCAATTAATAGTGAAAGTCTTCTGTGATCCCCAAATGTCCCAGAAACGGTTCTTTGGTAGATCTGGAACATCCGAAAAATGGCCAATTGCAAAAGTTTCTCCAGAGCTTTGCGATCGTTTCGTAATAATCTATTATGGCGAATTATGGATGCAATCAGCAATGAAAATCTGTTGTGACCTCCAAATACAACAAAAAGTCCTCCGAAAGATCCGGAACATCCGTAAAATGGCCAATTAAAAAAAATCATTCCAAAGCTTCGTGATTTTTTAGTAGCAATTCATCCTGACAAATTGTTGGTGCAATCAATAGTAAAAGGATTCTATGACCCCCAAATGCTCTCGAAATGGCTCTCCGGAAGATCCGGAACATCCGTAAAAGTGGTCAATTCCAAAAGCTTATATCAGAGCATCGTGATTTTTTTGTTACCACCTTACCCTGGCGAATTGTGTATGCAATCAATAATGAAAGTCTTCTGTGACACCTCAATGCACCCGTAATGTTACTCCGGAAGATCCAGAACATCCGTGAAAGTGGCTAATTCCAAAAAGAATTCACGGAGGAATTCCCGGAGGAACTTCCGGATGAATTCCCGGAAGAACATTAGGTGGAATTCCCGGAGCAACTTCTGGAGGAATTCCCGGAGAAGTGCTTAAAAATAGGTGATAAATTTGTACGTGTTTTGTGCACACACATACATACAAACACGCACACACAGACATCATCACAATTCATTAAACTGAGTCGATTAGTTTATAACCCTGTAAATCCCATTTTTCCTATGAAAAGTTCATCTTTGGGGCGAACATATATATTTTACGTACACTTAGTGTTAGAAGGCAGCCCTCCACTAGCCATTCCATTACAAGAATTCCTTGAATTATTCATAAAAAGACTTTCAGTGCAATTACCGTTTTGATTTTAATTATACGTCTCTACTCATCACAATTGAGGGTCAAGTTGATTTGGATTTTCCACTTACCTCATTCCACTGGGGTAAGTGGAAAAACAACTCCTGATTTTCAAATCTATTTCCATAAATTTCCAGCGACCAAAATGATATGAATTACCGCACAGTTGGTGCAAAATTGTCTGTTTTTGATACCCCATAATGATTGATTACTTTTAAAAAATGAAAAAGTCCAATTTTTGCGTTACGTTAGTAAGTTTTTGCACTTTTTCGAGGTTTTCTTACGTTCGCAACATATTTGCAACCACTTCTAGACGACAATACTAACATTCATATAGGGGAACGGTTCGCCACTTCATCTCATAGCTCCTATTTCCAAATTAATTTTGGTCCAAGTGACGTTGAGTACACTGCTCGCCTGAGATGACTGAAATGGCTTGAGGCAGGAGATTTACCCCAATTGTCGCAGTCAAACCTCCTGTTCCCTCTGGTCATAAAAATTCAGAGCGAAAATGTTCCAATATATCCGACCGTAGATCCAAGCGTACAGAACGCCGGAAAATAAATCTACCAGAATCAGAACGCTGAAAATGAGCTTAAGAGCTTTTAAATGGGTGACATCAGCATTTTCGTTTTTGCATTGCTGTAGTAAAAGACCAGAGAATGTATGGCTGTGCAGGTGAGGCGACAGTAATGGAATTGGGGAAGTGCGAGCATTTTTCCCTCCCCCAGGTGACCTTGTTGTAGGTTGATGTTGCGAGGAACTTAGAATCCGGTTTGAGGTTCCCGGGCTGCCCGATCACTGGGGAGTATGACTTACATCCTTGGGGAAGCCAAGCAATGCCCGAAAGCCTCGTGTTGTGAGAACGTACTCCCAAAATTAACTTCGGGATTCCCATGAAGTAGTGTATGTTAAAATAGTTTGTATGGGCTCTTTCTTTTGCAAATTCAAACCATCAAGGAATTAATCCAGTTTGTCGAGTCAAGTACGAGACACTGAAGACGACCTTACAGTTGAGGTCGAAATACGTATATGTAAAAGTAATACGAGGTGGTGGAATTAAATGGAATTGTACTAAACTCGGCTTATGACAGGGACTATATTCAACTTTTTTGGCCACTTCAACCTGAACCATACGATTTCCTTACCTATGTACTTGCCCACTGTAGCTAATTTTTAAATAACATTTTAAAAATATTGATAAAAAATTCAATTTTGTTATGCATGTAGATTACAATACAAAAAGAATATTGAAATTCAGAGAACAAACTATTTCTAAATGGGAGGGGCAAAAGCAAAGGGTTGTAAGTGGTACAAAGTGTGCACAACGTACAAACAATATATGCCGCGAAGCTCTACAAGCAAAATAAATAAACTCAACACAAATTTGACCAAAACACTTCCAATCCTCTGCTTCGTACTATCTCTAACATATTCATCTAATCTAAGGTGTAAGCTGGGCCCTCCTTAGCCGTGCGGTAAGATGCGCGGCTACAAAGCAAGACCATGCTGAGGGTTTTCGGTTTGGAAATTGTCCGACATCCCTGGGCATAAAAGTATCATCGTGTTAGCCACATGGTATACGAATGCAGAAATGGTAAATTGGCTTAGAAACCTCGTAGTTGATAACTGTGAAAGTGCTTAATGAACACTAAGCTGCGATGCGGCAATGCCCCAGTGGGGGATGTAATGCCAATGAAGAAGAAGAAGAAGGTGTAAGGTCAATTATGAGACTTTCCACATCGGAGACGAGCCAGCCTGACGGAGACGAGCCAGGCTGAAAGTCTCCTTAATAAAGACAAAAAAAAAAAAAACTTTCCACATGTAGATGTACCAAGCAATCAGTGTGAGCTCCCTACGGAATATGTTGGCTAGTCAGTGAACAGTTGATGCAGTCAAATCTGTGATCCGCATTGCGGACATTGCTACTCAATCTAAATTGAAGAACAACCGCTACCAAGCTGTGGTACCCAAAACGACAATGATACACTCAGCAGTGCTTTTCTGGATGCAATCGAAACGCATTACCAAAAACGTCAAACGTCACTGAAGAAAAAGCTGTAGACAAGTATAGACATATTTTTGTGGTAAAATTTTATCACGATAAAAATTCGTAAATAACTTGGGAAATAATATAATTGTAGCATCATTACCACCGTCATCGATGCTACAAGCAAGCATCAACGGTGCTATAGCCCAGTACTCAGCCGATCCATTCAATCATTCTTCCTAAGAATAATAGTGCACTTCTGGATATTAGTTTCTCTTTGAACTAAAATTGAAAAGACTATTGGTATCTATTTTTGACCATCCAAGGCATTTGCCTATCACTGTATATTAAACTCTGAAGAGTATAAATTATAGTTTTAGTTCACTCCACTCGTCTTCTCGAACTGTTAATATTTTAGACAGTGCTTTACATAATAATTAAAAAAAAATCTGGACTCTTTAGACTGCTTGACCCGGAACGATTACGTAAATTTCATTGATGAAATATTCAAGTCGCAGGAGATGAAAATGCATCAGGATATCTGTATGCACAAATGTGTATATCGAATTTTAAACTAGGATCAACGACAACGTATCAACTAGTCGAGCTGAATCGATTAGTAGGTATATAATACTACGGATCTACAGGTCTTCTTTCGAAAGATGGGTTTGGCAAGATCTCATATCCTTTACGAACAGTTAGCGAATGGTAATGGAAAAGACAACCAATCATCTACTGAACATAAAGCACAAAAATCGTAACATTTATTCTAATATACACACAAATCATCCGATCCCTCTCCACCTTTCCAAAAAAAAAGTTTTTGCACGGAAGCTTTTTGTAGGTTTCTGGAATTAGGAAACACAGAAGCTGGGTATCAGCTTTGCATAAAGTTCACTTATGCCTGTTATATTTTAAGCGTTTATGTGCTGTATAGAAGAGGCTTCATGGGAGCACAGCAAATATCAGCAAACATATTCGGGAAAAAACTTCTTGCTAATCATTTAGACAAACAAAATTACAAATAGGCAGCATGGGTGTTTCGAAGGCCGTTCGTTCGTTCTAAATTCGATAAATTATGGCGATAATGTGAAAATGCGAAGAAGGAAGCTTTTTACATTGACTTTAGCTAGGCGTTTGATTGCATTGACAGTCCAATGTTACTCTTCAAATTGCAAAAATAAATGGAATAGAGCCTGGACTTCTGGCTTGAATCTTATCTCTCCGACCACCAATGAATAATAAAATAAAGCGGGAAGAAATTCATTCCCATTCAAGTCACTTCTGGAATTCTACAAGGCTTCCATATTGGTCCTCTTTTAGTCATTATTATTATGTATCTAGCTTACATCGAAATAGATAACACTGAATCAATGAGTTGATGTCACAACACATTCTCATTCTCGCGCAAACGCTCCTCGATTGACTACTGCTACAAAATCTTACGAATCTTAAAAAAGAACGCGTCGTTAAGGATCTGGGCGTACTATTAGATTCAAAACTATCTTTCGCCGATCATGTCACATTCGTGTCCTCCAAAGCTTCTAAGATGCTTGGTTTCATTTTCCGCGTATCTAAAGACTTCAAGAATATCCATTGTTTGAAAGCACTGTACTGTTCCTTGGTAAGATCGATTCTAGAATTCTCTTCTGTTGTTTGGGCACCGTTTTACCAAAACAGTATATTGCGTATCAAGGCAATCCAACGCAAATTTGTTCGTTTCGCGTTACGGCATCTCAACTGGCATGATCCAAACAACCTACCAAGTTACCATGAGCGCTGTAGGCTCATTGGATTAGAGTTGTTGAGCGAGCGTCGGGATATATCAAGGGCTTTATTTATTTCCGATCTTCTTCAATCAAGAATTGATTCTTCCTATTTGCTCTCTCTTTTGAACCTTAATGCGCCTTGTCGTCAGCTTAGGTTCAGTTCTTTTTTGTTGCTCCAGGGTGCTCGTACAAATTATGGACATAACGAGCCATTCACTAGTATGAGCCGTATCTTCAATCGATGTGCCACTGAATTTGACTTTCACCTTTCTCGTCCCAATCTTCGGAAAAAGTTTTGCCGAATACTTGCTTCTTCTAACACAAACACCCTTTGATAAATAGTTAGTCAGGATAGACATTAAGTAGGGTAACCGGCGGTAATGTTGGCCCTGGATGTAACATTGACTCATCACGCAAATAATTCAATATTTCAGCGATAATACGTCGATTTGTAGGGAGATATTAACCACTGCTTCTTTAGAAAAGTGTATCAAACACATATCTGCTTCATAACTCTAGATTTATACACTTCTTAAACTATTAAAAGCAATTATCTTGCGTGAAAAATCACTTTGACTCGGTTTTTTAGCAGCCATGTTTCGTTGACTTATGCAGGCTGGCTGTGCTAGAGTTTTTCTTTTGCTCAATAAAAGAGTTTTCTGAATGAACATACCTGCTTTCGCACATCAGATGAATGGATAACAACCACACTATGTCAGCTATCATTTTTATTTCACAATTTCCATTAGTAAAGCGACATAATTAACCAAAACTTTTTTGGAAAATACTGGGGGCACCCGTAGCCAAATGGTGGCATGCGCTTTCGATTTGTAGCACCACGTTAGTATAGGTGAAACTCTAAAATCAAAACATTCTCATCAATAACCCGTACTGGAGAAAATAACCGAAAGCTGCAGATAGAATATCCGATGCTTGCGATTAGGTTGCTAAGAATTTTTGTAAAAACAGGTTAATCCACTCAGCGGTTAAGTTTCATTCGCAATTTACATAACGCTAAACTCAACCCACACCAAGCATCTAGTAATGCTTCATGTATGGTAGGGTTCTGAAATTTATAAAGTCCTTAACGCTCAGACAAGTACCTTCCCACAACCTTAAACGTCATGTAGTTTGTAAATGGGCCCTCATGATGCTTTTCTCGAATCACGATATAATCGCTTTCATTCGCAGAACATACCAAAAATAATTGCCTACCTTACGGCTTACAAACACAATTCAAGCATCAACCTTTCGTGGTTCGATGCACCATATTCTTCATAATTTTGCAAATAAATGATTCAATTAGTGTAAGAATATTTAGTTTTATCATCTTTCGCACGAATCCTACAAACATTTTCTCATTTGATAATGGAAAGATACAATGGATTGTATGTTTTATTAAACAAAACTTTCAACGTCATTTCATGTGCATAATTTCAAGTCAAATTACTTGACAAATACCTTCATCATAATTTAGATTTATTATTGCTTGCAAAAAGTATTTTAATCTGTAAAATGATACCGAAAAAGTATTCTTTCAACTCGGGAAGTTGAAACATGTGAGAGTTTTGAGAGGATTCACAACAGCTGATCGATATAGAGAGGAGTGGAATCAAACGCACGTACCAATCATGAAACTTCAATGCAGGCAGAGTTAAAAACAAGCATCCAATAATTGTATTTATGAATAATTGTGTAATATCAGGTAGTTGGCACAGTTATAACTGTTTATGCACAGTACAGAGCAAAGAATTGCCTTGAATAAGTTTTAGAATTGGCTTTCTTCAGTAGTGCGGTATGCATCATCCCCACCTAAAGCATTGTTGACGTTTTGGAAAAAAGTTTCTTTGAGAGTATCGCGAGAGCGAGAGCAACACAACTGCCATGGTTTTACCTAGCAGTAAATCTCAAAATTATGCGGCAGCTAATAATTAACGTATGCAATTTGTTTGAAGGCACAAAATGAGGGCTAGAACATGTAGCCTTTTTTGCAATTGCAGTTTTTAATACAGTTTTCATTTTTCTAAACCTCTTCACATGCAAATATGGTAAATATTTGGGAAAAAATGATTCATATAATAGTATTTTCGTTAGCATGTCCTTGATAAGTGTGCTATTGGGGGAATCTAAAACGCACTCTCACAATCAGTGTGGTAGTATTTTATATGCAACCAATTAGAATTCACGCTCAATAAGATGATTTGATTTTCTCTATTTGTTTGCATGCTGCCTTTATTCAACGCAAGCAAAATGACTGGCACTATAAACAGCAACCCGTCTTTATCTCTCGTATGTTCGAAATCAGCAATCACTCGTCCCAAGTGGGCTGAAAAATTATCCACCTGATAGGGACAAGGATGCCGACGTTTTGTCCATTTCTCTCGAGACTTTCGCTGGTTTTTATGAGAGCCGAGGTTTGAGCCGTTACCCCTATTCTTTAATTGTAAAATTGTAATAGTCTTAAGAAATATTGTATCTGTTGGAAATTGTAATTTCTGTTGATATAAAAGAAGAGGAGGTTTTGCGCCCGCTTGAGGAAGGGATTTTGCTCTACTCAAGCGGGCTTTTCCCTGCTCCAAATAAAGAATAAAGAATAAAGAATACAATACACGGCTCGAGGCGGCATCTCTCCATATTTGATTGCGCCCTACGCTCGCCCCGTTCTGCACCTGGTCAGCCCACCTTGTTCGCTGTACTCCACGTCTTCTTGTACCTGCCGGATCGGAAGCGAACACCACCTTCGCAGGGTTGCTGTCCGGCATTCTTGCAACGCCCTGCCTTAAGTACCCATCCGGCTTTAGTTACCTTTTGGATTGTGGATTCACTATAGAGCTGGGCGAGCTCGTAATTCATTCTTCGCCGCCACACACCGTTTCCTTGCACACCGCCAAAGATTATCCTAAGCACGAATACTCCAAGTGCTTGCAAGTCCTCCTAGAACATGGTCCAAGTTTCATTTCCGTAGAGGACTATCGGTCTTAAGAGCGTTTTGTGCATGACACGTTTTGTACATGACATTCACTCTAAGCTCAAAAGAGTTGTGCCGGGGAGCTGACGCAAATCCTTGGGGCAACGCTTATCGGATCGCAACAGCAAGGATCAGGGGTCCAGCGACGCAGATCATCGTGGACGGTTTTTTCCCGCAGCATGATTCTACGACATGGCCGCCTACACCGCACGCAGTCTCCAACGACGACTTGTCATCAGTGGTGAAAGGTCTGAAGAAGAAGAAAGCTCCAGGTCCGGATGGAATTCCAAACGTGGCTCTAAAAACTGCGATACTGGCGTTTCCAGATTTGTTCAGGATAGTGCTGCAGAAATGCCTAGCAGATGGCTAACTTTCCGGAAAGGTGGAAAATCCAGAAACTAGAGCTGCTGCTGAAACCAAAGAAACCGCCGGGGAAACCAATATCATGATGGCCCATATGCCTGCTGGATACACTAGGGAAGCTGCTGGAAAGGATTATCCTTAATCGGCTGCCGCAGTTCACGGAGAGCGAGACCGGCTTATCGGAACAGCAGTTCGAATTCCGAAAAAGCAGATCGACGGTGGATGTAATCAGAACGGCCATTGAAATTTCAGAGCGTCCAAGAAGCAAAGGTGCGGCAATCGATTCTACGCTATAGTAACGATTGACGTCAAAAACGCTTTTAACAGTGGCAGCTGGGAGGCCATCGCCGTACCGCTGCACGGTATGCGGGTCCCTGACTATTTGTGTATAATCTTTAAGAGTTACTTCAAGAACCGGATTCTGGTTTACGAAGCTTACAGGGCAGAAGTCGATTAGGGTTACTGTTCCGCAATGTTCAATACTAAGCCCAACGCTGTGGAACGTTATGTACAAATGAGGTCTAATACTGACGTGGCCCAAAAGCGTGGAAATCTTCGGTTTCGCAGACGATGTCGTCCTTACGATAACCGAAGAGTCGCTGGAAGCAGTAGAAATGCTGATGGCGGAATCGACCGATGGATTACTCTCCAGCTTGCAGCTTGCTTACCACAAAACAGAAACGATGTTATGTATTGTATTGTATTATATTGTATAAGTATTGTGCATATAAATTTTACATCTTATGCAAGGCTAGTTCATAACAGATTATGGACATGGTATCAATAACAGAATGAGGTATTATTGAGTTAATTTCTCCTGCTGGGTAGGGCACGACATACCGTCCGTGCTGGCTTTGAGACACCTAGGAGCAAGAACGGAAATCTTCGTATTACTATCAGTTGCATCGACGCTCAGTAGGCAGCTTCGTCATTGATTCTTGTTTGTTTTGATCAGACGCTCGACAATGCAGGCACGAACATCTCGCAGCATGCTGTAAAATTTCCATACCTTTTTACCGCCCGATCCTCAATAGCCGATTGATAATCGAGCGTAAAAAATGAATATCTACCGGAGCTGAAATGAATATTTTGAATTGCGGTTGATTTGCACCGATAAATGATGATTATTTTACTCTATATACTAAACAGATGCATATATTTTAGGAATCTGACTTCAAAATGTTGAATCCATGCACCGCAGTATGAAATGATATTCATATTTTGAGATTTCAAATTGAATATCAATGTGCCGAGCTGAAGATTCATTTTGACACCGCACAAAACAACGCTGACACCGAGAGTCGACGCTTGCTACTGTTCGTGCACATGCCGTCCTATTCATTCGCACATTCAAATCCAGGAAGGACTAGCAATTTGATTGTGTGTTGGATGTCAGCTATTTGAGTGTAGTTAAAATGACTTTTTCTGTCCCTGCCTTGGAGTGATGATCGACGACCGGTGGAATTTCAACTCCCATGTGCACTATTCCTGCTAAAAGGCGGCTAAAATGTCAGTGCGTTTGCAAGGGTCATGCCGAACTTGGGCGTCTTCTGGCAGCAGTATCATCTTTGATACTGAGGTACGGAGTCCCAGCCTTAGAAGCAGCGCCCGTCCGAGTCGCGAGGGCGTACCGAACCATTTCGTCGGAGGCAGTTTGCGTTATCACAGGGATTATTCCAATCTGCATAACCCTAGCAGAGGATATCGAGTGTTACCAAAACGGTTTCACCTCACTCAGTTCCTGTCCGGACACGCCGGTTTCCGCCAATATCTGCACCGGTGTGGCCATGCGTCATTGTTTTCTGCCCGGCGTGTATCAACGTAGATGAGACTCCAGAGCACGTGTTATTCGATTGCCCGAGGTTTGCGGAAGCACCTAGAGGAATCCCTGCACTAAGATCGGACAAAATTGCAGAGCGAATGTGTCACGGTGAAGATACGTGGAACGCGATAAGCAGAGTCGTGACACAAATACTATCAGAACTGCAGCGTGGATGGAGAATGGATCAACAAATAAGCGTTGGTTCGGAGGAAAATCCAGCGCAGTGAGCAGTGTTTGGGCCTGGGTCGTCTGGGCCCCGGTGAACCGGGATTCTTCTGTCAACCGGAATCGTCGGACCTACCTCGGCACTCGATCCTGTTGTAGAAAGAAGAAAGGGGAAGGAAGTGCTACGGGTATGTAGGGCACCACCAGTGCGGACGTCATCCACCACCGAAACTGTCGGACCACCCCTGCAACCCGAAGACGAAGTCGGCACAATGCTCGAAAGCGGAAGTATGGAAGTTTCCTCCGCCGGAACTGGTGGACCATCCTCGACGCCGTGAAAGTCAGGAGGATTCGAGGGACCAAGACAACTTGGCAGTGGAGCAGTGGATCAGCCAGCCAGTCGGTGAACTAGCCTAAGCTCTCTCTCATCTTCAATGGCTCTACATTCCAACTGGAGCTTGACCGGCTTTTCAACTTTATTCTATTAGCATTAGCATTTCCACAGTTATTAATTGAATGCTTTCCATGCCCGCCAATGCATGAGAATATATCTTGTGTGGCAAGTACAATGGATACACTATGCCTAGGGTATCGAGAATGTTTCCAACCCGAAAACATCCAAGACCGGACAGATAATCGAACTCGCCATCTTCGGATTGGCACTCCTACGCCTTTGCTCGCAAGGCTACTGGAGACCCCGACCTTAGCCTAAGCTAGGGACCAGAATTTTAGAAGAAGTGCATGAGCACATTAGAATCCAGTCGAACAACCAAAATATACAGCTTTTTCGTTACACCTTAATGTACGAGGAAGGCAATAAATAGACTGAATAAAACTGACAATCTTGAAAAAAAATATTCTGATAGAAGTCCAAAGTCTAATGGAATTTTTACATGTTTCGTTCAAGGTGAGAAGAAATGCGGCAAATTTATTTCTAATTTGTCTAAGTAGAAATGGCTGTTGACAAACTATACCTTCCAGCCGTTTACAGCTGATTCAATGATTAGAATAAAACAATCACTTACACTTCCATATATTTAAGAAATTGTCTTCCTGATCCAGTAAAAAACAAATCTTTCAAAATCTTGGCATATGCATTTAACCTTTCCCATCAAAAATTTGTTTTACTTTATTTAACGTCAACTTTCCCAAATAACTCATATTTTTGACTCGTATTTAAAAAAAAAATATTTTTGAAATTGTGTCGATTGGTATATAACACTATGGGTCTAAGAGCCTTCTATAAAAAGTTGGTTCTTGGAGTGAGATTATAGCCTTTCGCTACAACTTTGTTGCTCGAGAAAGGCAAAAACGTGATACACTTTTTGACGGGAAATGTCATTTTTGCAAGGCTTTAATACAAGAAATGCAAGCTTTTACAGATACTGTATTAAAATAATACAAAATGGAACATGCCAAAATTTTAATTAGTTTCTGTAAAGGTTCTCTTGCAGAACTGTATTAAAATGTACCGTCCACTGGTTGGGTGTAAGTGGAATAATCTCAATTCTTTCATATCAAGGAAAAGGATCTTTGAAATAAGTGGCTCCCACAAAAATTCAAACATAACATTTAAAAGCAATATCCAATGGGTTTTTGGCGCTAAATTTTAAGAAACTAATACCGTACAATAATGCGAATGTGTTATTAGTTAGTAAGTTCCACTTTGAACAGCATCGCTATTTTGTTCTTTAAAACCATGCATCTAAAAAGAATTCATAAAAAGCAAAGCTTTTTTCGGTTTTCAATATTCCAGTCATTTTCTACAAGCATATTTTCTAGGTCAACCATTGTGAATGAATACATAATATGTCCCGCTGCATGATTGATCAAGCTAACGAGAATTCTCATTCCGTCTATCAAAAGTCTATCCCCCAAACGTGATAATATCTTCTACCTGTGAGCGGAGGCTTGTGATTGCACTCTTGGAAATTGGAAGGTAAACTTGAGAAAGCGAAAGTTGAAAGAAACCAAAAATCGGATGAAAATTAGAGTTCATGGATTTACTTACCAACAGGCTGTTTGCTCGCTATTTTTATCTCATTTCCGCCTTATCCCGCTCAGCGGTCGAATGAGTTTAGCATCTGTTGATTCCAAGCGTGAAAAACGAATCCCAAAATTTATTACATATCAAGTCGAAAGATCACTAAAGCGATTTAGTCTCCTCTGAAGCGAATATTCGCGGTGCTGCTCTGGAAAATTTGATGTTTCACTTCACCTAGACTCTGAGGTCTGGATTCTAGCCGCAGGCGGTATCACTTCTTGGCTAGGTTAGCACCACCCTCACCCTCTTCTTCCTGAACTCGGCACTAATGCTCACGCTTTCACCCCCAGTTATATTCGTTTTAACTCCAAGGGTTCTGGATGATAACTTTGGTTTTCTGCAACAGTGGTCACAACACGTTGATATCTTTTTCCAGCTCAAGCCGTTAGCTACTGAAACAGCTTACTATCCAGTAGGAGGAAAGTATGTGGAGCAAAAGTATCCCCGCCAAACTTTTTTCCAGGGCACACACCAAACAACCTGTGTCGGTTAGACTGCAGACACTTTCTCACTTTCACCCTCTTCCGGGGGCCACACTGACACCGAACCGCAAGGTAATTATTCGCATCAGAACAGTATCACACTGAATGGTTGATATCTAGCAATAATCCCCCATTAGAAAAAGCAACCTTGCTCCACCACACAACATAAATCCATCTAGGGAACGATTGTGCAAACTCCAACGATTGTGTATAAGGTAGCTCTATATTAAAATACTGCTTCTTGAAAATTCCTACACACACCAAGCACAGCCAACGAAGCACGTCCTGCGTCCTCGGGAGCTGATAACCAACTGAAGCCGAACGAACGAAGCGAATGCAGTCCTTGCGAATCCAGACCAACAGTTTTCCCTCCCCGTTCGCTTCGGAATTGTTTTGATAATATCCAGGGTTATCCGAAAATCAGAGCAGCAACTACTGCTTTCCATGACATACCAGACGTTCCCAAGCGATTGTACATCAATCGTAGGGAAAAATAAATCACGTTTTGTTTCTATTTTAATTTCAAATTTTATAGGATGAGAATGAATTCACTTGCAACGGCTGATGCGTTGTTTAGCATACTCACACTTGAAGTAAGGCTTTAAACATGTAATGTCTTTCAAACATTGTACGATAGTTGGTTAGATGTCCTCTATTTCCAATTATATAATGGCAAGCTGTAAATGTAAATCTTTGTTGTTGATTTGTGACAAATTTTGTTCAAATGTAGTTAACACATATGTGGTAAATACTTTTAGTTTGACAAAATCTGCCGTTACATCTAACCTACTGTCGTATTGAAACGTGGTAATTTAAACTAATTAACTCTTTGTGGAGATATATTTATTACCGCAATTATCAGACTCGTCACACGATGTAACTGTACGGTCTCATCAAACAATCTTTTAAGAAAATCAAGCTCATATTTTCGACAAAATAATGTCATTCGGTGTTTTTCCACTGTGGATATGGTAATCAACTATAGCGCTTCATCACTGGCGGAGCTAAGCTGGGGCACGATTGGGCACGTGACCCACCAAATCGAATGTTTTCCCTGAAACTTGTTTTAAAAAACAGATTTTTCTAGAAATTCTAATAAGTATTTCTTCGAAAATTCTATTGGAAATTCCTTCGTAAATTCTTGTAAGAATTACTTCGGAAATAATTTTAGCAATTCCTTTAGAAATTTCTTTGCAAAATCTTTCAGAAATCTTTAAGGTTTTGCTTTGGAAATTTGTTTGAGAATTTATTCTCAAATTTCTCCAGAAATGTCTTCGATAATTTCTTTCGAATATCCTTCAGAAATTCTTTCTACTCCAGGAATAGTTTAGTAAATTACGCCATCAGCTCCTTTTAACATTTCTCCAGAAATTCCTTCGGAAAATCCTCTAAAGAGGGCTTTGTAAATTCATCCAGAATATAAGAATCATTGACGACGTTCATGCTACAGCAAAAATCGATCATCGTTATTTACCATACGTGTTGCTTCTTTCTCTTAGCCATACTGTCATTTGGCGAAAAGCACGTGGTTTTGTATAAGCGGGAAAATTCTGCCTATCTGTTAACACGGCGGCTATCTTGACCAGAGTCTATTATATAGAGTTGCGCAAAGAGGATCTTCTTACACTTATTCTGAATGATCTTCTTGTTATTCTCTTTGCAACTTTCATTTTTGTTCAACCCTTAAAGTGACTTCACGGGAGTGTTCACTGCTAAAGCTTTTTAATTCGATAACCAAGTCACCCACAGAGTGCAAACACGTGAGTTTCTTGTTGCTACTTTATTGGAGGGTGTATTAAAGTTTTTTAAAGCTGTTTCTAGAACAAATCTAATACATTTCAAATCATGCGTTTTAATTCGCCATAATAATCATTAGGCGATAACAATACTTCCGCCTTACCAACAAGCATTTGTTTACTTTGCTCGATAGGTAGACGGTTTGACAGTTCAATAGGTAGATTTGGCTTCACTCTTTGCGTAACTCTATATATAATAGACTCTGATCTTTGGGGTTTCGGTTTGGGGCAGCAGGGACCATGTCCAAGGGCTTGACGACCCCTCCCCAGCTGTCTGTGAGTCAGGGAGAACTGCCTAGGGCGTGGTGGGATTTAGCAGTGGGCTCTGCTAAAATCCCTCCCAAAAAAACACAAGTGCCCGTAAGCAGACTCTATCAAAGCGACTGTGTGCCGCTTCAAAAGCACAAGCCCAGGGAGTGCCATTGGCACATCAGGATTGATCCCAGTAAGATCCTGATTATGGTATACTGGTTGCATGTTATTGGTCTTGTTTTTGGATATTGAGATATTGTGAACGCGAGGGCTGGTAGTCTGGTTATTCTATTCTCTTAGTAAGGCCGGGTGACACCGACCTGAAACGGCGAATGGGCTAATGGCCAGGCTGTCTTCCGTCCCCTAAAACCGTGGCGGGCCTTGTAGCACGCGGTACAATCCTGTCGCTCAGCTGGCAGCTGAGTGGGAGTAGGCTCAGATGCTTTTCCCTGACTAGCGCTGATCTGGCTCTGAACACGAAAGTGCATGCCGCAAGGTATGTATAGATAACCATGGGATCGCGAAGGCGACTACACCAGCAGTATTCGACAGCAGCCACAAGTATAAGCCAACAGCGATGAATTCTAACAACACAAAACACAAAACGTCGAGGGATGCAGGTGAGGCGAATGGTGGTAAGGAGAACCCTTTCACCAGACGTAGCGGCCTTGAAAGGTCTCCCCAAAGATCGCCGAGGGAAGGCGATGGAGAAGCCCGTGGAGGGTCTGAGGAGGTGCCGGTTGAAGTAAAGATGGACGGCCCCACCCTGACCCGCGTCATCAAATCTGTGATGGCGAACCACGAAGAACGCGGTTGTCACACGATGGAGGTAGTCACGGAAGTATCCGACGTGATTATGTCGTTCCTAGACAACCGGGTTAAGTACAGCAAGGATCTGAAACTTGCTGTGCAGGCACTCTGTGCCCCTAGTAGTTGAGGCCAAATCGGGTGGAGGTCCCTACTAGAGGCCAGCAAGAGTGCGGAGAGAGCTCCGCAAACTTGTCAAGGAGCGGAAGCAGGCGGATAAGGACAAAGAGGAGGCAGAATCGAAAATTCGTCTCCTGTCCGAAAGCAAACGACTGGCGGAGAGCCAGGTCGAGGAACTCCGCAAAAGGATGGCTGTAACAGGGGCGACCCCGATGCTGAGTAAGGTTACGCAGGAGGCGAACCTGAAAGCAGCTGTCGAGAAGTCCGCAGCCCCGAAGCCAGAGAAAAGGAAGAAGGACGAGCAGAAGGATGGCCATCCCAAGCCGGTGAACCCAGTGCCTCCACCATCGAGGACCACTGAAGCTCGCCGGGAGGAAGATCTACCGTGGAGGGAGGTCGTGAATCCCAAGAAGGCGAGAAGGCAACGGCAGCAGGCCGCAGAGAAAGCGGCAGGCGGAGCGATACGCGCCACTGTTAAGAAGGGTAGATCCCAGAAGGAGACGGGTGCGCCTTCCAATGTCAGTGGTAAGCGTAAAGACAGAGGCGAGGCGATTATCGTCAGTACTGACGACAAGAGCTACGCCGAAGTCTTGAAGGCCATGAGAGTTGATGACAAACTCGCTGGCCTAGGAGAGGATGTCAACTGCATCCGAAGGACGCGGAGAGGCGAGATGATTCTCGTCTTGAAGCGGGATGCTGCTCAGAAGAGTACTGAGTACAAAAAGTTGACGGAGGAAGTCCTGGGAGATGGGGTTCAAGTAAGAGCCCTATGTCCAGTTTCTCGAACATCCAGTGCAAGGGCCTGGATGAAGTAACCGAGGCTAGAGACCTGGTCGACGCACTGAGAGATCAGTGCGATGGCGAGATCCAGAAATCTACGATTCGGTTACGCAAAAGCTTCGCGGAATGCAGGTTGCCTCATTCCAAGTACCTCAGGCTGAGGCCAAAAGGTAATGGATAAGGCTAAACTGAAAGTGGGTTGGTCGGTATGACCGCTAAGTATAAGCCAACCGCTTCAGACCTGTTTCAGGTGTCTTGGCAACGGTCATAAGTCTTATGACTGTAAAGGACCTGATCGCAGTAAGCTATGCCGTAGGTGTGGAGCTGAAGGCCACCAAGCTCGCACCTGTCAGGCTGCACCAAGGTGTCTGATCTGTCCCTCGGGTACAGACAACAGACACCTTACCGGTGTCCAGGCTTGTCCGACCTCTAGAAGGATCCAGACACGCAGGTAACACAGCTGAATCTGAACCACTGCAAGGCGGCTCAATTGCTGCTACAACAGTCGGTTACTGAGTGTAAAGCTGATGTAGCTTTGCTGTCCGATCCATACCGCATCCCTGCCGGTAACGGTAGTTGGATTGCGGATAAGTCTCAGATGGTGGCCATCTGGACTTGCGGGCGATATCCCATCCAGGAGATAGTATCATCACCTGATGATGAGGGTTTCGTTATAGCAAAGGTAAACGGTGTTTACTTTTGTAGCTGCTACTGTCCTCCCAGGTGGAGTATAGTGCAGTTTACTAGGGTAGTAGATATTCTTGCAGCAAAACTAACTGGCTTAAAACCGTTAGTTGTAGCAGGCGACTTCAATGCGTGGGCAGTGGACTGGGATCCCGGTCCACAAACGCCAGAGGTCATACCCTGCTAGAGTCGCTAGCGGTATTGAACGTAGTCCTGCTGAATGAAGGCCAAGTGCCAACGTTCAGGGGACCGAACGGTGATTCATGCATCGATGTGACCTTCTGCAGCGCGGGATGGACGGTGGAGCCAGAATGGGAGGTTCATGAGGGGCATACCTCCAGCGATCATCAGGAAATTCGTTTTATGATCCGGTATACCCCCTAGCAACCACAAGGCGGATCGGCAAAGCCGATCTAGGATGGCGCACCTCGCAGTTCAACCCAGAACTCTTGGAGGAATCACTACGATGGGAGACGCGAACAACGGGATTAAGTGGCGACGAGTTAATCGATGTACTAACCCGTGCATGCGATGTGACGATGCCTAGGAGGACCAAACCTCTCGGAAACCGGCAACCTGTGTACTGGTGGACTGACACAATTGCAGTCTTCGATCAAAGAGAAGGCTGCGACGTTCCAGAACAGACGCTGATAAGGTCGAGAGACGCAGGGTGTTCCAGACAGCGAGCAGAGCTCTGAACTACGAGATCAAATGTAGTAAGAGAGCCTGCTTCGAGCGGCTGTGCAGGATGGCAAACGACAATCCATGGGGAGATGCATACAGGATGGTGATGGCTAGGACCAATACCACGCCACCTGAGAAATCTCCGGGGATGTTGGCCAAAATAGTCGACGGGTTGTTTCCGAGGCATGAATCATCGAACTGACCCGCTAGCTTGCTTTGGAGGCTCAAATGTTGTTTGCGCAATGTTTGTGCAATAAATTGTTCAATTTGATGTTAAATAATTTATAACTATATTTAATATGGTCGTAATATGGTTATATGACCTTGCATGGAGCAGCGGAAGAGCAGGCGAATTTCAATCGGAGGGTCCTGGGTTCGAGCATCGCATCGTTGGAGATTGTGACAACTGTAGTAATGACTAGTGATGTAAAAAAAAAACAAGTTACAGTTCTATAAATTAAAAAGTTGAAAAAAATCGATAGTTTATGAAAGCCATAAAAAAATTATCTGTAAGAATTAGTTCTCATTTAAATTTTTTATAAAAAAAAAGCTTGTTGTGGAAACTTGTAATTAGCTTTATTCGAGATATTGTTTCCAACAATTGAGATGTATTATAGCCACCAAAATCAACGTTATTCAACTTGTGTTCGGGACTTTTTCTCAAACTAATGTTGAATAATAGTTTCCTCCAATCTTCTATGTCTTCTATTACATAAACAACAGTATATCAAACGTCCTTATTTGTAAAAGATTGCACAAAAGCTTTATTAGTTCGGATAGCTTTGTAGTAACAAGCGTTGAAATAATGTTGTTGTAGCTCTTTTATTGTTTTTGCAGTTAAACAATCGAGGCAAGGTGATAGCTTAAACATTTATTTCAACATGCTTATAGAACTACTGTTGTTGAATAGATTCTCCATTTTTGGGCGAACAAGGTTGGTATAGTAGTATCAAATGCAATAAATCAATCATAATTAAACATACAGCTGAATAGCGTAGCTGTAAGAGACATTTCTTCAAACAACAATTGTTTCTTGGGGATGTAAACAACCCTTATTTGGCAAAACTACCGACTGTAGGTGCCGACGGCAATTCACCCATCATCGGCGACTATAGACGAGCTCTCGTCCTTGTAAACTTGGCAGTTATTTCGATTATCGATTTGTACACGGCTTACACTCTTGGGATATAGTATTGCTGTGGACATGGCGAGCTTGGTGACGCCATGTTCGGAGGAAGAGTGATTAAATTAGCTGTGTTTTATCAATGCATTGGCAAGTGAATCCCCAAGATTCCTCTTCATCCATGAGTGAACAGAGACGGAAGTTGGGGAGTTGCAATTTCGATTGCCCAAGAAGTTTTTAAGAACTTACGGACAGGATTGCAATCAATTCTCCGTATATGATGTATAAAAGTGATATGTTTTTTGTGAAATTGAAATGAAATTCTTTTATTTTGATTTATCTGTTTAATATTCTAATGTAGCACTTCAATTGCCAGACCTTGCACAACCAGACAACCAATGAATATCATTTGACTTTTTGGTGATATCCTACAACCGCGCTCAAGGTATTGCACTAAGAATCATTTGGCGTAGCCATAAACAGACGATTTTGATTTATTAAAGCACAGGATGCACGAATTTATGCGTAAAATTCTACTATCAAAACGCATTTGTTGATACCAGCAAGAATAGTCTGAGTGAGCAGCACAGTAAACATGATGCGCAATGCGGTGCTTTTCTCTGCCAAAAACTGGATTCATTGGTTCCAGTACTTAAATGATTGAACGAGATTTAACCAGAAAATTAAAAAGTATATTTCTTTCATCCAAACAAAATAACACACGGTGCACCTTTGGCTTTTGAGGTAGGCGCACAGATTGAACCAAACTCTCACTTATCGGCCCCACAATATGTTCTATGACAAGCTTCAGCAGACATGACGGATGCCCGCCCACCGCAAAATTTGATTTTACTAAGAAGAATCGTTAGAAGAAAGATCAAGGCCGTAAAACTTAAAGATAATGTAAGCCACTCACGCAAGGACCACGTGCCACACCCAAGTAACACCAAGCATTACATTATTGCACATATATCAGTCACAAATCGGCATGCTTAATGCAAATTGCAAGTTTTAACAATGTGAAGTTGTATTTATTTATCAACTGTCAGACAACGATACTCTAAATCAACATTACGAACGCAGCGAAGCATTACTGATGCTTTATTTCAACATGTCAAGTGAATTATTATTTCGATCTCGGCTGATTTTTTACAAGCATGCGTAGTATTACAAACGGAAATCTTCTGATTAGATAATTATTAATAGTTTTGCTAAACTGTTTAACCCTTTCAGGACAGATGGGTCATATACGCCAAGATGGGTCGTATATGGGTCATAGAATAAACAAGTTGCGTGACCCCTTCTTGGTATATGGGTGTATTCCAAGTAGTTCTGGTTGTTGTCGAGGACTCCAGGTAGTCTACGAACTCCATAGAGTCAAGGTATGGGGTTCGACCTTGGTAACGGAGGCAGTTATTGAAGAATAAACAAGTTGTGTGACGCCTTCATGGTATTTGTTTGTATTCTAAGTAGTTCTTGTTGTCATTGGTTCCAGGTTGTCTACGAACTCCATAGAGTCAAGGTCTGTGGATAAATCTTCGTAATGAAGGCAGTTATTGAAGAATAAACAAGTTTTGTGACCTCTTCTTGGTATATGTTTGTATTCCAAGTAGTTCTTGTTGTCGTGGGCTCTAGGTAGTCTACGAACTCCATAGATTCAAGGTCTATGGATCAACCTCCGTAATGGAGGCAGTTATTGAATAATAAACAAGTATTCCAAGTAGCTCTTGTTGTTGTCGTGGGCTCCAGGTAGTCTACGAACTCCATAGAGTCAAGGTCGATGGATCAACCTCCGTAACGGATGCAGTTATTGAAGAACAACTGGGAGGGATGGAAGGTAGCGGTTTTCCTCCAATACCTTTTCCGAACTTAATCTATCACATGTTGTGCATATGCATGGCTCAATACCCGAAACATAGGCAATTAACTTTGAATGTACTGAACTCGAAGAGCGATCTCTCTTCGCTTATGTGGTCGGGTTGGGATCTGACGACCAACTGGCACAATCTCACACAACCCTACTTCATCGAGCGCCGTTGGTGATGAAGCAAGTGTGTAGGAGCCAGATAATACTAAATACTCATCCTACTTGGTCGGCATTGTACAAAAACATATATGAGAGAGTTAGTTCTAAGAATGTATTGCGAGAGTTTGATTACATGCCCGATGCTGTGAATTTTGTTTCATCAGTACCCGCT
The DNA here is from genome assembly GCF_024139115.2 of Armigeres subalbatus. NCBI lineage: Eukaryota > Metazoa > Arthropoda > Insecta > Diptera > Culicidae > Armigeres > Armigeres subalbatus. Next base: position 216,802,449 of record NC_085140.1, on the reverse strand, counting down.
AAGCTGCGGAGGACGACGGAGGTCCTTCGTAGCTTAGTAGGGAAAACACCTGTCTAGCGTACTGGTTTCGTGGGATCAAACCCCACCGAAGTTCTGTAGATCAATCTCCGTAATGGAGGCAGTTATCGAAGAATAATCAAGTTTTGTGACCCCATCTTGGTATATGTTTGTATTCTAAGTAGTTCTTGTCTTGTCTTGAGCTCTAGGTAGTCTATGAAATAGAGTCAAGGTCGATGGATCAACCTCCTTAATGGAGGCAGTTATTTGAAAATAAACAAGTTGTTAGATCCCTTCTTGGTATATGTTTGTATTTTAAGTAATTATTTTCATTGTCGTGGGCTCCGTAATGAAGGCAATGCAAAATACGTGAATGGAATCCGTATTTTTTTGTCGAAGAGACTTACAAACTTATTAACAGGTACTCATAAATGATTCATAATAAGCTACAGGCAGTGAAAGTTATTTCATGAAAATCTTTATTGTTGTGGGTTAGGCAAAATCAGGGGTAGACAAAATCTGGGAGTGACAAAATCGGGTCAACCTCATCTGAGTGAATGTACGCATTCCTAGTACAGTAGCCGTTCGATAACTGCAAAATGTTTACTTTTCAGTTATCGAATGCCGTTCGATAACTGCAACGCACTCTAGACGTCAAACGGTTGTCAATCGACGTCAGATGCAATAAAAGTGCATCTAAATGTACAGCGCAATGCAGCTGTCATTGAGTCTGACATCGGTTTGAAGTTTAGCGGTCCGATAACTGTAAAACTGTTGCAACTATCGAATTGCAGTTAAATGACTTGCAGTTATCGAACGTCTGCTATAGTTTTTGTTTTTGCCATGGTACTAGGCAGTCTATGAACTCCATATAGGAATGATCTGCAGATCAACCCACGAACGGAAGGCTTTTGGTATATGTTTGCATTTCTAGTAGTTCAAGTTGTTGTCATTAGCTCTGGTCAGTTATTGAAGAATAAACAAGATGTGAAACCTCATCTTGATATATTAGCATTCCAAGTAGTTATTGTTGTCTTGTTGTTGTTGGTTCCAGGTAGTATACAAACTTCATTCATATCACTAATATGAAGTTGTCTATTCTTTGGAAATGCAAAATGTAAATAAATTGGAACGATACAACTTCACGCCGAGAACGTGAGGGAAAAAACGGGCTAATGTCGCAAAGATCATGCACCATATTAAAATTAGATTAAGGACACTCCTCACGGAATCCAAGTTTCAAAATGCTCGCCTTTTCGGGGGCACACCAATCGATACGGAGGCGGCACACAACTGTCATTTTTGTTGATTTAGCTTTGCTGCATTCGTGAAATAATAAAAATGACAGTTGTGCGAGTGTCCTTAAAGACCCTCTAGATATTCGTGTAACCCTAGAAGTCTTACTCCATAAATTTCTAGGATGACCATTAGCATATGCCATGAACGCATTTTATTCATGGACCCCAAAGGCATGTACCAAATTTTAAACAGGCTGATATATCTCTGCTGTAGATCCTAATGCCTTACTTCAGGGTTTTCTTGGATGACCATGAACATTTGAAATGGGTGCATTCTATTCTACGTACCATAAAAGGCATGTATAACTATTCAAATAGGCTGAAAGAACTCTACGCGTGAAGTTCTTGAGGATTGTTCAAGTGTTCTCTTGGTTACCCATGAACATATGCAATGAAAGCGGTATATTCTATGTACCACAAGAGCATATGCCACTTTTGAAACAATCCGAAAGGTATCTGGTTACGTGTGAAGATTCTGAGGCCTTTTCTACCATTTTCTTGGTAGACCATAAACATATGCAATGAACGTATTCTATTCTATGTACCAGAAAGGGCATGTACCACTTTTGAAAAACAAGCCAAAAGATCTCTGGGTACTAGAGTGGGGCGCAGTTGTATGGAAAAACGCGAACTTCATCCGATCAAGTGAGATCAAGGTTTTTCTGAATCGTTTTGGGACCCCAATCAACTGTGCAAAATATGGGCTCGATTGGTTGCAACCTCGCATGCCGCATAGCGTTTTAAATTTACATGGAGATTAGTATGGGAAAACGTACTTTTTCATATTTTTGCTCTTAGCGGCTATAACTTATCATCCATCACGTGACTCAATACGTTAGCATATAGTCTGAAAGATGCCGAAAGACTTTGCCGAAGAAGGTATGTAGCTGGAAGGTCTACAAAAAATGTCATTAGGTTCCGAAAATTGATCCTTCAAACCATATGCAAAAAATCAATGTTTCTGCCAGCACTACCGGACAACCTATGGTTATCGAAGGGCAAAACCCATCTTCCTTCTTGCCGAATTTTTTTCTTTGTGAAATGATTTCGGATAGCTCCCATTAGCTCTAAAGCCCTAAAAGATCAATAATTTTGAAATAACACTCAGTTAAATTATTGGTCTACGTAGTTCAGCAGTGCTGGCAGAATAAACCATTTTTTGCATATGATTTGAACACTCAATCTTCGAAGCGATATAACTTTTTTCGTGGACGTTCCAGCAACGTGCCTTCTTCGGCAAAGTTTTTCGGCATCCTTTGGATTATACTTTAACGCAATGTGCCATTTGGTTTATGATGAACTGAAACCTCTAGAAGTAGAAATGCAAAAATATACGTTCTCCCATACTAATTTCCATACAAACATCAAAGGCGATGCGGAAAGCGAGGAAGCAATCAATCGGTCCCAAATTCTGCACAGTCATTCAGGACCCAGAATGGCTTCGAAAAACCATTGATTTGAAAAAATGCCCATGACGCCCCACTCTACTGGGTACCCATGTAGATTTAAAGGCCTATTCCAGGGTTTTCTTGGATGACCATGAACCTATGCAATGGACGCAATCTATTCTATGTACCGTCAACTGGGGGGAAGATGATCGTTTTTAAGACAAAACATGCAATAACAATGTGTGTTTACATTTTAAATCAAAACAAATATTTTCAAAACATGTACTGCTATACGTTGCAATAATCAACAACTTTAGTTTTCTGAAATGTGTTCGCATTTATTAAAATAAATTAAATTATCACAAATTTTTTGAATAATCTTGTTTGGGGTGAAGTTGATCAAGATAGCTCTACTAAAACCATTATGACCTAGTAGTCAAAATACACTAGGTTATTTGTATGAATGTTGAATTTACTACGTAAAGAAGTCTAAGAAGTCAATATTTGAAAAGAAAATAGCGCCATTTATGACTATCTCTCTCTTTCTTCCAAAAAATACATTTTCATGATTATAATCGTAAAACTCGGATTTCTACCTAGCGGTAACATTATTTGAACGGAGAATATTGTTGACTACCGTTTCATAAAAAAATTTGGCACTTTTGACTGACACATCAAATGATCATCTTCACCTCAATGATCATCTTCCCCCCAGTTGACGGTACCACAAAGGGCATGTAACAATTTTGAAAAAATCTGAAACATCTTTGGTTACGCGTGTAGATCTTAAGGCCTTTTCCAGGGTTTTCTTGGATGACCATGAACATATGCAATAAAGGCGTTCTATTCTATGTACCTCAAAGGGCATGTACCAGTTTTGAAACTAGAGATCTAATAGATCTCTGGCTACGCGTGTAGACCTGAAGGCTTTTTCCAGGGTTTTCTTGGATGACCATGAACATATGCAATGAAGGCGCCAGAGGACTTATCCGAGAGATTTCTTCGATAGCGCAGAACATATGTAGTGAACACATTTGATTTCAAGATGCGCAAAGAGCATGTACCACTTTTGAGACAAGTCCATGGTTACGAGTGTAGACCTTAAGGCCTTACTCCAGAGATTTCTTGGATGACTCGAAGCATATACTGTTAACGCATTCTATGCTAAGTACCACAAAGAGCAATGACAATGGGCAAAAAGTATATGAGTTTCTGTTTCCAAAACTGTCAAAATTATCTAAATCGGTTGAAAATTGTTGTTAGTTATGAGAATATCAATTTATGGAAACACGGGTACCCTGTCGGCCATCCATGTGTGTTTTTTTATGTTGGCCGCATAAGGGTTAAGAGATTACATGATCCGAGCTACAAAAAAGTCTATACAGTCGATTCTCTATGAATTGCTAATGAAAGGACCATTTGTTAAAGCATAAGGTACACTGGGGGAAGTGGAAAAAGGGGGTAAGTGTAAAAATCGACTCGAGAAATTGGAATTCTACATACTTTCCAGTTTTTACCACACCATAACATTGTGCAAGAATATACTTTGATGCCCACACTAATACTATATTAAAATTTGTATAATACATACACTAACAAGGTTAACGCTTGAACTGTCATTTTAGTTATGAAAACTCATATGTGAATATGTACGTTATGTGGAAGATATTGATTTGGAAAATGTATTGGAGGTAACCACTTTCCCTTCGATGGGACTCGAACCCATGACCCTACAGTACGCTAGACTGGTGCTTTAACCAACTAAGCTACGAAGGACCTCCGTCGGCCTTCGCAACCTAACGGCTACTGAACGAGCTCGAGATTCCCAAATTGGACGCATAGTCAAATCACTCGCAATCCATTTCTCAAGCCAATACTTCCACATGTGTATTGTACACGTCCACATTAGAGGAGCGTGAGTATTTAGAATGTCTGGCGGCTATACACATTCTTCATCAGCAACGATCAAGTGAGGTTGTGTAAGCTATTTGCCAGTCGGTCGTCAAGCTCAGACCCGACCGCATTTTAGGTTTCGCGAAAAGTTAATTTTTGCAAGATTTTACACTTATCCCTGGTATCAAACACTGCGGGGGTTTATATTGACAACACCCTTCCCTCCAGGGTTTATTTTGATAGCTGTGAATCTTAATATGTTCCTTCTTTGTTATCATTGTGATTTCAATGGTGATTGGACTAATGTACATAAGAAAACGCCTGATTAATCCACCTATCGGTGTTAATGCTTTTCACGTGTTTTACATATGAAAAAATATATGAGAAAGAAAAAAATAGCACCGGTAGGTCAATATATTCGATAATTCACATTCATTTATATTTATTGCTAGATATGCCGTTGAATGCAATTTTCTGTGCGAACAAATTGGTTAAGGGTAAGTGCAAAAAGTAGGAGATAACTTTGTACGTGTGTTGCGCACACACAGACATCATCTCAATACGTTAAACTAAGTTGATTAGTTTATAAACCTGTAAGCCTCAGTTTTCCTATAAAAAGTTCATCTTTAGGGCGAATATATATTGATTTTACGTACACTTAATGTTCGAAAAGGCAAAACCAGCCCTCCACTAGCTATTACGAGAATTCCTTGGGGACCTATTCCGTTAAGCCAATGAAATTATTCAACAAAAGATACTCAGAGCAATTGCTGTTTTGATTTTAGTTATATGTAACTTCTCATCACAATTGAAGGTCAAGGTAACGTGGGTTTTCCACTTACCCCATCCCACTGGGTTAAGTGGAAAAACAACTCCTAATTTTTAAATCTTTTTCCATCAATTTCAAGCAACTAAACTGGTATGAATTACCACACAGTTGGTGCAAAATTGACTGTTTTTGATAGCCCATTTTGATTGAATGCATTTAAATCATTTAAACTGGTTTTACACTAATACAAAAATGCACTATCGATTTTTCCTTTTCCACTTCCCCCAGTGTACCTTACATCGAGATGTGTAATAGAAGTTCCTTGGAAAATTGTTCGAAAGAACCATCAGAGTAATCGAGGAAATATTTTTAGTATGGCATTATTTGCTTCCACGAGTTGATATCGAGCCGTAGAACATCGAATCATGAAGGTCATATTGTAGCTTGTGAAAATAATGAATGAAATCGTATTGGCTCGATGAACCTGCTGTAATGCATAGCGCTAAACGGATGTATCGTTCAGGGCTTGGTTGATCGGGTAGATCGCACTTTCTAAACCCCAGGCCGGTTTGAAGAACCATAAAGGCCTGCAGCAGCTTGATAAAGTATTGAGTGAAATCCTATTGGGTCGATGGACATGCTGGAATGTTAAGCGTTGCACTTATACATCGTTCAGGACTTGGTTGATCGGGTGGATCGCATCTTTTTAACTTCCGGGCGTTTTGGAGAAGCTAAAAGGTCTGTAGTAGCTAGTAAACATAACGACTGAAATTTTATCGACTCAATTGACCTGCTGGGATGTTTAGCAATTCACGGATACATCGTTCAGGGCTTGGTTGATCGGTTAGATCGCATCTTTTGAATTCCAGTACGTTTTGGAGACCCTGAAATAGGTTAGGTTAATTCAAAACTCGATAATTTCGTGTCTTATGATCACATATATACATCCGAATGAATATTTCAACAACTTTTTAGTTCTTTCTATATTAGTTTTAGCAGGATCGAGCGGAGAACCCCAAATCAGTACGTTAAATCCATTTGAAAAAAATCGTCCTGAAAGGGTTCAAGAAGTGCATCACTAATGAAATTAGTGAGTAGCAATTTATTCGTATTGAATGTGTTTATTCGTTGTGAATGTGAAAATGGATTGCTGGTTGCACTTTATGGAACATCGAAAGTGTTGATTACTTTTTGTTCTGGGAAACACTGTCTGAAGAGAAAGAGAGTGTCGATACCTGAATAGCTTTAGCAGGTAACCTGTGCGGAAAACGAATCAGGAACAGAGCACGCTCAGCAGAATACCAAACTAGGTTTTTGAATTTATCGCTCTACTTGTTGCACGTTTTCCCTGCCACCCACGCTTGTGGAATTTAAACAAAACAGATTATCTAATCCAATGGAAAAAATCGAGCACAGTTCGAGACCTGCTATTTGTTGCATCCGCCCCACCGAATCTGATAACGATCGGCCAATTGTTGTTTCGGGAAAAATAATTTTCCCAATGAGAAGCTGTTAAACTTTCGACACCAATGCAACAAACTGTTGCCCTGGGCCAAGCGCGAAAAACTACCCTTTCGTACCGCTCGGTTGGTTGGAAGGATCATGCGCACTGAGACCGTGGATGGTGAAGTCCCGAAAGCGATAATCGTATCCGTTCGGAAGCATTGACCGAGACTGGAAAGGAGGCTCGTATGCCATATGATTCTGTGTCGGATCTGCCGCATGCATTCAAGTCCAGCATGCTGGTATCTTAATTTCAAATTTGTCCTCGTCATATTATCTACGAGATGCCATCAGATGGGTACGAACTTAATCTTCTCCGTCGCTGACCTGACAAGTACCTGACAAAACATGCGTATTTTTAGTATCCGTAGCATTTGTAGTCGTCTGTCGTCCGAAGAAAAAGTGTATTCGTTGCGTTGCACATGGGTTGTAATGTATTGGAAAAAGTTTTCCATCGAATTTTAAAAATACATCATCAAAAAATCTGAATTTTTAAGGAGGGCATGGAAAAATTGTAATGGATGAAAATGCCAAAATATCGGTCAATTTAATAATGTCCGATGGCTAGGGATGAATCGATACAAGTAAATACGAGTAAATACTAGATACCAAGTACTTTTGGTATCTTTACTTTGATATCCAATACCAAGTAAGTATCGAATTGAAATACATAGTTGAATCTTTCGAGTACCCCTTCAAAATCATGTAATAGCTTATAGGTTAGAAATATCTGTATTTTTTTCGTAATAGTGTTTAGAATTTCAGCATTTGAATCGAATGAATTATAGAAAGTACTATGTATGTCTGAGATTTTTTCTCGCACAATGCTAATTTGTGCTGATTACGGAATACTATAAGTTAAAATCAATAAAACTAAGACATATATCATAGTCTTCGTGTTCGTACGGATCACTTGAAATTTGGGAACGTAGGTGAAAAAAACAGAATAGACGTCTTTTAGAATTAACATTCAATAACATTTAAAATGTTTTTAACGTAAAATAAACTCTCGAAATGAACGATTTTCAGTATTGATAAAAAAAAAATATGTAAAGTGCTTAATTCTACCACTTTTTGGTGGTAATACACCAAAAAGTGGTAGAATTAAGCACTTTCATGTTTTTTTACATTATACATTATGAATGAATACTTGACAGTGACAGAATACCGTATTTGAATTTTATTTCATTTTTTCTAAATATACTCATGTGATCGATACTTTCAATTCGATATTAATGGATATCCATACTTTCTTAAGACACTACTTTGAATAAAAAGTGTCGATACCTTAGTCTTAAGTAGTGGTATCGTTTCATCCCTACCGATGGCATATGTTTTTGAGTCAGTACTTTCTAAACAATTGAATGAATATTTAACTCGAAATAACCTGTTATGCGCTTTCCAATTGAGGTATCGGAAAGCATGTAGTACAGTGACAGCACTGATTAATATTGAAAATGACATAAGGGAAGCACTAGATAAACTCTCTTAGATTTTAGTAAGGCATTTGATTATTTTAACCACCGACGATTATATGAGAATTTAAAACAAAATTTCCACTTAGACCGTTTCTCCTCAAGTTTAATTCTATCCTATCTTTCCAATCGGTTGCAGTATGTCGACTACAATAATCATCAATCCGAAATTATTGCAGTCCAAACTGGGGTACCACAAGGCTCAATACTTGGTCCATTACTCTTCTCGATGTTTATAAACGACTTACCATTGAGTTTATCTTTCTGTAAATTTCACCTATATGCGGATGATTATTAACTGTACATCTCCGGAGAACCTAGCACCGCACCTGAAATCGTTTGTCGGATGAACTCAGATGTTCATAATATCTTAGTGTGATGTGAACAGAATGGACTGATTCTTAACGTGAAAAAACACAGACTATACTTTTTCACACTAAACGTGCAACCTTACCTTTCGTTCCTCATATTAAAGTTGGAAACGATTTCATCACGTATTCTAATGTGGTTAAAAATCTTGGCCTTCTGATGGATTCAAATTCAAATTGGACAAACCAGACAAACGCAGTTTCCAGTAAAGTCTACAACGTCTTGCACTCTCTACTTTTGCTGCGGCATTGTACTCCTCAACACATCAGGATTCAATTTGCCAGGTCACTTTTAGTACCTCTATTCGATTATGGAGACATATTATTTGGTCGTGTATCAAAGGCAAATCTAAAAAAACTAAACCAGGCTTTCAATGCAGTCGTAAGATATGCATACAATCTAAAAAATATGACTGCCTATAATAAGTCTTTACTTGGTTGTGATTTTGTTTTTTTATCTATTGCGTTTATTTGACAGCCTCAGGCGTGTATAACACTTCACGGAGCCGAGACTTTATGATATTTACAATCGATAGTCATCTTATTATCAACAGTTACTAAGGGGAAAAGGTATAGACCAAGATACTCGTGGCGACTCAAGGTTAGATTGCGTAATTTCAGGATGGACTAGGTTGGGATTTAGGTTTGAGGTATTACAGCTGCTCATCCGGGTATTTGACGTCATTAACGGTATGGCGTAGCGTCGTGCTCAAGTTGTAGTTCGTCAGGGAGCATCTTTCGGATGGCCATAGCTTCGTATTGCACAGAACAATCAGACAAAAACAAAACAAAAACGAGAAAAAAATTGGGGAATTAGAGTTTTATGTCGAACGAGCAAAGATGGCCTGCATATAAACCACATCGCGATCCCCCAAAACACCTCTTACTTCCCTGTACGGTTATTTACCTCGGGCCACAAGGGTATCCAATAGTTGCTCTCTGGAGGCGTCGTTTTCCGAGCAATACCAAACTACGTGATCGATGTCATCGTAACCGGCTCCACACCTACATAGAGTTGTGATTTTGTGAATCATCTTGCTAAGAACATGCATCCAAACATATAAAATTATAAATGACCCCCCAATTTACCTCCGAATCTTTTTCAAGATTGCCCGCTTTTCTAAAGCATTACTACTTAATGTTCCCAGAGCCCATTTTTGAGAAATCCTTTTCGTGCCCGTGCTGTCAAAATTTGGAACGAATTACCTCGTAATCATAGAAGCGAAATGACATTTGTTTCTTTCAAACGAAATGTGAGCATTCACTTCAATTCCTTATAGTACTTTGGTATGAAATTACTTAACTCAGCAACGTCGAACTGAACAAGTGTCTGTCTGTCCATGTGTGTGTGTGTGTGTGTGTGTGTGTGTGTGTGTGTGTGTGTGTGTGTGTGTGTGTGTGTGTGTGTGTGTGTGTGTGTGTGTGTGTGTGTGTGTGTGTGTGTGTGTGTGTGTGTGTGTGTGTGTGTGTGTGTGTGTGTGTGTGTGTGTGTGTGTGTGTGTGTGTGTGTGTGTGTGTGTGTGTGTGTGTGTGTGTGTGTGTGTGTGTGTGTGTGTGTGTGTGTGTGTGTGTGTGTGTGTGTGTGTGTGTGTGTGTGTGTGTGTGTGTGTGTGTGTGTGTGTGTGTGTGTGTGTGTGTGTGTGTGTGTGTGTGTGTGTGTGTGTGTGTGTGTGTGTGTGTGTGTGTGTGTGTGTGTGTGTGTGTGTGTGTGTGTGTGTGTGTGTGTGTGTGTGTGTGTGTGTGTGTGTGTGTGTGTGTGTGTGTGTGTGTGTGTGTGTGTGTGTGTGTGTGTGTGTGTGTGTGTGTGTGTGTGTGTGTGTGTGTGTGTGTGTGTGTGTGTGTGTGTGTGTGTGTGTGTGTGTGTGTGTGTGTGTGTGTGTGTGTGTGTGTGTGTGTGTGTGTGTGTGTGTGTGTGTGTGTGTGTGTGTGTGTGTGTGTGTGTGTGTGTGTGTGTGTGTGTGTGTGTGTGTGTGTGTGTGTGTGTGTGTGTGTGTGTGTGTGTGTGTGTGTGTGTGTGTGTGTGTGTGTGTGTGTGTGTGTGTGTGTGTGTGTGTGTGTGTGTGTGTGTGTGTGTGTGTGTGTGTGTGTGTGTGTGTGTGTGTGTGTGTGTGTGTGTGTGTGTGTGTGTGTGTGTGTGTGTGTGTGTGTGTGTGTGTGTGTGTGTGTGTGTGTGTGTGTGTGTGTGTGTGTGTGTGTGTGTGTGTGTGTGTGTGTGTATGTGTGTGTGTGTGTGTGTGCACACGAAAACCGAAAAATCTAAATCTAAATACACTGGTTTCTGTTTTTACACGATTTACATTTTTTCAATTTTGCACTCATCTCAAATGTTTAACGCATATTTATAACCATGATATTTTTCTTTGAATTATTTAGGATTTTTTGAAACATGTTGCAAAAATTTTGGTGGTAACTTGAAGTCACACGATAAAAAATACGAGCGAACAAAAATCGTGTGAAAACAGGATCCTGTGTATAGTAATGCTTAACCGATTTTCTCGCAACAAGTTGCATTCGACGGGGCACAAAGTCTGTAGTTGATTATTATTGAATATAATCACGATCGGTCACCTACCTGGATACTTGGTTGGCTACAACTTCGATACACCTATGGCTGGCGTATTGTAGAGATCCATAATCGTCGGTCTTGAGCGATGTTCCTCCTACCGCGTGCAGCCAGCGTGTTCGTGGCCTTCCACGAAGTCGCCGGCCCCTATCTGGTTCTCTGTTGAATATTGTTTTCCCTATTCTTTCTACCAACATTCGCACTAAGTGGGGCTGGTCATTGTATACGATTCACAATATTGTCTTCTTTGTATACTTGATACAGCTCATGATTCATGCGTCTGCGCAACACACCATTTTCTAGTTTCCCTCCAAGTATTGTATGCAGCACTTTTCGCTCAAAAGCCAAGAAAATTCTCCGGTCCGCCTCTTTTAACGTCCAGGCCTCATGTCCATAAGGGGCCGTACACTTATTACGTAAGCATTTTTTCTGGGTTTTTCGACTCCCCCTTCCCCCATGTAAGATTTTTTTCATACAAATAAATTTTTATTTATATGGAGCGTAAGATATTGACCGACCACCCCTCCCCCCATAAGTACTTACGTAATATGTGTACGGCCCCTAAAGGGCCACTGGTAGAATCAGAGTTTTGTATAGAGCAGATTTTATTTCCGTTTGCATGTTGCGGGACCTAAGCTGTCTACGTAATCCGTAAAAGGCCCTATTCGCAGCAACAATACGTCTTTTCACTTCACTGGAAACTTCATTGTCACATGTCACAAGCGTTCCAAGGTAAACAAACTATTCAACAACTTCAAACACATCCTAATCAAGCACTACCTCAGCACCAACACCACTAAGTCTTCGTCTATCTCTACCGGCCACCATGTACTTTGTCTTGATAGAGTTAATGGTTAAGTCTATCCTCGGCGTCTCTCTCTTCAGTGGGACAAAAGCCTCCACTACTGCGATTGATTCTAATGAGGTGGATGTCGTTTGCAAAGCCTAGGAGCATATGCGACCGTGTGGTGATAGCCCCATTTCTCTGCACGCCAGATCTCCTAATAGCGCCTTTGAGTGCAATGTTGAACAATAAATTTGAAAGTGCATCACCCTGCTTCAATCCGTCTAAGGTCACAAATCCGAATACTTGATTTCGAGTCATCCAGCGTTGCACGTATCAGTCCAATCAGTTTCGCCGGAAAACCATGTTCAGACATTATCTCCCACAGCACTTTTTTTCACTCAATCGTAAGCTAATTGAAAGCAATGAACAGATGGTGAGTCTGCAAGTTGTACTCTCCGAAATTATTAAGTATCATCCGCAGGCTATACATCTGATCCGTCGTTGATCGGCCCTCACGAAAACCTACCTGGTATTCGTCGACCAAGGACTCCTCAAGCGGTCTCAGTTTGTTAAACCGGATACGTGAAAGGATTTTGTACGCCAAGTTCAGCAGGGTGATCCCTCTGTAATTGGCACACTTCAGTCTGTGCCCTTTCTTATAGATTGGGCATAGCAGGCCATCCAACCAGCCGGCAGGCAGTTCTTAATCCTCTCATATTTTCTGGATAATGTGGTGGATTAATTGATGCAGCTGCTCACTTCCGTGTTTGGGAAGCTCGACCGGGATCTCGTCTTTCCCAGCTGCTTTACTGTTTTTCAGCTCGTTTAGACCCATTTTTACCTCGTCCAGCGTTGGTGGTTCCACAGTTTGACCGTCGCCGGCTATGTCCATCCTGCTCCTTAATACACCTTTATTTTCGCCGTTCAACAAATCTTCGAACAATGTTGTGAAAACTCATATGTGAATATGTACATTATGTGGAAGATATTGAGGTAACCACTTTCCCTTCGATGGGACCCTCAGTACGCTAGACTGGTGCTTTAACCAACTAAGCTACGAAGAACCTCCGTCGGTCTTCGCAACCTAGCGACTACTGAATGAGCTCCAGATTCCCAAATTGGTCGCATAGTCAAATCACTCGCAATACATTTGTCAAGCCAACACTTCCACGTGTGTATAGTACATGTTCACACTAGAGGAGCGTGAGTATTTAGAATGTCTGGCGGCTGTACACATTCTTCATCAGCAACTGTACTGATCAAGTGAGGTTGTGTGAGCTATTTGCCAGTCGGTCGTCAAGCTCAGACCCGACCGCATTGCGTAGGTTCTACAATCTTACGGATGTGGTGGATGAATAGCAAATTGTTAAATTTGAGTGAATATGAAGGGATTTTGCTATTTTTTTCCAATGAAGCTCAATGATGGATAGCTAATTATGAATGGTAATAGTAATATTTGGTCATAAATCTACTACAACAGATTATATGAGTGAGGCCATTTTGCCCCAGGAGTGCATTTTGGACCGTTCTCCCCTACATATTCACATTATGAGTATTCACAACATTGTAAATTAATGTCCAAGTCGGGTGGTTTAATCCCCGGAATATAGGCAATTAACTTTGATTGAACTGAACCTGAGTTGCGTGCTCTTGCCTACAAGAGAAGGTCAAATTTTCTTCAAAGTACAAATCATAACCGCTTGATGACGGCAGAAATTTGGAGTTGGTAGCAAGTTGTCGGAAAAAGACGCAGACAAAATTTAATTGGCATGGATGGCGTCCATCGTATTTCGGCGGTAAATCATTTTCTGCGTGCGCGGTCCCCTTTTTGGTGAGCGCGGTTGAGGTCCTGAAAAGCGCCATTTTGGGTGGGGCTACGTCCTTGTTCACTTGGAGCTAGTGCACTAAAACAAATCTTACAATTATTGTATAAAAACGTGGCATATACAAATCTGTAAGGTTTTTATACAGAAATTGTATTAAAATAATACAAATCTGTATAATTTCAATACAACGATTGTATTAAAATCTTCCATATATTGTATATGCCCAATTATTATACTGTAAGGTTCTTATGCAGAACTGTAATCAAATCTGCCATCCGCTGGTTGGGTTTGACCGTTTTCAGACCGCCGCCCGCCTTTTATTGCCGGGCGAGCTGGCCAAGCATGGAACCAAAGCCATCCCAAGTACATGTACTTGGGATGGCTTTGGTTCCATGCTTGGCCAGCTCGCCCGGCAATAAAAGGCGGGCGGCGGTCTGAAAACGGTCGCGAAACCGGACCTCAGCTTGCCAGTATCGGATTGCAATGGAGACCGAGACCCGGTTCCTTTCGGCGACCGGTACCATTGGTGTCCGCTGGCAACGCCTTTTGTTCGTTTGATGCCAGCGATCCCGATCAAAACCAGGGTGAAGACATTCTTTTCAAAGTGCAAAGCATAATCGTTTGGCGTCGGTAGAAGCGCAAGTACTTGTCGGAGGGAGACATTGCAAAAAGTTATTTACATAGATCATGTATATCGTGTTTCAGCAACAATTAGCGTCAGAAGCAGTCATGTGAAGTTTCCTTTAAAGAATTCTGATTTTGGTTTCTTTCTTTTCTTGATTGGAAAGGCGCACTATTGAAAAGCTATTCTTTTCAGAATCATCATTTCACGCAAGAGATGGCTTAGCTGAGACTAGTTTTCTTCAAAGTGCAAATCATAATTGCTTGGTGACGGCAGAAAGTTGCCTTCGGTAGCAGAACCACTAACGCTCGTCGAAAGGAAACACTGCAAAAAATGATTCGCGTGGATGGTGTCTACCGTGATTCAGTGGCAAATCATCGAGTGGCTGACGTTGGCATCAGTATCAATCAAATGAAATTTCTATTCAAGATTGTGCGCTACAAAAATGTATTCGCATGGACGGGGTCTATCGCGTTTTAGCGCCAAATCATCGAAACCTTAAAATCGATGGCGGCCACAGCAGCCTAAGATTAGCAACAGAATTTCAAAATTTATTATATTACACTTTACGTAATCCTACTAATTGTCTAATTGCCGGTCGTGTCTCGGATACAATCGTCTATTTTATTGAGAAACCAGAATCATAATTCTAGGTGATGCAGTAGTAAATGTTCCTAGCCTAAATAGGCACTACATTTTTTCAATTAATGATTTAACTTCATTAGATCTTAAGTGCACAAAGTTGAAGTACCCTAATTTTAAGCACTTAACACACTCTACTGCTGATCGATTGGAATTAAATTACGGATATTTGCACTTAGTACCGATCTTGCATTTCCCAAACAAATGTTCAGGTGGACAACTACCATGCGTCTCCACAAGTACGGATGCAGGTTGCCAGACTGTCCCATAACTGAGGGAAAATATTAACGTGGTCGCAATATGAAACACGGTTCAAATCAAATTTCTTGCTTTAAATAAAATTTAAAACATTTCTAGACCAACATTTGAAAAGGGCGTGACAGCCGAAATTAATTCCTTCTGATTCTTTGTCCCCAAATATAGCTTTTTATGTAGACGAAGAATCAGAAGGAATAAATTTTGGCTGTTACGCCCTTTTCAAGTGTTGGTCTAGAATTTAAGCATCTACTGCCGCCTTATATAATAGGTTCATGGGGTATTATTTGTGATCATCCCTAACGCTTCGTTGAGCACCTTGTGTCGAGCGGTGTGGAGAGCACCAGTGTAGAATTTGACAGCGTCAGTGTAAGCCTCGTGACGCGAGAAAAGGGAATCAGGGATGCCAGATTTGAAGACATGTCTTCAATTTGAAGACATTTGAATCTCTGTGAAGACATTTATTTCATGAAGACATTTTGAAGACTTTTCAAAATATTTGAAGACTTACCTTCTTATTTAAAGATACTTGAAGACAATCAATAAGCCAGCTAATCTTCTCTTCTAAATACATAAAAATGAATTTCTGTCTGTCTGAACCTTATAGACTGGGAAACTACTGAACCGATCAGCGTGAAAATTTGTATGCAGAGGTTTTTGGGGCTTGGGAAGGGTCTTAACATGGTTCGATACCCCTCCCCGCTTTGGAAAGGGGGCTGTCATACAAATTGAACACCAATTACTTCATAACTCGAGATCTAATCAGAGAATTAATTAATTTTAAGCGAAACGAAGTTCGTCGGGTCTGCTAGTAGAAAATATAATTTGATTACTAACTTATAAATTTTGCGACTTCTAAATGTAAATACACAGGATTTTGTTTTTACACGATTTTTTTTTCGCTCGCATTTTTGATCGTGTGACTTCAATTTGCCACCAAACTCTTCGCAACATGTTTCAAAAAATCCAGAATAAATCAAAGAAAAATCACATGATAATTAATATACGTTAAACATTTAGGATGAGTAGAAAATTGAGAAAATGTAAATCGCGTAAAAACAAAATCCAGTGTAATATAAATATTACAAAAATTATACATAAAAGACTAATGTTTCGGGCTTAAAATTTCAAACGCTAAAACACATTTACACTAGCCGGTTGACATTTTTAATTATGTGCTGGTTAAAAATTCCGATGGCAGCATTCGTTTAAATTTTCCTTGGTAGCATGGCGTTTTCAAAGTGTCTGGTTAAAAGGTATTTCGATCATTGTATCAGAACGCAATGACCGATCTAATTTATTTCAAACGGCAAAAAAAATAGAATTCTATTATGACTTTTTTGGCTGAAACCATTTTTTTAAATTTCATTATAATTCATCTGATCTTTTCGGTATTTCCAGAATACCCGTCGAGAATGAAAATAAATTTTGAAGAACTCGATGAATCTTCCGTGGATTTTAGAAATAATTTTCAGTGAAAATTCGTTTTAAAAAATTAATTCGTGTAATACACGGACAGAAATTTCGGTTATTTGAATCAACAATAATAATGTTTATTCATATTCATTTAACATAAATATAGAATCTATTTGGACAAAAAATATATACATTTAAAATAAACCAAAATATATATTTGTTTCTAAAATTTCTTTTGGAGAGCCCTGTGCTATTATATTATCACTTCAGATGCCCCTAGGTGCCGCAAAAGGAAAAAAGAAAAAATAAAAGTGTTGATTTTGCGATGCAAAGTATACCATTTTGAAGTCCGATTAACGTGATTATTTAAAGTGTATAATTTTAAGTTCAAACCGATTTTATAAACTGACGGGAAAACTGTATGTATAAATAGAGAAATCTTTCGCTTTTTTATGCAATAACTATATAAGCAAGCAAAAAGCGTGTAGTTAATTGCCACTTGTTTCATATACATACTGTCTAATCGTAGATGGAGTGCAAAGAAGAAGTTGAAGTGTTGTACGAGGAACTGGACGTTGAAAGTGTTGAGATCATCAATCTGCTGAGTTCTTTTGGTTTATCCGACCGATTCGTGACGGAATTCGTGGGTAACTTAAACATTTTCGCTTCAGCTTCGCTGTAAAAAGCCCCGCACATAGGATACGTTTGCGTTGCGTTTGCCTTATTTCCCAAAGAAAACTGTCAAACGTAACGCACACGTATCCTATGTGCGGGGCTCTTAAGGCTATAATCATTATTTCAATTATTTCCAGAAAACGGGTATACGGTGGAATTACTAAAAAATATTGAGCGAAGGGAGATTGAAGACATAATCGGTCCTCCCCATCTGGCTGATCGAACGAAATTAATTGTCGCTCTCAACGAGTGGAGACAAGAACAGGTGAGAAAAAAAATGTATTTGATCGTCGCATCTAAAACCGAAAATATGTCTGTTTTATATACAGGGTCTGCCACCAGTCTCCACGCCATCCGATCCTTCAAAAAGTCCCATCAAACTCAATCGATCAACAAACTTGCAGCGCCAAGATTATACGGCCAGATTTCTGATTACTTCGTCACCGAGGGGAAGAGCCATTATTGAAATATATGGGAGCACAAACATCCTGACGAAAGCGCAGAAGAAAGCGATCACTCACATTGTCGTTGACGATTTCAAGGACGTATTTGGAAAGCTTACGAGCAGTGAATTGAAAAATAGAGCAGCGGAACTCAAACAACTGTTTCCCACTGAATCGGAGGTAAGTGATTAGTTATACCGTCTCCTGAAACAACAGTATATTATAAGTACAGCATAAATATGTAAAGGGAAGATCCATTAATTACGTAACGCAAAAATGGGCCATTTCCAAACCCCCTTCCCCTATGTCCTACTTTTTGTATGAAGCCTCTAATTTTTTTGTATGGATTGTCACGCGTCCCCCTCCCTCTAAGCGTTACGTAATTTATGGATGCTCCCATGTCTATTTTATTTTTCCTTACTGCACTTTCCAGATAATATTTACCGTATCCATGGTATCAACCTGCAGTGGAATTCCAAGACACTAAGAAAACACGATTGGGCAATTTGTCAAAGGATGTCTGTATGATATGAATTTAAACTACAAAGCTGAGCATCACAAACACCAACAACTCCAAATTTCTAATTCGGAACAATCACAGGAACGAGACCTTCTGTCTGAAGCGGCAAGTAAGTTCAAATCCTAATCTGTACAATGATAACAAACTGTAATCTAGCAGTACCATTGTTTTGCAACTATTTATGTGTTTATTTATTTTATCGAAGAGATTTTCAATTTCTGCAATTAGTTTCTCTTAAATGTTAAATGTCTTTCTTAAATGTTTTTGCTCCAACAGGTTTGAATGAATTTTAATTGCAATGAAATCCTCCGTCAACCTTTTTATTTTCACTGGTATTATTTATATTGAAGTGAGTTAAAAAAAAAACATTGTTTCAATCTCCACCTCCTTGTAGCAAACTGTAAAAGTTTGTGATAACCACACCCTCCAGATATGTATTTATTTATGGAATAATAGTTTCACAATGGGTAAAAAGTGTTACTAACCGAAATTTATCAATTCAAAGATAAATTTTGATGTGTGATTTGACGTAATTATTGAGTTTACCTATGAAGCACACCCACGCCTACTGAAATTGACTCCATGGTTTACCTTGTGTGTTTACCGCTATGTTGCAAAAGTAAATACATAACCGCTCTTTATTGCAGATATGTATAGACCAAGACCATAGCTTGTTCAACTCATAAATTTATAATTGTTCGTTTCAGTTGACCTAGTGATTTTAATATGTTTTCTTTCTATTTTTTTCTTACCATAGTCGCAGAATACGAGCAGATCAAAAATTGGATACGTCACAACGAAGACGAATGGGAAAGCGTTAAGGAGAAGTGGTCTGCTACAAGTGCTCATCGGCTCCTTGAAATCTCGAAGCACAGTAATTGGTCTGGTGAAGATATTTTTTGCACCTTTCCAACACTCCGAAAACCAGACGGTTATCAGCTTATTAAAATCGATTTCAAATAC
Source organism: Armigeres subalbatus (assembly GCF_024139115.2). NCBI lineage: Eukaryota > Metazoa > Arthropoda > Insecta > Diptera > Culicidae > Armigeres > Armigeres subalbatus. Next base: position 216,783,046 of record NC_085140.1, on the reverse strand, counting down.
AAATTCCCAACCCATCACAATTTGTTCTACGGACACTGGAATGATTTTCGGAAAAGCATCAGATCCATTTTGCAGTCTGACATAACGGACTCGACAGGAAAATCTATTTTGGCCATACTGGAAGACGATTCATTAGACGGAGGTAAGGAAATTTGTATTATTGTACATATACAGAGAAGGAGTATGTTTAATCATGCATACAAACCTCGCATTAATTACCTACTATAGTGTCGTAATCATTAGAGAGACAAACCCAAATCATATTCATTAGTTTCAACGATGTCATGTGAAAAGTAATCAGTGTCTAAAATAAATTATCATTTTATATTCTCAATTCAGTTAAAATACGAATAATTCGACTAACGAAACTGGATTTTCCGAACTATCTGTTCGTTGAAATTAACTTTGGAAATGGGATAATTTTTACTATGACTGTGCGCAATACAACACGTCTTTTTCCAAAGTTTGATTCAACGTACAAATTTGAAGAAGATTATGATATTCACTACTAATGACAAGATTAGAATGGTCGCATCTCGCGTCACGAAGCGAATTTTGATGATTCATTTATCTAAAGGCCGTGCTACAAATGGTGAGAAGAGCGGTGCATTTTGACATAAAATACATGGATTAACTGTCAAAACGCCATGCTCCGCTTATACTATTGTAGCTGGGCCCCTCATGCGTTCTTAGCAAAACGTTATTGCAAGGTTTTTTCCTGTTTCCTATCCGGTTTAAAATTTCCAACTTATATACTTTATATTTATATTGCAGTTCCAGTTGAAAACCGAAGTAAGCTCTGGCGCTCTGAATATTTTCCAGTTCCAGATGTCCCAACTGCATCGTGAGTAGTGCGCATCCATGCCACAGCCGTGCGTTATCATGCGAATTACTCGTTTAATAGTTCAACATTTCAAAAATCCAAAATTATCCCCAGAGCTTACTTTCGTTTTCATCTGGAAATACAATATTGTACTATCAGTGTGGAACATTTAATATTCATAGTAACATTGCTTCAGTGATCATATAGCACTCTTATTTTTATATTCAAGATACATGCGACTGGCTTACTGCGAGTTTGTTGGCTTATTTGCTACCATGCCCAATGTTGACCACTCGAGAGCGTAAAAAATGGAAACCAACGTACATGGATGTCCGAGAAAGTTTCGTGCTTTGGATCAAAGGATTAGAAGAATTGGAGACAGAAATTACCAGAATCATTCATCTGTTTGAACGCTGCGACCAACCTCAACGCCCTCTAGTAATTGTGGTGGGTTCGGATATAAAGAAAATTACTACATTCCTGGTTTATTGTGCTGGATCATACTACAAACTTCCCACGTTTCAAAAAGCATTGGACGTATGCTTCAAAACATACAAGGTTTACGGATTAACCTTCCCACGGCCGGCAGCTGGAGTATGGAATTTATTGGGCCACTGCATTTACGGGTTCGAACCAGAAAGTGACAGTAAGGCTAAAGTGATTTCAATTGCTAGTGCCATTGCTGTAAAAATCTAAAATGATACGTTGTGCATACCAGGGGTGCATGTGGCAGGCACCTTCCATCGATGGATATATTCAACACCTCTCACGTATGCATGAGACGATAAATGGTTATTACTGCGTTTTCGACAAAAGCCATTCCAAATTTTCAACGTTGAAATTACTGCGACAACACTTAATCAAATACCATAATTCTTGCGAATCACAAATTTCCGAAAGAGAAAAAAATTCAAACATTTTCGTCGACAAAACAAATCCCTCTATCGTACACCCTACTGAGGACACAACTGGAGAAAATCACCGTTATGTTGATGATACAGACGGGGAAAAACTGCGGAAAATATTTTCGATGCTGAGAAAATTAGAGAAGAGATCCAGCGCATGCGCTTGCTATTAACGCTCAGCTGGCTGAGTAAGGACTCAATATCTAGGAAAGCAGCATTTGATATTCAAAAGGATATTGGAAAATTTGTCATTGAACCAATAAGAAAGACAGTGGAGCTGATGTTTCGGTCCGGTATGCTACCAGATACATGCAAGTATCTTCTGGACGAGCTACTGGACAATTTTGAGTTTATATCCGAATACAAGTTCATCCAGCAACTAAAAGACCACAATCTCTACGAAGATCCTTTCTTTTCACGATAAGTGAAGAACTCAAACCTGCCGTGATTGACAATGTACAACAAATGGTGATTAATAACGACATTTCTCCCATTGGCTTATGTATTATATATAATAATTTCTTCTTATTTAGGTTGTTGATCAAATCCAGGGAGTAATAATGCCAATAAAATTTATGCTGCAACAATACATCGAATCGGATCACGTACTTCAGGCAATCCGTGATGGCCTGAAGATTTCAACCGATGGGTCGTTCAAGTCATTAGTAGATGGCTCTATTTGGCAATCGAGAACTGCAGAGATGGTGGACCGATTGGTCATACCCATAAACATCTTCTTCGACGATTTCGTTACCGGTGATACATCGTCACCCCATGCAAGGTCCACGTCAATGTGCGGTGTTTATTTAAGTGTGGCATGCCTCCCTCGCTATCTGTCCGGTAGATTATGTAATATCCTTACAGCAGGGTTTATTAAAACACAGGACAAGAAGGATTTTAGGAACGACCAAACATTGAAGAAAATTATTGCAGACCTAATTGATTTGGAAATCGATGGACTAGATATACAATCAAATGGAAATACAATTAAGGCATACTTTGTTATCGGATTCGTCGTAGGAGATAATCTTGGCGTTAACGGAATACTAGATTACGTTGAATGTTTTAGAGCAAATCATTTCTGTCGCGTTTGTAAACGAACTCGTGTTCAGACAGAATCAGATTGTTTAGAATATCCTAATTATTTGAGGTCTGTAGAGAACTATGAACAGGACATAGAACTCAATGACGTATCGCGAACAGGTTTAAAGGCACGAAGTATATTTAATAACATACCATCGTTCCATGTCATCCACAACTTTTATTTCGATGTTATGCATGATGTGTTAGAAGGCGTAGCTCTGTATGATCTACAGCATATTTTATATTACTTAGTGAACGTCAAACAGTACATATCCGTAGTTGATCTGAATCACAGGAAAAACTTATTTGTTTATGGTAGCTTGAATTCCGATAACATACTGGACGACTTCAGGGAAAGCAACATAAAAAATAAGCAACTAAAGATCACTGCTAGCGAGAGTATGCAGTTTGTAACGTTTCTGCCTCTTATGATAGGGTCGTTGATTCCGGAGGACGACGAAATATGGATCTTTTTTGCAGTTTAGTAAAAATTTTGCATATAGTTCTTTTGAACAGCGTTCCATACGAGTTAGTAGATGAACTACGATCGTTGATCAAATACCATCATGAGCAGTACATGAACTTATTTAACGATACTTTAAAACCAAAGTTTCATAACTTGACGCATTATCCGACGGCCATCTTGAGAGGTGGGCCTCTACGATCCCATTGGGCAATGCGCTTTGAGTCCAAACATAAAGAATCAAAGCAGTACAGCAAAATTAATCAGAATCGTAAAAATTTGTGCAGTTCGCTTTCCATAAAAGCTAATTTGAAATTTGCTGATCATCTAATGAGAAAATCATTTATCACTCCACAACTTAATCTGTCTGTTGGCACACGGTGTATATCCAGGTTTAATCAAAACAAGAGAGTTCCATTAACTGCATTTCGTGTTCCGTTCAAGTAGGGTCCGTTACATTTTGTCATGTTTCGAAAAAGTGGTGCAATTTACAGTAAAGGCACATTGTTTTATCTACAATTAGGAATAAGTCTAAATGTTTATCAGATCGAGGAAATATTTTAAATGAAAAGAGGAATTACTGTTACTTTGTAATATGTTTAAGGCTATAAATTTTAACAGTCATTTACAGTCATACACAGTAGAAAAGTGTCTTTCATACAAAGTTGTACGAATCGCTGAGTTTGAGACCAAGCCAATCAACATACATACTATTAATGATACTATGTACTTGAGGATATGTAATTATTATAATATCAATGACATTGTACCGAACAGTGTTGTAAACTGATTAAAAGATGTTTAAGTTTGTTTAATTGACAACCTACGTCGATTGTTCTTATTGTATTATTTATCTCCTGGATTAGTGATTTGAAATTCTGAAATAATATGATCAGTGATAGTATATTCATTAAATCAAATAAATCTAAAAACCTGGGTCTAATTATCATGATTCCTGCTCTTCCGCACATTGACAACACTCTTTAGTGCTTCTGTTATTTTCTATTTTCTTTTCGAATAGCTTTTAACAAATTTTGATTCCATGAAGAACATTTGCGAGATCTATAGTACTATTCCTAGTCTTTTATGCTTTCATCGTAATTTAATTTGGTATGTTTATTTTGATTCAAAGAACTTTTAAAAATCAAATGAATGTGCACAATAAATTCCTTTCATTTTAGCCTAGAAAATAACATTTCGATTAGAAAGACGGTTAACAAGACATTCAATTACCAGATGAACATATCAATTTATATCGATGAAACATATGGGACCTTTCATAAAAGCACGCGAAAATCAGATGAAGGATGCACCAAGCCAGAAAATACATTATGGTTTTAAAAATACTTCACGGTTGATTCAAACATAAAGATGTTTGAAAGAAAATGGTCCACATGTTTGAGATAAAAATATTTATGTTTATTATGAGAAATGTCAAATCGTGATAAAATATTTATGTTTGGATCAAATATATTTCAGATCAAAACAAACTTTGAATATTTTTGTTTCAAACAAGAAAATTTAGTAGCTTTCAACGATGAGCATGTTTATTTTGAATCAACTTTATTTTTGATGCCAGAACAAACTGAAGATATGTTTGTATTCAACTAAAATATGTTTACTTCCACCGTACTTTTTTCTGCGTGTAGGAGAATTAACCATGAAAATTTTGAGGAATTTTTCATGAAAATTCAAGAGAATTGAAATTGAAAAATCTTCTTAAATTATCTTGGAAATTTAGAACAATTTCAGTATGGCCAAATAAAGGGATTCCCCCAAAATTGAAACAGGAAATACATCATTATTTCCACAAACAAATTTCTAAGTTCTAGCGGGAAAATTATCTGAACTCCCACAAAAAAAATTCATTTTCATTTCCACAAGAAATTTGTCTTGAATTTTCGTGGGATGTACTCTGGATGTACTCTATTTGAAATATCTGGATGGGGATGTCTAGATGGAATGTCTGGATTTTCCATGTGCCACAATTTACGGCAAGTTAAAAATTTCCACAGGAAATTATTTTCAATTTTCTCAGAAAATTTTCTTTAGTTTCCATAGAAAATTCTTACGAATGTCGACAAGAAATTGAAATTGTTCTGGTTTTGAATGGATATTTCTCAGAATAGTCACGGTAAATTATTTTTAATTTATATAGGAAAATATTTTGAAAAAAATAGAGGAATTTCATAAACAAATCCGCCAGGGTGTTTATTGAAGAAACTTGTTACACTTTCTTGTTGAATTCTTTCTCGAAATCCTTTGGTATTTTTTCAAAAAATATCTTTGGGCACTCTTCCAGTACTTTAACTGGAAATCCCTCTATGAATTTCTCCAGTAAATCCATCTCTGGAGTTCTTTTTGAAATTCCCCTTGAAGTTCCTCCAGGAATTCGTCCAGCAACTTTTAAGAAAATTCCTCCAGAATTTTCGTTGGAAGCACACATAGGAACTCCATCATAAGTTCGTCCATAAATTTTCCTGTAGGATTCATGAAGAATTTCGTGGGAAAGTCTTCCAGTCATTCCTTTAGTTTGTTCCTTTCACGACATACTCCAGTAGTTCATCCAGGAATTCCTCTCGAAGCTCCTGCAGGCATTCGTTCGGAATTTCCCAAGAATCCTTTCGAATCTCCAAGAATACCTTCGGAAGTTTATCCAGGAATTCCTCTTGATGATGTTCCAAGAATGTTGCTGAAAGATTCTCCAATAATAACTCTGGAATTATACTCTGGAACTTCTCTGTTATTTCCTCCAGGATTTTCTTTCGGAAATTCCTGCAGCAATACCTCAGGAAGTTCCTCCAAAAAGTTATCCAGAAGTTCTTTCGGAAGTTTCTTCAGGAACTACACTGCAAACTCTTTCAGTAATTGCTCAGGAAAACCCTCCAGGAGTTCTTCCTGAAAATCCTTCAGAAAATCCCTCAGGAATTCCACCTCCAGAAATTTATCTGGAAGTTCTTTCCAAAAATCTTTTGGGTGTTCCAACAGCAATTCCTCCGGAAATTCCTTCAGGAGTTCCATTAGGAAGTGTCCGAAAAATTCATCAGGAATTTATTCTGAAGTTTCTCCACAAATTCTTCCAGAAATTTCTTCAGAAAATCTTGTGGAAGCTTATTCAGGTATATATATTCCGAAGCCCTACAGACAATTCTTTAAAAATAAATTCAGAAGAATTCCACTAAGAAATTCAGTTAGAAAAATCCGTTTGAATTATATTTAAAGACTGATTAAAAATCCAAGGAAAGTGGTTGCCCTTACTCATGAAGATTTAAAGAATATTCTTTTGAATTCTAACAATTTGAGTGTTAAAAAATAAACGATACATAAAACAAAAAGATGATTGAAATTATAAACCTATTGGATTTTGAAATTTTTTTCACTGATAATCATAATTTTGATATTGAAGACATTTGAAGACATTTTTACTCGACTGTGAAGACATTTGAAAATATCCACAGGCATCCCTGAAGGGAATACAAATGCTGTCCAATGAGCAGCTCGAAGTAGCTCGAAGTTGTTCCTGTCCTGTTCGTTCTTTTTTGTCAACAAATGGGCATGAGCAGGACAGGGAGAAACTTCGAGCTACTTCAAGCTCTCATTGGACAGCACTACAATTTGTACGAGAGAAGTAATAAATATATTTTAGTAAACGTATCCGGTTTGTTTCGTTTCCAATCGCTTCCGTCCAGAACAGTTGGTGACCCCGACGTGATTCCGCGATCATTCGAGCGTGCGCGTAGTTTCGTTGAAACCGACATCGTTTTCCAACTCAGCTCCCGGGTTCCTAACCTCAATTTCGGCTGTTCAAGCACCATGTCAGACGACGAAAACAACACACCGCGCTCTGCCGCCGTTTCCGTGAAACTTCCTGAAATGAGATCCTGAAATGTGGTTTGCCCAGGCGGAAGCGCCAGTGGCGTAGCCAGAAAATTGGTCTGGGGGGGGGGGTTTCCGAACATTTTTTTTTTCGAAAAAAAAAATTCTTCTGAAAATTTTGTCTCTGGGGGGGGGGGTTTATGCCCAAAACCACCCCCCTGGCTACGCCACTGGGAAGCGCCATTAATGTTGGCCCTACGTAACAAGGGACGAAACGAAATTCTACTATATCGTGGCAAAGGTGGACCATTCGGTTATATGCCACATCGCTGATTTAGTATCAGCCCCACCGCAGCAAGATAAGTACAAATCCGTCAAAGAACGATTGATTGCACGATTTGCACTTTCTCCACAAGCACGATTGAAACGCCTACTGGGATCGTTCGAACTTGGCCTCAAGGTTAACGATGACTTGCTAAAAATGCTGTTTACAACGGATGCCGTCCCACATTCGGCTTGTTCTGACCATCAGCGATGGAACACTGGCTAAGTTAGCGGAAATGGCTGACAAGATGTTGGAATCTCCGCAAGCATCTGCGGTATCGTCTTCGTCAAATGCTAATGAGGAGATGGAAAAGATGAAGGAGCAACTGGAAGTGCTGAGTGCAGAATTCCGGCGTCTCAAATCCGGTCCATCACACAGTATGGGTCAACGTCGCGGTCGTTCGGCTTCGCGCTCCAGGAGTGGATCGGCAATGACGATCAATGTGCTGGTATCATCGTAAATTCGGTCAACTCGCCAACCACTGCAAGAAGCCTTGCAAGTAAAAAACTGCCAAAAAACTAAATAACCCTCTACCTGAGTTGGCTGAGGTGGGAGCATGTTTTCCAGCCGATGACTGAAACTATTCGACAAGACTAGTGGCATACGATTCCTGATTGACACCGGTTCAGACGTGTCCATCGTCCCAGCAGCGAGAATTGACAAACTATCAGCACCGATTCCATTTGTGTTACATGCCGCGAACGGGTCGGAGATAAAGACATTTTCTACCAAATTTATTGCAACGGATCTTGGTCTCAGGAGACGGTTGCGATCCGCTTGGACTTCGTGGTTTCATTCATCGACGACATCTGCATCGGTTCAGAATCCGGAAAAGACCATAGAGAACACGTACGAATTGTTTTTGAGCGATTGAAGTAGAAAGGTCTTGTAATCAACGTAGCGAAAAGTACGTTTGCACAGCCCGAAGTGCAGTTTATCGGTTACTTGTTGAACAGTGTCGGTATTAAACCTCTACCATCTAGGGTGCAAGCAATCTACGATTATGAGCGACCATCCACAGTCAAAGAGCTTCGACGATTTTTAGCGTTGATTTATGTGTATAAGAGATTTATTCCTAAGGCGGTAGATACACAACTAGATTTGAGAAAACTGATTCCAGACAACCGCAAAAACGATAACAGGAAAATAATATGGAAAGATTCAGCCATCGCAGCTTTCGACTCTTGCAAACATTCTCTCGCTGAATCTGCACTTCTATATTTATTACCCGGATTCAGCGATGATCGATGCATCTAACACTGCTGCTGGTGCAGTACTACAACAATATTCTGGATCGTCATGGGAACCGCTTGGTTTCTACTCCGAAAAGTTTTCGAATTCACAGAAGAACTACCCGACGTTTGGGCGCGAATTAACAGCTATGAAAATGGCTGTGAAGTATTTTCGATATTTTTTGGAAGGTCGTAAATTTGTAATTTTCACTGACCATAAGCCCCTTACGTATTCCATGACTACTAACTCTTCCAGTAGACTTCCACATGAGGAGCGGTATTTGAAATACATTTCCCAGTTCACTACGGACATTCGTCACATCAGCGGTAGCGAAAATACAGTTGCCGATGCGCTATCTCGTGTGGATGCTTTAACGAATATTGACCTCTCCGAAATTGCGAAAGTTCATCACTCAGTCAGGTGATGAACAGTTCAAGAATCTGATGATGTCTCCGTCACTCAAGATCTACTGTGATGTATCTTTGAAAAATCGTTTTCGTCCATTCGTTCCAGAAAAACATCGTACCACCATTATGCAACACTTTCATGGTATGGCTCATCCCGGGACTAAAGCTACGCGGAAGCTGATTTGCGAAAGATTTGTTTGGGCTTTCATGAATCGAGACATTAACAAATTTGTCAAAGAGTGCATCAATTGCCAAGTATCAAAAATAAATCGACACACCGTTTCGGCCTTCGGTCCGTTCGATCCTCCAAAATCTAGGTTCCGACACATACACATCATAACAGATATTTGCTGACCATCATAGACCGTTTTACCCGTTGGCCGGAAGCAGTACCATTACCCGATATGACAGCAAGTACGGTAGTAAAAGCATTGACTACATGTTGGATATCACGGTTTGGTTCCCCTGTAACGGTTACATCAGACCAAGGGCGACAGTTCGAGTCAGATTTATTTCGGGAATTGGTTTACATTCTTGCATCTCATCATATTCGTACAACTGCATACCACCCTCAAGCGGATGGGCTGGTAGAACGATTTCATCGAACCTTGAAAGCATCTTTTATGTGTAAAAATAGCAGTGCATGGAGCGAAGAGATACCGTTGGTACTTTTAGGCCCGAGAAGCGTGTATCGCGAAGACTTGAAATGTTCTGCAGCTGATTTGGTTTATGGTCAACCGCTACGACTGCCAGGAGAGTTTTTCGAAATCCAATATTCAGATAGAAATTCATTCACCATTAGTAATAGTAAATTTGATGATGAAATTATTACTTTTTGTCCGAAGTGTTCCATAATTGTGGGGGGAAAGTACCTCCCATTTGAATTAAACGGTCGTCTCATGTGAGACGTGACAAAATCGACAAGTCTCGAGTTATTCAGACGCAAAATAAGCACAATTTATCGAATACGTCTAATGGACCCAATAGATGGGGAGAATAGCACCCTTTCGCTTCAAAATGTTAATAGGAAGTTGGCCTACTCACTCCTACCCAGAGATTTATAGTAAATTATAAATTGATCGAAAGAAAATTATTGGAATGTCTTCACCTGTCATAATATAAATGAAATAGTATTAAACTTGTACTCTGACAGGTATGAAATGCTGCGCAGCAGAAATTCAAATTTTGAAAAATATATACAAATCTTGAATCCCATAACAATTTGTTTGAATGTACTGTTCGCTAAGCGTGGGCGCATCAGATGCAAATGGAACCATCGACCGTGTTTTCGCCGTTTTCGGTTAGTCCGATGATGGTACAAGGGTGTTCTTAGTGTTGGGTACTTGAACCGGTTGGGGACTGGAATGGATTTTCAATGTAAAGAGCGTAGAGGAACAGACGATGACGATGAATCAGCAAACAATATGTGTTTGAAAGAACGTACTACAGCCACGACAAAAAAGCAGAAATTAGAATTTTAGCATTAGCATTAGCATTGTTACGGTGTAATTCGTAGATTGGACACTAGTGATACTCATGTTTTACTTTTGAGATGCTTATCTAGAATGCTATCAGAAATCAAGAAGGGGAGTGGTCATTGATTCCAGTCTTAAACAAAAATAACAAAAGCATAAGGATTACTACTCCTGGCCACGCCCATCTTCACCGTAACTAGGGAGAGCAAGGAAGTGTTGATGTGGTACTTACTTAACGAGAGGCCACCGACTTAGCAACACCCTCATAAATACCACGTAGTTGGATAATGAGGAAGGTATTCGTTGGGTCAGGATTTGCCTGTAGCTGGCAATGTAAGCGTGGAAGATCTTACCCCGTTACACACCACGTAAAGGTGTCTACACAGCGTTACGAGTCAAAAAAGCAGAAATTAGAATTATACAAATACTAAAAGGTATCAATAGGGATAGGTCTTCAACTGAATGATGAAACGAACAATAAATCAAAGCACAATTCTTACATTTTATGGCAATTGTAATCATTTCGATTTTATTTAGCGTGAACGGATTACGATAAACTCTATCAATCCAAATTTAAATGTTTTGATTTGCGTTTCCTAAGTAGGTATGAACTAAATTGAATTCTTTAGATCCAATGCTTTAAGCAGGTTTGTTTTAATGTTGCAATCAAATATTTAACAATTGTGATGCTGTAGATCTTGCAAACTATTTATCAAAATATAATATTTTGATAAGTGCTTCATTCAATTCGGTTGAAACTATCCTTCAAAATAATGATCAATCATGCTACATTTCAATATCGAAAATCATTTCGCTCTTGAACTCAATATCACTGGAGTCATTGCGCTTGCCGTTTTTGCATCCTTTAGCTTGGGGCTTTGTTTTCATGTTAGAATTGCCATTTTTGCTAGCCTCACGATTGATCTCTATGGGTTTAGTAGAATCGTACTGATATTGGTTTACGTCTCTTTCGGCTGAATGTCCTATATCAGAATCCAAAGAAATTCCGCTATCGTGTTCGGCGTCTTTTTGTACTGTTACTGTTGGTGCTTCGTTATTGGTTGAGGGATCCTATTAATAAAATAATGAACGATATTGCATTTATTTGAAAAAAAAATCCTTTAGATATTATATACATACCTTGTCCTCATTATCTGTGCTCTCTCCTTCACTCAAACGACGGGACAACGAGCGACGTTTACTCTCGTTTTTCTTAGCGTTCTTTTTCTTCTGTCCAAGAATGCTAGTGTTAGATCTGCAAATATATGAATGATTATTAACCCTTGTTGATGCGAGAGGTTCACATGCTGGAGACGAACCTGAACAATTTAGTTCTGATCGAGTCATTGAAGCGAACGGTTTTTCGACAGCTTTCGGACAATTCTCCGTTTGTATTCTCTACTGATTCTCCGATGCTGCATCCATCGACGGATGTTCCCAGATAGTAATGTTCATCGATAGACGAACATTCACTGATACTGCGTTGGAGCGATGGACGCTTCAAGATTCCTTTGAACTTACGGTTGAACTGTATCAGAGCAGATAAATTATCCATAGAATCGGAATCAGCTCCTGGTTTTTCTGCTGTAGGGCATGATTCGGAGAAACTCCGAGCTTTTCGTTGTTTAGAAGCAGTTTCGCTGCTACATCCAAATGCATTTGTTTTCGCTTCAGTTTCAGGATCTTTCTCGGTAGTGTCATTGTCTGCTGTAACCTGGAAAAACGAAAACGTTACGTATGTAACTAGCAAATTAAAATCAAGGTTGGGCAACTGAGAATCCTAGAATATATGATCACGTGATTTTTGCCTATTAGGGATTAAAAATTGTTGATAAGATGTAGTTAACTTAACCCAACATTTTTTGAAAATTTGTTTATATAATGTTTCAGGTTTCGTGAATGAGTTAGGTAATTGTTTTTGCCTTTCTCGTACAACAAAGTTGTACCGAAAGGCTATCATTTCACTCCAAAATTGAACTTTTTATAGAAGTCTCGGAGACCCATGATGTTATATACCAATCGACTTAGCTCGTCGAGCTGAACAAATGTCTGTCTGTCCGTGTGTATGTGTGTGTGTGTGTGTGTGTGTGTGTGTGTGTACACGAAAACCGAAAAAAAAATTAGCCACTTTTTCATATAGTAATTCTTAACCGACTTTCTCGCAACAAGTTGCTTTTGACAGGGGACAAAGCCTTGTTGATCACTATTGAATTTGATAACGATAAACCATTGCGTTCAAAAGTTATTGAGAAAATGGAATCGAACTATATAGGCACCATATAAGGTTGGTGTCTTGGCTAAATGTGAGAAAGGCAGTATCATCACTCGGTAAATTAAGTTGGTTTTTTTTTCGATTTTGAAAAAAAAAATCCAAACGGGGACCCTTGACAAAAAAAAAACAATGTTTTGTCAATAACTGGTGAGCTCAATATTGCCGTCATACGTATATTTGTCCCAGGTTTGCTAGGATTTCCTATGTACAAGGAACAGTTATGCGTATAACGGTAGCATATAAAAGAGGCGGCTCTATAATTATTTACAAGCGTGCCTTTTCAGTAAACATGCATACAAAACCCAACTTAATTCACCGAGTGGAGATACTGCCATTCTCGCATTTAGCCAAGACACCAACCTTATACAATGGCGTTGATATGGTTCGATGTACCATTTTCTTTATAACTTTCAAACGTAACAGTCGATCGATATGAAATTCAATAGTGATCAACTAGGCTTTACCCTCTGTCGAATGCAACTTGTTGCGAGAAAGTCGGTTAAGAATTACTATATGAAAAAGTGGCTAATTTTTTTTTGGTTTTCGTGTACACACACACACACACACACACACACACACACACACACACACACACACATACTTTGCGTCATCGAAGCATAATATCAGTAAGGACCTCAAGAGGAGCTTGCAGAAACTTCGAAAGTCGATGTTGGACGCCAAGCTGGAAAAGGCGGTCGGGACGGCCAAGTGCGAACCCGTGAAATCCATGGAGTCAAGGTCTACCCAGACTGAGGCCCAAGAATTCGCGGATTTGGGCAAGGACGAATCGACCGAGGACGTGCCAGCGAAGACGGTGGTGCCAAAGTCTGCCCAGACCGAGGCTCAAGTATTCGCGGGCACGTCGGGGGTGGCTGCTCCAACGGAGCAGACACAAAACGGGGAGACAGTCTCCAGGGGATGAGCTCCCTGGGGCCGCCCCAAAACGCGGAGGGTTACTACCCCGAACAAGGGTAGTGGGGCTGGAAGCCGAACCCCGGCCAGGTACCTCCAAAACCGGGGGAGGAAGGACCTGGAAAGGTCCGTCCACCCAGGAAAGACGGTGGTAAGGGGTTACGGCAGGCTGAGAGCTCTCAGCCGCCCCAGACCAGGGAAATAGAGGGGGATGACGCCTCCTGGACCCTGGTCAAGAATAAGAGGAAACCGAAGACGTCAAGGCCCAGGCGAATGAGGGTAGCAGAAAGTCTAGGGTAGGCGCCAATCGCTCCAGGGGCGATGCCCTAGTCATCAAAACGGACGAGGCTAAGTACTCGGACGTCTTGAAGGCGATGAGGAGTGACGTCAAGCTCGGTGAACTCGGCGCCGACGTACGTCGAATAAGACGTACCCGGACGGGCGAGATGATCCTCGAGCTAAAGCGGGGCGTCTCGCAAAAGGGCGCCGCCTACAAGAAGTTGGCGGAGGAGGTCCCAGGCGAGACGGCCAAGGTGAGGGCACTCACGACGGAGGTGAATCTAAGGGTTAAAGACCTGGACGAGATCACCGAAGTCGAAGAGCTCGTCACGGCACTGCGGCGACAGTGTGAAGTGGAGGCGTCCACCGCAGCCGTTCGGCTACGGAAAGGTCCAGCAGGGACACAGGTAGCATTGGTTCGGCTACCTGCAGCCTCCAAGGTAGTCAAGTTAGGGAGCCTCAAGGTGGGGTGGTCGGTATGCCCTGTGGGCATATACGAGCAACCCGAAGCTTGCTTCAAGTGCCTGGAACCGGGGCACAAGCAATGGGACTGCAAAGGCCCTGACAGAAGCAAGCTCTGTCGACGCTGCGGATTGGAGGGACATAAGGCACAATGCTGCACGAACCCTCCCAACTGTTTGATCTGTTCCAGCAAAGCTGCGAACAGCAAGCACCCATGGGGGTTCAGAAGTGCCCGGCGTTTAAGCGTGTTGCAAAATCACAGTGCAGGTAACGCAGCTAAACCTGAACCACTGTGATGCAGCCCAGCAACTGCTGTGTCAGACAGTTGCTGAATGGGGACGGATATCGCCATCATAGCAGATCCTTACCGGGTACCCGCCAGGAACGGTAATTGGGTCACCGATGGGTCTCAAATGGCAGCGATATGGACAACGGGGAAATACCCAGTTCAAGAGTTGGTGTCATCGACACACGAGGGCTTCGTCATTGCCAAAATCAACGGGGTCTTCTTCTGCAGCTGCTATGCGCCTCCTCGATGGTCGATCGAGCAGTTCGGTCGAATGCTAGATTGTTTGACGGCTAACTTGATGAGGCGTAGGCCGGTGGTGATAGCGGGGGACTTCAATGCTTGGGCCGTGGAATGGGGAAGCCGATCCACGAATCAACGGGGGCAGATCCTGCTGGAATCACTGGCCATGTTGGATGTGGACTTGGCTAATGTCGGTACCAAAAGTACCTACAGCTGGAACGGGGCCGAGTCGATTATCGACGTTACGTTCTGGAGCCTTGGCCAAACGAGTAGTTCGAACTGGAGGGTAGATGATGGCTACACTCACAGCGACCACCTGGCGGTTCGCTACAGTATCGACTATACGACCAGCATTCAGCGGACGGAAGATGGGGCGAGGCCTAGTCCTCGTATGTGGAAGACATCATACTTCGACGACGAGGTGTTTAAGGAAGCGCTCCGCCGCGAGCACAATACTCTCGGTCTGAGTGGCGAGCAGCTGGTAACAGTACTCTCGCGTGCATGCGATGCCACCATGCCTAGGAAAGTCCACCCTAGGAATGGGAGACCACCGGCTTACTGGTGGACTCAAGCAATTGCGAACCTGCGCCGCGCCTGCCTACGGGCAAGGAGGCGGATGCAGCGAGCACGCACAGAAGAGGAGCGTGTTGAACGACGGGTGGCGTTCGTGGCTGCTAGAGCCGCTCTGAAGACTGAGATTAGATCAAGCAAAAAGCCTGCTTCGAGGGCCTGTGTCAAAGTGCCAACGCGAATCCATGGGGTGACGCCTATAGGGTCGTAATGGCCAAGACACGTGGGGCGATGGCCCCTACAGAGCGGTCTCCAGAGATGCTGGAGAGGATCATCGCGGGGCTCTTCCCACGTCACGACCCAAGCCCCTGGCCTCCCTTCGTGGAGCTGCCAGGAGCCAGGGTGGCCGACGAAGGAAGAGTAACTGTGGCGGAACTTGCGGGGATTGCAAAGTCCCTTAGTGTAGGTAAGGCTGGATGGTAAGGATGGTATTCCGAACCTGGCCATTAAAGCGGCCATTGCCGAGGCTCCCGAGATGTTGGGAGATGAGGGAGTCTTCCCTGAAGCATGGAAAAGGCAGAGCTTGGTCCTATTGCCAAAGGCGGGAAAACCACCGGGGGATCCGTCGGCATATAGACCAATATGCCTGCTTGATATGGCAGGGGAAGGTGCTCGAGAAGATCATCCTCAACAGGTTGTTGATACGCACGGAGGGTGCGGATGGTCTATCGAGTAACCAGTTTGGCTTCCGAAAGGGTAAGTCGACCGTAGACGCTATCTTGTCGGTTACCAAATCCGCGGAGATAGCTATCCAGCGTAACAGGAGGGGAGTTCGCTATTGTGCAGTAGTGACTCTCAATGTGAGGAATGCTTTCAATAGTGCCAGTTGGGCAGCTATTGATGCGCTTCTGCGTCTTGGAATTCCCGAGTACCTGTACAAGATTCTCGGAAGCTACTTCCAGAATCGAGTACTGGTATACGACACGGAGGCAGGTCGGAAGTGTGTTGACATAACCTCAGGGTTCCGCAAGGTTCCATACTGGGTCCGGTGTTATGGAACGTCATGTACGACGGTGTCTTGAGGTTGAAGTTCCCGGTGGGCGTGATAATCGTTGGCTTCGCTGACGATATTACGATGGAGGTCTACGGCGAATCGATCGAAGATGTGGAGTTGACTGCAGCCCACTCGATCGCAATTGTGGAGGAGTGGATGAGTTCCAGGAAGTTAGAACTGGCTCACCACAAGACTGAGGTGGTTGTTGTTAACAACCGAAAGTCGGAGCAGCAAGCGGTGATAAGGGCAGGCAACTGCACGATCACCTCTGAACGCTCAATCAAACTCTTGGGGGTAATAATCGACGATAAGCTCACCTTTGGTAGCCACGTCAATTACGCCTGCAAGCGTGCCTCCACAGCTATAGTGGCATTGTCCCGGATGATGTCCAATAGCTCTGCGGTTTATGCCAGCAAGCGCAAGCTTCTGGCTAGCGTTGCTCTGTCCATACTGAGGTATGGGGGCCAGCTTGGGGCACGGCCCTGCGTATTAACTGCTACAGAACGAAGTTAGAAAGTACGTATAGGCTCATGTGCCTAAGAGTTGCGAGCGCGTACCGTACCGTGTCGCACGATGCACTCTGCGTCATCACCGGTATGATGCCTATTGACATCGTTATCGGTGAAGACATAGAGTGCTTTGAAATGCGCGGCACGAGAGGCATCCGCAGGACTGTCAGGTTGGCCTCACTGGTCAAAATGGCAGCGTGCGTGGGACAGTTCCACTAAGGGTAGATGGACACATAGGTTGATACCGGAGATAGGTACGTGGGTCAAGAGGCGCCATGGGGAAATCACTTTCCACCTGACCCAGGTCCTTACAGGCCATGGTTGCTTCAGACAGTACCTACACCGGTTCGGACACTCGGCCTCGCCCGAGTGTCCGGTGTGCGTTGGTTTAGAGGAAACGGCGGAACACGTGTTGTTCGTGTGCCCGCGTTTTCGCACAATGCGCGACCACATGCTTGCCACATGTGGTCTGGACACTACCCCGGACAACCTAGTTCGGAGGATGTGTAAAGATGAAGTTGGCTGGAACGCCGTTTTATCGGCTATCGTCCAAATCGTCTCGGAGCTACACAGAAGGTGGCGCGTGGACTCGAGGGATGGCTAGTTCAGGCGCAAATAAGAGGTGGTCCAAGGGTTCGGAGTCGGCTTCATGGGTCATACCGGTGCCCTGTGGTCGAACTCGATCCTTTTATCGAACAAGTGGCCGCGTGAATAACAACATGGTATCGTCGCTTTCGCGGCGTCGGTCAACCGGGCGGGTTCCGAGCCCGAAAGGGGTCCTCGTCAAGGCTGGGGCAGGCGTAGGCACCGCGTCGGCAAGTCCCTCTGTGTGCTGGCGAATAGGCCCTATCGCAGAAAGGTCAATTTGGGGTGCACGCGGCATCATCATTCTTGATACCAGTCGTGCAGAGGGAAGCAGGCGCGAAGTCGGCCCTGCCCACCTTCCGAGGACATAGGGCGTGGTAAGGCCACCTGGAAAGCCGGCAATGCGCTGGCACGATACCATGGTGTTCTTCTAAAAAGCGAGTCACGATGTTCGATGCTGCAAGGACACGCAGCTAACCTCGAGGGTGCGTCATGCACTGGCCCCCCTTTGAAGCATTACTTTCTGGTTGTACCGAAGGGACGATGGGCTTGGCGGCAATGGAAACGGTTTAGCTGGTCGGGGATGCAGCCCTGCCTCCCTCATTGGAGGTGGCCCCTAACCCAGCACTTCCTGGTCAACCCAGGATGTCTGTTGAGCAGATTCCCCCTCCATTGTTTAGGAAGAAAAAAAAAACACACACACACACACATACACACGGACAGACAAACATTTGTTCAGCTCGACGAGCTGAGTCGATTGTTATATAACATCATGGGTCTCCGAGACTTCTATAAAAAGTTCAATTTTGGAGTGAAATGAATGAAACTTGTTGCGAGAAAATCGGTTAAGGATTACTATATGAAAAATTGTCTAATGTTTTTCTTAGTTTTTGTGCACACACATACGCACATACATACACACGGACAGACGCACATTTGTACAGCTCTTCGAGCTGAGTCGTTTGGTATATTACATTATAGGTCTCCGAGGCTTCTATAAAAAGCTAGTTTTCGGAGTGAAATGAAAGCCTTTCGGTAAAACTTTGTTGAACGATAAAGGCAAAAACAATCAATAATTGAAGATTTATGTCATTTTAAGCTAAGATGCTAAATATGCAGAGGCGTCGTTTGATGAAAATGCACCAAATGATACCTGCGCAGTGTTTTAAGAAGAATTTTCAAGCTTTTTATATGTATAATGATGTGTCTATTGAATCTTACTTCATCCACGTTTCAATATATTATTTGTTATTTAAACAAGCTCTTTAAGAGTTTTGAGTAATTTGCGTACAGATTGTCAAATGAAATAAGCGTTGAAACATAAAAAATCAACGATGAAATAGAGAAAAAAAAAACAGAAATCAATTTCTGTTTCCATAGTCCTTTTTCTTATTTCTTCACGATTTCTGAAGGATCTTTCGCGCAATAACCTTCTACAAAAAAGTCATTCTATCTTTTGGATTTCTAAGGAGAGATTTTGTCTAACAAAATGATTTACATCACAAACTATAATAGGGGAAAAGACGGCTTTGGCAGGTTTTGTTCTATTATTGTCAGGGGGTTTTTGTTGACCAAATTTTATGAAATTTAGCCAAAATGTTCTTTGATATGCAAAGAATGTTTAGACCAAATTTGAGCAAAATTAGTTATAGAAAATCCCCCTGACAATAATAAAACAAAACTTGCCAAAGCCGTCATTTCCCCTAGTTTATTCTATCCTCGATTTTTATGTGTGTTGATTCATCGAACTAGGCGGCAGCAGGGACTATGTCCAAGGGCTTGACGATCCCTCCCCAGGCCATCTGCGAGTTGTGGGGCTTGCCTAGGATGTGGTGGGGTTTGACAGTGGGCCCTGTTAAACCTCTATAAAAAGCTGCATGTATCCGCAAGTAGGCCCCACCAAAGCGACCGTGTGCCGCTCAAAGCGCACAAGCCCAAGTCCTGGTGTTAGGTGGGACGCTAAACAGCCCTGACACGACGGCCCTCCGACGAGACAGAAGGTTTGCGCAGGCCCAATAAGCCGCCTAGAAAACCAATCATTACGAACAATATAAGAGATAATGCGACTCGATATAATCGGCAAAGACCTAGGCGACGAATACAGGATCACGATTGGAAGCTTGGAACATGGAATTGCAAGTCGCTAGGTTTCGCAGGTTGCGACAGGATGATCTACGATGAATTACATCCCCGCAACTTCGACGTCGTGGCGCTGCAGGAGATTTGCTGGACAGGACAGAAAGTGTGGAAAATCGGGCATCGAGCGGCTACCTTCTACCAAAGCTGTAGCACCACCAACGAGCTGGGAACCGGCTTCATAGTGCTGGGTAAGATGCACCAACGCGTGATTGAGTGGCAGCCAATCAACGCAAGAATGTGCAAGCTGAGGATTAAAGGCCGTTTCTTCAACTATAGCATCATCAACGTGCACTGCCCACACGAAGGGAGACCCGACGACGAGAAAGAAGCGTTCTACGCGCAGCTGGAACAGACATACGATGGATGCCCACTGCGGGACGTCAAAATCGTAATCGGTGACATGAACGCACAGGTAGGAAGGGAGGAGATGTATAGACCGGTCATCGGACCGGATAGTCTGCACACCGTATCGAATGACAACGGCCAACGATGCATAAACTTCGCAGCCTCCCGCGGAATGGTAGTCCGAAGCACCTTCTTTCCCCGCAAAAATATCCACAAGGCCACATGGAAATCACCTAACCAAGAAACGGAAAACCAAATCGACCACGTTCTAATCGACGGTAAATTCTTCTCCGACATCACGAACGTCTGCACTTACTGCAGTGCGAATATTGAATCCGACCACTACCTCGTTGCAGTATGCCTGCGCTCAAAACTCTCGACGGTGTACAACACGCGTCGAAGTCGGACGCCGCGGCTTAACATTGGGCGGCTACAAGACGGTAGACTAGCCCAAGAATACGCGCAGCAGCTGGAAGTGGCACTCCCAACGGAAGAGCAGCTAGGCGCAGCGTCTCTTGAAGATGGCTGGAGAGATATTCGATCCGCCATTGGGAGCACCGCAACCGCTGCACTTGGCACGGTGCCCCCGGATCAGAGAAACGACTGGTATGACGGCGAATGTGAGCAGTTAGTGGAAGAGAAGAATGCAGCATGGGCGAGATTGCTGCAACACCGCACGAGGGCGAACGAGGCACGATATAAACAGGCGCGGAACAGACAAAACTCGATTTTCCGGAGAAAAAGCGCCAGCAGGAAGATCGAGACCGTGAAGAGACGGAGCAACTATACCGCGCTAATAACACACGAAAGTTCTATGAGAAGTTGAACCGTTCACGTAAGGGCCACATGCCACAGCCTGATATGTGTAAGGACATAAACGGGAACCTTCTTACGAACGAGCGTGAGGTGATCCAAAGGTGGCGGCAGCACTACGAAGAACACCTGAATGGCGATGTGGCAGACGAAGATGGCGGTATGGTGATGGACCTGGGAGAACGCGCGCAGGACACAATCTTACCGGCTCCGAATCTCCAGGAAATCCAGGGAAGATTGGCCGGCTGAAGAACAACAAAGCCCCTGGGGTTGACCAACTACCAGGAGAGCTATTTAAACACGGTGGTGAGGCACTGACTAGAGCGCTGCACTGGGTCATTACCAAGATTTGGGAGGAGGAAGTTTTGCCGCAGGAGTGGATGGAAGGTGTCGTGTGTCCCATCTACAAAAAGGGCGATAAGCTGGATTGTAGCAACTACCGTGCAATCACAATGCTGAACGCCGCCTACAAGGTACTCTCCCAAATTTTATGCCGTCGACTAGCACCAACTGCAAGGGAGTTCGTGGGGCAGTATCAGGCGGGTTTTATGGACAAAGGCTCCAACACGGACCAGGTGTTCGCCATTATCCAAGTACTGCAGAAATGCCGCGAATACAACGTGCCCACACATCATCTATTCATCGACTTCAAAGCCGCATATGATACAATCGATCGGGACCAGCTATGGCAGCTAATGCACGAACACGGTTTTCCGGATAAACTGACACGGTTGATCAAAGCGACGATGGATCGGGTGATGTGCGTAGTTCGAGTATCAGGGGCATTCTCGAGCCCCTTCGAAACCCGCAGAGGGTTACGGCAAGGTGATGGTCTTTCGTGTCTGCTATTCAACATCGCTTTGGAAGGGGTAATACGAAGAGCAGGGATTAACACGAGTGGTACAATTTTCAATAAGTCTGTCCAGCTATTTGGCTTCGCCGACGACATAGATATTATGACACGTAACTTTGAGAAGATGGAGGAAGCCTACATCAGACTGAAGAGGGAAGCTAAGCGGATCGGATTAGTCATCAACACGTCGAAGACGAAGTACATGATAGGAAGGGGTTCAAGAGAAGACAATGTGAGCCACCCACCGCGAGTTTGCATCGGTGGTGACGAAATCGAGGTGGTAGAAGAATTTGTGTACTTGGGCTCACTGGTGACTGCCGAAAATGACACCAGCAGAAATTCGAGAAATTCGGAGACGCATAGTGGCTGGAAATCGTACGTACTTTGGACTCCGCAAGACGCTCCCATCGAATAGAGTTCGCCGCCATACCAAACTGACAATCTACAAAACGCTCATTAGACCGGTAGTCCTCTACGGACACGAGACCTGGACGATGCTCGTGGAGGACCAACGCGCACTTGGAGTTTTTGAAAGGAAAGTGCTGCGTACTATCTATGGTGGGGTGCAGATGGCGGACGGTACGTGGAGGAGGCGAATGAACCACGAGTTGCATCAGCTGTTGGGAGAACCATCCATCGTTCACACCGCGAAAATCGGACGACTGCGGTGGGCCGGGCACGTAGCCAGAATGTCAGACAGTAACCCGGTGAAAATGGCTCTCGACAACGATCCGACGGGCACAAGAAGGCGAAGTGCGCACCGGGCAAGGTGGATCGATCAGGTGGAAGATGACTTGCGGACCCTCCGTAGACTGCGTGGTTCGCGACCGACGTGTAGCCATGGACCGAGCCGAATGGAGAAGACTCTTATATACCGCACAGGCCACTTCGGCCTTAGTCTGAATAAATATAAATATATGATTCATCGAACGAGAACCAAATAAATTGAATCCTTAAACTGTCCACTCTCAAACGATTGAGAGTTGGGCTTGGCGATAACTCTCAGATATCAGATAAAATATGTACCATAATATTCCTTGCTACTTGGATAAAGAAGTTAAAAACATAAAAACTTCAATCCTTCCTGTTTGTTATTAAGTTTTGAAAAAAGAAAAAACAATATTTAAGTGCGGATATATTATGATTGTTCATGATTATTCTGCAATTCTTTGAGTAATAAATTACCTGAGTGATAAGAAATAGGTATACTCATCGAGAACAAATGTTATTGTTTCCGAAGTACAGCAGTTTTAAGGTAAAAAAAAACTTTGTTGTACGAGAGATTTTCATTTTTGGTCGTCTTAGAATGTATTTGAAGATTATTTGATCATAAATAAAACTTAACTGTAAGTGTCGACAACTATCAAATAAAATGCTTGTAAAACGCAGAATACAAATACCTACCTTTATATGATCACAGCAAGACTCCGACAGAGATCGTTTTTTGTTTTTCCTACGTTGATTTTTTCTTCCCTTTTTACTTTCATGAGTCGTTTCTTGGTCGATTTTAGTCGCATCCTCAGTGGCAACGTTGGCATTCACATCCGCATTGGAGGTTACTTCGTTTTGCGGTTCATCCTCTGGTAAGGATTGATCAGTCTTCAGCTCTCCATCTTGTGCAGAATCGATCCCTTCATCGCTGTCGGTATCATCTTTCGTTTTGATTTCGATGCTCAGATGAGACGATTTGCGTTCCTGTTTGATGGCATTCTTGGAGACTGCTATACAAAGACTGTCGTCTTCAATTTCTTTCCCTAAATTAGTAATTTTATCACTGATGTCCTCCATGATCGAATATTGCGCCATATCATTTTCGTTTGTACCGGCGCAGTAGTAATCAATGAGCCCATGATCGAGGACTACTTGTAGAATCAAATTATTATCCCATTCCTCATGCTGGACCTCGACGACGTTGGCGTTTGGAAACCGAACGAAGAATACGTAATAACATGGGAAAAATCCGTTGCCTATATTAGTAAATCTGCAACTGACCGTATCAGTTCCCTTTAGCAGTTCTATGCTAGATGGATCAACATTACGAACGTTTAATGTAAATGCAAAAATGCTATCCATTTTGTTTGCGGAAAACTTGGGGAATATTATCTTCTTATTGTTGTTGCATGAAATAACTTGAGGCCCTCTTGGCGGCTTGACCGGTTCGACTGGTTTTCTCTCCATTTCATCGGAAACGCTGAAAGTTAGAGAAAAAGCATACAATAGAATGATAAATACTAGAAATGCATCGTTGTTAAACTTAATACTAACTGTAAAACTCAGATTAATCTACCTAGCAATGAGGATGCCGCTCATTATAAAATGTATCGAAAAAAGATCTTCGAGAGAGTTCATAACAGCATAAATATAAAATGTATATAAGGTGCAAGTTTTTGATTTTCATATAAACATCCAAAATATTTCGATTTTTTTTGGAACTCCTGGTAGCTTGAATTGTCAAGACTGGACCCGACCAGAAGTTTTGCTTCTACTAGGACCAATACTTAGAAGAACTAGTCTATGTTGACCACTTGAACCCTTTTTGTTTTAGTATTGTGATAGCTAGCAGAATCTCAAAATCGAGACATATGAATTCATCCAATTGCAGCAAAGACTGGGGATACAAGTGTTAATAGGTTTGAAAAGTTTATTTCTCATTAAGTCGAACATTTCACACGATGTCACTTCATCTCACCATGTTCCTTCCACCTGCCACCTATCTGTCTAAGTCACTTTGTGTACCTCACGTTATTCAGATCAAGTTCATATTATTTGCAAACCATGTTGCGTCAGCTGTCAGTTCACTGCCTACATTCTACCCATCTAATACCAAGCTCAGAAGGGTTACCTACGCAGCTTCAAGTAACACTTCTTTAAATAGGGATATAACGAGATATTATGTTATTGATTATACCAACATTATTTAAATGGCGAAACACAATACTAGACCCAAACCTAAGTTTTACCGTTACTAGTATCAATATTTAGCAGAGTTAGTTTATGATCATGCGGTGAACACTGTTTATATTGAGTATCGCGTAGTAGCATAATATCAAAATTTCTGTTATTGTTTATAATTTGTATTTCTACATAATTTTACAGTCTGACTGTCAATTGTTAATCCGGATAAATAAATAGGTACAACGAAAGTGAATTAGTTTAACGTGGAGTAGAACATAGGGTTAGGGAACATAGGGCACGGCAAATGCTGGGTAAAGCGTACCATTGGTACTTCGCGTACCTGAAGGAATAAAATAGACCCCATCTCGCGGTCCTTAGCCTCTTACCCAGCAACTCCTATCCCTACCTCCCCGCGGTGCTGTCCGGGATACGAGCAACCTTAGGGAAGATCGGGTAACCAACCCCGGTGGGAACTATGGTCGTATGCTGACAGGGAAGCGGGGGTTTGCTCCTGTCCGGAGGTGCAAATCTTATTGAGCGTCTGTTCTCCATGTCAGGATCGGCTCCCAACAGCGTCTGTTCTCCATGTTAGGGGCGGCGGATCATCGTCCGAGTGCCAGCGAGGGACTCTTAAGTGAAACTGTGCACCATGGTCCACCGGAAATAAGAAGGAATGGTCCTCCAGAAATTTAGGGGGTTTGGTGTCAGGCCCTGCAAGCTAGCCAAAAAAAAAAAACTCACGCAACGAACAATCAACAAGAGAGTACGGACCGGAACCATCGGCGAAGACCACTGCGACGAAAAGGGACTAGCGATTGGAAACTCGGTTCGTGGAACTGCAAATCTCTCAGCTTCATCGGGAGCACACGCATACTCGCCGATGTGCTCAAGGACCGTGGATTCGGCATTGTAGAGCTGTAGAAGGTTTGTTAGAAGGGATCAATGATGCGAACGTTTAGAGGTAATCATACTGTGTGGCGTTGGACAGGCCTATAAACATGAACAAGTCTAATATACTGTTCTGTGTGTGTGCTGACTGCTGGCGTTGCTTGTGGAATCACCCATCATGTTGTGTATAAATGTGTGCTTAGCAGTTTTGAACGAACTTCACGGGAAGCCAAAAAGAGGTTGGAGCGGCGAAGTTTTTTTGCATAGGTAAGGAGTAATGGTTTCGTAATATTTGTGTGGATACCGCTCTCGGGCTGGGAGCCGCGGACTCGAGAGATTCTCATTTTCAAAATGTTTTGCTTCAGACCCGCAACTCTCACACATCGCGATTTTTTTACGTGGAATTGTCATTATGTTGTCTTTTTTTAAATTAGTTACAACTATTTCTTCGATTTACTGCATTGCATAAGTGATTGCGCCGAATGTAAAATTAATTCATACCGTTCACTTATTGAGTTTTGTTGGTAGTTAGCTATAAGATGTTTTATGAGACGTATAGCAGCAGCTCGATCATTTACATTTAAGGTGTTGTTTTGATAAGATTCTGCTTGAACATTCCGGTAGCTCCGAACACAAAATGATGTTTGTAACGTTTTACTTTTTATCAATGTTTTCTTCAGTATTTTATGCCTGGAATGAATGACATGAATAATCTAGCAGCAAACAGGCAAGACTTACATTTCTAACAGAAAACAAATATATGCTTTGTAAACAAATAGGGGAACGGTTCGCCACTTCATCTCATAGCTCCCATTTCCATCCCATCAAAAACAAAGCAATGGAAAGGAATTTGGTTTGATTATTATTTTTGTGATTTCTTTCAGCAGTGAGCACGCATGTCGACAAAAAGAAGCGACGAATTTGGTGCCGTATTTCTTTGTTTAGCGATGAGATGGATACATGTACAGTGAGATTGAGATCGGAACATTTCCCCTATAATGATAAAAACCTCAATAGTATGAGTTTATTTTCACGTGTACTCTCTCAACTGCGCTCAGAATGCTCACATCTATGCGAACAATATTTTTTCAAAGCTTACTATGGAGATTTCCTGGCAATCGTTTTGATTTTATTCACCGACCCAGCTTTGGGTGCTGTTCTTGGACATTTGAAAAATATCGGATATTTGGGACAGAGGCGTCGCGTGATCAATTCTTCAACCTGTGCACTATTTTAATATTTCGAGAAAAACACATAAAAGGGACCTGAAATGATAAACAAATAATTTTCCAGCGTGTTTCTCAATATGTTTGCTTATTTTGTTGCATCTAACTGGTTCTTAGCTACTTCTTATTTTCTGAATTAACTCAAACTTAACTAAGCTTCAAAGTGATTTAAGGGCCGATTTCTTCACCTCCGCTTAGGCCTTAAACCAGGTTTAAACGTATGGGTAAGCACCGCTTAAGAGTTAAGCGAAGGTGAAGAAATTGGCCCTAAGTAAAATTAAAAATTACTATCATCAGAATCGTTTCCAATGTGACAAATAAGCAATATATCTATTCGGAAATTATTGAGCTGGCACTTTCAATTCTAATTTGAGTTATTCGTAAAATGAGACGAAGTTTTAAATACAGAAAAGGAAATTGAAATATATCAATCATGAAAAGGCTCTAATAATAATTTGTAATTAGCATGTCATATCACAAAAATAAAGTCTGTACAATAAAAAGAACAATGAAGTTCATAGCCCTTACTCTTCTCAATTAATAATTACATATTATATATACAATTTATATCTTTGATCAATATTCTGGACTGGACAGGTGTCGAGAAGTTTTCCGTCTATCAGCATGGAAACTTGCTCATAAAAAATTTCATAAATTTGTTTGGACCATTGACATTTGACTTACCCCCTACCTAACTAAATAAATTGGATTTCTCGAAAAAAAACTAAAACTAAATTTCTTTAAAAAAAGTTGACCCGTTTCATATTCGCTAATTCTGCAACAATATAGATTTCCATCAGAAGATGAAATGTCTGTTTACAATATGTTAATATTGTCGGATACTTCAAGAATACTTCAATGTCTAATATAATAGCAGATGACAATTTCTGTTTAAATTGAGCTAGTTAGTATTATCGGACAGTACAGTGTCGTCCTTTTTTTTTTTTTACAAGGGAGAATGCATTTACACGCTAACCCAGTACACGTGCATTGTAGTTGACAAACTACCACACGGAAGTGTACTGGAGTGTCGGACTCGACCATACCGGTAATACCGACTAAACTCCTTGGGCTCCACCATCGTTTCCCCAGGAACTACCTCGCAGTACTACTTCTGGGGGATGGCAGTACTAAGCGTACTCGCTCATTATCGCTCACACAGGCACTCGTCCCACGCGAGACTGACTTGGGTGCTCGCACACCATTCACTCCATTTGAGTCTTACTTGGATGCTCTCCCGGGCGCTCCGCTGCCATGCCTCGAGGTGTCAATAGCGGTAACTGCCTGGGCCTACAGATATTACGCTACGACACTCCTGCCTCAGCACGAGCAGATCAATCACACCACTGCCGAAGCAGACCACACGCTACCCTGCCGAAGCAGGGACACTCCCCATGCACCACATGTGCACAACTGTAGGTGTGTGGGTACAACCCACTGCTACCCTGCCGCCAAAGCAGCTTCTCCAAAGACCATTCGCTCCATGTGACCCTTTTCCGGGTGCTCACTCTCACCCGCCACTGCCATGCCTCGAGGTGTCGATAGGTACCTCGACTCCTACCTCAGCATGTGCAGTCCATACTCAGACTTCTGCTGCGCTTCGAGGTGTCAATAGCGGTAACTGCCTGGGAGTTACAGTTATTACGCTACGACACTCCTGCCTCAGCACGAGCAGTACAGTGTCGTCTGGATTAGTGGATGTGTAAACGGGCCATCCCATTTAACATCAAATAGGGAAACTGCTCGTTGAATTCATACCATGTACCCAAATCAATACCATTCGAAAACAAAGAATTGGTCCGCAAATTGTTTTATTTCTCATTTTTGTGATTTTTTTCAGTAGTGAGCACGCCGGATAACAACAAAACACGACACAAATTGAGCCTATATTGCCTGTTTTGCGATTGTTATTGATATAGGAGCATGTTATTAATAATGAAACAGATACCCTATCAAAAGCGCTTTTGCTTCGCGTTGCTTATACAAAGCGGAACTTTCGTCATGGAACGCTTTGAGGAAGCAGAAAGCTCGCGCTTTACTCTTCTCTTTCGATTTTGTTCCGATCGCGCTCTCTTCACCAAATCACGCATGCGCTGTTTGAAACGGTTCTCGATAGGCACCAATCCGTGCACTGCCTGCGAGGAACGCTTTGACTACCTATACATTGCCGATTGCGGTTAGAGCAGTTGATCCACACATACAAAATAATGCGTGTATGATGCATGACAAAACGTTCTCGGCTGAAAGTTCCGTGTTGATACAACATGTGGTGTCGGTGGGTCGGTTCGGTATCGTAGAGAAAAATATAACGCGTCCCCATCGCAGCATATGGTTGCCTCACATCACATGCCGCCCATAAAAAAACATGCATATTATCCGTTTATGTATCTAATAGTCAAATTTGCATGAAACATCTTTCAAATGCACATAATTCAAATACCTACATGCTTGGATTAGAAAGACAAGAAATCTATCTAGAGTTTAAATGTTGGGGATAAAATTGCAACATGTGCAGTGCACAGGTTGCACATGCGGACGCGACGCCTCTGGGATTTGGGACGTTTATATGCTGGGCATTTTATGGTTCATACTCTTTGATTGGTATGTAAAACAGAATAACTTTCGTAAGGCTTTCTTTAGATTAGTTAAGTAGAGTAGTTTATTAAATTTGATCCTGCCGGTAGGATTTGTTTGTTGATGGATTATTCCAAGTGTGCGATGGGTGAAAGATGATTAACTTCGGAGCAAGGCGATATGCACCGGTTTTAGTAAGGCTTTTTAAATTAAAGTATGATTATCAATACACACAATACAATTATTGATAAAATTGAAAGTACCATTAAAAAAGTATAGAAAAAGTATCAGTTAGACGTATGAAAATTTGAAATTTACTTATGAGAGAGAGTTGTTCCATAAATAACTAAAGAAACTTTTAAATTTCATTTCCAAAACTATGTGTTATGTTCAATGTTGTTGTTTTCAGAATTTTCTTCTTGATTGCAATAGTTGAATTTACCGAAAACATGCAATCGCAATGCTCCTTGTATCTGAGTTTAGTGAAATCGGATGATACTGTGACATCAAATATCTGCAATACCGCGTGGATTAGATGTATTGTACTTTAGAGAGCAATATTTCGATTAGGTGAACTTTGTTGGTGGCCTGTGTTGCTAAAATTCGTAAAAAAGTACTTTTTGAATGTTGTTGATCTTTCTGTTGAAAAATTTAAGGATGCTAGTTCAGCGAGGAGTTCAATAAAGAGAGTTTTATTGTTTTAGTTAAGCGTGAAAAGACACCCGCGTACAAGTGTTTTTTCCTCTGCGTTGGTGGCCCGCAAGAAAAAATGTGTTTTGTGGATCGGATTGATCTCAATTCAGCGTGGTGGGACGCCCGCATTCAGTAGATTCTTCCTCTGCGTTGGTAGGACACCCGCAAGAATAATGGTGTTATTGTGGATCAGAATGATCACAATTCTGCGTGGTGGGACGCCCGCATTCAGTAGATTCTTCCTCTGCGTTGGTGGGACGCCCGCAAGAAGAATGGTGTTATTGTGGATCAGAATGATCACAATTCTGCGTGGTGGGACGCCCGCATTCAGTAGATTCTTCCTCTGCGTTGGTGGGACGCCCGCAAGTAGAATGTGTTATTGTGGATCGGATTGATCTCAATTCAGCGTGGTGGGATGCCGCATTCAGTAGGTTCTTCCTCTGCGTTGGTAGGACGCCCGCAAGAAGAATGGTGTTATTGTGGATCAGAATGATCACAATTCTGCGTGGTGGGACGCCCGCATTCAATAGATTCTTCCTCTGCATTGGTGCAACGCCCGCAAAAAGAATAGTATTACTATAGACTGGAATGGTGAGAACTGTGTAGTAGAACGTCTGCAGGCAAGATTTTCATTTCTCCACAATGGTAGAATGCCCACAACAATTAAGATATTATCGTGGATTCGTAAGGTGCTCGTGGAGATTGTTTGCATTGAGAAAAGATATCCTATAGCCTATAGTTAAGAACAGTTTATCAATACTATTCCGGTCCGGTTTCTAGTTTTTGTTGCTGGTTGTCTGACATTTATAGTTACACATTGAAATAGACGTGTGCTCTAAGAAAGTAAAGGTAGTATTAGTACTGATGAGTTTTACTAGAAACAAAAGATGGTTATTCAAAATTGTGTTTCCATTGCGAGTTACCACTTCACGGGAATGTCTTGAGAATGATTTTCCATATAGGTTGGGCAACCATAATGATGGTTTATCCATAGTGATTTTCGATTACGAGCGAGCGTCTACGCTGTACAATAATGCGTGATCGTTTGGTGCAAGATGCCTTTTTATCATTGTGAGAGAGTAACCACATTATTAATAATATGTCGCTAAAGTTATTTTTTTTCTTTAAGCATAGATGCCAGCCGTTATTTTTTTTTTAGAGAAGATGGGAGATGTGTGGCGTTGGACAGGCCTATAGACATGAACAAGTCTAATATACTGTTCTTCAGTCACATGACAGATCGTAGCAGCCATCGCATGCAAGCGACACAATCGCAGTCAGTCAATTCCTCCTTCATCACGAGGTGAGTCGCGAGTGCAAGCAATGTAAACATGATGGGTGATTCATATGTGCGATGTTGAATTGCACACATACCATCTACCAGAGCTGCGGCAACACACATGAGCTAGGAACAGCTTTCATAGCGATGAGCGATATGCAAAGGCGCGTGATCGGGTGGTGGCCGATCAACGAGAGAATGTGCAGGTTGAGGATCAAAGGCCGGTTCTTCAATTTCAGCATAATCAACGTCCATAGCCCACACTCCGGAAGCACTGATGATGATAAGGACGCATTCTACGCGCAGCTGGAACGTGAGTACGACAGCTGCCCAAGCCACGACGTCAAAATTATCATAGGAGATTTGAACGCTCAGGTTGGCCAAGAGGAGGAGTTTAGACCGACTATTGGAAAGTTCAGCGCTCACCGGCTGACGAACGAAAACGGCCTACGACTAATTGATTTCGCCGCCTCCAAGAATATGGCCATTCGCAGCACCTACTTCCAACACAGCCTCCCGTATCGGTACACCTGGAGATCACCACTGCAGACAGAATCACAAATCGACATTATCGACGTCAGGACATATCGTGGCGCTAACATCGACTCTGACCACTATCTGGTGATGGTTAAACTGCGCCCAAAACTATCCGTCATCAACAATGTTCGGTACCGACGACCTCCGCGGTACGACCTAGAGCGACTGAAGCAACCTGATGTCGCCACTGCATACGCGCAGCATCTCGTGGCAGCGTTGCCAGAAGAGGGTGAGCTCGATGGGGCCCCTCTTGAGGACTGCTGGAATACAGTCAAAGCAGCCATTAACGACGCAGCAGAGAACAACGTCGGGTATATGGGTCGAAGTCGACGGAACGATTGGTTCGATGAAGAGTGCAGACAGATTCTGGAGGAGAAGGACGCAGCGCAGGCGGTCGCGCTGCAGCAAGGTACCCGGCAGAACGTGGAACGTTATAGACGGAAGCGGAGACAGCAGACCCGCCTTTTTCAGGAGAAGAAACGCCGCCTGGAAGAAGCGGAGTGCGAGGAGATGGAACAGCTGTGCCGTTCTCAAGATACACGCAAGTTCTATCAGAAGCTCAACGCATCCCGCAAAGGCTTCGTGCCGCGAGCCGAAATGTGCCGGGATAAGGATGGGAGCATCTTGACGGACGATCGTATGGTGATCGAAAGGTGGAAGCAGCACTACGAGGAACATCTGAATGGCGCTGAGAGTACAGGCAGTGAAAGTCAAGGCAGCGGAGGAGATGACTACGTCAGTTCAGCGGACGATGGAAGCCAACCAGCCCCCACCTTGAGGGAAGTTAAGGATGCCATTCAACATCTAAAGACCAATAAAGCAGCTGGTAAGGATGGTATCGGAGCTGAGCTCATCAAGATGGCTCAGAAAGCTGGAAAAGCTGGCCACTTGCCTGCACAAACTGATAATCAGAATCTGGGAAACCAAACAGCTACCGGAGGAGTGGAAGGAAGGGGTTATATGCCCCATCTACAAGAAAGGCGACAAACTGGAGATCACCATCCTTAATGCCGCCTACAAAGTGATATACCAGATCATCTTCCGTCGTCTGTCACCATTAGTGAACGAGTTCGTGGGAATTTATCAAGCCGGCTTCGTAGACGGACGCTCGATAACGGACCAGATCTTTACTGTACGGCAAATCCTTTAAAAATGCCGTGAATGATTTCGGGCGAACACTCCAGTTCGTTCGAATCGCGCCGGGGACTAAGAGAAGGTGATGGACTTTCGTGCCTGTTGTTCAACATTGCGCTAGAAGGTGTCATGCAGAGAGCCGGGTGTAACAGCCGAGGTACGATTTTCAACAGATCCAGTCAATTTATTTGCTTCGCGGATGACATGGACATTGTCGGCCGAACATTTGCAAAGGTGGCAGAACTGTACACCCGCCTGAAACGTGAAGCAACAAAAGTTGGACTGGTGGTGAATGCGTCAAAGACAAAGTACATGCTTGTGGGCGGATCCGAGCGCGACAGGGCCCGCCTGGGAAGCAGTGTTACGATAGACGGGGATACCTTCGAGGTGGTCGAGGAATTCGTCTACCTCGGATCCTTGCTAATGGCTGACAACAACGTTAGTCGTGAAATACGAAGTCGCATCATCTGTGGAAGTCGGGCCTACTACGGGCTCCAGAAGAAACTGCGGTCGAAGAAAATTCGCCACCGCACCAAATGTGTCATGTACAAGACGCTTATGAGACCGGTTGTCCTCTACGGACATGAAACATGGACAATGCTCGAGGAGGACTTGTAAGCACTCGGAGTATTCGAGAGACGGGTGCTTAGGATCATCTTTGGCGGTGTGCAAGAAGACGGTGTGTGGCGGCGAAGAATGAACCATGAGCTCGCCTAACTCTACGGCGAACCCAGTATCCAGAAGGTAGCTAAAGCCGGAAGGGTACGATGGGCAGGACATGTTGCAAGAATGCCGGACAGCAACCCTGCAAAGATGGTGTTCGCTTCCGATCCGGCAGGTACGAGACGGCGTGGAGCGCAGCGAGCGAGATGGGCAGACCAGGCGCAAAACGACTTGGCGAGCGTGGGGCGTATCCGAGGATGGAGAGATGCGGCCTCGAACCGTGCATTGTGGCGTCAAATTGTTGATTCAGTGTTATCTGTTTAGATGTAAACTAAATAAATGAAATGAATGGGACAAATATGCGATTCACGGCAGATTATCACTGATGAAAAAGGCATCTGCCTGACTGCACTACAATTCAAGGCTCCAAGACACGTTGTCCGTTGAATCACATGCACATGCGTAAAACCAGTGCGTCAAAGCTAGATATGGTGTCGCGGCACCAAACAAAACTAGTCACATATGATACCACCTCGACAGGATATGTCTTTGGTTGCCATCCCAGTGCTAAAGGCGTAAGCCCACCCATCGCATCAAGATAACATATCCGAGGGGAAGATTACCTGCAGAAAATTAAGACCAAATCAACAATTGCGACTTTCAAACAAGCAGTAAAATTATTTTACTACGCGTAAAGCTTTTCTATCATTAGTTGCGGCTATTGTTTGTAGTTGGATTAATCTTCTATTTGCTTCTTCTTTGCTAAACAGAAATACTTCCTTAACCTGATGTAAAGAAAAACTGACAGGCTTACGTACGATTAACAAATAACAAATAGATAAACAAAAGTTCGATATTGTGATGCCTAACTCACCTTCCAACATTGTGCTGTGCAGTTAAATCGTTTAGTGTGCGACGATTCTTGACAACCGGCAGCCGAACAGACAAAGTTTTGTCATCGGTGTTGAACTTTGCCGATCCTTCCTTTTCGAGCACAGTGTAGGGCAATTTGACCTCCAACTTGTATTTTGCCGGATCTTCACTAATCAGGTGCACTTCATTGCCGGTGACATTCAGAGTACATTGGCTGGCCGATTTAATCAAAGGTAGCTCAATAATTAGTACCAGCTCCTTGGGGATGGCGGCATCCATTTTTGAATCCAATTCTTCCGTCAACTCGTGATATTCAACATCTTTACGATGGATGAGTTTGTATGAGGGAGTTGTATAATTTTGTTGAGATGATTGTTTATTGATGTTTTCCTTATCAGATTTCTTATCATGAGCCAAGTTTCCTTGCTTGGATGCACAAAAAATCTTATCAATTAGGTCATCTTTCTGATGCATATCCGAGTTTTTCGATTTTTGACGGATCACTGTCATTTTGGCGACCCCTTTGTACTGTAGCTTAGGAAACTTTAAATTGATTCTATCCAATGAAACTTTGAACGCTCCTTCCACAGCATCCAAAGCGGTATCGGTAACCAATTTTCGGAAATTTTTATTACTTTTAGTCAAATGCAGCGTATCGTAGTGAAACACAACATCGTAAACAATACATTCAACGTTTTTGTTATCATAATCTTTCCTCGGTTGGCTCTGGGCATACGGAATGCTCCATTTCAGACCCTTTTGGCCTTTTTCGTCAACCGAAGATTGGCTTGCTGGTTTGCCGATCAGATCACAGTGGCAAACGTTGACGAATGTTTTTGTATTTCCATCGACGACGGTCTTAATTACATAACCCGGCAAAGGTTTAATGAACTTCACGTCGTATCCCCTCTCAGCTTCCAAGAGCTTGAGTTCTTCTTCGTACTGCTTCCGGTTATTTGGATCGTTAAGGTCCTGACAGTACTCTGCAAATAATTTTCGAAACTCTTCATTTTCCAAGCACTTTGTAATGTTCCGAAACTCGTCCCGAGAAAGCTCAAATTTGTCCCCAACGTTCGACATTTTGTTTTTTCTCTTCGCACTGAACCAATCTTCACCTCCACTTTTATTTTTGCAGCACAATCTTCACTCTCCTTCGTTGCCGGTCACCACTCGGGTGAAATTACGCAGCAAGATGTTTGACTTTTAGCCAACGACTTTGCCACTGAATAAATGTGATGCAATAAAACACCCGGCCAACTTTGCACAGCAGACCAACATCAGCCAGTAAAATTGTGATTAAAATAAATAACAATTTTTTCAGGATCTACGAGACTCAAAGCAATAGAAGCAAACCATACGAGCTACGTGACAAACCGCACTTCGTCCCTGGATATTGATCAAACTATCGCAAGGAGACTTTTCACTACACCGCAATCGATTTTATTTATTAAGGATCTATTTAATCACATTTAACGAGAATGCCACCACTTCCAACGAATATTTTCTACATATAATCAGCAAATGCTGATTAAACTACAGAATTAAAGTAGAAATTCACACAAAACTTTCCGATCATTTACTCAAAACTTGTCGACGATTACGTTTAAAAATTGATGTCAAAAGTTAAAAAACAAACACCATCAGCTGATGACAGCTGTGACATTTGAGCACACGCACACCGCGAAACTAGCACGAAACCGCACGACGTTCTCGTCATACACGGAGAAATTCGTTTACACGGTTCGAAAAAAGTACCCAATTTTAGGAACTTTTTTTCCTGCGTCTTTTCTTCATTACACCACAGAGAACAAACGTTCATCTTGAGGGCCGATGTCCACGTAACGGTTTTTAAAGCTGCGTGCACGCCGCGTCTACGCAAGCTTCCTCCAATGGTGGGATATGGGCTCATTCACAAACTACATAACGCAAACAACACAGATTTGAACCCCCACCCACCCCTCTGTGACTTGTTTGTAACATTTTCTTCATACCCACCCACCCCCATCTGTGACGCATAACGTCTTACTAAAATTTGACAAAAAATATGAATTGGTATTTTTAGTGAACTCTTCCTTAACTTCCTTCAATAATACTGTAAAATTTGAATTTAATTAGAAATTTAGTTTTTTATATTATTTTATTATATTAATTATTAATGTATTAATGTTACCCGTAACATAACTAAACAAACCCACCCACCCTAGACAAACCGTAACATTTTGTAACGCAATAGTGTGTACCCACCCACCCCTTGATGCGTTATGTAATTTGTGAATGAGCCCTATTTGATTCCAACTGTAATCATAATTTTATAAACTCTTAACATAATCTTTGAATTTTATTTATTGTCGGCGTAGCACGCAACTTAGAATTCGGAAGTCGGGACTTCCGAACCGAACTTTCTTCCGAAGTTTTATCTGTCAAACTATATTACAATAAAAATTATTTTACATACATACACATATAAACAGTTTACAATACATTCAACAAATTAAAATGACTGACGATCTCTATGTGCCCCGAGAGAAACGTCCAATGTGTTGCCCATTGCGCGATGTGACGAGGTTTCCTTATAAAATTTTTGTACATCAATCTAATCCCGCAAATGTGTTTCCATTGCGTTTTGCATTTTGTCTACAACAGCCAAGCCGTTGAATACATAGCTTTATTTTGTGTAGGATACAGATCCTATTTGGGCACCTTTAATTAATTTGTGCCAAGTGGCACCAGCAATATAAAGTCTGTGTCTGGAGATTTCTTTATTTATAATTTTAATTGCCTATCTTCAGGCCCAAACACAGAACATTCAGGAATGAAACATACACAATTTCACTCGAACATTTGTCACTAACATGTAAGATAAAATGAACCGTAACAACTAATTGATGCGTTGTTTAGCGCATCTTTAGGCGAATCCAGCGCACTACTTCCAAAGTTGGGGAAGTTGCCTGTATCCGGTGAAAAATCCAACTTCGGTATAAAAAGCGGTATAAATTTATTCCGGATATCCAGCTTTCCACGCTCGGTAATGGCGGCTTGTCGGTGTGTAAAAATCAATCGGTCGCTGTACTGTTTGACACTAGCTGGAGGAAAACTCACTGTCGAAAAGGCCTTTTTTCCCTTCCCCTCACCCAGGAACGCCAGTGGGCTTTCCTCCAGCTAGTGTCAAACAGTACAGTGACCAATTGATTTTTACACACCGATAAGCCGCCATTACCGAGCGTGGAAAGCTGGATAGATTTTCAACTAGGTACATAGGGTAACTGTCCTATTTTGGACCCCTAGAGGAAGCGCATCCCAATACATATATGCTTATATCTATTGAAATACAGGTTCGATATGGGCGGAAATGACACCATTTCAAAGATAAAAGTCTTATTTATGAAATAGAAATTCGTAATGAGCTTCAATTATTGATAAATCAGTAAAATTTGCCATTTTCTGAAATGAAAATATTCTTCCTTTTGGACAATGCAACATATTCTGGACCCCAAAACACATTTTGGACACCCCCAATTTAGTCTCTGAAAAGTCGAATTTCTAATTTAATTTGATCAATTGAGCCGAAGCCAAGACTTAACTTTCGATTGGCATGCATCAATTAGAAGATTCCGGCGTTTTAAATTCTCAATTTCGACAAAAACTTATTGTGTACGTACTTAGATTTTCAGTGATGTATACTTTTAAGCGTAACGCATTGTAACGCTCGCCTTTCTAAACACACTAGTTTCCTCAAAATTTCATCTAAATATCGCTTTTTCGCATGGGAAACCAGTGAAACAGATGCTGAACGATATGAATTTCCTTTCCTGCTGATTAGCAGCGGCATTGTTTTTAGTTCAGAAAACAAAAAAATTTCGCCAGGAGGGTCCAAAATGTGTAGGGGTTTAAATCAAGTTGGTTACCCTAGTAGGTTTTCAGTTGATCGGTGTAAACCCGCATAATCATGGACCATACGTAGACCGCATCTGTTATAACTGAAGAGAAAGTGTTATTGTAGCGATGGTCTCACTAATAGTAGTAAACTATAAATGGACAGTCTCATATACTGTTTCAACAGTAGCTCAGATGGTAAATGGCCAAACGACCATACGAGTAATGGGAGGTTAAATATAATTAACATTTAAATCCGGTCGTTTTTCTGAATAAAATTTTCGATGTACCATACATAAGTTGGTACATGTACAACTGAAGAACTAATTACACATCGACAGCATGTTAAGTATTAACAGTAAGTGTTGATGTAGGGTTGGTATGGTGAATCAAGCTTAAAAATGTATGCTAACATTGAAATGAATAGTGACAATATATCTTATAACGCATATATAATTTTGACTGCATAGTATGTGGTTTTTTATTATGCGGGAAGTGAATTATGGCAGTAATTTGTACCTCAAATTCGCTTCTTAATTTGTCCATCTCGGTGTAGAGATTAGATACAATAATAATAAGGAACTAATTATTATTAAGGAACTTCATCAACGTGCACTGCCCACACGAAAAGGGAACCCGACGACGAGAAAGAAGCGTTCTACGCACAACCGGAGCAGACATATGATGGATGCCCACTGCAGGACGTCAAAATCGTCATCGGTGACATGAACGCACAGATAGGAAGGGAGGAAATGTATAGACCGGTCATCGGACCGGATAGTCTGCACACCGTATCGAATGACAACGGCCAACGATGCATAAACTTCGCAGCCTCCAGCGGAATGGTAGTCCGAAGCACCTTCTTTCCCCGCAAAAATATCCACAAGCAGAGCTTTAAATAATCGAATATTTTTGGTGAAGCCCATCGGCCTTCTTTGTCATCCTCACTTCGTACATATTCATATTCGGCTGAACATTGACAATTTCCGATCAATTATCAGTCAGTGAGTATTTATTTAGATTTCGTAAACTAATAAATTACTGTAAAACTAAACACTTAAATGATGATTTCAACAATTACTCACATAAATCTGACCCCGACGTTAAGCTGAGGGACAATTTCAGTGCCAAAAGTAAACATAATCAAGGCCAATTATGTTTTCTTTAAACGCAGTGACCATTTTCAGTACCAATCAAATGAATGAATATGTGAAGAAGAAAACTGAGTAAGTAATTCTATGTTTTGAATAGTCATGCGACGTTTGTCAATATTCGGTCCGAAGTTGCTTCGTGAAGGTGATTATTTCATGCTCTGTCCACAAGGCCACATGGAGATCACCTAACCAAGAAACGGAAAACCAAATCGACCACGTTCTAATCGACGGTAAATTCTTCTCCGACATCACGAACGTCCCCACTTACCGCAGTGCGAATATTGAATCCGACCACTACCTCGTTGCAGTATGCCTGCGCTCAAAATTCTCGACGGTGTACAACACACGTCGAAGTCGGACGCTGCGGCTTAACATTGGGCGGCTACAAGACGGTAGACTAGCTCAAGAATACGCGCACCAACTGGAAGTGGCACCCCCAACGGAAGAGCAGCTAGGCGCAGCGTCTCTTGAAGATGGCTGAGGAGATATTCGATCCGCCATTAGTAGCACCGCAACCGCTGCTCTTGGCACGGTGCCCCCGAGAAACGACTGGTATGACGGCAAATGTGAGCAGTTAGTAGAAGAGAAGAATGCAGCATGGGCGAGATTGCTGCAACACCGCACGAGGGCGAACGAGGCACGATATAAACAGGCGCGGAACAGACAAAACTCGATTTTCCGGAGGAAAAAGCGCCAGCAGGAAGATCGAGACCGTGAAGAGACGGAGCAACTGTACCGCGCTAATAACGCACGAAAGTTCTATGAAAAGTTAAACCGTTCACGTAAGGGCCACGTGCCACAGCCCGATATGTGTAAGGACATAAACGGGAACCTTCTTACGAACGAGCGTGAGGTGATCCAAAGGTGGCGGCAGCACTACGAAGAGCACCTGAATGGCGATGTGGCAGACGAAGATGGCGGTATGGTGATGTACCTGGGAGAACGCGCGCAGGATATAATTTTACGGGCTCCGGATATCCAGGAAGTCCTGGAGGAGATTGGCCGGCTAAAGAACAACAAAGCCCCTGGTGTTGCCCAACAGGAGAGCTATTTAAACACGGTGGTGAGGCACTGGCTAGAGCGCTGCACTGGGTCTGTTCTGGTACGGACTTAATTTAGTGGACTGTAAAGGAACTATCCGTCCAGATCTTGGTACTACGAGGTCCTCGACCTCGTCTTCGATATGTTCTTCTTTCACTTGACCGAAATGGATCACTTGTACTTTGACCTCAATTAAACTTTATTTCCGACCGAACCGAGGCAAAGAAAGGACACGTTGTCACTTTGCTGCTTTGATTTGGACTAATTTATTCTGCACTGTAGGTTATTATAAGCATATGATCGCTTCTGCAACTGTGAGATCTCTCGGGAAGTGAGATACAGTTTCTATTATCTCCTATCATTTATTGATCATAGTGATCTAAAGAGATTAGTACCAGTTATTTTCTAACTAAATTGGATCAAACAGGGTCATTACCACGATTTGGGAGGAGGAGGTTCTGCCGCAGGAGTGCATGGAAGGTGTCGTGTGTCTTATCTACAAAAGAGCGATAAGCTGGACTGTAGCAACTACCGCGTAATCACATTGCTAAACGCCGCCTACAAGATACTCTCCCAAATTTTATGCCGTCGACTAGCACTAATTGCAAGGGAGTTCGTATGGCAGTACCAGGCGGGTTTTATGGGACGGACAGACCAGGTTTTCGCCATTCGCCAAGTACTGCAGAAATGCCGCGAATACAACGTGCCTATGCATCATCTATTCATCGACTTCAAAGCCGGGTGATGTGCGTAGTTCGAGTTTCAGGGGCATTCTCGAGTCCCTTCGAAACGCGCAGAGGGTTACGGCAAGGTGATGGTCTTCCGAATCTGCTATTTAACATCGCTTTGGAAGGGGTAATACGAAGAGCAGGGATTAACACAAGTGGTACAATTTTCAATAAGTCCGTCCAGCTATTTGGCTTCGCCGACGACATAGATATTATGGAACGTAACTTTGAGAAGATGGAGGAAGCCTGCATCAGACTGAAGAGGGAAGCTAAGTGGATCGGACTAGTCATCAACACGTCAAAGACGAAGTACATGATAGGAAGAGGTTCAAGAGAAGACAATGTGAGCCACCCACCGCGAGTGGTAATCGGTGGTGACGAAATCGAGGTGGTAGAAGAATTTGTGTACTTGGGCCCACTGGTGACTGCCGAAAATGATACCAGCAGAGAAATTCGGAGACGCATAGTGGATGGAAATCGTACGTACTTTGGACTCCGCAAGACGCTCCGGTCGAATAGAGTTCGCCGCCGTACCAAACTGACAATCTACAAAATTAGACTCATTAGACCAGTAGTCCTCTACGGACACGAGACCTGGACGATGCTCGTGGAGGACCAACGCGCACTCGGAGTTTTCGAAAGGAAAGTGCTGCGTACCGTCTATGGTGGGGTGGAGATGGCGGTCGGTACGTGGAGGAGGCGAATGAACCACGAGTTGCATGCAAGGATTTTATCGATCATTTAGTAATTTGCGTTCGATCATTTAGTAATTTGTCAATAACACATTCCAGAAGCTGAATTTCAAAATATGTTGTATGGTGGACTTCTAGTGCGAAGGTTTTTCTACAACTCTGCCTAATGGTTCGTTGTTTGAATTCCACTAGTAAAGGAGTTATAGCTATAGTTTCAGTAACTTAGACTAAATGATAACAAAATCCCAATCATTTAGTTTAAGTTACTGCAACTAGCGCTCTAACTCCGTTATTGGTTGAATTTTAATAACGAACCATTAGGCAAAGCTGTAGAAAAACCTTCGCACTAGAAGTCCACCATACAACATGATTTGAAATTCAGTTTCTGGAATGTGTTATTGACAAACTACTAAATGATCGAACGCAAATTACTGAATGATCGTTAACATCCTTGGTTGCATGAGCTGTTGGGAGAACCATACATCGTTCACACCGCGAAAATCGGACGACTATGGTGGGCTGGGTACGTAGCCAGAATGTCGGACAGTAACCCGGTGAAAATGGTTCTCGACAATGATCAGGTGGAAGATGACTTGCGGACCCTCCGTAGACTGCGTGGTTAGCGACGTGCAGCCATGGACCGAGCCGAATGGAGAAGACTCTTATATACCGCACAGGCCACTTCAGCCTTAGTCTGAATAAATATAAATAATAAAAGTATAAGTTTCGGAATGGGGGGAGGTTCCGTAGCGTAGTTGGCTACACCTTTGCCTTACAAGCGGATGGTCATGGGTTCGATTCCCAGTCCCTCCACCAAACCGTCGTCAGTCGCCGAGTCCGCAGCCCATACAGTGGCGTTTGGGGTACGCGCCTTACCGTCACGGCTGCCTGATGACGACTGAAAACTTGTTCTTCTCGGAGGCATTCCTCCAACGTTACCCAGATTAAATGGCAACCGGACAATGCAACGAACATTGGATACTGGACATACACAAACGGACACAATGGACTCACGACAAGATGAACTGGCAACGACAACAATAACGACCTTACGAAAACTCTAAGTGCGCGTTCGTCCTCCACAAGCATTTCCCAGGTCTCGTGACCGTAGAGGTTTTGTAGATATTGTAGATCCAGTTGAAAACCGAACTGAGCTCTCGCGACAATCGCATTTTCTCCTATTTCCAAGTGTCGCAACTGCATCGCAGGTGGTGCGCAGGATGGCGCACGGCTATGGCATAGATGCGCACTACTCGCGATGCAGTTGCGACATCCAGAAATGGGAGAAAATGCGATTGTCGCGAGAGCTCAGTTCGGTTTTCAACTGGATCTACAATAGTCAATTTGGTACGGCGGCGAACTCTATTCGATCGAAGCGTCCGAATATTGGAAGCTGAGAAAGGGCTTTTTTTTTCTTTTAAAATAAGCTTTATTAGCTAAAACCTACACAACAACTTTATTGTACCGGAGTCGTTAAAATTTTACTGATTTTTTGGACTACGGATCACCCAGAAATTTCAACAGCAATATTTGACATTACCGAGTTTTCAGCATAAACGAAAATGTCGAATAAATATTAACATAACTGAGTTAGTCAGTAAATGAGGATTTGTTTTTTGGAAAAATATTTTACTGGCTTGACAGTATATTTAATCAATGTTCATTTGCATAAAGTTAAAGTGTGGAGGATTAAAGACTTTGGCAGAATTTGATTTATTAATGTCAGATAGAGATTGAATGAAAAGAAAATCTCTTACTTATTATTATCTGATCGATGATATGTAGCATATTATGAAGATGATCAATACGATAATTTGAAAAGCTTCATACTCCATTATAAATTCTTTTAAAACAGGCAGAGTTGCAAAGCAGAACACCGTTTCTCATGATGCCTTTCAACTTGTTTTTCACAGCTGTGTCCAACCAGCACGACGAAAATTTACAAAATGTTTTTTTGTTTTGTACATAAATATGTTTCCTCCCTTCAAAACAAATAAACAAGCAACAAAACAAGAACGAGAAGCTATACA
The DNA here is from genome assembly GCF_024139115.2 of Armigeres subalbatus. Classification (NCBI taxonomy): domain Eukaryota; kingdom Metazoa; phylum Arthropoda; class Insecta; order Diptera; family Culicidae; genus Armigeres; species Armigeres subalbatus. The sequence goes on along the minus strand of NC_085140.1, from coordinate 216,738,974 downwards.
ACCGCGTTTAGTGTTTTTGAATGGCTGGTCAGTAAATTTTTGTTTATCATCGGTGACGCTGTATAAATTTATACCTACTTTTTGTGCTGTTCAGCAATTTACGGATCTAATGATTTGTTAAGTAAAAATAAGTAAATGTCAAAAAATTAACAATTTTTTTTACCGAGATTCGGGAATTTATTACTGACAAACGTCATTGGTCTACTATTGCTTTTCTCAACGAAGAATAGACTACTGTGCAAATTTTTTGGAAGTACCAAAACAAATGCTCACACGTCCAATTGTATTGAAATTAGCGAAAGCACAATCCAAAACATCATTCTTGCACCTTTTTTCACACCCCAAAAAGCTCTTTCTTGTAGTGGAGACGTCATCCATATATGGAGAAACTGATGGGAACATATTTTGGTGGGACAATATTTTGCAAATTTTGCGTCGTTTTCGACTCTCATGCAAAAAATATTGTCCCACCAAAATATGTTCCCATCGGACACGACACCTTCCATCCACTTCTGTGGATGGATAATTAACAAACATTGGTAATTATCTGGTGCAGCGGTCTAGCTAATGCCTCACCAATGTGTTTAAACAGCTCTGCTGGCAGTTGGTCAACCCCAGGAGCTTTGTTGTTTTCAGCCGGCCGATCTTCTCCTAGATTTCCAGGAGATCTGGATACTCTTACTCCGCGCCTTGACCCAGACTTGGACAGCGATTACGATAATTAACAGAAACTTGTTGTCGTGAGTCTACCCTAGCAATATTTTTTTTTTTGCGGAACGTCAATTGTAACAATCGAATAGCTCAGGGCTAATCACACAAGGGCCGGCTACCACTTACTTTGGGGCGACTCAAAACCACAACAGATGGAATGGAAGACTACGATACACCACGAATGGACCCTCTGTCTGTAAATAAGGTTATGCAACACAATTAAATAGTCTTCAACATATTTATTCATTTTCTCATCCCTTGAAGGTATAGGACGGGAGGGAGGGGGTGTGTTGGGGCACATTTGCATGCGCGAGAGAGAGAGGAATGATCGTTTACTTGGCAGTGCTGGATCACCGAGTGGTCGATGGGGGTAGCTTGAATGGTTCTTGACGGCGAGTGGTTTAGAGCGGCATTACGTGTGTTCGATACCTGGACTGCGATGTCGTTGACTGCGGTATGGTTTCTAGCGTCGAACTGTCTGAAGCGGCTGCGATGATGTTGGGTGCGGTAGAACCACCTCCAAGTGTTCGCTAGGTTGGTTGTTTCGACGATTATGGCCAAACATTAGAGTGACGTCCCATGGCTCGTGAGTAGGGCAGCAACAATCGGATATTGGGCTATCCGTAAGCGGGGTGGTCCAACCGGACCTCACAGCAGCCCTCACCTCCAAAGCGTAAGTTGCCCCACTCCCATCACACGAATCATGGTTAGTTAAAATCATTTGTGCCTATTCTGCGTCTCATATGAGGTGAGGCGTTTCGAATGAAGTGAGAATTGTTGATACCTAACCACTACACCTTCCTCCCACCCCGGAAAAGATTTTCCGGACAGCGACGACAGCGACAATCTTTATCTTGTAACTAAAATATCTTTTGTGTTGTCAATCAAAGCTAAGCTAAGCAAAGATATAAGCAATTTACTGGAGTGTTGAATGCGTGAATTTATTACTTTTCTAGTGTAAAAAAGAAAAGAGATTTGCTCAACCTACTTCAGTAAAATGCTTTATTAGCATTTGAACTCTAATCTTCTCGTTATTTTCGGAATAACATTTTGTTCTAGATTCTGCCAGAATTGAATGAGAGTCATAGTTCTTCATCGTAAATTGTGCATCTAACTGCAAATCACTGTTTTTGATGTTTCTTCATATATTGTTTCATATGAACTTCCAACAAGTTTAGCGCCGCCCAAACGTTGACCGATTTGGCTGAAATTATGTCCAAAGCATCAAGGCATCAAATAGAACGGAGTAAGAAGGTGACCCAACGAAAAAAAAAATGAAAAAAAAGTTTTATTCATTCTAATTTAGCCACCCTATTGTGCATTGCATATGCACATCGAGTTTCAGACATTGTGATGTAATTAGAGACAATATAAGAAAGGGTATTTTCGAAGCCTGGGAAATGAAACACGAGCCGTTAGGATTTGTCTCAATCCAACAAGTTCTTACGTTTAATAGTAGCTTAGAAGTATCTCATACCTTGATGTACAATCATGGTTCGTTTTTCAATTCTCATCAAGTAGCATGTATAACCATCCAAACATTACCGAATTTTATACATGTAGTGTGTGCACGGGAGTTAGCTGAAGCTATCAAAAGGGATCATTTCTCAAGCTCCAAAATGTGTGAGGAAAGATATTTCAGCTCAATAGTGATATCATTTATCAAAGTCTTGGGTCTTGCATATCGGTTGGTCAAATTTGTATTACAATCATCGGAAGTAGTATATAGGCTAGATTAGTAAGGGTATATATTTGCTTTGTATTTGGGGTACAAATGATAAAAAATTCTATCAAAGTTCTGATCAGTGACGGGAAATGTCATATCGATGTCATGGGACTTATTTGTTAATAACTTTTTCACAAGTAATTTACAATCGTATGTTTTATATGAATATAAAGCCTTCAAAGGATACTAAAACTTTTTCTAATAGCTCATTGCTCTAAAACTGAAATTGGCGCCGTGAGAGCCGAATTAGTGTCAAATGACATTAATGTCATGACATTCCGTGACATTTTTTTAAATTCGTTATCGTGCCTCATACTGTGTATTTAGAACAATGACCTGTTTGGCAAACTTGTAGGATCTTTTGAGCATTACATGTTAATAAAAAAATCCGAATTGTAAATAACTTTTGAAAAAAGTTATTAGCAAATTAGTAATAGCAACCCCATGACATTTTTTTGACATTTCCCATCACTGGTTCTGATAAGATGGATGCACTTTCAAATGACATGATGTGAAATTCTTCGGTAACGATTATTTTAAAGCCTGAAGCATCGATTTTAGAAAGGCAATCCTTGCTTGTTTTAATGGTTAAGTTGTTTCAATTGAGAATATAATTCGAACTTGTTTGTGTGTGTTTTTTTATTAAATTTATGAATAGTTGAGGATTTTAATTAGATCGCAACTTCTAGCAGAAATCGATGGGAATTTATCTTCAACAAAAAAACGAAGGAAATCCTATAGTTAATCGTTGCAAGTAGAATAACAATAAGTGCAATTTATAGTCAGTTGCCTCGTTAGATTACAATTAATGATTAGTAATTTTAGCATTGTAATTTATCAGTTAGTATGGCATAGCTCCTAGATAATACTGGTTGTAATTTAGATAAGTTATTTCTCATTTTTAGTTGGTGCTTGGTAATATTTACGGTTTTGAATTACTTTTGATCCTCAAATAAATAAAAAAAACACATTTTTATGCTCCTTACGATGGATGGATTTGTTTAAGTAATTCCTATTATCGTTGAATAGCCATCATTACAAGTGGGCACTTTTCCAATGTTTTCTTTTACTTTATTTGTTCTGTTTTCAAAGGGAATTGGTAATTACTTTCAACATTGGTATGCTATTTTGATTTACCTCATTTTTAGCATGAAGTTTTGAATTATTGCTTCCACAAATACAATTTATCTATTATTTTATGATTGCCGTAAATACTACCGGGGATTGTAGTATTTTTTTTCTATTACTGGTGGACACAGATAAATTAAAATATTTTGCAATTATCGAGAACACGTATGTGGAGATTCCGCAGTTTTCTGTCAAATATAGGTGAAATTTAGTTGTTACTTCGGTAAACGCTACTGAGATTTTAAACAACATTTCCAAGTCAAACAATATCTAAAACCTGTAGGAAACTTCTTGTCTAATCGTCGAATTGTTTATCCAGGCATTTAGCAAGTCCCGTATGCCTGTTATCGGCGAAAAACTTCGTGTACTCTGCAACAAAGCTGAGAAATGGTATTAGCTCGCTCGTATATATATCTAAAGCATACTGCCATCGTTCTGGTGTTTGTTTTTAAAAATTATTGAAATGAAAATTTTGCATAAAAATTGCTTCGCCATAATGAAAAGGTAATATTCAAAGAATTAAAACTGTTGATTACATTTTAGAATCGAATCCAGATGTCGTACATGTTGGGGAAGGCTTTCACTGCTACGCGTACCTCCGCTGGACAAGTTTGTGCTAATACGTCAAAAAAGTGTACTGATGACTTAATTTTTCCGTCGATGTGGATTCTTTCGAATTCTTGATATTTTTGAGTAATGAAAGAGAACAGATTCAATTTCTAAGTGAAATTATAATACTTGTGAGTCAAATTATGATACTAATATTGAAGTAACAAGGGAGCATTCATGTATAATGTCTGCTTTATTCGGTGTCTTTGAGTGTTCTGTGTTACAATAATTAAGTGTTGGTTCTCACTATCTGACATCTCAATATTTGCCTACTATGATTCTGCCACTACAGCTCGGCCATCAGCAAGCGTCCTGCCAAACGCGGGACGCCTATCTGTATTACGTCACTGGCTTGGAAATTTACATAAAAGAAGTGCATTCCACATATATTTTGGACCAAAAAAATATTTGATTTTTTTTTTAATTAATATAACTTTGGAAAATGAAGTTGAAAAATGCAGCGTCCCGCGTAACGGCCGATAGTTACGATCCATACAAAAATAATAAACCTTCCTTACAACAAGTATTACGAGGGGGAGGTTTCCGTAATTTGTGAAAGAAACCTAAAACAAACCGACGCAGCTCGATGAATTGAAAAAATGTTAGTTTCTAATTGTAGTTGGCAAAATTGTCTTACTGAATAACATATTTAACTTCTATAACAATAAGATGCACCTTTCCCTGTTCTCTTACCTTACCTTGCTTACTTTTTCTTCGTGGCGTGGCGACAAGCATTTCACTACGCGAGTTTTATTGATTGATTGTTTCTGATTCTCCCCTCTGTCTTGGAAACCCGCAGAACCTCCATACTGTATTACTGTAGTACTTCGGAAAAATGGATATGTCATGCTGTTGAGTGTTGACAACACTCCTTTCTAAAGTCGCTTTTAATTGCATTCCGTATATTCTGTAGAATCAGTTTGTCAGTCACTGTGAGTCTATCATCAACGCTTGAATAGGATGAACGGGCAGAGGCTTAAAACTGGTATTATGTCGCAATCTAATCGGTCTAGCGCCCGACGTTTAGCCAACTTCGATAATTCTCAGCCCGTTGCTTATGAAGTGGGATCCTATAAATGAAAGGATCATCATTGCCATGTTTAGAACACGGGTTCGAAACCTTTCTTTTATCCAATGTTATGCGCCAAACGATGCTGTCCATCCGCAAGACAAAGAGAGCTTCTACAGCCAACTTAAAGCCGACGTAGATATAATTCCGAAGGATGATATCAAAATTTGTAGGAGCAACTTCAATACGAAGATCGGATCCGACAACTTGAACCATGAGCGCATCATGGGACGTCATGGTCTTGGAGAAATTAACGAAAATGGAGAGCAGTTCGCAGAATTTTCTGATAATAAGAACATGGTTGTCGGGGGATCGCTCTTCCCTCATCGAACGGCTCACAAGGTTACATGGCTCTCTCGAGACGGCTTTACCGAAAATCAAATCAACTATAGGGTCAGCCAAAAATGGAAACGGTGCCACGTCTGATCATCTCATCTTTACCGGCGAAATACGCCTGCGCATTGCACGGATTCAAAGCATTAAATCGATCAAAGCCCCAGGAATCGATCGTATATCAGCCGAGATGTTCGAACCTGAACCCATGGAATCCACTCAACTGTTGCAACGGTTATTTCGCAATATATGGGACACCGCAACTTATCTAGTAAAGATGACCAAAAACGGTTACTATAACTGGCGAGGCATTATGTTATTGTGTACCGTTCGCAAAGTCCTACGCAAAGTGAGGTGCAGCACACCAGATTCCGTGCCGAATGGTCCTGTGTTGACCATTTCGCTACGTTGGATGGGAACACGGTGACCCCTCTCAGTTTCACCAGAAAGTTTTCAATATCTTGGTAGCCAAATGGCGCCAGACCAATGTACCAAGGGGAACCAATATTGACATAGGCGCAAATCAAGAAGGCAAGGGCCTTTGCGAGTTTAATAAATATCTGGAAGAACAAGCAGATGAATTAATGCATCAAATTCGAAATTTCAACGTGAAATCTGCTCTTCTATACGCTAGTGAAACATGTGTATGTCAGGGGAACACTCAACGGCTACAGGTGTACATCAACAGATGTCTTCGGATCTTAACTCGACCCTGGTAGCCTTACAAATGGATCTCAAACACCGAGCTCCATCTTCGTTGTCAGCAGAGGCCGATAGCAAATAAAATTCTGACACAGAAGTGGGGCTGGGTCGGTCACACCCTGCTCAGTGGCGGAAAGGAAATCAGCAATCAAGCATGAGACTTGAATTGAACCCAGCTGGACATCGCAACAAAGGCAGACTATGAGACTCAAGGCGGCGTAGTTTTCACAGAGAAGAAATCAATTGAAATCCAACTTAGTAACCGGTTTTGACGATAGCTGGTCACCATCGCCGAGAATGGGAATCTTTCAAGTCGTCCCTTTGCTTTACTCGAAGTGCCAGAACCCACAAGTAATTGAGTACATCCGAAGATTACGTGTTCCGGCGTTTTCGGAGTTCTCTCACTCCGGACACAACAACGGTGACAGTGCTTAATCTATCCGATGTATGTAGAATAATTCTTACAATAGCCGCGGCCCGACTGCCCAGTCAACACAAGATCGTATATCATGACGTATAATAAGATGCTAAAGTGGAGGCGATATAGGTACTTCCCCATACAATATGTATGTAGGGGAACTGTTCCATTTCCCATCTCACTGAACATATATTCATCTCATCGCAAAACAAAGAAATACGGCACCAATTTCGTCGCTTCTTTTATCTAATATGCGTGCTTACTGCTGGAAAAAATCACAAAAATAATAAACAAACCAAATTCCTTTTCATTGCTTTGTTTTTCGTGAGACCAATTTCGGAGCTATGAGATGAAGTCCAGGAGCAGTAACCCTATATCGCCTCCACTTTAGCATCTTATTTTGCATCATATACGATTTTGTGTTGACTGGGCGACTTCAATGCGAAGATCGGATCCGACTACTCGAACCATGAGCGCATTATGGGACGCCATGATATCGGAGAAATGAGCGAAAACGGAGAGCTATTTACTGAATTTTGTGGTAATAACGACATGGTGATCGGGGGATCCCTCTTCCCTCATCGACCAAGATATTCCGGAAGGTGGCAGCGTGGAAGACCAATGGGCCGCAATCAAGAATGCCTTCATCGCCACCAGCGAGAACAATCTGGGCAAACTGCGCACCCAGAGAAAACAATGGATCATCGATGAGACCTGGAGGAAGATAGAGCAGCGAAGAGAAGCCAAAGCCGCGATAGAGCGATCAAAAATCAGAGGAGCCAAAGTCTTAGCCCGTCAACGATACGCGGCTCTTGAAAAGGAAGTAAAACGCTCATGTCGACGGGACAAGCGAGCGTGGGCAGATTCTCTGGCCGACGAAGGAGAGAGAGCCGCCGCAACCGGGGACATTCGCTTCCTCTATGATATCTCACGACGCTTAAGCGGAGCGAAGATGAATGCAACGTTGCCTGTGAAAGACGCGAATGATCAGTTATTGACCGACCCATTTGACAAGCTGAAACGCTGGTTCGAGCACTTCGAACAACTTTTTCAAGTGCCAGCCAGGCCATCACCACCTCGACATGATTTGCCTAGGATCCGACATATAACACGCGTCAATACCGAAGCTCCATCACTGCTAGAAATCGAATAAAGCCCCAGGGGTCGATCGCATATCAGCCGAGATGCTTAAAGCTGACCCCATGACATCCGATCAACTACTGCATCGTTTATTTCGTAATATCTGGGACACCGCAACTTTCCCGGTCGACTGGATGCAAGGTATCTTAGTGAAGGTGCCCAAAAAGGGTGACCGGACTGTATGCGATAACTGGCGAGTAGGGTGGCTCAAAAAACACTTTTTCAATTGATGGGCCGGTTCTATTTGATGCTCTTATGCTATGGACAAAATTTCAGCCAAATCGGTCAACGTATGGGCGGTGCTAAACTCATTGGAAATTTATTTGGAAAAATGTATGCAGAAACATCCAATAACAGTGATTTGCTGTTGGACGGCACAATTTACGATCAAGAACCTTGATACTCATTCAGTTCTTGTAGAATTAAATACAAAATGTTATGCTTAAACCGCGAGAAGATTAGAGTTTATTTGGGAAAGATATTAGCATTTTACTGGAGTGTTGTAGGGGTGAATTTATTTCTTTTCAAAGGTAAAAGAAACGAAATTTGCTCAAACCCCACTTCAGAGAAATGCTAATAACTAATAAGAAATGCTAATAAGCCGGGCAAACTCTAATCTTCTCGCGGTTTTTTGCATAACATTCTGTATTCAATTCTACAAGAGCTGAATGAGTATCAAAGTTCTTGATCGTAAATTGTGCCGTGCTACTGCATATCACTGTTATTGGATGTTTCCAACGAGTTTAGCACCGCCCAAACGTTGACCGATTTGGCTGAAAATTTGTCCAGAGCATAAGGGCATCAAATAGAACTGAATAAGAGGGCGGCCCATAAAAAAAATGAGAAAAAGTTTTTCCCATACTAATTTGAGCCACCCTACGAGGCGGGCTTGGTAGTCATATGGCTACTGCTTCTGCCTCATACGCAGGAGGTCGTGGGTTCAATCCCAGGTCCGTTCCATTCTCCTACTTTGTATCTTTCTCTTTATTTCTCATGTTCTAGCAATCGCTAGAACTGGAAATGGACTTCCATACCGTTTCCATTACTATTCAACTTGAGTATTCTAACAGTAATCTGCTAGAATTGGAAATGAACTATAGAGCTCGTTTCCCCTACATCCAATTAGAAATTCCATCAGTTACCTTCTCCTATCTATCACATTGGCAGCTCGTTAACCAAGACGGACCTCTGCCTCTCCAACCTAACCCAGAAATTCCAACAAATTCCGCATGAACTCGTGGCAAGTGCAGAGGTATATTCGGCTTGCAGTGGGCGAGTGATTGCATCATCATTTCCTCCCCCTTCCCTACATTGACTTGCATTCTGACGTGGCAGGCGCCAGTATGACCTAACAAATGAGATCACCAGTACTTGTACATTGAAGATGTGTAGCAGTCCCAAGCAAACATCTGTTGGTTCCCTGTGCAAGAACAGCTGATCTACGAGCAGTCAATCAAGCTCAAGCTCAAGCTCATGCTAATTTGAGCCACCCTACTGGCGAGGCATTATGTTCTCAAAGTTCTATGCAAAATTATCCTAGCCCGGATTCAGGAGAAGATCGATGTGACTCTCCAGCGGCAGCAGGCCAGATTCCATGCCGGAAGATCATGTGTGGACCATATTGTAACGCTCCGCATCATTCTGGAGCAGGTCAATGAATTCCAAGAGTCTCTTTACTTGGTATTCATTGACTACGAAAAAGCTTTCGACCGTCTCAATCACGAGAATATTTGGGGCGCCCTGAGACGCAAGGGGGTGTGCATCTACGACAAGTGTGTTTTAAAAGTAGGCATGTGGCCGAAATAAGTCAATGGTGGATGTGATCCCTCTCTCGGAAATAACCGTTTTGTTATTTCATTCTTCCGGAAAATGTCTACCATCAGTCTAGATTTATCAGAAAACACCTGAGCCTCGACCTACTTTATCTACGCTAAACATTACATGAAATATCCCTTTCGCTTTCACAGTTCGAAATTATGCCAAATGTCCGTTATGCCAAATGACCCACTCTTTTCTTGCTGTTCAAAATTATGCCAAATGTCCGTTATGCGAAACGGCCTTTATGCCAAATGACCTTATGCCAAATGGCGTTATGCCAAATGACTTTATGCCAAATGACCCAGACCCTTAAGCAAACCACAGAACATAAACTTAATTTGTATTGAAAAATGAAAGCTACATCGAAACTCAACGTAAAATGCAAATTCATATATGTACAACCCGTAACAATAACCATTGTTATAATGCATCAAGCCAATTGAATATTTGTGTAGAATAATTAATCAAATTTAAACACTTACTGGAACAAACTAATTGAGGGTTGTAAGTTGTGTTGTGCACTAAAGCTGAAGATGAATAAAACATTTGCTCGAAATAGTTAATTTACTTTCCCCGATAGCTACAACATCAATCACATAAATCAATAACGATCACGCCGCTTACGATTACTTTTAATCAACAAGTTTTAAATTCAACAACAAGCTCCTATCTACGAATATTGTTTCTGCTTTTTCACGCTTCTTTTCATTTATAAACGTTTTCCACTACGCATTTGTCACGTTTTATCACCTCGTGTTCCGAGAGTTTATTACAATCGAATCATGGAGAATATTTACTCTTTGTTGCGTTCGTCGTCGGATGGCTAACCATTTTTTGTCTATATCAGATTCAATGCCCACTATAGAAAGCTCATGTGTAGCATGTATAAAAAATGTCCTGCTACGGTAGGTCCACTTTGTAATATGCGCTGCACCTCCATCAACATTGTTTGATTTACGCGCCGTTTTGATGTTATATATTTTTAGTATGTGAGCTACGTTACTTTTTTTTGGCAAATCCCTTGTAGGATTTTTAATCTTTGTATTTTAATTAATATAATTTAGTATCATGGATCACAATTCACTTCGCATCGATTATTGTATTTTGTGCAATAATCTTCATAAAATTCAGTTTGATTATCAAAAAACAACAAAGATAAACCGAAAGTACTGAATCAAACTAATGAATCTATTCAACTATGTGTTAATCCGCTTTGTTCATCTGCACTATCATGTGGAATGGAACGGGTGTAGATACTTCTCTGGTTGCAGAAACGACCGGTAATTCAATTACTGTATATTGCAGTCTTCCGTGCCAGATGCATTCTGTATTTGTTGTTTGGTTTTCCTGGACGACCGTCGGATTAGAGATCTGAAAATGTAAATATTCAATTAGCCAAGAGTTTAGGTTGATGTAAACTGTTTGCGTAGAAAGAAATTATCTTAAATCTATCTTGTAAGTGATTGTAAGTTCTGCACTTATATGGTTAGCCATTTTAAATATTTAAAAAATCAACACAGATTAGAAAATCACAAAGACAAAACTCCAGTGACAGATACTTATTTAAAATATAATTATTAACTTACATTACATTAATTTGTGATTTTGAGAAACTGATTGAACCAAAATAGAAATTATCCAGACTAGGTATTTGTCTTTACTAATTTTTGGACCTAATTCAATAAAGTATTGCTCATTCCGATGCAGTTTTGTACACCTAATTACAGGTTAAATAAATATTTTATGGAAATTTATGGATATATTTATGGAAATAATCTTAGCTTATAGTTTAGCTCGATTGACTGTACACATCGTAATTGCTAGTCGTGATTGGCCAAATATGCACAGCTCACCAATATAATAGTCTTCTTGGGATTAAAAAGCTATTCTCACTGTACATGATTTGAGGTTCCATTAATTCAAGACAAATAACCGCAGTTTCTTCTGGAGCCCGTAATAGGCCCGACATGCACAGATGATACGTCATTGTACATATTTCATGACTAACATAATTATCAACCGTTAGCATGGATCCAAGGTAGATAAATTCCTCGCCCAAGTTCATAGTAGCCCCAGAGTTCAAAGAGGCCGTTAACCAATTAAGTACACGCCTGCCCAACCCTTTCAAGCCACGGGCCAGTTTTCACAGTTATCACTTGCTGGTGTGCCAGAATTTATTCGGTACATATTATCATTAAAATATCAGATTTTGCTATTAACAATATCAATATCTTGAGCTAATAGTTTATTCTTGTTAATAGCAAAACCTGATATTTTTATGATTTTTCGGTAAATTTTTTTGTTATTTTTGCTTGTAGTTTTTACTCTTTTTTCAAACAAATTAATATCATGTTTTGTTATCAATATCAATTATCAATATCGGGCATATAAAGGCAGGCGTATTTTCACGTAACATAGTTTTCAAATCTTCTACGAGAACTTTTAATCTTAAACGTGTTCCGCGACGAACTGAAGCTACTGAAGGAGGATTTTCATTAGGGCAGAAGATGTCAAGAACAGCTGATACGCATTCCTTAACAAGATCTCCGTTCTTGAAATTGGAATGGTTTTAACTGTTTTGACAAAACTTCACCATCAGCAAAACTGACAGGTGCAACATTCAATAATTCATTCTTCCACAAATAATTTGAATCAATATTGTAAATTTATACTAAATAAGCACCTTACATACATTTACTAAGATTCTCAATTCTCAAAAGTTTTTCAAAAACTTTTTTTTGAGAACAGAAAATCTAATTTCTCAAACACTGACACCTAGCATTGTCCCTTTCGTTTTGGAATTTTCAAAAGAATTGCACAACTTCGCTTAGGCTTCCATATTTTAAAGATATTTTATAGTTAAAAGTTCAAAATCCTTGCAAAGTTTTTAAAGTTCTATTACTTCTCCTTGGCATTTTATTTTTAACTGCGATGCTTCGGGACAGGCTCCTTGCATCAGCAGCCTAAAAGTTTAAGAAACTGTTTTATTTTTCCAAAACACCGAACATCTTTATTTTTACCCTTTCTGTGGAAGTATCCTAAATTACCATTTGTTTTCGTATCGTTTTTGTTATAATTAAAGTTGAAGTTAACTCACTTTAATATGAAAATTATGATTGTTAGCTCTATTAAAAATTGATAAGTCGATGTACATAAATTCGTCGGAAGCCCAAAATAATGTTTTTGAAAATTGAAACAGTGAAAATCCATGACCCACTTTTACATTTGAGCTCACCGATAAATAAAAAAAACCAGGGCTACATCAAGCTGTGCCAAGGTCTGAAGGGGTACCACTCAAGAAAAAGGTTGAGAACCGCTGCCCTACACTAATAAAAATCCACACATTTTTATTGGCAAAAATCTATAAAAATACAAATAAAATTTATTTATGCATTAGGATTACGCTGTAGGATAATCCACATAAAAGTTATTGATTAATAAGGGTTATGTGTGTTTCCACATATATGCTATGCGAATTCACATAGACGTTATGTGGGAAATTCTATAGTCAAAATGTATGTGTGCCACACATAATGAATATGTTTTGATTTTTGTCAGTGTATAGTCGACACTTCATTTTATTGATATTCTGTTCCGGGACGTTCTTCTTCCCTATTATTGACACCCCAAAATATTCCTATAATGGACACTCTCGTGTTTATTATTTTACAAAATTGTAAAAAATCATCTAATTGAACTTTCCAATGTATTTCTAGTGCATGTAATCAAATCATAGGATTGTAAGGTAGTTTCTCTCGATGGAATTTCATAGCAAAATGTTTACATTGTGCTGTAATAATGCATAAATGGCTGGAGGATCCACTATTGGTTGGGGGCCACTATTGATATTGTTACCCTTCGGTATCAAAGAAAAAAATTTGATGTCAGAAAATCAAACACAACCGACCGCGCGCAAGGCTTACTTCGATGTATCGAATAGACTGGAGCTATAAATATGATAGTATGATTAACGCTAAACCTGAAACAAGTTTTGTTGAAAAATATTAGGAATCAGCATCATGTGTGCCAGCTCCTTCTTTTGTTTTAAAAAATTAAGGGTACGTGTCCGCTAGAAGGAATAAAAGTTCAGTTCAACCCGAAAATTACAAATAGTTATCTATGATCTTTGATTAAAATCGAACTTTGATAATTTTGAAGCTTGCGTTTCGGTTCGGTTCGGTTCACCCTTACAAATAAGCCCTCCATGACACAAAAATGAACACAACAGATAACACCAAGCATGAAAGTAAGACGTTTTGAATTGAGTATTCCATTAATAATTACCTTGATCTTGGTTTGGACTTTGGATCGCTAGTTGATGGTTCGCTACAACCAGCTGCTAAATATGACGTTTCTTTAGTTTTTTCACAACCAATGGACGGACTTCCGAGTCTAGACTTAGCTGGTGAAACAATGGAGGTCATAAATTAGAATGGGAACAATGGCGGGTGGAAGGATATTTTTGTTTTACCTTTACTACTAGCACTAACATAAGCTGACGAACGCCTTTTCAATCCCGATGTTGAGTCTGTATTTCCATTGGCCGGAATGATGCGGGACAGCGAGAGGAATGTTTTGAAAATGTCGGTTATATTCACATCGTCCTTCGCCGAGCATTCCATCACCTTTACCCTGCGAATTAGAAGAGGGAAATTATGAGATACAAAGCACAGGAAAGTGTATACCACGCGACCCAACCACGTCAGCTTTAATCAAGAAGGGTTGACTTGACGCTATCGTAAACGTACGTAGTGTTGAAATTTCCTAATGTTGTACTACACTAATGGATATTGAATGAGGAGCATAAACTGATTGATTAAAGTCCTTTGTGATTATCTCAATTTTGTGTCAGGTACTTTGCTTCAGAGATTTGCATTTATAATGTAATCGGCTTAATAGTAGCAAGTTGGACAACTGTTGTAGACACATTATTTGGTAATATATGCATATTCAATTTAGTGGAGTGAAAGCGTCTTACATACAGAGTGCCACGATGCATCGCCGATTTTTTCTGCTTGTAAAGTTACAGGGCTGTCAATGAGCTCAAGTATACGAATTCTTCAACCACCTCGATTTCTCATCAAGGCCTCATGCGGGAACTACCTCGTTTGCGATTCCCCAGAGGGCATGTCTCAGTGATGAATTCATCAATAATATAAAAAATCACTTTAATAAGGAAGAAAACGTAAAAGTCATGCAACGATGTAAACCTTGCGATTCGAATCATTGATGATTCACTTGGTCATGACTTCGGTGGGATTTGACTCACTCTTGGTTTGAATCGTGGATGAGATTTGAGAATTGAGTTTTTACCAACACTGCTCGTATCATATACTAAGAATGAAGTCTTCATCTTCGACGTGTTTACGATAAGCCTAATCCGAAAGGGTTAGCTAACCTTTTAGTCTTATGTATATTTCCTCTTTGAGAAACAAAGTCGTCAAATTCGTCGTCGAAGTCAAGTAGTTCAACGAAGTGCTTGAAAATCCCCTGGCCTATGTATTACGCCCTCTATAGTCCAAAGCTGTGTTAAATACATAGCGGGTACAAAAGACCGCTAGCTTATGGCTCATCCAGAATGCATTAACTGTCAAAACGCACCGCTGCGCCCATCATTGTGGGGGCTCCTTTACCGTGACCCTTTGCGCGTTTTAAAGCGACTCAAAAACGCCCTTGAGGCTCACATCACCCGAACCATCGTCGATTTGATCCAGAAATCCAGGTTCGTGGATTAACCGTCATACACGCAATAAAAATATTGCAATCAAAACTACCATTCCGAGGTTTATACAAACCACTTATAAAATATATATAGGAATAATCTTTATGTGTAGTCACGAATAAGAAATAATTTAATTTATGTGTGGATCAATGTCGATTATATTAGGGTGGCGCTATTGCAAAAAATTAAAATCGCGACACATATACTATATATAGGACATCTGATTTTTATTGAATAAGAAGTACAACTCCTCCTTTAAGACTCCTTATGGTGATTATAGAATGAAGCCCGTGATGAATTTCAAATTCACCACACGTTTATCCACATACATTTCAAAAAGCCCAAATCTAGCGGAATAGTTTTCGTACAGTGCCGAAACTCAAATTAAGATTGTTCAGCATAACTAAGCAATCGATCTACCATTATTTCAGCCTCATACGCGTTATTGTTCTTTCATCTCGTGCGCTTGAAAAAAATATTGGAAAAGCACGTGGTTTACGAAATGGCCGATTTCTGGCTTCATTCTATAATCACCTTATGGTCACCCTAGTCTATTTGATATAAAAATAAATCCAGAATCGGTTGGGGATGGTCTTGAATTCCTAAGAAGACGAAAGAGAACTGCCACTTCCAAGCAGGAGAGTAGGTTTCGCAACCTGGACATAATTGTTAGCCACACTAAAAAGGCACCTTCTTTACTAAACAAGAGTCCAATAGGGTAACCAACTTGATTTGGACCCCTACACATTTTGGACCCTCCTGGCGACGTTTTCTTTCCTTCTGAACTAAATCAATGCCGCTGCTAATTCCTCCAGTGGCTTCAGAAAAATAATATTGTTCAGTATCTGTTTCACTGGTTTCCCGTGCGAAAATAGCAATATTTATATGAAATTTCGAAGAAATTAGTTTGTTCAAGAAGGCGAGCGTTACAATGCATTACGCTTAAAAGTATACATTACTGAAAATCTCAGAACGCACACAATAAGTTTTTGCATGCCAATCGAAAGATAAGACTTTACTTCGGTTGACCAGGGTAAATTAGAAATAAGACTTTGAAGAGACTAAATTCGGGGTGTCCAAAATGTGTACATTTGGGAATCCAAAAAATGTTGCACTGTCCAAAACGAAGAATATTTTCATTTCAGAAAATTACAATTCTCAGCGATTTATCAACACTTGATGCCAATTTTAAATTTCTATTTCATAAATGAGACTTCAATCTATGAAATGGTGTGATTTCCGTCTATATCAAACGTGTCATTTGATACATATAAGCAGATATCGGTAAGCACTTTCTCTACGGGTCCAAAAACGAACATTTATCCTATAACTCGGTTCATTGTTTTCGCGGTGAGCGGGTTATAGTTCGTTAATTTGGCGAAATTTGTCTGGATTTCTGATTTCAGCTCCAGCAGACTTAAGATACGCCAAAATGTCACCATGGGAATTCAGAGCTTGTACATGGCTTAAAGCGAATATCCTAGCCGAAGCGATAAATAAAATATAAAATAATGTTTAAATCCAGCAACAAAAAATAATATATATAAAACAAAACTAGACGTAAAATTATGTAGGTTAAGTGAAAAAAGTGTCAAAATAATAGAAAGGAATGTAGGAAAAAAAGAAATTTTCCACATTTCGATGAAACATCGGCGAGGTAAAACGCCCTAGTAGAACTAACCTACAACGTACTATGCGTCTCCACGCACTATCCATACCAGAATAATGATTCTCTGACGCGTGGTGCGTTGTTCCCTAAGAGCTGCCGGCTAAAAGGAGTTTTGCCTAATGAGTTTTCCGGCAACGAAATATCACCACTTTTTTGAAATGTGAAATGTGAGATTTTTTTAAATTTTAATATGGCATCAACTAGCGATATTGTTCAACTGTTGCATGAGGTAGAAACATCCATGAAAATCGTTATAGTTGAGGCATAAAAGCAGTCTATGCTTAGCTAGGGCATATTGCCCCTCCTCCCCCTACTTGTTGCAAATTAAATTGTAAGCAATACTGTCCTTGTCCTGTGCATATAGAGGAAAAGATAATATCGCTTTTCATTTTTATTGTTTGTTTTTCTACTTTTTCAGTGAAAATTACACTCCTTGCACTACCTATATGAAAATTGTTAAAAGTTCAAAAAAACATGAATTCAAAGAGCATTAGGATGTCGAATATGTCGCAATTGCGATGTAAAGCAACCCAAACAACATACACGAACAACACATTTTCAGTCATGAAATGACTACAAATGAAGCAATATAGACATCAACGTCGTCCATACTCGTCATAGAACCAGTGTCCAACACATTTTGTAATGAAAATCTAATCAGAGCGCTCGACGAAAACTTGCATATGGGTTATTGTTCATAGAAAGGGATCAGCTTCTGGCTTTGTATCATAGTGAAGGACATTTTTTTTTATTCATTAACAGGTCAGCTACGTATGGTGTCACGTTCGGGCACAAAAAGCTTGTCATAGCAAGGCTTCATCATCCACGAAAATCCATCTTGCTTTCACTCTTGTTCAAACAGGTGAACACACGGATTCCGGAATCAAATGAAGTGTGTGTATGTGTGTGTCCAGCTATGCAAATTTACAGTTTTCATGTTTGGATAAAAGTACTAATCGAATTTTAATTGCACCGGCTTTGGTCGTGACGGCCAGTAAATTGGATTGATACTAATTGGACTCCTATAAAGCAAAACGTTGTACTCACTGGGGTCAGAATATGTCACAGAAATTTAATGTCAGTGTTCGTGGAAATTCCATTACATACAGAGACCCTGCTGGAGACAAGTTTATTGAAGCAAATGAGTTGGCAAATGAAACAATTTTCATAAATTCAAACATTGCATATGTTCCCACTAAACAACTTTTTGAGTGCGGTTTCCACCCATAAATATGTGTTTCATATTGTTTCAATGCTACTCATTCGAAAATCTGACATACCTGCGTATCACGACGAAGAAAAAAGTACAGGAAATCGAAGTACCTCTCATTGCCATATTAACAAATGAACGTACGTTCGTTACTCATATTCGATGTCATAAAATCGAATGTAACCATTCGCTCTACTGCAACAAAGTATCGAAGGGAAAGCGTAATTAAATTCGTATTTAATTAATATGACTGTTGGGATCTTGTTACGACCGAGCCAGCAGCCACCTATTCAACCTCTGTTATAGGAAACTGCTTATTAAATTCTTCCATGCCTGCAGCCAAAGTGGAATGGCTCACGGCTTGGTACCTTGCAAGTGGTTTACATCAATTAAGAGATTGATATGAACGGTTGGTAGTTGGAGATGTGCTATTTTGTGACTAACCTTTGGATATGATGGAAATTCATAACTAGGGATAGATTGACATAATTAAATGTTGCCGTAGATAGTACGATATTATAGTTTTGATGGATCTTTCAATGGCTTTGGAGGATTTTAATTAAGATGTTAAGGAACTTTGGAATTAAGGAATTAAGGAATTAAGGAATTAAGGAATTAAGGAATTAAGGAATTAAGGAATTAAGGAATTAAGGAATTAAGGAATTAAGGAATTAAGGAATTAAGGAATTAAGGAATTAAGGAATTAAGGAATTAAGGAATTAAGGAATTAAGGAATTAAGGAATTAAGGAATTAAGGAATTAAGGAATTAAGGAATTAAGGAATTAAGGAATTAAGGAATTAAGGAATTAAGGAATTAAGGAATTATGAATTTAGGATTTAAGTAATTTAGGAATTCAAGGAATTAAGGAATTAAGGAATTAAGGAATTAAGGAATTAAGGAACTGAATATGAATGGAATTAAAGGAATTAAGGAATTAAGGAATTAAGGAATTAAGGAATTATGAATTAAGGAATTAAGGAATTAAGGAATTAACGAAATTGGGAATTAAGGAATTAAGGAATTAAGGAATTAAGGAACCATGAATTAAGGAATTAAGGAACTAAGGAATCAAGGAATTACGAACTAAGGAATTAAGGAATTAAGGAATTAAGGAACTACGAACTAAGGAACTAAGGAACTACGAACTAAGGAACTACTGAATTAAGGAACCAATGAACTAAGGAATCACGAACTACGAACTAAGGAACTAATGAATCAACGAACTACGAACTAAGGAACCATGAACGAACCAAGGAATCAAGGAACTGTTGAACTAAGGAACTGAACCAAGGAACTACGAATGGAATCAAGGAACTACGAACCACGAACTACGAACTACGAACTACGAACTAAGGAACCAAGGAACTGAAGGAACTACGAACCAAGGAATTAAGGAACCAGGAACTACGAACTGAAGGAACTATGAACCAGGAACCAGGAACCAGGAACTACGGAACTACGAATCAGGAATGGAACTACGAACTAAGGAATCACGGAACCATGAACCAAGGAACTACGAACTACGAACTAAGGAACTACGAACCATGAACCATGAACTACGAATCATGAACCAAGGAACTGAATCAAGGAACTACGAACTAAGGAACCATGAACTACGAACTAAGGAACTACGAATCATGAACTGAACCAAGGAACTTATGAACCAAGGAATCAAGGAACTATGAACTAAGGAATCAAGGAATTAAGGAACTAAGGAACCAAGGAACTACGAATTAAGGAATCCAGGAACTACGAACTAAGGAATTAAGGAATCAAGGAATCAAGGAACTAAGAACTAAATGAACTAAGGAATTAAGGAACTAAGGAATTAAGGAACTGAGGAACTACGAATTAAGGAATCACGAACTACGAATTAAGGAATTAAGGAATTAAGAATTAAGGAATTAAGGAATTAAGGAATTAAGGAATTAAGGAATTATGAATTAAGGAATTGAACTAAGGAATTATGAATTAAGGAATTGAGGAATTAAGTAATTTAGTAATTAAGTAATTAAGGAATTAAGGAATTCAGTAAGGAATTAAGGAATCAAGGAATTAATGAATTAAGGAATTAAGTAATTAAGGAATTAAGGAATTAAGGAATTAAGGAATTAAGGAATTAAGGAATTAAGGAATTAAGGAATTAAGGAATTAAGGAATTAAGGAATTAAGGAGTTAAGGAATTAAGGAATTAAGGAATTAAGGAATTAAGGAATTAAGGAATTAAGGAATTAAGGAATTAAGGAAGTAAGGAATTAAGGAATTAAGGAATTAAGGAATTAAGGAATTAAGGAATTAAGGAATTAAGGAATTAAGGAATTAAGGAATTAAGGAATTAAGAAATTAAGGAATAAAGGAATTGAGGAATTAAGGAAATGAGGAATTAAGGAATTGATGAATTAAGGAATTGAGGAATTAAGGAATGAGGAATTAAGGAATTAAGGAATTGAGGAATTAAGGAATTAAGGAATTAAGGAATTAAGGAATTAAGGAATTAAGTTAAGGAATTAAGGAATTAAGGAATTAAGGAATTAAGGAATTAAGGAATTAAGGAATTAAGGAATTAAGGAATTAAGGAATTAAGGAATTAAGGAATTAAGGAATTAAGGAATTAAGGAATTAAGGAATTAAGGAATTAAGGAATTACGGAATTAAGGAATTAAGGAATTAAGGAATTAAGGAATTAAGGAATTAAGGAATTAAGGAATTAAGGAATTAAGGAATTAAGGAATTAAGGAATTAAGGAATTAAGGAATTAAGGAATTAAGGAATTAAGGAATTAAGGAATTAAGGAATTAAGGAATTAAGGAATTAAGGAATAATTAAGGAATTAAGGAATAATTAAGGAATTAAGGAATTAAGGAATTAAGGAATTAAGGAATTAAGGAATTAAGGAATTAAGGAATTAAGGAATTAAGGAATTAAGGAATTAAGGAATTGAGGAATTAAGGAATTAAGGAATTAAGGAATTAAGGAATTAAGGAATTGAGGAATTAAGGAATTAAGGAATTAAGGAATTAAGGAATTAAGGAATTAAGGAATTAAGGAATTAAGGAATTAAGGAATTAAGGAATTGAAGAATTAAGGAATTGAAGAATTAAGGAATTAAGGAATTAAGGAATTAAGGAATTAGGGAAATAAGGAACTAAGGAATCAAGGAATTAAGGAAATAAGGAACTTATGAATTAAGGAATTAAGGAAATAAGGAACTAAGGAATTAAGGAATTAAGGAATTAAGGAATTAAGGAATTAAAGAACTAAGGAATTACGGAATTACGGAATTAAGGAATTAAAGAATTAAGGAATTAAGGAATTAAGGAATTAAGGAATTAAGGAATTAAGGAATTAAGGATTAAAGAATTAAGGAATTAAGGAATTGAGGAATTAAGGAATTAAGGAATTAAGGAATTAAGGAATTAAGGAATTAAGAACTTAAGGAATTAAGGAATTAAGGAATTGAGGAATTAAGGAATTAAGGAATTAAGGAATTAAGGAATTAAGGAATTAAGGAATTAAGGAATTAAGGAATTAAGGAATTAAGGAATTAAGGAATTAAGGAATTAAGGAATTAAGGAATTAAGGAATTAAGGAATTAAGGAATTAAGGAATTAAGGAATTAAGGAATTAAGGAATTAAGGAATTAAGGAATTAAGGAATTAAGGAATTAAGGAATTAAGGAATTAAGGAATTAAGGAATTAAGGAATTAAGGAATTGAGGAATTAAGGAATTAAGGAATTAAGGAATTAAGGAATTAAGGAATTAAGGAATTAAGGAATTAAGGAATTAAAGAATCAATGAATTAAGAAATCAATGAATTAAGGAATTAAATAATTAAGGAATTAAGGAATTAAGGAATTAAGGAATTAAGGAATTAAGGAATTAAGGAATTAAGGAATTAAGGAAATGAGGAATTAAGGAAATAGAGGATGAAGGAATTAAGGAATTTAAGAATTGAGAATTAAGGAATTAAGGAATTAAGGAATGAGGAACTAAGAATTAAGGAATTAAGGAATTAAGGAATTAAGGAATTAAGGAATTAAGGAATTAAGGAATTAAGGAATTAATGAACTAAGGAATTAAGGAATTAATGAATTAATGAATTAAGGAATTACGAATTAAGGAATTAAGGAATTAAGGAATTAAGGAATTAAGGAATTAATGAATTAAGGAATTAAGGAATTAAGAATTAAGGAATTAAGGAATTAAGGAATTAAGGAATTATGAACTAAGGAATTACGAATTAAGGAATTGAATTAAGGAAAATTAAGGAATTAAGGAATTAAGAATTAAGGAATTAAGGAATTAAGGAATTAAGGAATTAAGGAATTGAATTAAGGAATTAAGGAATTAAGGAATTAAGGAATTACGAATTAAGGTGAATTAAGGAATTAAGGAATTAAGGAATTAAGGAATTGAGGAATTGAGGAATTGAGGAATTACGAATTAAGGAATTGGAATTAAGGAATTAAGGAATTAAGGAATTAAGGAATTATGGAATTAAGGAATTGAAATTGAGGAATTGAAATTAGGAATTAAGGAATTAAGGAATTACGAATTAAGGAATTAAGGAATTAAGGAATTAAGGAATTAAGGAATTAAGGAATTAAGGAATTAAGGAATTAAGGAATTAAGCAACTGAGGAATTAAAGAATTAAGGAATTAATAAATTAATGAATAAAGGAATAAATGAATTAAGGAATTAGGGAATTAAGGAATTAAGGAATTAAGGAATTAAGGAATTAAGGAATTAAGGAATTAAGGAATTAAGGAATTAAGGAATTAAGGAATTAAGGAATTAAGGAATTAAGGAATTAAGGAATTGAGGAATTAAGGAATTAAGGAATTAAGGAATTAAGGAATTAAGGAATTAAGGAATTAAGGAATTAAGGAATTAAGGAATTAAGGAATTAAGGAATTAAGGAATTAAGGAATTAAGGAATTAAGGAATTAAGGAATTAAGGAATTAAGGAATTAAGGAATTAAGGAATTAAGGAATTGAGGAATTAAGGAATTAATGAATTAAGCAATTAAGGCATTAAGGAATTAAGGAATTAAGGAATTAGGGAGTTAAGGAATTGAGGAATTAAGAAATTAGGGAATTAAGGAATTAGGGAGTTAAGGAATTAGGGAGTTAAGGAATTGAGGAATTAAGAAATTAAATGAGAACATTTATATACCTACACAAAAATCTTATAAGTTATGGCAAAAATCCTTCCGCAACTCAATTAATAGGCTTATTCTTTGCTGAATGGAGCTGGTTTTGAATGTCGGTTAAACAAAGAAAATTTCGAAATGTAAAAAATAATTTTACTAGCTACATGTTGTACGAACAAACGATTGGCAACTTGATCTAGAAATCGCAGATGAATTAAGGTCTGAAGGAAGGAAGGAATGAACTTTCGGAGCACTTGCTGAAGGAACTTCCGAAGATACTCCTGATGGATCTTCCGGAGGAACTCCTGAAGGATCTTCTGTAGGAGCTCCTGAAGGATCTTTCGGAGGAACTCCTGAAGAAGCTTCTTCAGAAGAAATTTATGACGGAAGTTCCGGAGAAATATATTGAGGAAGTTCCGGAGAAATTCCTGTACGAAATTCCGGAGAAATCACTGGAGTACATTCCGGAGGAATGTTTAATGGTTGAAACAAGTTTACAATTTTTAAAATCTTAAACTTAAAGTTTAAAATTTAAAACTTAAAACCTAAAATTAAAAATATAAATTCAAAAATTCAATTGAGTTAAAAGTAATAATTAAAAATTGAAAGTAAAAAATAATTATAAATATAAAAATAGTAATCAAAAGTAAAAGCCAACAATTCAAATCTAGGAACCAAAAATTGAAAATTAAAAATTGAACAATAAACAAATTAAGAACATAAATTTTAAATTCCAAATTCAAAATTTAAAATTTAAAACATCAGGTTAAAAATTTAAAAAAAAATCGAGTGTATGTTATTAGTTGTAGAAAAAATGCGTCCGAATAAATAGAATGTGACATCTGAAAATGTCTTTTCGATCATGAAAGAAATAATTCGAATCAACCCCACTACCGTAAGCGAGATTCATTCCTACTGGTTTTTACGTTGTTTATTCAAGGTCATAAGATTATTTATATCATCAATATTGCCCTCCGCTCGCTTTAAAATCCACTTCTATAAAACATTCTTCATGCCTGCCGTAATGGAACTAGCAAAACGATGCTTTTTCCTATAATTGTATCATGCAAGTTTGGAAGATAATATTAACATTTCCTTATCATTGTAATGTTAGTTTATAAAATAATGTAATTATCCGGATTTTTTATAAAAACATTTCTTTAGCGAAAATAAGTTCTAAAAGTGAATCCATTAATAAATATTTCAATTATAATTTTTATTCGAATGGTTTCGGTCATCTCTTGTGGCTAGTAAATATAGCTAATGTGTTTCATATTTCAAAGTCGAAATAAATTACACTTATTTGATTAAAAACAAGAACACATTCACATTACCTACATATTTTGCAAATATCAACCATTTCGTTGACAGTTGATAAACATACTTTCGACCACCCATTTGTATCGAACTTTTCCATGGTACACTGTTTGCCGGCTTACACACGTATGCAAACTAATTTGTTGTTTCAAAGTACGTTTATGTTTGCTGCACCTGAAACACGAAACGTTCATCTGCACAGATTCACACGTGATTGAACTAAAAAAAAGAAACTTTCGTAAACGACCTGTTAGAAAGTTTGATTACTTTTCCTTTAGCGCTAGCCTGTAACGTCAGCCAAAGTGCGAATATAACTTTGCCAGTGCACCATTTCCTGTCGACAAATGAAGCTGATTGAGCCAAGTGCAACTCCACCATTTCTTTGATGTCATATCAAGTTGTAGCCATTTATTATGTCAACTAAGGTGGCTACTGAACGAAGAATGAGGACTCTCTAAGACGCTCTTCCTATCACAGCAGATGCAGAACATGTCCTTCAAAAAGTTTTTTTTTTCCTGGTTGTAACTGCGTGCTAATCAAGTCAATAACAGGCCGTACCACAATTCATAAATTGTGGAGTGTACTAAATAAGATGATAGAGTTTAAAATTCAAACAATTGTTACACTAGCGGACCGAACCAGCAGTTTTCATTGTTCTATATAGCTATGGCGTTGTACCTCCGCCAACTAAGCTATGGAAGGCTCCATAAAAGGTGTTGGAAAATATGAAAGAGAAATGCAATTTATTCGCCAACATAGCATATAATGTCGCCCTAGTTGCCAACAGGGAATCAATTTACACAGCTTGTAATTTTCCTTTTTATGCATGTTGAAATCAATGACGCTTCAGTGCGGCTGCAAAATGTGAATTCCGTGGCATAAGTTTCAGTTACCTTCAGGAAAAAAGACTAAACGAGCGGTAGCAACCATGTTGCAGAAACTTTGCCAAACGCTTTTCTGCATCCTTTATCAGAGGAATTGATTGAAGTGTACATACTTTGCTTGGATACAAGAGATAAAGAAGGTAAACTATGTTCTTGTTCAAAACACAGAAAATTTTAGGTAATAGATACAAAATTGTAATCATGCAACTATGTTTACCTTTTTCGTATACTAAGTAGAATACATAATGGTTATATGTTTGCTTTAAAATCAAAACTTTTTATGGGAAACCCGGAGACTCGATATCTGTGTGTGCAAAAAAATCGCACTTAATCTGCATTCGAAGAAAAATCCTATCACATATATTGCAATTGAAAATTGGCCGGGGCTACGAAATAGCGAGTTGACATCGGCATAGGCGCTTAACACATCTCGTGTGCCACTCAAAGCGCACTAGCCTAGTCCTGAAGTTGGGTGGGACTTCAAACATATTTGACTGATCTAGCATTTGTTTACCAAGGTGGTGTAGCATCCAGTGGCTGAGTATGAAATGTTATTCCCCGGAAGCCATATCTAAGCTGGCAGTCCTATCACGGTGGATAGGGACCTTAGACCTGTCTCTGAAACTTAACAAACCGTTCGAGGAATCAACAGAGAAACATCGATGACAGATTTAACGGCAACGACTTTTGGTATGAAATAAAGGACACGAACTGGAACATGGAATGTTTGAACGTTAGCTCAGCAAGGTAAGCAGGCACAACTTAAATATCAGCAAGACGCGGCTCATGGAGCTCATGGGACTGAGTTGAGTCCGTTGGCCAAACTTTGGACAACACAAACTACCGTCGGAACAGGTATTGTTATATTCTGGTATTCGAGGGAACAACGCTCCCCGGAACCGAGGTGTTGGTTTCATGTTTAGCGCCCACGCACAAGCGGCGAACCAATTAATAACCAATTGTAAAATATCTTGGTTGTGCATATGCACAGCATATGTATTGAAATGGACAAATTGATATGACATTTGCGAAAAAGAATCCACGTGTCTTGGAGGGACTCGAACCCTCAACATCCTACTCTCTAGATAGGCGTGATAACCCCTACACAACACAGAAAAATGCTTTTATCGAAACAAGCGGTTATTGGTACAAAACAGTGATGATGACGGATAGTTTTGGGCCCAGTTTAATCATCACCAGATAGTGTTCAGAGTCTATGTTAGCGCCCCGATTGGTGCTGCCGTCGAAAATGTCGGAGAAGTGCGTTCCATCAATAAGAACGTGGTCGATTTGTGATTCTGTCTGTGGTCTGTGGTGATCTCCAAGGGCGTCGATACTGAAGGCTGTGGTGGCAGTAGAATAGTAGATACTACTAATGGCAATATTCTTGAAGGCGGTGAAATCAAGAAGTCGCAGGCCGCTTTCGTTCGTCAGGTGGTGTGCGCTGAACTTTCCAAAACTCGATCTAACCCGGTCAACCTGAGCGTTCAAATATCCAATGATGAATCTAACGTCGTGGCTTGTGCGACTGTCGTACTCACGTTCGAGCTGGGTGTAGAATGCCTCCTCATCATCATCCGTGCTTCCGGAGTGTGGGCTATGGACGTTGATTACACAAAAGATGAAGAACTCCCTACAGAGAACTCTACATGCTTGCGGATACATGCAGCTTTTTACAGAAGTTTAACAGAGCCCACTGTCTAACCCCACCACATCCTGGACGAGGCTTGGGGAAGGGTCGTCAAACCATTGACATAGATTGCCAATACGTTGGACATAGTCCCTGCTGCCTCTGTTCATGTAAAGTGCAAACATTAAATTTTGGAAATTATCTTATGATTACAAGACAACAAATAATTTGGAAAACAATAAATAAAGAATGGATTAAATTGCTGATGGTTACAAAAAATTGTATGATTTTGACCACACCAGGTAAAAGTCCCCAATATTCTTTTTTTTTTTTGAAAAAAAAAGACAATATAGGTAAAATAATCCAACTACAGGAAAGAAATTACGGAGAATCCAGGTAAACCTTGGTAGTAATAAAATAGGTCCAGGTGACGTTGAGTGCGCTGCTCTCCGGAGATAATTTAAATGGCTCAAGCCTCTTATTCCCTCTGGCCATCCGAATTCGAAATGGAAGTGCAATTCCGAAAATGTTCTAATATATCCGACCGTAGCTACAATTATACAGAACACCGGAGAATGAATCATATGTACTCATATAACAACCGAAACGAAGGATTGGGGCGCAAATTGATCTGTTTCCCATTATTGCGATGTTCACAGTAGTGAGCGCGCATGATAATAATAAATTACGACAGAGATTAGGTCGAAATCGTTCCTTGTTCAAATATCATTAATTTTGGAGCATGTTATTAAGAAAGGAACAAATGTCCTACGACGTCTACATTTTCTGGGCAGAATTCTCCTCCTAATCCCTTGCTATATCTTGGTCTTCTTATTTCACATGATTTTCTCCCTTAAAAATAATATCTCATTAATATGACCTACGCACCTACCTACTGGTGCGGTATATCACCCTGATTTTTTTGCGGCGTCTATACCGATTGTAAGGGATATTTTTACTCAAAACGGAAATTTTTACTCAAAACGTAAATTGCTTATAAACATAACCTACAAGCTTTTTAGAGGATTCACATAATGGAATAAACATGTCGATTTGTAAGAATTTTCGCAAAACCGTACAAAAAATCTTTCTTAAAAATAGTAATAGAAACTAATCGGAGGTTAATGTTACGAGGGACTCAGAACCATAGTGTAAAATAATCGAACATTTTTGGTGAAGTCCACCTTTCGTCATTTGTCAGTTCACTTCCAGACACATTCGTAGTCGGCTCTGGACTGTCAATATTCGGTTGAATATTAGTCATTGAATATTTATGCACATTTTACAAATTGATAAATTATCTGAAATCTGAAAACGTTTCAAATGAGTAAAGTAATTTATCACATAGAACTAAATCCGATTTTCATCCGCGAGGAACTTTCAACGGTAAACATCAACATAAACAATGCTAAATATGTTTTTTTCTGCACATAGTAAGCACACTCAGTGACAGTCGAATGAATGAGTTGGTGGAGTAGTCGTCTGACTATGTCATTCTATGTTTTGAATATTCATGCGATGTTTGTCAAAATTCGGACCGAACTTGCTTCATGAAGATGAATATTTTAAGCTCTGCTCAGAACCCGCGTTGGGGCTCTCGGGCTGCCCAGTCACTAGAGGAGGGGGTGAGGGGTGGGGTTGGGCTTATAGCTTTGGGGTAAACAAGGAATGCCCCATCTTTTAAGAAATAGATTAGGGCGGCGGTGCTAGCAGCGTCGTCGGATAGTGCATCCCTGATGCTAGCAGATATCCCGTAGGTATCCCTGAAAGCCTGATATTTGGGGCATCGACAGACATAACGTTCCACGGTGTTGCGAACATCACAGACGTCGGAGGTTGTATGAAAAGGGCTCCCGTCGAAGTTATGCGAGAGCCGTGTGTGTTCGGTTCGTAGCCGGGAGATGATTTGCTATCTGTCCATGCCGATGTGGTCCCCTTAATTTTCCGAAGGTAGCCGGAAGTTGTGGCAATCCAGGAAATTTCCCAGTTTTCTCGTACAGCTTTCCTTATCTAGGTTTTTATGTCACCTAACGAGACGGGTGACCTAAAACGGTGGCCCTGATATCTGTCTCCAGCAAGGAGATCTGCCATGATGTTTCCAGGCACTCCGCAGCCCCCTGGAATCCAAGCGAAGGTCGTGTTCGGGACCATGTTCGATAAGGTGCTTCGGATCCAGGGGTGCTTAGGCTCATCGCTCTGGAGTGCGGAAATAACGCTGGCAGAGTCGGACAGAACGAGGATGGGGTTTCCTTGGTGGATAGATGGCGGCGATGAAAGCCGCGGCTGCTTCAGCCGAAAAGATGGTGCACAGGAGGCTGTTTGGCACACATTTGGTAGTCCAAGAAGTCGCAAATAATACATTGCCTGTGAGTAGTCATATAAAAATATTATAGAAAATACGTAATAAAGCTTTTTTGAAAAGTCGTGGAAAAATGGATTTCAAAAAGTGCCTGTGCAATACGCCCCACCTTAAGGTAGCCTCACACCTCGGGAATTTGGTTCGCGGATTTTTTCCCCATGCATTTTTGCATATGCGATGTTTTCGGAATTTGGACACGGAAAATCAAAATCCCGGCCCCATTTAAAATACACGGGGCTCAAAATCCGCTGGAAAATTTTCCCGAGGTGTGAGGCAGCCTTTAACCAAAGACGTTTCATAGCCCTTCATTAGTATTTTATCAATCCCATAATAAAAAGGTTACAAATCCCTATGTGCTTGACATTAAAAAACCAACGTAAGTCCATTTAAGCAGGTTGGAATTACTGTAGCGTCCCTAAACGCCATGCAATAATCATCATTTTTCTTCTATTTTTAAAGTATGTCATATAAACGAACAAAAGGAAAGATTGGACAGGTTGGAACCTGTCCATTTATGTTTATCAAATAGCAACTGCTGTTGAAAATAAACAACGGATATTTAAGTATAAGCAAAACTTGGCGAATAAGCTGGCCTAGAAATAGTAGCTGACTCAATTATTAAATAATTGTTTATTTAGAGAGTACGAATGCTCTCGGAGCAGAATGTCACATGAGAGTAAATGTAGGTACCATGCAACATTCTGCAACATTATTGAAAATGAGAGAAAAAATGTAAACAATAGCCAGTAGTTATAAATAACGTTTTTGTAAATAAAGAAGAGAGTCGGATTTTGGAATTGGAGTTAGCAAGTCACATCAGAATTGTTCAAGTGTTTTATTTTTCAAATTGTGATGACTGTTTTCCAGAAAACTAACCGCTCGAGCTCGCGCATTACATTTCAATAGTTTCTATATAATTTGGTAGCAACTGCTGCAAGCTCGCCGTGCTTGTGTCCAGTTGGTAAGGGCATATCGTCCTGCCTACACTGGGGCGTTTTGACCAGTGATACATATTTTTGAAAAACACATTTTTTGAAAAACGTTACATTTTTGAAGATGGAAGCAATTTTAAATCATATTAACCAATGAGAAAAGTTATTTGGTTGCCCAACTGAGTGTTCCAGTGTAAGTTTTGCGGACAGTATGCTAGCGTCGCTCCAGAATGTTGAGCAAACAAACATTGAAAATTACATCAAAACTGCATTTTTTGTATTTTTTTTATTTTCATTACGTAATACAAAAATACTCCTATAATCACATAGGATGATGGTCTTACAAATATTTATAGGTACCAACTGATTTTGACCTTTAGTTAGTTATAGTTTTCTAGAAATCAAAGTGGGGCGTTTTGGTCAGGTGGGGCGCATTATACCGTCTTACCCTACGCATTTCCTGGCTGTCATAGTAAAACCTGTTGAGTTATCACAACGGAGGACGGCACTGGCCGCGGATTGTGCTTTGATCCGTGTACGACCGGGCGTGTCGCTAACGACAACCAACAGAATATCGTCTGCATATATGTAGATATGTATGTTGGCGGGGAGGGAACGAATAACCCCGTTCATAGCCACGAGGAACAAACTCCTGTTTCCTCCGGAAAGGTCTTCGAACTATGATTACCAATCCTAACTTGAAAAGAAAGACCTGTGAGGAAATTACGGACAAAAGCAAGGAGGTTGCCGGAGAATCCCCACTCTTTCAACTGCTGGAGGACGTAAGGAGGCCTTGAAGATATTTAAGGAAACTAGTTCCACAGGCGTTCTGCAGTACATCTCCCAGGTATGCGAAGTATGTTCCCGTGCAGTATCTCAGTCAGAACACCTGTTGGCGGAAGCCGAACCTACGATCGCCTTCTAATTTATCCCTCAGACGACGATTCACTAACCTCTCAACGATCTTGGAGACACAAGATGTTAGTGAAATAGGCCGGTACTTTGTGACATCTCGGGAGGAAATGTTGTTCTTAGGGATGGGTTCAACGATGCTTTTCCGCCACTTGTCCGGAAAGGTATGATCAGACCATGCTTGGTTGATCAACTCCAGAAACCGCGATAACCAATCCCATCGTTTTGCTCCTTAAGAGGGCAAACGACAGCTCAGGAAAATGGAGAATTAAAGGCGGCATTTTATGAATCCTGAGGAACTCGAAAATTGAAGAGAGAGACGAATATCTGCTGGCAACAGTCTGCTGAAAATGAGCTGGATAGTCGTTGACGGAGACTAAACCAGCGAAATCTTCCCCGAGAGCATTGGCCACCTCCGGGGGATCGGAAATGGTACGATCCGGTGTGTCGAGATGGCTGGGGGAATATCTTCGCTTACAGCTGAGTGTGTCACTTTTCCCCAGCGTTCGACCGCAGATTGGCCAAGGTTGACCGAGTCGAGAAAATCCTCCCACTATTCTCTCTTTGCTTCAAGAATCACTGACCTGCATTCATAGTGTTTTTCTTTATAGTCCTGGAGGGCAGTTGCCTTGTTAGAATGACCAGCGGGAAGGGTCCGCAGCGCTCGGAGATCCTTCCTTCTCGCCTTAACCATATTGCGTGTGTCGTTCGACCACCATCCAACGGAGTGCCTTTCGTGCTGGTCGAGTATGTGGTATCAGGCAATGGCGGCATCGAGGACGCTTTTGGTGAAGTCGGGAAAAGTTGTGGGTGTGTTTCGTTCACATTTGCGTCCCCAATAATTGAAAATTACTTCTTAAATAAAGTCTTTATATCAAATAAAAACAAGTGTCATTTTTCAACACTGAAGAAAACTATTCATGTTAAAACATGACATGGTAAACTTATTTGAAAACAAGCGATGAAAATGAAAAAAATTAAACAATGATTGTATGCCTTTTTGGAAATCGATGATGTTTTCGATAATAATTAATCGATGGTCGTTATTCAGGCAATAAACAAGTAACCTATCGACGAGAGGTGCAATTTGCTTCCTAAACAATCGCTGTTTCAAAGAACCGCATAATAAATCTGATATTATTTATTGCATATAAATTGTCAACAATATTCTCTTTGTCTTCTACTAAGAGGGACATTAACAAAATTGTTGGGCTCCAATTGTTTTTGACAATTACACAGAGCTGATTTCGTCGTTTCGTTTTCATTTTCATGTTGCTGTTTACGTCATAAGCTGTTTACGTGATTCTTGGAAGGCCTCATTCGCAGCTTCACTACGTCTTTTCATTTCATGGAAAATGCCATTGTCACAGTCCACACATTTTCCTATAAAAATTACATAGCACAATGACGTTTTCCATGAAGCGAAAATTCTACGTTATGGTAACATATTTCCCTTACTGGGGGACAGAGTCTAAACTCCACACCAGGCGATTGAAATTGCTTACCGTATGACCTGTGTGCCATAATCGTACATAATTTTCTAAATTTCATAATTCATGTTATCAAACATAACTTAATAGTGCATAAATTATGAATAATTTTGAAAACCTTTACATTAGAAAAAAGTGGTGTTGTTCTGTTTCCACGTGGGTCCATTTTTTGTTTGTGTACGGACAGAATGTGGTTGCATATGGAGGCGCGTGATACACCGTAGGAGTAGTCGCCTGTTTTTGGAGAAAAAAAGTAGATGGTGTTGCGTAGATAATCCTTGGGAAATTAAAAGAATGCTATAATTCCAAAAGATTATCTGGGGTTCAGAAGCCGTAGAAAGTTTTCTATATCAAGGGTATGGTAGTTTTTGACGAAATATTGGTATTCTGAAGAGTATTCCTCGATAGTGAAGTCAACTTTAAGATTGTTTGAAAACTCGACGTGCATATGCACATTTTTTGAAACATTAACCACTTTGCTTTAATTGAACCACCGATGCTCCGAAAGATTATCGAAAGTATCCCATTCGGATTCCGATGGAAATTTCCTGGATTTCGTATATAAAACATTGCTATCAAATTATTAGAATCCATGCAGCACGCAATTAAAATCTTATTTCACAATTTTAGTATACTGCATAAACATTCCTTTTGAATCTTCACTCTACAGTGATTTTGATGTGCCTATCAAGAGGTTTTTTTTTATGTGTGTGTGTGTATCTTCAATCTAACTCCCACTGTCTGGCAGTGGTATTATGGAAGAAAGCTAACTGTAATAAAGTCAGCTTTAGCCCGGGAGTTAGAAGGTGTTAGCTCTATCGCAGCTCCAGTGACCCATTTCAGACTGCCTGGTAACTCAAGTCCAGTCCGAGGCCACTTTCACTTACAATAAGCTCCGCCTGTTTATGCTACCATTATCAATTGGATAATGGATACATAAACAAACTTCCAGATTTTTTAATCCAGCGCGTATTTAGTTTTGGAATCATATAAAAACATATTGAAACAATGTCACCAAATTGATCCAATTCCGGTTCAATGAACTGAGGATACGATGATCATTTCTAGTGTCCACAAACAATTCACTTCACAATTGCAGATCTATTCTGAGCAATGTATGTATGAAAATATAGACATCAGCCATATCTATTTGTTGCGGGAACGACTCAAGAGGTTTTTTTTTATGTACCTCAATAATTTCCAACAATGCAGTTGCGATTTATTCACTTGAAAAGTAACTCAACAATCAAGACTTGTTCACTTGGGAGACTTTTACTCTCTCAACTTTGCTTTACAATATTTATTTGCAATAGATCCTCTGAACGAAAAATCGTTAAGTTAAAAGCAATTGTTATTTTTGGATTGGACGTATCATCGTATATAATCATATCTTTTGTTAAATTGAAAGATATCAACCCATTCACTGCTGCTTAAACAATGCAATCTACAAGTAATGAATGATTGACATCTGACACTGTTACTCACTTCAGTTTCGGCAGTTCGCAAAACACCCACTCCGATACATCCTCGATGCGTACCTCTCGATGTGTGCTACTGAGATCACTTTTGTTGCCAACAATCACCATTGGGACGTCCTGGAAGTCGGCTCGTTGTTCTCGGATTTCTTCAAAGCACTGCTTCACACATCCCAGACTCAGCTCGGACGTACTTGCGTAAACCAGCAGGAAAGCGTGGGCGGTCGCAATCGATAGTCTCCGCATGGCCGGAAACTGCATCTCACCAGACGTGTCTAGTATGTCAACCTGTTTTTTCGCAGTCCAATCAGCGCAGAGTAGAAAAGAGAAAGCAGAATATTAGAATCAGGAATTACGAACCTTACCTGAGAAAAAACAGAACTATCCACCCAGCGATTGTGATGCATTTCAAAAGCTTTTTAAAAGGTAATGATTAAGGTATGAGCGATGTGTTGGTAACTTGTACATAATTTTGGTCACATAATGAATAAACAAATATTCGATAAATTGGATGTTTAGCTTAGTCAGGTCTAGTCTACGTATACAATGACGAGCTCGGTGGTCAACGCGTGGAAACGTGAGATAGGAACTTGTCGGGACTAGAGCTGTATAGGACGCTCCTTTCTTGATGCCAATCCGAAAATTTTCAGCCCTACCCAATTAACAAAACTTCCTTTCTGTGGTATTGTGGGGATGCAGAAGTATCCTCAAGAGGTAATCAAGCCCAGAGCTGCAAGCCTCTCTAATAAAAACATAAAATAGGTATCATCAATATCTAGTAACTACACACTTACATCCCCTTCTTTCCCAACTGATTGTAAGGACTTGGCCGGTGCCGTTATTGATCTACATTTATGAGCTGCTGAAACGTGTATTTCGAGAAGAGATGATAAATCCCAAACACTATTCACTTGGCTCATAGTGCAATATAGACCAGTTCTGATCAATCAGTGTTCTTGAACACTAAATGTATGTAAAGACTTGCTTCAAAATCGAACTAAAGATAGATGGCCCAAAGGTACATGGTGTTATATACCAATGGACTCAGCTCGACAAATTTAAGTGATGCCTGTATGTGTGTCTGTAAAAATGCGACACTTTTTCTCAAATTAGGGGAACTATTCCGTTTTCTATCTAAATCAACGTGTTGTGCGATGGAAAACAACTAAAATAATACAAAATTTGTTATTAAACAGTACGAAGTAATCACTCGTTGTGTTACAAGTTTTTCGAATTCAAATTCTATTCGACCCCATAACAGAGAAATCAATCGATTTCTTGAGGATATGCTCTTCATTTTAATTAAAGTGTTATAATCTTGTAATGCCAATCGAGCATTTTTTCCTTCATCTGTGTCTCAGAATGTATGTAATTATGACAGATATTGTTATTTATAACAAATATTGATATAATTATGATGTGTTTTTTGTGATTTTTATGACTAGCTGTTCGGGCAGCTTTTTTTTAACTATCATTTATTTGGAAGGCTCATTAGCCGTAAAGCGTTATGGAGCCGGAAATTCGGGAAGCTTTCTGACATACTTAATGAAATTCTTCTAAAAGTTTTTCCTGGGAATTTTACAAAAGTTTTAATACTTTCAGGACTTACTTCTAGAAATAATCCAAAAATACTTTCAAGACTTGCTTCTAGAAATAATCCAAGAATTCTTCCTGCAATTCATGCAGAAGCTGCTCCTGGGAATCGTTTAGGAGTTAAGCTAGCAACTTTTTCAAAAGTTTCATCCTCCTGAAGATACTCCTGAAATTCAACGAAGAGTTCTTTCTGAAAACCTTCCTGAAGTTCCTTCCAAAAATCCTTCATGAGTTTTCCGGATATTATAAGAGAAATTCTTCTAGGAGACTCATCAGAAAGTAACATAGCTCTGGTCTGGTACTTTCGAATGAATTTCTGAATGAATTCCTGAAGGAACTTAAAAAGGAACTCCTGGAGAAACTTCCTTCAGGAATTCCGAGAGAATCCTCCTTTAAAACTTTTCTGAAAGTTAGTTTCGACAGAGATTCATCCCTTTACCATATGCAGGTGCGCATTAGAGGACATGGCGAAGAAATTTGTTAGACCTTAAAAACGAATCTCTGGAGAAACTTCCGAAACAATTCCTAGAGAAATTTGAAACGGAATTCCAGGCGAAACTTCCGAAGGAATTCCTGAAAAAAATTCAAATGAGATTTTTGAAGAACTTTTGAAGAAACTCCTAGAGAAACGATCTAATGGAAGAACATAAGGAATCTCTGAAGGAGCTTCTGAATGATTTCCTAGAAGACTTCTGAAGCAATTTTAGGAGGAACTCAAAAAGAATTTCCAGGAGCATCTTCTGAAGAAATTTTTAAAGAAACTTTTTGGGAAATCTTCCGAAGGAATTCCTGTAGGAGCTTTCGAAAAAAAAGTTTCGAAAAGCTTTTGAGAGTTTTCCTGGGATAACTTCTGAAGGAATTTCTGGGAGAACTTCCGGAGGAATTGCTGAAGAAAATTCCAAAGAAATACCTAGTGGAACTTCCGAAAAAAAAATCCTAGAGGACCTTCCGGAAAAATCGTGGAAGCACTTCCAAAAGAATACTTGGAAGATTTTTGGAAGCAACTCCTGAAGGATCTGCCAAAGCAATTCCTGAAGGAACCTCTAAAGGAAATTCCTTGAAAATCTTGAATTTGCTTTGGAAGGAATTACGTCGTAAGTTTCTTAAAGATTTCCGTTGAAAATCCCTCCAGAAATTGCTTCGAAGGTTCCATGAATTCCTTAAGAAGTTCCTCCGGAAATTTCTTCAGAGGTTTCACCAGAATTTGCTTTGGAATTTCTTCCAAAAATTCCTTCGGAAGTTTCTACAGGAATTCCTTTGCATATTGCTCCAGGTAATCCCTCGGAAGTTCTTCGAGGTTCTTTTTTTCGAAAGAGAAATTCCTTAGGAAGTTCTTCAAGATTTTTTTTCGAAACATTTTGGTTTCATACTGGTTTTGTTACACTCTTGTAGAGTTAACTATGGTCTTCAAGAGCGTTATAAAACTTAAAAGGTTATTTGGGTATGAAAGTTCCTCCCAGAATTCTTCGGAAGTTCCGGAAGAAAAATGCCTCCCTGAAATTTCGACCAAAACATCGCTTTTGGCAAAAGCACATCTTTCAAAAAAGCATTTCCATTTTTAATTACAAACAGTGGTAAGTTATATATAATAATGCAATTATTGTAAATCTGTGGTTAGCAAAAGTGCGATTTTCATTGCCTTTTAAATGCACGGGAGAAGCATCACAGTTGCTAGTTGGATTGATATTAATTTATTAACTGATATCAAGCGGTAAAAACCTTGTGATGACCTTGTTGTACAGTCGGAGGCATAATCGTATGGTTGAATGAAAGTACTTACCTTTAACGTCACTGAGCCCAGGTCGTATTCTCGATTGTACAAATCCTCCACAGTTGGTCTGTACTTGTCTGAATAAGTTTTAAACAGAAAGCGTTTTATAATGCAGCTCTTTCCGACGCCGGCACCACCGAGGATCACCAGTCTTATTCGTTCAAAGTCAGACATTTTCATTTAGATTGCAGAAGAAGTGTGAGGAAACGTGCACTGAAGAACTTATTGTGAGCTACCCGTGCACAGAGCTGGCTCCGGCCACATATGGTTGCTGCCTGTTGCACTAATTCATTAACTTTTTGTTACTTCACCACCACTTTTTCTAGCTTTTCATGGTACGGCTCCACCTATTTAATTTTTCGACCGTTTATCTGATAAAAATGAAGTATTTCGTTCAGTTTAATTACATCAAATGAAAGACACATGCAACATACTCTCGGATTTGTGCTTTTCGTCTATTTTAAACACGATTTTTCTATGCAGTATGTGACAAGTAAACGAAGTAAACTTGTATTATCTCAAATGATTCTAGGATCTTGTTAACCCTATTACTAGCAATATTGATGGAAAAATTGTGAAATGTGTCATATGTAGTGTAAACCCCCAAATAAAATAACAAAATTAATGGTGGTTAATGGAATGTGTTTACTTACTAACGCTATACGACGCATATCCCTGATGGCAAGGCAAATGGTTCGCTGGCAACACCAAATCCGGACGAAAGGTGAAATGGAAATTTCATGCTTGATACATAATTACACTAGTTTCTGAAACTATTAAAGTTTTCCAATCCGATACGAAATTTCAATTATTTTTCCTGAAGTTCTAAGAACGATATTGATGTTAAGAAACACAACAACTGAATGGAGAAAAAGAATTTTCCCCAAGTTGATTGATAGGATAAAAGAAGGGGTTGAACTGTGGAAGAGGTATCTGCAGTACAGAAATATCACAAGTCGTTCGGGCCTGATGGTCAAGGTACCAAGTCCTGGCAGGATCCCTAATCTTGTTCTTGAACATGTGACACTGGCTGATCCGGATATGTTAAGAAGTTGCCTACAATGTTCACGACCAGTAGATGGTATCGGATTTATATCAGAGCTCGTTATTCTGTTACAGCTATTTTTTTATAACAGAAGTTGTTATAAAACATGTTTCATTAGTAGATAAAACAACAAAAATTGTAACAAAATTTCTTCTAGTTTTAACAAAAATATAACTAAATATGTTTTCAATTGAACAAAAATATAACTCGATGTGCTTACAAATTATGTTATTGAAAAGAACAAAGTAATTACTGGTTTTGTGACAACTATTGCTATTCATAATTATTATATCACATTGTGTAATAATCATGTTATGCCGATCATATAATATTATGTTCTTTATCCGGTACAGTGAAATTATAAAAAAAAATATTGCACATATTGTTATTTGTACATATACACATATAATGATATAATTATGATATAATTTTGTTATGACTAGCTGATCGGATTGTCTGGATGGAAGTGGCAGTAGCTGGTTTTACTGACAATGTCCAGGATATCCGTGGGAGATCCTTTGACGTAGCTGGCAGTTTTACCTACTCGGCTCGGTTTAATTTACCTACTCGGCCAAGCCGAGGTACATGCCTTAAGTAAGGCCTTAAGATCTATACCCGTAATCAGAGATCCATCGGCCTGTTTCTAAAGTGGTACATGCCCTAAGTGCCCTTGGAATATTTCCATGGTCATCCAAGAAAATCCTTAAGCTCCACACGCGTAGCTAAAAATTAATGGGCTTGTTTTAAAAGCGATACACGCCGTAGTACATTGAATATAATGCGACCTTCACATGTGTTCATGGTCATCCAAGAAAACCCTGGAGTAGGCTCGAATGTGATACATGTCATTTGTGATAAATTGCACAATGGATCCAGAGCCGGATCTAGTAAGATAAAAATATTTGCGCCCAAACTTTTATTTCAAAATATATGGTGTCTTTAGGAAAAAATCATATTTTTTACGATTTTTTTCAATGTAGTGACATTAGGATAGTACCCTTATTTCAGAAGTTCGCAATAACAACTTTTTGATAATTCCGTAGAGACTTGTGAAAGGTTCCACAACGTTGTAGAATGATTAATTTTGAGCAACTTGCTGAAGATACAATATTTCTCGCTTAACTTTTCAAAAGGACCTAAGTAACTTTTTTTTCATAATTTAATTTGAATACTGTAATCAAAAGCTTTCGTACTGGTCTATTGATCGCAACATTCAAATTAATTCTTGAAAAAAAGGAAAAAAAGATTTCTTTCTCTAATGGTTCCCAAGTTATGAGTATATTAAATAAATACGTAAGGGTGGTCCCTTAAAATCAGTTTTTTCTCATAACTTTTTATACATTTGTTTTTCGCAAAAAAAAAAATAATTCCGAGCACTTTTAGAACTTTTGGAGGCGCACATTTTTGCCAAAGAGCCATGAATCTATCTCTTATAACTGAAAACATATTTGAGATTTTCTTTGAAAAAAAAACATTTTCACCTTCTTCTCTTATACCAATTATACATAGAGGCTATATGTTCGCTCCTAAAACAAACGTTTATAGGAGTCCCGGAGACTTATAGTGTTTTATTTCAATCGACACACATCGCCGAAAGAGAGTCACTCATTTGAACATTTTTGGACACAAATTTCCCTAAATAATAAAAAATATCCATTAACAATTAAGATTTTTGCTGAGGGTGGCTGGGTTCGATTCCCGGTGCCGGTCTAGGCAATTTTCGGATTGGAAATTATCTCGGCTTCCCTGGGCATAAAAGTACCATCGTGTTAGCCTCATGATATACGAATGCAAAAATGGTAACCTGGCTTAGAAACCTCGCAGTTAATAACTGTGGAAGCGCTTAATGAACACTAAGCTGCGAGGCGGCTCTGTCCCAGTGTAGGGATGTAATGCCAATTAGAAGAAGAAGAAGAAGAAGAAGAAGAAGAACTTGCTTTCGGGAAACCTTTCTTATTGTATCCAATTGAAAATGGGTCGGATCAAACTATGGGATCGGAAGCTATGGCCGGCACTGGTCAGGTGACGGCACCCCGACGTAGCTTTTGACTGATATGGACATTTTGATACATGTCATGCATGTACTATATAACCACGTTCTTTTTGTGCCTACTACCGATCCAAACAGATGCCTATGTTTTGTTTAACAAAGAAAACATTGTTGCATCAAGTAAAAACCTACTCAGAAGATTTCCTTGATTATTTTGTGTTTCAATATTGATTGCTACCGTAGCGTTTGCAATTAAGCTTTTATTTTAATTTTTCAATCTGATTGCTAATTTTGGTTGTAGCCACCCAAACATGGTCGGTTATCGGCACCCCAGTTTCCAAGGGAGATATAAAAAAGACAGGAAAACCATCTTCGACCAGAGGTCGTACAGACTGAACACTCAAACACCTAGCATGAGACAACGGACAGGACACATAACACCGACCAGTGTAGAATTTTTCGGTCACGAAAAGTTTCCTACTTACCGGGTAGGAATCGAACCAGCACTCCATAGCGCATGCGTCTAGACGTTTGACATTGCTAATCATTCATTTCATTTATTTAGTCTACATCTAAATAGATAACACTGAATCAACAATTTGACGCCACAATACACGGTTCGAGGCCGCATCTCTCCATCCTTGGATACACCCCACGTCCCCATACGTCTCGTACCTGCCGGATCGGAAGCGAACACCATCTTTGCAGGGTTGCTGTCCGACATTCTTGCAACATGTCCTGTCCATCGAACCCTTCCGGCTTTAGCTACCTTCTGAATACTGGGTTCGCCGTAGAGTTGGGCGAGCTCGTGGTTCATTCTTCGCCGCCACACATCGTCTTATCGCACACCGCCAAAGATGGTCCTAAGCACCCGTCTCTCGAATACTCCGAGTGCTTGCAAGTCCTCCTCGAGCATTGTCCATGTTTCATGTCCGTAGAGGACAACCAGTCTTATTAGCGTCTTGTACATAACACATTTAGTGTGGTGGTGGATCTTTTTAGACCGGGCCCTGTCGCGCTCGGTTCCGCCCACAAGCATGTACTTTGTCTTTGACGCATTTACTACCAGTCCAACTTTTGTTGCTTCACGTTTCAGGCGGGTGTACAGTTCTGCCACCTTTGCAAATGTTCGGCCGACAATGTCCATGTCATTCGCGAAACAAATAAATTGACTGGATCTGTTGAAAATAGTACCCCGGCTGTTACACCCAGCTCTCCGCATGACACCTTCTAGCGCAATGTTGAACAACAGGCACGAAAGTCCATCACCTTGTCTTAGTCCCCGGCGCGATTCGAACAAACTGGAGTGTTCGCCCGAAATCTTCACACAGTTTTGCACACCATCCACCGTTGCTTTGATCAGTCTGGTAAGCTTCCCAGGGAAGCTGTTCTCGTCTGTAATTTTCCATAGCTCTACGCGGTCTATACATATCACAGCCGCCTTGAAATCAACGAACAGATGATGCGTTGGGACCTTTTTTTTGTGTCTTTATTAAGGAGACTTTCAGCCCGAGGCTGGCTCGTCTCCGCCGTTGGGACCTGGTATTCACGGCATTTTTGAAGGATTTGCCGTACAATAAAGATCTGGTCCGTTGTCGAGCGGCCGTCAACGAAGCCGGCTTGATAACTTCCCACGAACTCATTCACTAATGGTGACAGACGTCGGAAGATGATCTGGGATATCACTTTGTAGGCGGCATTAAGGATGATGATCGCTCAAAAGTTCTCACACTCCAGCTTGTCGCCTTTCTTGTAGATGGGGCTTATAACCCCTTCCTTCCACTCCTCCGGTAGCTGTTCAGTTTCCCAGATTCTGACTATCAATTTGTGCAGAAGATGGCCAGCTTTTCCGGGCCCATCCTGATGAGCTCAGCTGCGATACCATCCTTACCAGCTGCTTTATTTGTCTTTAGCTGTTGGATGGCATCCTTAACTTCCCTCAAGGGTGGGGCTGGTTGGCTTCCATCGTCCGCTGAACTGACGTAGTCATCTCCTCCGTTGCCTTGACTTTCACTGCCTGTACTCTCAGCGCCATTCAAATGTTCTTCGTAGTGCTGCTTCCACCTTTCGATCCCCACACGTTCGTCCGTCAAGATGCTCCCATCCTTATCCCTGCACATTTCGGCTCGCGGCATGAAGCCTTTGCGGGATGCGTGTACCGATGGGTGTACCGATACGGTGTTGGAAGTAGGTGCTGCGAATGGCCATATTCTTGGAGGCAGCGAAATATTGCTAATTGCTAATCGCACGGCCACGAAACCCATAAAATATCAAGACAAATCAAAGTAAAATGCCTATTTTCAGGTT
This sequence comes from Armigeres subalbatus, assembly GCF_024139115.2. Classification (NCBI taxonomy): domain Eukaryota; kingdom Metazoa; phylum Arthropoda; class Insecta; order Diptera; family Culicidae; genus Armigeres; species Armigeres subalbatus. The sequence goes on along the minus strand of NC_085140.1, from coordinate 216,695,857 downwards.
ATTGCCACCTTGTGAGCGAAAATAACAATTTTTGAGAGCTTAATTGAATAAGACAAAACGGCATAGAATCAACACCTAACAAAATTATTATTAAACATTTCTCGCTTAACTTTTGAAAAGGACCTATGTAACATATCATCCATTCTGAGAAAAACGAAGTAAAAGTTGAAAAAATGATTTTTAAATATGTATTAAATACAAACACATTTTTAAATTCCTGTTTCCTCTAGAACCAAGCAACACCATGTATTCTGCTGGCGCAATCGATATCATTCGATTTTATGTTAAATTTTCTACGTAAACATCAAAAACGTTAGATGGGACATTTTGATCATTTGTGCTGTACATTGGACATGTGACATTGGACGTTTCATATCGACTATTGTTACATTGGTTATTTTTAATTTTATTAGTGTTAATTAGTTTTGGCTTGGATAATAATTCGAAATTAGTAGAATCTCTCGTGCAAACAAATGATAGTGTCAGATTTATAGCCTTTTCAGATAACGATCACTAACGAGGTATTTGACGTGAGGGTATGTGATGTGAGGTATATGAAATGAAAATAAAATGAGCAATCTTTGACATCAAGATAGTCTATCATGTCATTAAGCTCGAAATCTGATCAGGCTATTAGCTTTTCTTGTGAAACAAAGTTGTACCCAAAGGTGGATCACTTCAAAAATAATTGTTCAATTGGAGCTATGTTATATGTTTGACTTTTTATGCCATTCGACTCAGCTCAACGAATAGGGTATCCAATCATGGTTTGAACCAAATGGCGGGTTTCAGATGAGTCGGCAAAATAAAGTTGATTTATTTTATTAAAGGGACATGTTAGAACTGCGATTTCTAGTTTATATGGAAGCTTAGTTTACTATCTTTCTAAAAATATCCTGGGTGCACATATTTATGCTTAGTTTTATTGAAAAAACTTAATAATTACATAACTTTGATTCGTACCATGGTTTGAACTACACTGTTCATGGTTTGAACTAAATTCGTACCATGGTTTGAACTACTGCAGCAGCCAGCAGCTCCTAAATATAATACTAATCACATGCATGAAACGTTGAGGAAATCTATAGAAAAGCAAATTTGTTTTACTATTCATCTTCTTGCATTAGATTAGTAACTCGAATCGTGTGAAAATCGTCTAAATTATCGATATGAAAATTGCGATTTTTTCGTATTGGAAATGTAAACAAAATGCTCCAGCTAGGCGCATGCAGCGCTCCTAGCGGACAGCAGCAGAACATGACTGCATTTACAAGTTCAAACCATGATCAGTTTTTACCTTGTATAAATGTTACTATTTTAACTATTTAAAACTGTTTCTCAATTTTATGATGATGTCAATCGATTACAGATAAAAGTAGCGTTCGTTTGGTATATTGATCTCACTCCTGTGTAATAAAATGCGTCCTTTACGAGCCTTTTGAAATTATGCCACTGGTGGGGGGGATTTAGCGCAAATTCAGGACGTTTTTAAATCGCTTTATTTTATTACTTAAACAATATGTACGAATGTTTAAATAAACTCTATCACTTCCAATATACCTAAATATGCCATTCATACTGTTTTAGGTTCATTCCCTGCCAATGAGATGGTAATTTCTACTGATTTCAAAATGGTTCAAACCATGATACGCTTTTCACTAGTTCAAACCATGATTGGATACCCTATGTTGGTGAAATTCCATAAATGTACAACATATAGAAAAACATTAGGCATCTTCTTCTATGGTCAACCGATGTTAGTGTTCTAAGGTTTTATTTTACGATTAGTTGAACAGTTACTTCTTAACAGTCGAACCAACCTGTTGCAAAAGAGTAAAATCAGCAGTGATTCAAATTCTTTGGGTTTGTCAGTTTGAATATGAATCTGAATTGGGATATGAATCATTTTGACATCAGCGGTTCTAAAGTCATTTTTTAAAACAGTTGAGTTTTAAAAGCCTCAAACTGTTATACCACTCAGTTCTATTTTCTGCAGATTTGAACCACAAATGAATCATGTACACCCGATTCTGTTTTTACACGGATTTTTTTTACACGGCCGTGTAAAAAAAATCCCATACAAAATTTTTACAAAGTTACTCCATTTTGCATGATTCGCCGAGAAACCATAAAACTTGTTTTACACGGATTTTCAAATTTTGAACTAAAACTTTTTACACGGAACGCATCCCCGTGTAAAAAAGAATCAGAATGTAATTCAAATAATTTCAAATTGTTTTGGCGTATGAATACGTCATTTTATATGCAATCCACTTTGCAACTTTGGCGCCTTTTTTTGCAGCAACATAATTTCATTTAATTAAGAAAAATAAACGACTAGAATACATAGCTATCCATATAACATAACTGTCATAACTGTCCCATGTATATAGGAAATCCCAGCAAACATGGGACAAATATTGGTATAACGGCAATATAGTATTCTTTCTTTGTTGAGTTCAAATAGTATACCTTATAAACTCCTTAATTGTTCAGGACTATGGATATATGTGACATCTAGGGGGAAAGATGCTACGTGGGCTTCAGCCCTTACTTCTCAACTGGAACTTTTATGCATTGCAGCGTAGTACTCATAATTCTACTACGACGTCTCTAATTAATTAATTACCATATTTGGCTAATTATCATGCATATCTGAATAGCTAATTTTAATGTGAGAATACCATTAGGGCCAAAATGAAGCCATTGTTTTCGATTACGATTAAATATCAATGGTAATTGCTAATTTATTAAACAGCTGAATAGTTGACTTACTTGAGTTTAGGTCATCATAGAAGCGATGTAGCATGAGGTGATAAATCAGACAATGAAGAATCTCCCTGGAAGCTGAGAGGCAACGCCCTGGCAAACGGGATTGATTCCATTCATATGCTAGTGATTCTTGCTATCATCATCACATTACATATGCCATCCAGGAAAACCTACATGTATGTAAAAGATGATGATACATGTATAAAGCATATGAGTATCATAATGAATAGCACACTAGTTGAGGAATACAATACTTACCAGTTGATTTAAAAACTAATTTTTATTAATTTCATACTTAAAAACACTTGCTAGTTTATATTTTAATTATAATTTGTCACTCGAACAAAACGACCAATGTACAATTTTGATTTGTTTTTGTTTTTGTTGTTACTTCAGACGTTTTACGACAGACAACTCAAACGTCTTATGTAACAGCATAACTTTTTTAATGCGATATTGTACATTGGACATTCAAATGAATTCCTATAGGTTTTATTAAATTCGATTGCCGCTGTTAATTTGGAATTTAGGGTAAATCTATCAACAGTGGACCATCTTGATTTGATTGCATTGTGAAAACTGATAATGAGGATTTTTTCTTAATGAAATTTCATCTATACATAATTATGTACTGTATAATTACTATAGACATTCTGCTAGAATGTATGCATTTGAACCATATTCTAGTATAAGTTATCTTTCAATCGCGATTAGCTGCAAGGCAAAATCAAACGGAGTTATTTCTAAGCACGAGCTTAGAATTTGTGTTTGTGAACAATTTTGGTTGTTCTTCATTTGGTGTGAGATTGATCTTGCAACTATAAGGGCCGATGCCAACGTATCGGTTTTTCAAGCTGCGTTGATGCAGCGCCCACGCAAGGTACCCAGCATCAAATGAAGTCGTTCACACGTACACGTGTGCATTACTCCATTTTATGACATCGGTCCAAACATGAAGAAACCCCGTTTTCAAAACAGAAAAATATAAGGGGCCTTTCACAAATAATGCAACGCTCTAGGGAGAGCGAGGGGGTCAGGCCGAGCGTTATGATTCATACAAAAAAAAATAAACCATACAATACAATACATACAAAAAATGTTTCGAGGGGGAGGGTGGTGGTCCAAAATCATCAAATTTAGCGTTACGTAATTTGTGAAAGAACCCTAATATGATGTATAATTCTAGATTGCTTTGAGAATAGGTCGTATGTGCAAAAGAGAGATTCTCTTTGATCGTGCTCTCTTTCGCTAATATATCGGCTAGTTTTGCATGTTTTGCTACATTTCCACTTCAGCATGATAGACAAAGCTATTGTCTTTGGTTATCTGCCAAAAAAATCGAAGTAAACTTTTGTATAGTTTTGTAATAATCGAAAGAGAATAGATCCAAAGAGAGACTCTCTTTTGCACATACGACCTATTCTCAAAGCACTCTAGAATTAAGCATGTAGCGTGTAGCATGGATTGAATACGTGTACTCTACTCACCCAAATGTAATTAATAGCAGTCGACAAAAAAGACCTATGTACAATTTTTCAGTTTCTTGATATTGAAGTTACATTGGACATTTTGCATGCGCTTGTAATAAAATGTCCGATGTAACAGTTGAATTCAGTTCTACAGAGCATACACATTGGTCATTTTATAAATGTTTAATTTTCCCAGCACATCATAAGAATTCTCGTATGGGTGTTCATGTGTTACAAAGATGAGTAAAAAAGCTATCATTTGCAATGTTTAACTCGATTTTTTCAAAATTGTTACTTAGGTCCTTTTGAAAAGTTAAGCGAGATTTCGGATAGATAAAATGAATTAAATTTCTTCACCAGGCAGTTATTAGCTTATGCCTATAGTCTTCCATTGGTATGCAAATATCACCCCTTTGTTCAATTGGGCGAAAGTTATGAACCAAGAACAAAAGGATGCCGACAACCAACCACCTTCCCCTATAGTAAAAATATGTTTTTGGCACTTAGACCGTTACAAATATTTAATCAAAATTATGTCCTACCGGCCTTTGAAAGATCAAGGGGGGATAAAAAAATAAATATAAAAATGAAAAAAAATCAAAAAACACCTCAGAAAGGAAATGTTTTGAAAATCCTCAAAATCACCCGAATTTTGTTGTTGCTGTTTTTCTTTTTAATATTTGTATCGGCCTCGTACTCATCCGATTTTTTTGCAACAAGTTCGAGAGCTTTTTTGACATTACAGGGTTTATCCACAATCTACATAACGCCGAAATTGAACATTTTTAAACCTCACCTAGCTTTTCACAACTTTGATCTCGTGCCTAAAAAAGACTTGCGTGTTCGCTTTGGAAAAGTTTGGTGACCTCAGAGAAGAAAATTGATTGACAGATCTTGACTCTATGGATCTCGTAGACTACCGCCGTCGGGGGGAAACAATGGGTCAAATGGGGATGATATGGGCCACTGTTGCAACTACATAGATTGCTTTTCAAAGAGATTTAATGTATCTGAGGACAAGAAAACTGAATTATAAGAGACCTTTTTGAACGATTTTGTTTTCCGACCCCCAGACTGTCGGTGACCCATTCTCACCCCCCAGGACGGCACCTAGAACCCATAACAACAACAAAAACTTATTGGAATGTAAACTTATACCTTGCTGCACTTCCACAGTAATTAACTGCGAGGTTCCTAAGCCAAGTTACCATTTTTGCATTTGTATATCATGAGGATAACACGATGATACTTTTATGCCCAGGGAAGTTGAGACAATTTCCAACCCATGAATTTCCTAGACCGGAACGGGAATCCAAACCAGCCACCCTAAGCATGGTCTTGCTTTGTAGCCGCGCATCCTACCGCACGACTAAGGAGGGCAACCTGTAGACTATCTGGAACCCATGAAAACAGATAATAATACTTCGCATGCAAGCATAAATTCTGTTCTGTACCTACTTCGTCTACAAAAAACTCTGAAACCGATTCAAATTTGCTTCATTCAAATGCTTGAAACTATTTTACGCTCCTAGTAGGGCTTAAAAAAGGGAGCGAGGTTTTTTAGCACACTCTCCAGGAGAGAATGTTAAAAGTTTCTATAAAATAGGTAATCAATGTATTGTATCATCCAGGGTGGTTACGCGGCTGGTACAATGCAGTCAATGGTAGATGAAGGAGCAATTCTCACCAGTCCATAGTATGAATTCATATGACAACCTTAGGGGAATTCTTTTGGGTGTTTGCAAATTGCCGTTTACCAGGATTTGACCTCTACATTTCACTCATTTTCCAATAGGTGAATTGATCTGGCTTTTTTCCGTAGGACTTCGTCTAGTTTTTTAAAGCAGTTCATTTATTTGGTAGGCCGCAATTCTCAAGTAGGATATTTATAACAATGTATATCATCTTATGTGTACAGTTAGTTGGGAGGAGACATAGACCATAATACTCGTGGTGACTGAAGGTTAAAAATTACTTAATACAGGACGGAGGGACTAGGGAGGTTATTTCAGCTGCTCATCCGGGCGTTTGACGATGAAAACGGTTTTGCGTGGCGTCGTGGTCGATTTTGGTTCGTCAGGGAGAATCTTCCGGATGGCCAGGGCTTCGTGGTACACAGTACAGAGAAACAGAATCGAACAAGAAATAAACTGAGAAATAGACAAATATAGGCATATAACTTTGATGTCAGCCAAGCTTCGTCTATTTGTGGAAGTTACAATCCAAATTTTATTTTAATTATTCATATATCCAGTTGCACTCGTTACATGTGGTAATGATGTTAATTCTTTAATAACATATAATGCTTAAGGGATCCTAGAACTTTGTCAAACAGATCGTTTTTCTAAATACAATGTATGAAGTATGAAAGCGAAATTTAAAAAAAAAATCACGGAATGTCATGACATTCTCTCTCACGCCGCCAATTTCAGGCTTAGATAAATGACCCAATACTAAAAATTATAGGATCCTTAGAGGGCTACATGTTTATATAAAAAAACAGAATTGTAAATATCTTGTGAAAAAAAATATTAGCAGACTCAGTCCATCGGTTCGGACGTACATTTCAATCCGGTGCACGTTTTAATTTTAACTTAATTTATTTTGCATGCGTAACCAGTGTTGTAAAATGTCATTTGCATTCGTTTGTATAATTTTCCCAGAACTTTTTTCAGAAGGTAGCTATCAATTCATGTTGTATGACGAACTTATAGCGGTTAAATGGGCCTACAACTTTGTCTAACGAGACTTTGCTGTAAATATGTAATCTGGGGCGTGGGAGGCAAAATGTCATTCAAATGACATTAGTCAAATGACACGTGACATTTTGGAGAGTTTTCACTCTCCAGCCTTTGATGTTATACTTAGAGCAATGTACCCTTGGACAAAAATATAACCCTACTCAAGCGTTATGAGTACATTCAAAATTATGGAAGAAATTTTGCTTCTGAAGAAAGTTATCAACAAATTAGTCAAATGACATGCAGATGACATTTTACAAGCCTGTGGGTAACAGTTCATTTTTGTTGGTGCGATGATTTCCATTCCACGGAGAGTAGACACGGGAGCTGAGAATATGCTGAACATTCAATCGATGAAGTCGAAAACGGTAAACCACCCACTTGGATGGTTTCTGAAACTGTTGGTCAACTACAAATTAAGGCATCGGTAGCAGTCTCAATGTAACGTCTTCAGCAATTGTCAAGCCGCCATTGACGGCGACGGCAGCAGTCAAGTGAAATTTTATACAAAAGAGATGGTTGAATTGAAAGTAACAAGACAGTTAATACTGATATTTTTAGTAAAATCCATTTCAATATCCACGTAGTTAGTACAGACACACAAACTATAATTACATACAGCTACGTAGTCCTACGTCACCTTTACGTACAACCCGATTGGTGAACCCAACGAGTTTGTGTCTGACGATACTAACGATTAAATTCCTCAATCTAGAACTTGAATCAGTAATTGTCATATATCATTCTACAAAACTGCCGAGGATTACGATAAGGGAAATTGCAGTAATATGTCATATTGGCACATTTATTGGTTTATTGCACACGTCCGTATCCGGATAGGTTTCGGTCTTTATCAACCCGGCACAACCGGTAGCCAATATGTACGATAAATTATCACGCCATTTGTTAAACACGTGGCCAAACGGTTTCCACTGCGAGCATGAACGGTGCGCGGTTTGACAGCCAGCACTCTATCTAGGGCGTGAAAGTGTTTATGTTGCTACACTTTCGTCCCTACCCGAGTTTTGTTCAGGTCATGTTGTGTAATCTTTGCACGCAACAGAAATCTGTTATCACGGGCAGTAGAGTAGACTGAGGTCCGATCGCCATTCCTTTATATCTATTAATTTGTATTTTCGAAGACACGGGCAAATAATATCTTATTTAGCCCGTGACTTGAAAGGTCCATAAAAGCAAGCGCAAACTTCTGAAGTGTCTGCTACGCCAATTGTGCGTCTACCGGTTTTGGGAACAAAAGTGTTTTACAGAAGACACAGAGGAGAACAATTCATTTGGCCCCATATCTACCCTACGTACAACTACCGTATAGCCGAGGGGTACAACCCCCTCCCAAGTTTCATTATACTGTTGCACACATACCGGACTGGCACAGGTGTTGCTGCACATTGCGCCTATCTAGACAATTTACCACGGTGCTTAAAAGGCATTAATAGCGGATTCTGTTCGATGTTGTTGCTGATTTTCCTGCCTCTTATCACAAATTAGTGGAGGGCAAAAGGCAGCAATGCATGTTAGTGGACATATCCATGGACATATTTTTATTGCATCCGACTGGCAGCAAGCGATTATCATCGTCCATTTAATCCAAGCCGTGCAGGAGGGAGCTGAACTTTGGCCCTTTGGCCTGGGTCAGCCAGCACACCAACATAGATACGCTCGATAGACTGGAAACGGGTGCTCCATCGACAACGATGAAGCCGAGAAGGAGCAAATGAGAAATATTTTATTCGCACGAACCTATTAAGGATCATGGCAGATATTTCCATGGCGGCATTTGCTGTGCACCCCAAAGAATCCTAGTTGTGGAAGGACTGAACAGAAGGAAAATATGACTATTATTAGAGTCATGTTGTGAATGTTTGAAGTATCGCATATCCGTTCGTCGATGGGTACCCACGGGCAAGCTTTTACATGAAAGCATTGGCGCTATGGATCCTTTTCCGTCTAGCCGAGCATGTGGGAATTGTACGCAGATGTTCAATAGGAAAGATAGATACGGCCGACAAAGAATTTATGGAAAGTTTAATGTGTGACCCATATGAAGCAAATCATTCAACAGAAGGAGTGTCTGAGCTCAAACACTCCAGTTTTATTTGCTTGGATGAGTGGCAGAAAACGAATCAATTTAGGGATATTATTTTTTACGCTGCCGTGCTTGAGTGCAGGGTAACCTCATTCAATGGTTCATGTTATTGTAGCGCTTAATCATTTGAAGTTCCATCATGATGTAACAGCTCAATGATTATAAATTAGCGTGTTGCTATTTTGGAAACAGCAACCGCATCTTATTCCTATGTACATTATGTACCGTCGTCGGGAATGACATAGGGTCAAATGGAGATGAGAATAGATCAGTGTTTTAACTACTTAGAATGCTTGTGAATGTGTCTTTATGATAGGGGCCATCCAGAAACCACATGGTCATATTTTTGAAGATTTTCAACCCCCCCTCCCCCCATGTGGCTTATCGTGGTCATTTGGCAGACCCCCCTCCCCCCCCTATGACCACGTGGTTTTTTTCAAGAACAAAAATTTAAAAAAAAAACTTATGTAACTAAAACATGTGGTTAATCCGATCAATTTTGAAGATGGACAGCATGGCAATTAAAATTTTCATGAATTCGAGCATTTTGATGACTGTAGGGTCATGGGTTCGAGTCTCATCGAAGGGAAAGTGGTTACCTCCAATACATTTTTCAAATCAATATCTTCCACATAACGTACATATTCACATATGAGTTTCCATAACATTGTAAATTAACGTCCAAGCCGGGTGGTTTAATCCCCGGAAATAGGCAATTAACTTTGATTGAACTGATTTTGATGATGTTATCATGTTGTAATCTGTATCAGGTATTAGGATATCTAGAACTCGCACACCTTCGATGCATAAGGATACGAAAAAATGTGGACTCGCGAATGTGTTATTAAAATTTCGAGAAAAAATTGTAATGGTTTAGAAATTTCCCAAAATATCCCTATATTATTAATTTATTTAAATTTTTTTTATTACTGATCTTTTTAAAAAATTGAAGTTCATCACTGAATATCCCTATAGATTCCTAAGAGTATTTGGGAACTTCCGAAGCTCTGGAGGTACTGGAAATTCTTAAGATATATCAACCTCAGCGAAGCATCTGAACTGAACTCTTACAACAAAATATTTATCAGAGAATTACAAAGTTAATATGTAATCTTAGATATGCAAATAAAACCTCCTACTGTTGTTTCCTTTGAGTAGCATTCCTGTAGAAATTCCAGTTTTGCTTTCAGAATCATCAAATTGGTTTACATTCCAATATTAACAGGTATTAACAGGTTTCAGTATAAATTAGAAAAAAAATCCAGCTTACTTTTTTTAACGGAATCTCTAAAGATTTTTTTTCAAAATCCTGGGCAACTTTAATGAATCTTCAAAGGAAATTCTTCTAAATTTCCAATGGAAATTTTTTTCGTTTTCCAAAAGAAATTCTTAGACATTTTCAGCAGTTTTTTAAATTTCCAAAACAAATTATTCGGAATATGCCAAAATATTTCCGATGGAAATTCCTAAGATTTTCCAGTAGAAAATCGAAAAAAGTTCATCTGAAACAACAATAATGAATTTCCCGAGGAAATTCCGATGTTTTTACAAGTGAAAATAACGAAAAAATTGTACTTTTGAAGGAATTCCTTAAAAAATTAAATCAAAATTTTAAAGATTTTCTGATGTGAAAATTCCTTAAAATTTCTAAATCATTTCCTATGCATCTTTACATGGTAAAGATTTAAAGCTGAACCTACAAAGAAATCAAAATGACTTCCCGAAGAAGAATGAATTCCCGAAGCAATTTTGGAAGAATTTATGGTACAAATTTAAAAAAAAACAAAAATCTCGAGAATTCTAAACATTTATTTTTTGAAAATCCAAAGGTTTTTTTTGAAGATAATCCATAGACTCTTCCATGGAAATTCTAAATAATGCCTCGAAAAAAAAAATACTTGGAAAATTTTAAAAAATGTGATAGAATTCACAAAGAGCGTAAAAAAGTATTCCGAAAAAAATTCATTTCAAAATTCCAAATTTGAAAAAAAATCAACGGAAATATCAAAGTGTTTCATGTGGCATTGGCTGTTTAATATCTTTCGGAAATTCAGAAGAGTTTTTATTGAAAAATTTAGAAGTCTTCTTCTTCTTCTATGGCTCTATATTCCAACTGGAAGTTGGTCTGCTTTTCAACTTAGTATATTCTATTAGCATTTCCTTTGTTATAAATTGAAAGCTTTTATATGCCAGCCATTGCACGATTATATATCTTGTGTAGCTAGTACGATGGATACACTATACCTAGGATGTCGAGAATGTTTCCCACCCGAACACATCCTAGACAGGAACGAGAATCGAACTCGTCATCTCCGGGTTGGCAACCCTACGCCTTTGCTCATGAAGCTAACTGGAGACTGAACATTTTTAAGTGCACTCCTCAAAATGTTCGAAAAACTTCTTTTGGAAATAAAGAAGAATTTCTGGTGAAGATTCGAAAGAACTTGTCGTAGAAAATTTCATTAGAATGTAAAAAAAAATATATGAAAATTTGAACATTTTTTTTCCACCGTAAATTATATGTATTTCCCACGGGACTATTTTGAATTTTCAGACAGAATTCACATGGATTTTTTTTCAGCAATTCATTCAGATTTCATTTTTTTTCGCAATTTACACTGGAGATGTTTTGTTTTTTTTTTCATTAACAATTTGTAGCAAAATTTCCAAGCTAAATTGTTCAGACTGAACTGTTCAAAAATCATTCTGAATGCCAGCACTTTATCAGGATTATATTAAGTAATGTCAAAGTTTTTACAGCAAATTTCTTTACTGGATTTTTCCTGAATCTTCTCTTCTTTCTTCTTCTTCTTCATTGGCATTACATCCCCCACTGGGACATTGCCGCCTCGCAGCTTAGTGTTCACTAAGCACTTCCACAGTTATTAACTGCGAGGTTTCTAAGCCAAGTTACCATTTTTGCATTCGTATATCATGAGGCTAACACGATGATACTTTTATGCCCAGGGAAGTCGAGACAATTTCCAATCCGAAAATTGCCTAGACCGGCACCGGGAATCGAACCCAGCTACCCTCAGCATGGTCTTGCTTTGTAGCCGCGTGTCTTACCGCACGGCTAAGGAGGGCCCCAAATTTTCCTGAATATCCACAAGAAATTCTTTTGAAGTTTCTTGGATTATTGTAAAAACATGAATATTTTTCAAATTTGTAGCTGCAGTCCGCTGATGCAAAAGTGTCGGCGGCGTGATGCCAAAAACCATCTGCGGCGGTGGCGTGGCGTGGCGGATTTTTTTTATATTTTCCCATTTTTCCTTTCCAAATTTTTGTTGTGGAAATTGAGACTGAATCGCAACCTGTTTTTTCGTTTATTTTTTTATGGAAAAAGGATCTAAGGCTAAGATGGTCAAATAGCGCAGATATGCATCGGCGTTACGACCGACGCTGCGTTACCGGTTTTTCTCGATGCACACCTGCGTCTTTTTAACGCTGAGTTGAAAAGACGCTACGTGGGCATCGGCCCTAAGATGCGCTTTGCGTTTAATGATTAAATCATTAAATTTTAATGATTTGTATTTTTTACACCGCTATTGTTATTCACCAAAAGTTTTTCGTGTAAAAAAACCACGTGGTTGGAGAGCAACACCCCCCTCCCCCCATGTGGCTTATCGTGGTCATTTTCCAAACCACCCCCTCCCCCCATATATGACCACGTGGTTTCTGGACGGCCCCATACATATTGTAGAAAACTGTCTTTCATTTTTGTTGCATACACTATTTCCATGTATACTATTTGAAGTTATCTTTTGCCTGCTTTAATAAAGCGGAATTGATGGTTAGGTTTTTGAGTGTACTCTAATTCAATAAATGTTTCCCGACTAGAAGAGCATAACCAAAACTGAACACAATTTTAACATATTGTGATATTTATAACTTTTTGCCTTTCTCGAACAACAAAGTTGTACTGAAAGGTTATATGATTGCTCCAAAAAAGAACTTTTGATAGAAGGCCCGGAGACCCATAGTGTTATATACCGATCGACTCAGCTCGACGAACTGAGGTGATTTATGTGTTTGTATGTGTGTATTAGGGTGGCTCAAATTAGTATGGAAAAAACTTTTTTGAACTTTTTTGATGGGCCGCCCTCTTATTCGGCTCTATTTGATGCCCTGATACTCTGGACAAAATTTCAGCCAATTCGGTCAACGTTTGGGCGGTGCTAAACTCGTTGGAAGTTTATATGGAGAAATGTATGCAGAAACATCCAAAAACAGCGATTTGCAGTTGGACGGCACAATTTACGATCAAGAATCATGATACTCATTCAGATCTTGAAGAATTTAATACAGAATGTTATGCAAAAAACCGCGAGAAGATTAGAGTTTGCTCGGCTAAGTTATTAGCATTTCTCTGAAGTGGGGTTTGAGCAAATTTCGTTTCTTTTACCATTGAAAAGAAATAAATTCACCCCTTCAACACTCCAGTAAAATGCGAATATCTTTGTCTAATAAACTCTAATCTTCTCGCGGTTTTCAGCATAACATTCTGTATTTAATTCTACAAGAACTGAATGAGTATCATGATTCTAGATTGTAAATTGCGCCGTCCAACTGCAAATCGCTGTTTTTGGATGTTTCTGCATACATTTTTCCATATAAACTTCCAACGAGTTTAGCACCGCCCAAACGTTGACCGATTTGGCTGAAATTTTGTCCAGAGCATCAGGGCATCAAATAGAACCGAATAAAAGGGCGGCCCATCAAAAAATTAGTAAAAGTGTTTTTTGAGCCACCCTAGTGTGTATGTGTACAAATTTTGGAACTTAGCATTATCCGATTGACTAGCAACAAGTTGCATCCGACGGGGAACGCGGTCCCATTGTTTGCTATTGCTATTGGCCCGATCGGACATTGCATTTTGGAATTATTGAAAAATCATTTTGAGAAAAAATATTTTAAACTCTTTTTAGTGGAATGTATTCGACCGTTCAAGACGAGTTTAGTACTTTCCATTCAATTCCACTACGTTTTGTTAACTTTGCAGATACGTATTTCGACCTAAACTGTGACGTCGTTTTCAGTGTCTCGTTCTTGACTCGACTTAAGTCGGTATTATTGTTCAAATTGTTTTTTGAGTAAGGAATAAACTATTAAATATTATTTTTCTTTGTATTTTATTATTATTATAAAATCATAAATTTAATTTATTAAGGTAATTTAAAAATTAAATATTTTTAATATATTTTATAATAAAATGTTGTAAAATTATTTTATTTTGGTAAAGTAAGTAAGTTTAATTATATTTTATTTTACATGTAAGTTTTTGTGAGATAGATTTAGTTTTTTAATAAAATTTTATTTTATTATATTCTCACTTAAGTCGAGTCAAGTACAAGACACTGAAGACGACCTCACAGTTGAGGTCAAAATACGTATATGCAAAGATAACAAAACGCAGTGGAATTAAATGGAAAGTACTAAACTCATCTTGGACGGTTGAAAAGGAAAAAAGGAAAAAAAATAAAACCGAAATATTTTTTTCCAAGGATGATGGCAATGTATATTAATCGAAAACATGCAAGGAGCCATCCACAAAGTACGTCACGCTCGGGGAGGGGAGTTCAGAGCACCGAGACGATTCATACAAAAAGTAAAATGAGGGAAAAAGGGCGTACTTTATGGATCTTCCCCAAATGATCGAAAAATGGTGAGCTGTTCCCCTAAATCGCTTTTTTGATGTGATTTTTTCAATATATTTTAAAATACACGAGAAAGGCATCTGCTAGGTGGATTAATCTGGGTTTTTGATCGAATTTTGAACTTTAGTAGCCATTAGCTTCCAAATGTTGCAACAGGATTTTATCATAATATGAATGATTTAAAAAATGCTTAATACCGAATTTCCCAACAGTAGTCAATGAAAATAGATGTAGCAAAGTCTTCCAGCCATAGATATCACAACGCTGATATAATTTGAAAAGGACGTCAAATTTGTACTGTTCTTAGTTTCATGTACATGAAAAATATTCTTATTCAGACAAAAACAAAAATTTTTGATTGGTGACAAACAATCTGTACACATATCCCAACCTATAAAAATTTCCAACTACATAGTAAATAATATATTTTTATCTGATTCTGCTATAAATTTCTAACAAAATATGTTATTTTTATAATAAAAGTGTAACAAAATTTGATAGTTTGCTTCGAGTAGTGTAATTTTTTATATAAATTTAGATATTCTAACAACATCCTGCACCAAGTTTCTACTCTAGCTCATTATAAAAAAAAAACATAACTATAACTAAGATTAAAATTTTTGAGCAAGTTCACATCAACTGTTCAAATATGTTCCAACTTAAAAGATTTGCGACTGGACAAAATTATCAAAATATTTAGGTACAAATGCAAATAAGAAACTGATGAGAAGACTAGCATTTGCTGCTGTTGCCGTTCAACTCTGCTGCTTCTGTGGTATATTAATTATGATTTTATTACATTTTTGTTGCTACAATTTTAACGCATGATGAAAAGTTCAAAGCAGAACAACCTCCTGAAAACTTTTTGCCCCTGTAGCATTTCTCAGTGAGTGAGGGAGTGGGAAAAGAAATATAATGAAAACATACAAATACTTCTGCTGCAAAAGCGTTCCGTGATGTTCATATTACCCTCACTTGATGCCCGATACACATTTTGTGTACGTAACCTGCCCCATTAACTACGGCGCACAAACAGCTCAGAAACAACTTGACGAACTTTTTTTTCCGGGCAAGCACAGGGAATTATTACTCGCCTTCTCAGTTATACTGTTGTCCCAAGTCGTTGTGCGAAGCTGATGTGGAAACTTTGAGTATCCTACTAAATATTTACTAATGCTCCCATGAGCACTGGCCGGTCAACCCGAAATGATGTTTTTCATCAAATATTTCAAGTGCTGCAAGTTTTGTTTTATCTGTAGGTCCCCTGGTAGAATATTTTTAATAGACTTAGACAAAATTTATTCTCTGGCAATGAATACCTATTTTGCATTTTAAAGTAAACGAAGATGGCAGGTGTTTTGTCAACAGATTGGTTCTAGCTGGGGCCCTCCTTAGCCGTGCGGTAAGATGCGCGGCTACAAAGCAAGACCATGCTGAGGGTGGCTGGGTTCGATTCCCGGTGCCGGTCTAGATAATTTTCGGCTTGGAAATTGTCTCGACTTCCCTGGGCATAAAAGTATCATCGTGCTAGCCTCATGATATACGTATGCAGAAATGGTAACTTGGCTTAGAAACCTCGCGGTTAATAACTGTGGAAGTGCTTAATGAACACTAAGCTGCGAGGCGGCAATGTCCCAGTGGGGGATGTAATGCCAACGAAGATTGGTTCTAGCTCCATGGTTGGATTTGGGCTAAGGAAAAGCTTATCCTTCCCTTGTATCCTTCCTTATAATCAATCTGGAAGATATCTCTTTTTCTGAATCTAGTGAGCTGGTTGTTTGTAATCTCAGGTCGTTTCCATTTTTTTTCATTTGCGGTCCACTTGATTTTTTCCCCTGTAGAATGGAATTTGTTGCGAGCAAATTGGTTGAGGATAACTTTATGAAACGTTGGTTAATGCTTTTCTTATATTTTATGCACACACATACAAATAGATGGTCAGACATTTGCTCAGTTTGTCTAGTCGATTAGTATATAACACTTTGGTTTACGAGCCTTCTATAAAAAATCGTTTCGGAGTTTTTACTTAACTTTGTTATAGCTGTTATAGCTGTATAGTGTATAGCTATTGTACGAGAAAGGCAAAAAAGACAATTCGGGACCGATCTACGATTTGCTATGAGTTAGGGGAGAACAGTGCATAACGCGCCCCGAGGGAAAATGGCCTCACTGACAAAATCACTCTTATAATCTTTTCTAGGACATTTATGAACGAATATTACCATTACAATCCAATATTAGTTATTCATTATTTAGCTGCAATGGAAAAACTGAGCAAAATCCTTTTATTTTTACCTCCATTTAACGATTTGCGAATTATTTACCTCACTCGTAAGATTGTCGTTCAATCCATCAAGACAAAACAAACAACCATGCGTTTTCCATTATTTTACATGTAATTGAGTCACTTTACACCACCATTCGGGCGTTTTGCCTCTCCCTGGCCCATTTTTTTAAGCTCAATTATAAATGCACTAGAAAGTCATAGAAACAATAGAGGTAATAAACTATAGAGGACGCTTGTCGCTGTCGTCACTGGCGAAACATCTTTTGCTGGCGAGGATAGGGCACTAAATGTCAACAAAGGAAAAATCAGAACGTTTTGACAGTTAGGTACCCAACATGTTTGGGGACGATAACAAAGGGAACCGCAGCGACAATCGTCCTCTATAGTTTATTACCTCTATTATAGAAACCTTATTGTTTGGAATAAGAGATCATTGTGAAATGTAGCTAGTTTAGTAAATTTTGCATCTAAACGTTGCAATGGTTCGTTCGATACTCTTGTTTATATAGGTGAAAAAAAATCGAAAAAGCTTAAGGGTGCTTTTTGGACTGTTCTCCCCTATGTGAACTAGGCTACCCATTGCACAAAGTACAGATGTAACTCCCCCGAAGTATAACAAAAGCAATTTACCTTCTCAAGCAATTATCTCTCTTATGTCCTACCTCTTGCATAAATTATTAAAGAGCGAAAAGCTGGAAAAATCAGTCCACCGCAATGAAACGCTATGACATTTGTGAAACGTCGCCAACAACTAGACAATTCCTCGCTATCTACTTATAGCTTCCACCATCCAAGGTTTCCTCTTCATCGTTTACCTATCATTCGCGTTCTTAAGCATAAACGTCCATCTAGATGAAAAGCTTTTCTTTCCATATGGAACAGGAGAATGTATGTATGACGTGAAATCAAATGTGCATAGCTAAACGGCGAGATTAGGACATGGGTACTTAATCAAGTGTCTTGAAGCAGACACAATTCAACCTGTCACTTTGTTCAACTGGCTGAAGGCCTGAATATATGCTTCTGATAGGCTGTTAGCGAAACCTACAGCACGGTTTACGCTACGTTGAGAAATGATGTGCCAAGAGAAGAGTGTAGTTCTATGATTCGACTATGTAGGTACTTGTTATATGGGAACTGAAAAAAAAACATCTGGCGATGACGGTGCTTAACTAAGCGTGACAAACATTTGCAAGTAATGATAAAACCCTATCTCGATCAGTTTTGGCGAAAAGGTAAAAAAAATATCACAGTTTTGATTTGACGCTATGACACAACCCTAGATTTCGTTAGCCCGACTGTTCCCGAATAACATTACCCTGAATGATTCTTATGCCATTACCCTGAATAAGACACTATTACAAATAAGACACAACGCGAAATTCGGTTAAACTCCACTTCCACGAATTCATTTACCCTGAACCCCACTATCTCAAATGCCATTACGCCGAATAGAACAGTGCCTTTGAAATTGAAAGCCATTACTCCGAATGGGACTATCCCGAAACAACCCACTGAAGCCAGATGTTTGAAAATGTGTGTATGGTTTGCACTGAACCTGTACATATATTTGGTGAGATCTGTTTCAAAACGTAATATGACTGGTGTGTTTAAAGCTGGCCTGGTGAGCAAAGGCGAAGATTGCTAATTAGGAAACGGCGAGCTCGATTCTCAGTCCAGCATTCGGGAAACATTCTCTGCTATTAACCAAACAAGATACATCCCTAGTAACATTTTGGTCTTATGCTGGTTTTATAACACTCTTGTAGAGTAAACTATTGGGCCCTCCATAGCCCAGCGGTAAGATGCGCGGCCATAAATCAAAACCATGCTGAGGGTTCGATTCCCAGTGCTGTTGTAGGCAATTTTTGGGTTTGAAATTGTTTCCAGATTTCTGGACATACAAGTATCATTGTGTGAGCCTCATGATATACGAATGCAAAAGTGGTAACTTGACTTATAAAACTTGCGATTAATAGCTGTGGAAGTGCTGAATGCGAGATGGGAATGTCCCAGACAGGGATGTAATGCCAGTAAAAGATGAATATAAAACTATGGCGTTATAAAACAGAAAATGTTACTTGAGATGTATTTGACCATGAACTATGAAACGATTCAATCTCTCTCTTTACATTTTGTAAAAATGACGTTAACAAGTTTTTATAGAGGAATGAAGGCAAATTTGCAAACAGACACCTGAAATTAACACTCAGGGAATTGACATATGGCCGACCCGCTAAACCCACCCAAGTATCGAAAGGTTACTTGAATTACCCTCTCTACTAATTCCCTGGTTCCCCCAGGAACTACTTCCCAGCACTTCTTCTAAGGGATAGGCAGTACTTCATGTACTCAGTCATTCGCGCTCACACAGGCACTCATCCCGTATGAGACTTACTTGGGTGCTCACTTCTAACATACCACGTGACGCTGACTTGGATGCTACGCTACGACCCTCCTACCTCGGCAAGTGCAGTCCATACTAACACCTGTGCGCTCACTCTTCTGCCATGCCTCGTGGTGCGATTGCAACCCGCTGCGACACTCCTACCTCGACATGTGCAAACCTCTCATTAACTTCCTCGCGCTTAGCCTGCTTTCGCTTTAACTAACCAATCACAAGTTAGTCATGCTTGTTGACTGCTGCTCGACGCGCCAGATTCTCTGCAAGCTGCAGACTACAGATTGCAGTCGAACCTGCGTTTCACTTCTCCACCGCTTTTATTTTATTTATTTATTTTACACACATACGGACATACGAATAGTATTTCATCAACACCTGTGTAGACAGGTCAGCCGGGCTCTCCGCGTGCCCAAACCTGTGGAGGTACTGCCGGAAGCAGCCATGGCCTGACAGGATTGCATCAGATGGAAGTGTACTTCTCCATAGGGTCTCCCCACCCAGCGCGATATGTTAGGTTAGGTATCAGCCGGTGGGTCCACCTACATTTAGAAGAGTTATCCCACTCGCGCTGCCATCTGGCAACCGAAGACACCCTGATGCGCTAGCGGGCTCCTCTGGTGCCACGTAGCTCGCAACATTCCTTGTCTTCCCGGATTACCAGCCCGACCTTGCATCATGCTCGAAATCACGCAGGCTGCATCGTGTGATATCGTGCGGTTGGCACATACATAGCACTCTGAGACACATCAAACTAGCTTCCGCAGATAACTGGTTACCCCAGAGCTCTCGCCCAGGACGGGTCGCCGTACCTAAGAATAGATACGGCAACGCCTGCCAGTAGACTACGTCTACTGGCACACACATTGGAACTGATGGACATCATCCTCTATAATGCCGCGACAGCAGTCGAAGCCCTCTTGCATGCATAGTCGACATGACTGGCGAAGGTCGGCTTGTCGTCTATTACGACCCCTCCGCTTTGATGCGATCGCGACTTCACCAACGTGGATCTCTGCATGTTGAACCGACTTGCGATTGTTGTGAATAACCACCTTCGCCTTATGTTGAGCGAGCTCCAGGCCTCTAGCACTCATCCAATCCTCCACCGTGCTGATTGCGTGTGCTGCGTTCAGTTCTACCTCGGGAATTTACCCCCCGTAGAGGGAACTTTAGCAACCCCGTCATACATAAGGTTCCATAATACCGGGCCCAGTATTGAACCATGCGGAACTCCTGCGGTAATAGGAACGCTTCTCTGACCGGCATCGGTCTCGTATAATAGTACACGGTTCCGGAAATAGCTTTCCAAAATCCGGTACAGACCCATCGGCAGCCTAAGCCGGTATAACGAGAGAGCGATGGCATCCCAGCTTGCGCTGTTGAATGCTTTCTTCGCATCAAGTGTCACTAACGCACAGTATCGAATACCTCGCCTTTTAAGTTGGATCGCCATTTCGGCGGTTTTTACCACCGAGTTAATAGCGTCCAACGTGAGCTTACCCTTGCGAAAATCGAACTGTTTGCTTGACAGGCCTGTTCGTACCCTCGGAGTACGTGGTCAGCCTGTTGAGGATGATCCTCTCTAGCAACTTGCCCGTCGTGTCTATAAGACCAATTGGTCTATGCGCCATCAGGCCCTGGAGCTTTGTTCGTTACCAGGGATTTGGCCACCGCGAGTAACTCTTCGTTCGTCACCGGAGCCACCATTTCGGCCGCATCCATATTGCCTTGCGGTGCAGAAGGCCAGGGACTTGTGGCTCGGGACGGGAAGAGTACCTCGATAATCCTCGCCAACCTATCCGTGGACCGTTCGGGAGGGTGAAGAGCTCCCTTTGGTCTTGGCCATCACTATCCTGTAGGCGTCACTTCAAGGATTCGCGTTGGCTTCTTCGCATAAGTTGTCGAAACACGCTCTTGCATTGCTCTTGATGGCCTTGTTAAAGGCCAGTTTCGCAGCTTGAAACACTTCACGGCAGTCTGCTCTTTCATCCTCGGTGCGGGCACGCTGCATTCTTCGTCTAGCATTGAGTTAGGTTGATCGAAGGGCCACAATCTCGGCACTCCATCAGTATACCGGGCGTCTGCCATTTTTCGGCAGGGCTTTCCTCGGCATGGTGTCGTCGCAAGCGCGTGATAGGACAGCTACCAACGCATGCGCTTAAACCTTTAGTGTTGGCTTCCAGTCCCAGAGCCGCGGTGAAAACTTCTCTATCGAAGTGATTGGTTCTCTACCCACATATCTGACAAGGATCCCCGGACATCGGATGTTGCACATCATAGTTGATGTTAACGGGAATTGCTAGATGATCACTATGGGTGTAGCCCTCGTCCAGCTTCCTGTCCAAGTCTGGTGTCAGACCAGGACTAACAAACGATACGTCAATCCATAACTCGACCCCGTTTCTTCTGAACCACCATTGATTAGCACTGCGTTGAGCTTCGCTAGTGCCTCTAGTAATGCGTGGCACTAAGTTATAAAGAAGGCCAAGTTCTAGTTTGAATGTAGAGCCATTGATGAAGAGGAAGTAGACATATTGCTATAAAGGATGTACGTAATCAAATTGCATCACTTAGAACTACTCGTCAAAAATAAGTCTATCATAATTTGTTTAGGGACTGGAACACAACATGTAAGCTTGGTATTCGCATAACTATTTTACTGTAATTCGTTAAGAAGGCGAGGTGCAAAACGGGCCAGGTGGATCGATCAGGTTGAGGACGATTTGCGGACCCTCCGCAGACTGCGTGGTTGGCGAAGTGCAGCCATGGACCGAGCTGAATGGAGAAGACTTTTATGTATTGCACAGGTCACTCCGGCCTTAGTCTGGTAATAAATAAATAAAAGTAATTCGTTAATACATCCAAATGTTAGAACTTTTCCCAATGTCATACGAAACATTGTTTTGTGTAACATGCTCGCAAGGTGGTGGTAGAGGAGTTGAGTGTTGGATTTTTCAGCAAAATGTTCAAGCTGTTACGTCTGTTTGTCTGTGATATAGACATACATACATATATTCACAAACATCTTCTCTATTCACAGAAATGTACCGAATGTATCTTAAAAACAAGTATACTTTGTATACTGAACTAAACATATCGACAGATGCTTTCTGTTACGCTGTAATTTATCTGTGATTCATCAGTCAATACGAGCTGTAATAAAACAATGCTTCTTTCATCTGAAATGTTCTGCCTTTCATCAAACCATAAAATGTTGCAATGCAACAATAGCAAAGCACTGTGGCTATTAGACCTGCTGGATGGGTAGCAAAGGTGAAAATCAAGGTGAGCGGAGCACCCTCTGAGGATAAATAATACCACCAGCCAACCCGAGCGGTGAAAGTATGGAAAATAAAAAAGTTTCATCACGTTTCGCTCTGCTGATATTTGCTCTGGGCTGGGTAAATCAGGTTTTTCTTTGAGTAGCTAATCATGTATTTCCCCCGCTAGGTATTTGCGGGAAATAACAGAATTAAGCCACAGTGCTCCGATCGATAACTGCGAAATGAGAAATGTGGGATGTTCGATACGGTTTCGATAGCGTGAGTTTATATGACATTTACAAATCGAAACAGCTGCTGTGTGGCAATCTAATTTGTGAGCAGAACCATTTGTAAAAGTTTTCAGTTGAAAGCACGATGAACTTTGAACATTTCGTTTAGCGATATTGTAGCAAATTGGAAATTGTTGTGGGAACCAGGAGAGCAGTCAAAAACATAGAAATATGACTGCTCCCATCTGGTAAGTAAGCACTGGTAAGGCAGCTTCATGGCATAAAAGCAACATGAGACTTCCAGCATGCTGTCTTATCCATAGGACGATAATTTCCGAATGATATATTCATCGTGGAGCGCTCCAGAGGAACAGTCTGTTTCAGATTCGTGCACAGTAGTTGCTAAACTGAGGTGCTTTTCAAAAAATGAAAAATAAAAATGGAAATTCGCCTCAGGTTGGACATACGGGACACGTGGCACCAGACAGCAGGCAAACCCGCAAGTATAGCAGTGGACTTTTTTTTATGATTATAAAAAGTTGGCTAATTGAGGTGGGAATAGAATTAAAGCGCCACCGTACGAGTACTATGTTATGCCGCTAACCGCATGACCATTTTGCTACCAGATCTGTCGCCAAGTGGGGTTACTGTTTCAATTTATCAAATAGTTGCTTTTATTTTCGTCCTGTTAAAAGTATAGAACTGAAAAGCAGTTGATTTTATTTCTTATTTTTGTGATATTGTTTTTCTAGTATGTGTTCAAAAAGAACAAACGTTATTGGTGATTTGATCTTATGTTTTGAGAATTCTCAAAAACAACTCAAAATAACCTCATGTGCGACTAACAATACAAAAATTGAGTAAATAATACTTCTTCACTAAAACGATGATATCACCCGAATTGGGTATTAACTTTAATATTAATAACTGAAAAAATGCTTAAGGAGTACATACTTAGTTTAAAAGCAGACCCAGCTCCAGTGGGAATTTGAATCTATTGAAGAAGAAAAAGATCAAAAGTATCTTAATAGATTTCAGCGTTTAATGTGCATATTTCGACAATCGTGAATGATTCAAGTCATATTGTAAGATATGGTGCGACTCACACCACTCAACAAATTAGAGACCACTGTAGTTAGTAAAAGAATGATGTAGCTTTCACCAACTTTCTCGCCATGTACCACTTTGAGGAAACCAATGTTGGCACTCCAGCAAAAATTGTTTCCTCCTTGATACGGTTTTCTGACTGTGGCAAGTTGTGAACTTTTGTACACACAAAGACACCGAACAGAAGCCAAAAAAGAAAAAAAATCAAAAAGGCGTTCTTGGCACCGGAACTTGAAACCTCATGAATGCAATTAGAGTACAAAGCAGGAGGAAATTTAGAAACACTCTGCTGAGATTTGCACGAATTTTGCACTTCTACCTATTCCACAGAGATGAAATTCAAATAATCAAATAAACTGAACAAATTTACTCCAACCAATTTTCTCGGGTTTCACAGTATGTGATTGGTGGTTAGCAGATTTGATGAGTGCTGTGATTGGTTGTGGTAGTGCAACACAGGGGAAATTAATGAATTATTGGGGTTTCTATACTAGGAATATGTAAGTACTTGAAAGCTCTTTTTTCTCGGTGTTCAATCTGCCGGAAACTGTGGAAACATTACCCAACAAATGCAACTTGTTGCGAAAAAATTGCGTCCAAGGTCATCCTTGTGATGGTCCACGTGCCTATTTTTTAGGTTTCGAGTAGCGGAGTTCAATCGATGCAGTAAAATATGTAAACGTAGCTCAACAAACATTGAAATTTGATTGATTTTCAGAGCCGACGACATAAATTTTCAAGCTTTCTGACTCTCAATCACCAAATAAGAGTAAAGCAGATACAAATTTAGTAAAGTTGCTGGAAACCTTACCTGATTTAATTTGTGTTAGATTCTGAAGCACAACACGCAATGAAATCAGATCTTTGAAAAAATAAGTGACGATGCACAGACAATGCCACGGTTAGTGGCCATTTCCACAGTTTCTAATTGATAACCTGTCTATGCCTGCTATTACATTTTTATATGTATCTTATGTGGCAAATCGAGTAAGAAGGAAGTCGAGGCTTCCAACACGAAAGCTTCATAGTGGTCAGTAAAATTTAATACACTGCACCACTTTGCTCGTGATAGGAAAATGGAAAATTATTCATATCTGTACGTTCATCGTATGTCAAGATTATCCTTGATTACAGAGTTGATAAATGTTCGTAACGATTTGTTAATAATAAGAATCGCTACACGTAATTTTCTGCGTGTAATTGGGTACTTTTTTCATTAGCTTGGCACGGATTAGCAGAATCTTGACCTTTTAAAATACACTGATAATGCTTTTGGGAATAGGAATATACAAATCTGTTTCAAACTGTGTCATCCTTCATACAAATATGAGTTCGATGTATGTATACAGTAGAAGATAACGGCAAGCAATTAAAATAAAACCGAACGGGCTGGATTAGATATTGTAGGGATGTGGAAATTTAATATGCGGTGAACAGCGAAGAGCACAACTGACTTTTCCAGTGAAGTGTACTGCAGGCTACAAAAAGGCAAATCACACGCACAATGGGAAACGATTCCAACACGTTTCCAACCCATCATATTATCCCGCCGCTTTGTGTCAGCAGTGCAACGGCATTTTATCACGAACGCGGTATTGCTAACATTATATTATGCTGCATTTAGCTATCTTCTTCTTTCGTATCAAGTGCACTAAAGAGACAAAATTTCTTCATGAATGTAGCATGGTGCAAACGGGACTGTCAAGATCACCGTTTTCGTACCATTTATTTCTTAACTGAACTTGTTATTAGGCTTGTTAAATAGAAGCTATAGTAACAATAACATACATAAATATAAGTTTAGAAATAATCTATGTAAAAATCTAAAATTCTGTAAAGTGCAGTATGTTTTTAATGGGGAAATAGGCGTTACTATACCGACCAATCCATACATGTACGAGCATGCGACTTCTGGATTTGATAATAAAACCTATCCTTTACCAACTTTCCGTTATGGCGAAGTTTTCACAGATTTCATTTCGATATTTGTCAAACCCAACAGTAAATTATGCCACGAAGTAATGATGTGGTATTGCTGAGGTATCTATTTCATCATTTGTAATTGTATATTTGTTCCACTAAACTCAATTTAAATTTGTTCGCATCTACGAATATACTCTGATACAGCTTCTAAGCTTCGATGGTCTAGTACCGCTTTATAAAAAACAATAAGAAGACATTTGATACGCTAGAATAAATTTGTGTGGGAACTTTACTTATTACTGTATGGTGATCTTCAAAGCATTTACGATAGAAGTTTGGAGTCGCAAAATAGTCAAACAGCCATGTTGTAAAGCCTGGTGACTCACCAGTGGTGAGTTTGTTTTGCTACAATGGTTTAGGAAACCAATCGACAGGGGCTCAGAGAGAAATTATATAATTGCCAACATCCCCCACTGGGACATTGTCGCCTCGCAGTTCATTCACCACTTCCGCAGTTATTAACTGCGAGGTTTCTTAGCCAAGGTACCATTTTTGCATTCGTATATTATGAGGATAACACGATGATACTGCCTGCTATTCAACATCGCTTTGGAGGGAGTAATACGAAGGGCAGGGATTGACACGAGTGGTACGATTTTCACGAAGTCCGTTCAGCTACATCAGACTGAAAAGGGAAGCTAAACGGATTGGACTAGTCATCAACACGTCGAAGACGAAGTACATGATAGGAAGAGGCTCAAGAGAGGTCAATGTAAGCCACCCACCACGAGTTTCTATCGGTGGTGACGAAATCGAGGTGGTAGAAGAATTTCCAGGCTCACTGGTGACCGCCGATAACGATACCAGCAGAGAAATTCGGAGGCGCATAGTGACTGGAAATCGTACGTACTTTGGACTCCGTAAGACGCTCCGATCGAATAGAGTTCGCCGCCGTACCAAACTGACTATCTACAAAACGCTTATAAGACCGGTAGTTTTCTACGGACACGAGACCTGGACGATGCTCGTGAAGGACCAACGCGCACTGGGAGTTTTTGAAAGGAAAGTGTTGCGTATCATCTATGGTGGGGTGCAGATGGCGGACGGTACGTGGAGGAGGCGAATGAACCACGAGTTGCATCAGCTGTTGGGAGAACCATCCATCGTTCACACCGCGAAAATCGGAAGACTGTGGTGGGCCGGGCACGTAGCCAGAATGTCGGACAGTAATCCGGTGAAAATGGTTCTCGACAATGATCCGACGGGAACAAGAAGGCGTGGTGCACAGCGGGCAAGGTGGATCGATCAGGTGGAGGACGATTTGCGGACCCTCCGCAGACTGCGTTGGCGAAGTGCAGCCATGGACCGAGCTGAATGGAGAAGACTTTTATGTGCAGCACAGGCCACTCCGGCCTTAGTCTGATAGTAATAATACAATGATACTTTTATGCCCACGAAAATCGAGACAATTTCCAATCCGAAACCGGGAATCGAACCCAGCCACCCTCAGCATGGTCTTGCTTTATAGCCGCGCGTCTTACCGCTAGGCTAAGGAGGGCTCCTTGCTAACTTATCATCTCTATATACATACATTCACTATATGATGCTCCCTGACGAACCAAAATCGAGCACGACGCCACGCAAAACCGTTTTCAACGTCAAACGCCCGGATGAGCAGCTGAAATAACCAAAACCCAAACCCCTACCCCGTCCGTCCTGTATTAAGTAATTTTTAACCTTGAGTCGCCACGAGTATTATGGTCTATGTTCCTTCCCAACAAACTGCTAAGATAAGATGATATACCATGTAAAAATATCACACTTGAGAACTGCGGCTCCGCAAAGTGTCACACACGACTGAGCCTACCAAATAAATGAACTGGTTAAAAAAGAAAAAAAAGAGGAAGAAAACCCTGATTAATCCACCTAGCGGTAATGGTGCCTTTCTCGTGCAAATATAAAATAGTATTTTGGACATAACTTCCAAGCACATAGTCCGATCTGGGCAACACATAACTCTGCGTCGAAGTAAATCGGTTAAGGATAAGTGCCTGAAAAATGAACGACACTTTTGCTACATTTTTGGGTGGGTGCGCACAGATACACACACATACACACAGACATCACCTCAATTCGTCGAATTGAGTCGAACGGTATATAACTCTATGGGTCTCCGGGCCTTCGATAAAAAGTTTGTTTTTGGAGCGATCATATAGCCTTTACGTATACTTAGTATACGTGAAAGGCAAAAAAAAGAAGAAAGAAACAATAACCCAGGTAACCATTAGCACTTTATTTCGCCTTTTCGGCTATATAGGGCTATTATAGAGCCAGTAGAAAGTTTGTTAGCCCTGTGATAGCGTTATAGTCGCACGTACTGCTTATTTTAATGCTTACGGTTACTTGGGAACTCCTCCGTAGTAAAAAGGCAGAGCGAAAAATGGAAGAAGGTTGAAGGAAGGAGGGATAAGGAAGAAAGAAGGAAGAAATATAATGAAAGAAGTAGTAAGTAAGAAGGGTGAAAGTAGAAGTATTAAGGAAAAGGAAGATGAAAGAAAGGAACAGACAGAAGGAAGAAACTAGAAAGAAGGAACAAGAAAGAAGAAGAAAACAAGAAAAAGAAATACGAAGGCTGAAGGAAAAAGGAAAGAAGGAAAAATAATAAGGAAGAAATAAGAAGGAAAAAAAGAAGGAATAATATAGAATGACGAAGAAAGGGGGAAGCTGGAAGGAGAAAGAAGCATGAAGAAGGAAGAAAGAGGATGGATGAAAGAAAGAAAGAGGAAGAAGAATGAAGGAGGAAAGAAAAAGAAATTCTTTTTATCCCTTTCGACTTTTTGTCAGTTTCAAGCATTTGTACCTTTGACTTTTTGTCTTTGAACTTTTCGTCCCTTCGACCTTTTGTTTTTCGTTTCGACCCTTAGTCTCAAACTCGATGGTAGAATTTCATTCATTTATTCACCAATTTGACGTCTCAATACACGCTTCGAGGCCATATCCCTCCAACCTCGATTACATCCACGCTCGCCAAGATAGAGAGATATACTCCATTAAGAAAATTCCAATTGGGAGAGGATTCCGATTCAGCATTTTAACTTTTCCTCAAAGGCAAACGAGCGAAATTGAGACTGCTTTTCCGATTATGTTTTTATGCACTTGTATCAAGTTGCTATGAATGTTCATTATCAATCGGCGAATTTTGCAATCTTTGCTCATGAGCAATGGATCTATCAAGGTGACTCATTTTTCACTCATCGCATCAGCAGAAAAAATACCCGACCAACCATTCGAACCTTCTTCCAAGTTAACCTTCCTCAAAGTTTTAATACAAAATTAAATATTTTTATCGGTATTTCTGTGCACCAAATTATTTCCAAACATCATACAAATCTTTATTCTTTATGCAGGAGACCTGCCAAAATGGCACATAGGGAAGATCCATAAAGTACGTCACGCAAAAATCGGCGATTTTCGACCCCCCCTCCCCCCTTCGTCACACGTTTTGTAATAAACCTCTAAAATTTTTGTATGGATCGTCACGCTGCTCAGAACCCCCCCTCCCCCCTATAGGCGTGACGTACTTTGTGGACGGCCACATATCAGTACTCTTACTTAGAGGACTCTACCCGAAACAAATGCCTATCCCACCACGAATAATAAAAATCAAATTAATCCAGAGGACACTAGCGTGTATCAAGAACTTACATTAGGGGAAGGTGGGTAGACTTGATCCCCGGGGAGACTTGATCACCCCCTGATTTATCGAGAACTAAAGTAGTTTTGTGTTTGTTATTTTTTTTTTCTTTATGTGTTGAGTTATTTTTTTGTATTGACAACCTTATTTATTCTGCAGGGCGGTTTGTATGTTTTGACCTTCCCAATTTTTTTTTATTGGCCACGCAAAATTTGAACAATTTTTCATAACAATGACCAAATGCTTTCGTTTTTTCACAGCACAAAGCCATAAATATAATATTAATGATATAATGATATATATACTTCACGTAGAAGTAACACACACGAAATCATTAATTTAGTATAATATTAATGATCTGTACTGATGAAAATGTCAACATTCCATCAAAGTTTTAAGATATTTGGATTTGAAGTTATTGCCTCAATATGGGGACACATGATCTGATGGGGACACTTAGTCACCCATACTAAAATTTGACGAAAAAATTCAAAAAAATATAAATCTGTATTCAGGCTTCTAAGTTTTTGTAGATTTGACAGATTTGATGAAGTTTTGGCAGGAAACAATATTTATTGCGTAGATATCATAAAAAGGGGATCAAGTCTCCCCAAATTTTAAAATTGCAGAACCATTCGAAGACATAATACAGTTTAATAAAGACATAATAGAAGTTAAATTTTGAGGTTAAAAGTAAAATTGTTCTTAGTGACTAATTGTTTCCGTGATTCGTTTCATTTATTTAGTCTACATCTAAACAGATAACACTGAATCAACAATTTGACGCCACAATGCACGGTTCGAGGCCGCATCTCTCCATCCTCGGATACGCCCCACGCTCGGCAAGTCGTTTTGCACCTGGTCTGCCCATCTCGCTCGCTGCGCTCCACGCCGTCTCGTACCTGCCGGATCGGAAGCGAACACCATCTTTGCAGGGTTGCTGTCCGGCATTCTTGCAACATGTCCTACCCATCGTACACTTCCGGCTTTATCTACCTTCTGGATACTGGGTTCGCCGTAGAGTTGGGCGAGCTCATGGTTCATTCTTCGCCGCCACACACCGTCTTCTTGCACACCACCAAAGATGGTCCTAAGCACCTTAAATACTCCGAGTGCTTGCAAGTCCTCCTCGAGCATTGTCCATGTTTCATGTCCGTAGAGGACAACCGGTCTTATAAGCGTCTTGTACATGACACATTTGGTGCGGTGGCGAATCTTTTTCGACCGCAGTTTCTTCTGGAGCCCGTAGTAGGCCCGACTTCCACAGATGATGCGCCTTCGTATTTCACGACTAACTTTGTTGTCAGCCGTTAGCAAGGATCCGAGGTCCGGCTCCCGGCTCTCCGCATGACACCTTCTAGCGCAATGTTGAACAACAGGCACGAAAGTCCATCACCTTGTCTTAGTCCCCGGCGCGATTCAAACGAACTGGAGTGTTCTCCCGAAATCTTCACACAGTTTTGCACACCATCCACCGTTGCTTTGATCAGTGTGGTAAGCTTCTCAGGGAAGCTGTTCTCGTCCATAATTTTCCATAGCTCTACGCGGTCTATACTGTCGTATGCCGCCTTGAAATCAACGAACAGATGGTGCGTTGGGACCTGGTATTCACGGCATTTTTGAAGGATTTGCCGTACAGTAAAGATCTGATCCGTTGTCGAGCGGTCGTCAACGAAGCCGGCTTGATAGCTTCCCACGAACTCGTTCACTAATGGTGACAGACGACGGAAGATGATCTGGGATATCACTTTGTAGGCGGCATTAAGGATGGTGATCGCTCGAAAGTTCTCACACTCCAGTTTGTCGCCTTTCTTGTAGATGCGGCATATAACCCCTTCCTTCCACTCCTCCGGTAGCTGTTCGGTTTCCCAGATTCTGACTATCAGTTTGTGCAGGCAAGTGGCCAGCTTTTCCGGGGCCATCTTGATGAGCTCAGCTCCGATACCATCCTTACCAGCTGCTTTATTGGTCTTTAGTTGTTGAATGGCATCCTTAACTTCCCTCAAGGTGGGGGCTGGTTGGCTTCCATCGTCCGCTGAACTGACGTAGTCATCTCCTCCGCTGCCTTGACTTTCACTGCCTGTACTCTCAGCGCCATTCAGATGTTCCTCGTAGTGCTGCTTCCACCTTTCGATCACCACACGTTCGTCCGTCAAGATGCTCCCATCCATATCCCGGCACATTTCGGCTCGCGGCACGAAGCCTTTGCGGGATGCGTTGAGCTTCTGATAGAACTTGCGTGTATCTTGAGAACGGCACAGCTGTTCCATCTCCTCGTACTCCGCTTCTTCCAGGCGGCGTTTCTTCTCCTGAAAAAGGCGGGTCTACTGTCTCCGCTTCCGTCTATAACGTTCCACGTTCTGCCGGGTACCTTGCTGCAGCGCGACCGCCCGCACTGCGTCCTTCTCCTCCAGAATCTGTCTGCACTCTTCATCGAACCAATCGTTCCGTCGACTTCGACCCATATACCCGACGTTGTTCTCCGCTGCGTCGTTAATGGCTGCTTTGACTGTATTCCAGCAGTCCTCAAGAGGGGCCCCATCGAGCTCACCCTCTTCCGGCAACGCTGCCTCGAGATGCTGCGCGTATGTAGTGGCAACATCAGGTTGCTTCAGTTGTTCTAGGTTGTACCGCGGCGGTCGTCGGTACCGAACATTGTTGATGACGGATAGTTTTGGGCGCAGTTTAACCATCACCAGATAGTGTCAGAGTCGATGTTAGCGCCACGATATGTCCTGACGTCGATAATGTCGGAGAAGTGCCGTCCATCAATCAGAACGTGGTCGATTTGTGATTCTGTCTGCAGGGGTGATCTCCAGGTGTACCGACACGGAAGACTGTGTTGGAAGTAGGTGCTTCGAATGGCCATATTCTTGGAGGCAGCGAAATCAATTAGTCGTAGTCCGTTTTCGTGCGTCAGCCGGTGTACACTGAACTTCCCATAATAGTCGGTCTAAACTCTTCCTCTTGGCCAACCTGAGCGTTCAAATCTCCTATGATGATTTTGACGTCGTGGCTTGGGCAGCTATCTTACTCACGTTCCAGCTGCGCGTAGAATGCGTCCTTATCATCATCAGTGCTTCCGGAGTGTGGGCTATGGACGTTGATTATGCTGAAGTTGAAGAACCGGCCTTTGATCCTCAACCTGCACATTCTTTCATTGATCGGCCACCACCCGATCACGCGCCTTTGCATATCGCCCATCACTATGAAAGCTGTTCCCAGCTCGTGTGTGTTGCCGCAGCTCTGGTAGATGGTATGATTACCTCTAAACGTTCGCACCATTGATCCCTCCCAACAAACCTCCTGCAGCGCTACGATGCCGAATTCACGGTCCTTGAGCACATCGGCGAGTATGCGTGTGCTCCCGATGAAATTGAGAGATTTGCAGTTCCACGAACCGAGTTTCCAATTGTTAGTCCCTTTTCGTCGCAGTGGTCTTCACCGATGGTTCCGGTCCGTACAGTCCGTACTCTCTTGTTGATTATTCTTTGCGTAAGTTTTTTTTTGGCTGGCATACAGGGCCTGACACCAAAACCTTTAAATTTCCGGAGGATCATTTGTCCTTATTCTCGGTGGACTATGGTGCACAGTTCCACTGGCGCTCGGACGATGATCAGCCGCCCCTAACATGGAGAACAGACGCTCAATAGGATTTTCACCTCCGGAGAGAAGCAAACCTCCCTTCCCTGTTAGCATACGACCATAGTTCCCACCTCAGTTGGAGATCGGGTATTCCCTAAGGTTGCTCGTATCCCGGCCAGCACCGCGGAGAGGTAGGGATAGGAGTTGCTGGGTAAGAGGCTAAGGACCGCGAGATGGGGTCTATTTTATTCCTTCAGGTACGCGAAGTACCAATGGTACGCTTTACCCAGCATTTGCCGTGATTCGACTTTTGTTAATAATTCTTTATGAAATAGCGTCGATGGATGGATATTGACGGTTGATAAGAATACTTTTAAAGATATCTACGAAGAATTCTGCAGAAAATTGAAGAATTCGTTGGCCGGGTAGTCTCGGCTCTATCTGGTTTTGGGTATAATTTCCGAACAGCGTAAACAATTTTTTCATCTTCTCGGATAGTTTTAGTTCTATCAAGGCACTCCGATCAACGAAACCAGTTAGGCACGCATCTTACTGTCCTACAAACATAAGGGAGCAGTTTCGTTAGTTGTTCGCTAGATCATTTAAGTTTTCCTTTGTATGGGTTCTATCCCAGTACTTCATCTATGATAATGAGAAGCCGATAGCAATGGTGTGCGCACAGGAAGGTGAAGTTCACGATACACAAATCTCGAACGAGTTTTCCCCAAATCCGTCTCGTTTTGACTCTTCAAAAATGTGAAATGAGTTGGTCACACAATAAACTTGGACGGTGGCTATTTTCCATAGTTCCTAAAGGTTCTGGCTGAGCGTAGTTCAGAGGTGGCGATTTAAGTCGAGGCTTCCTGCCATATCACCATTCACTAAACGCAATGTAGGTGCGGAACCGGTTATGATGACATCGATCACGTAGTTTGGTAATGCACCGAAAATGACTCCTCCAAAAAGCAACTATTGAACACCTTTTTGCATACTATAGGCAGAACACTTTTAGCATTAGTAGGTGGTAAGATTATTGTATGAGAGTAGCATCACTTTCATCCGTTACCACAGATATTGATTTGGGACTAATCACTAACTCTTAGATGGAAGCAATGTAATCTCCAATAGTCGAGATCTGTCCTGGCGACCTTGCGAATGCTGAGGAAGGGGAAGGATGGTTTGTTTGACACCTACTTAAGAAAGATGCAGAGAACTCTACGACCTCTCATAGGTGCCACGGGAGGTTTTGGTTTGGTGTGGGAGGTTATAACAGTAGGAATCGTTTTGGTATAACGTGGAACACAGAATGAACTAAGATATAAATACAAAGTAGGAAAGGGACGAGCCTGGAATTGAACCCACGACCTCCTGCTTATAAGGCAGAAGCGGTAGCCACTAGACCACCGAGCTTGTCTTTACTATAGGCAGAACACCTTTGCTTTTCTTCATTCGTCAGATATCACGTTACGTCATTGTTACGTACCTCGATGTTTTGGCCTTCTAAATGCTCCATGACGAACTATAATTCGAGCTCGACGCCTCGCCTCGCCGTTCATGACGTTGAATCCTCCGATAAATCCCAGTTAAGTTCGACTTGAAATTACTCAGTTTTCTAACTTTGAGACACCACGAGTAGTTTGGCCAATGTCCCTCCCTTAGCAATACTGTTAATGATAAGATGATATCAACTATAATATAACTGTAATTTTCACATGATGCTCCGCAAAGTATCACACACAACTGAGCCTGTCAAATAAACGAACTGGCTGAAACAAACTCTCTCTCTGGTATTAACATCTGTTTTACGAGATGTGCTGAATAAGCGGGGTTATCCGTTTCAAATGGCAAGATCAAATGCAATTACGCTTGTATAAAAAAGCGCTCAGGCTTTCATCGATAAAATGTTTGGTAGGCGCATTAACAAGCTGGTTAAAAGCACCTTCTTAACCCTTTTGTTACCGACAGGGTACCCGGGTACCTTTTTTGGTTTCCACTGATTTTTAAGGGTTTTAAACATCGCAGGAAATTGAAACTCCGTGACATCTTCAAACTCGGCAAAATTTAGGTTTGGATGGCATCAAAATGGAAATCCAGAAAAAGGGGGCTTGGGGAAGGGCTTCTGAATATTTTTACCCCGTAACGTACCGACAGGGTACCTGGGTACCCACGTTTTGATATAACCATAACTTCGTCAGTTTTCAACCGATTTGGACGATTCCGTTTGCTATGGATTAAGAAATTCATCCTCTATCCGATCCATGTCACATAGGACCGATCCGGATTACCTGGTTACCGGAGTTCCGGATTTGCTAGACCATGTCTCAAAAATGGAGAAGTTGATCTTATAGAATCCAAATGATGATTTCTTGTATCCTGAGTTACCAGTTTCGCAGAAAATTCGAGGATTATGACTTCCCAACGTATTAGGACTACGTGATCATATGGACTCGGAACGGACATCCCGGAATAGGTTCCCGTGGGCCCTATAGTGGCCGCAAATTCATTCCTGGCAATATGGGTATCAAAATTCTTGAAATTGTTCCGGGAACATGTTATTCATATAGTTGAAACCATAGGATGGATATGAACCGGAACGGTCATTCTGGAACAGGTTCCCGGAGGGCCCGTAGTGGCCAAAAACTCATTTAGAATAAACCCTAGCAATATGGGTATCAACATTCTTGGAATTGTTCTGGAAACATATTTTCCATGTAGTTAAGACCATAGGATGGATATCAACCGGAACAGTCATTCTGGAATAGGTTCCCCGAGGGTCCGTAGGGGTCAAACACTCATTTAGAATAAACCCTGGCAATATGGGTATCAAAATTTTTGAAATTGTTCCGGGAACATGTTTTCCATGTACTTGAGACCATAGATTGGATATGCCCCGGAACGGTCATTGTGGAACAGGTTCCCGGAGGGCCTAAAGTGACCATTAATTCATTTGTTAGAAACCCTGGCAATATGGGTATCAAAATTCTTGGAATTGTTCCGGAAACATGTTTTCCGTGTAGTTGAGACCGGAGTGGTCATTTTGGAACAGGTTCCCGGAGGGCCTACAGTGACCATAAATTAATTTGGGAGAATCCCTGGCAATATGGGTATCAAAATTCTTGGAGTTGATCCGGAAACATGTTTTTCATGTAGTTGGGACCATAGAATGGATATCAACCAGAACGATCATTCTGGAACAAGTTCCCGGGAGGCTCGTAGGGGCCAAAAACTCATTTAAAATAAACCCTGGCAATATGGGTATTAAAACTCTTGGAATTGTTTCGGAAATATGTTATCCATAAAGTTGAAACCTTAGGATGGATATCAGCCAGAACAGTCATCCTAGAACAAGTTCCCGAAAGGCCTTTAGTGGCCACAAACTCATTTAGAAGACACCCTGGCATCAAAATTCTTGGAATATTTTCGGAAACATGTTTTTCCAAGAAGATGGGACTGATGTTGGGTCATCAGGCTGAATGGCTGTTAGGCCGAATGGTTATTGGGTCGAATGAGAAATGAGGAGTGAATAGTGAGAAGTGGAAAGTAAAAAGTGAAAAGTGAAAAGTGAAATGAGAGAAATGAGAAGAGAGAAGAGAGAAGTGAAAAGTTACACAGTGTTGACCCGATTTTGTCACTCCCCGATTTTATCTACCTCCGACTTTATCACATTTTCGACCCGATTTTATCACGTCCCGCTTTTGTCACGTTTTTGACCCATTTTGTCACCACAAAAAAAAATGAAAATTTTAGTCGTTCTTTTTATTTTTGTAAATTATTCAGCAAACACCAATGATACTTACAGCCCCTGTGATTCTTTATAAATCATTTCTGAGTACCTGTCAAGAATTTTTAAGTCTTTTTGACAAGAAATAACAGAAAAAGAAGATAGCAAGTGTTTCTTCTAAATGAGGGTCCCCTCGGGAACCTGTTTGGTAATGACCGGTCCATTGTCAAACCATCCTATGTCCTAATAACCCAGAAGATCATCCTTCCAAGACAATTTCATGAATTTTTAAACCCATCCATTGTCAAACCATCCTATGGTCCAATTACTTATCGGATCATGCTTCCGATACAATTTGATACCCACATTGCCAGGGTTTCTTCAAAATGAGTTTGTGGCCACTTTAGGCCCAACGGGAACCTGTTCCAGGATGACCGGTTCGTTGCCAAACCATCCAATGGCCCAATTACTTATCGGATCATGCTTTCGATACAATTTCATGAATTTTGATACCCATATTGCCAGGGTTTCTTCAGAATAAGTTTGTGGCCACTTTAGGCCCCACGGGAACCTGTTTCAGGATGATCGGTCCGTTGTCAAACCATCCAATGGTCCAATCACTTATCAGATCATGCTTCCGAAACAATTTCGTGAATTTTGATACCCATGTTGCCAGGGTTTCTTCAAAATGAGTTTCTGGCCACTTTAGGCCCCACGGGAACCTGTTTTAGGATGACCGGTCCGTTGTCAAACCATCCAATGGTCCAATTACTTATCAGATCATGCTTCCGAAACAATTTCATGAATTTTGATACCCATATTGCCAGGGTTTCTTCAAAATGAGTTTCTGGCCACTTTAGGCCCCACGGGAACCTGTTCCAGAATGACCGGTCCGTTGTCAAATCATCCAATGGTCCAATCACTTATCAGATCATGCTTCCGAAACAATTTCATGAATTTTGATACCCATATTGCCAGGGTTTCTTCAGAATAAGTTTGTGGCCACTTTAGGCCCCACGGGAACCTGTTTCAGGATGACCGGTCCGTTGTCAAACCATCCAATGGTCCAATCACTTATCAGATCATGCTTCCGAAACAATTTCATGAATTTTGATACCCATATTGCCAGGGTTTCTTCAGAATAAGTTTGTGGCCACTTTAGGCCCCACGGGAACCTGTTCCAGGATGACCGGTCCGTTGTCAAATCATCCAATGGTCCAATCACTTATCAGATCATGCTTCCGAAACAATTTCATGAATTTTGATACCCATATTGCCAGGGTTTCTTCAGAATAAGTTTGTGGCCACTTTAGGCCCCACGGGAACCTGTTTCAGTATGACCGGTCCGTTGTCAAACCATCCAATTACTTAGCAGATCATGCTTCCGGAACAATTTAATGAATTTTGATACCCATATTGCCAGGGTTTAGGCCCCACGGGAACCTGTTCCAGGATGACCGGTCCGTTGTCAAACCATCCAATTACTTATCAGATCATGCTTCCGAAACAATTTCATGAATTTTGATACCCATATTGCCAGGGTTTCTTCAGAATAAGTTTGTGGCCACTTTAGGCCCCACGGGAACCTGTTTC
Source organism: Armigeres subalbatus (assembly GCF_024139115.2). Taxonomy (NCBI): domain Eukaryota; kingdom Metazoa; phylum Arthropoda; class Insecta; order Diptera; family Culicidae; genus Armigeres; species Armigeres subalbatus. The sequence goes on along the minus strand of NC_085140.1, from coordinate 216,657,307 downwards.
AGGATGACCGGTCCGTTGTCAAACCATCCAATGGTCCAATTACTTATCAGATCATGCTTCCGAAACAATTTCATGAATTTTGATACCCATATTGCCAGGGTTTCTTCAGAATAAGTTTGTGGCCACTTTAGGCCCCACGGGAACCTGTTTCAGGATGATCGGTCCGTTGTCAAACCATCCAATGGTCCAATTACTTATCAAATCATGCTTCCGAAACAATTTCATGAATTTTGATACCCATATTGCCAGGGTTTCTTCAGAATAAGTTTGTGGCCACTTTAGGCCCCACGGGAACCTGTTTCAGTATGACCAGTCCGTTGTCAAACCATCCAATGGTCCAATTACTTAGCAGATCATGCTTCCGAAACAATTTCATGAATTTTGATACCCATATTGCCAGGGTTTCTTCAGAATAAGTTTGTGGCCACTTTAGGCCCCACGGGAACCTGTTCCAGGATGACCGGTCCGTTGTCAAATCATCCAATGGTCCAATCACTTATCAGATCATGCTTCCGAAACAATTTCATGAATTTTGATACCCATATTGCCAGGGTTTCTTCAGAATAAGTTTGTGGCCACTTTAGGCCCCACGGGAACCTGTTTCAGTATGACCGGTCCGTTGTCAAACCATCCAATGGTCCAATTACTTAGCAGATCATGCTTCCGAAACAATTTCATGAATTTTGATACCCATATTGCCAGGGTTTCTTCAAAATGAGTTTCTGGCCACTTTAGGCCCCACGGGAACCTGTTCCAGGATGACCGGTCCGTTGTCAAATCATCCAATGGTCCAATCACTTATCAGATCATGCTTCCGAAACAATTTCATGAATTTTGATACCCATATTGCCAGGGTTTCTTCAGAATAAGTTTGTGGCCAGTTTAGGCCCGACGGGAACCTGTTTCCGGAATAACCATTCCGGGATTAATTCATAAGATGGTTCATAAGATGGACGTAGCTAAGTTATATTCTTTAAATTTCCAACGAAGTTTATTTGTCATAACGCAAGATATCTTCATTTGGTTGAATATATATCTTCAATTTACACATACTTTGGGACTTGGCCCAGTTAATCCGGAATTCCGGTTGCCAGGTAATCCGAATCGGTTCTCTGTAACATGTATCGAGGGTAAGTTCCTGCATCCGTAGCAACCAAAATCGTCAAAATCGGTGAAAAACTGACAATGTTATGATCATTTTAAGTCCGTGGGTACCCGGGTACCCTGTCGGTAACGTAAGGGTGTTTTTTTGTCGGTAACAAAAGGGTTAATATTTGTTGAGGAAAACTCTTACCTTTGTTGAAACTTACGGTCATATGTCTTCCGTCATAGCAATATCTGGTGGTAAACTTATAAATGATTTTCGTGTACCAAAGGGACGCATAATTTTTTTTTTGACGCAGACAATTGCTTTGAAAATAAAATAAAACCCTAATCTGTAAGTGCAAGACTGGAATAACGATGCTTCCCAGCAACCCGGCAAAAACAAAAGAATGAAGGGTCACATACACAAACTTTCTAGCGAGGCATTTTATCTTCTGTTAATTTTACTTTTCTCACTTCCAACTTACCACACTTCGCTTCCAAAGACTGCTCGGCAAGTTTTATAACCTTACAATAGGCTATTTCTTGCTTTATGGATTATCTTTCCTTCTCGTACAACAAAGTTTTACCGAAAAGCCACCGTTTCACTGAAAAAACGTCCTCTCTATAGAAGCCTCGCATACCCATTGATTCAACTCGACAAACTGAGCAAATATCTGTCTGTCCGTGTGTATGCGTTTGCACAAAAGCTAAGAAAAACATGAGCCAAATTTGCATATAGTAATTATTGCCCAAATTTTTCGTTTGCAGAATTATTGGTGAAAATGATGCCACGAACCATATAAAATTGGTATCTTGGCTAAATGCGAGAAATACAGTATCACTACTCGCTGAATTAAGTTGGGTATTTAACATGTTATCACATTCCATCGGCGGTGATAGTTGTGAAGAAAGTCAAACGAACTGAATCTATGACGGACACTATTTTCTATTGATTTTTCTACGATAAAATGCATCAATTAAACGCAACTAACATCTTTTCAAAACCTAAAATTATTTTCTGAAGAGGTCATTACGATTAGCTTATAGGACACAAATATTACACATTAGCTAGAACTGCACTTTTCAACGGTGCATTTAGCATTTGGGTATTTTAATCAAAAAGAAAAACGGTGCAATATAACTTGGACAAACAATCACGATTCTAATGTTTTGACCGCTGTTGATCCATTGTGTACTGAATATATGGCGCCCCATACTACAAATCGCAAACCAGTAATAGACTAGAGAACAAATTTATGCATACTCAAAAAAGTTACAGCTATTAAACCTTTTCCGGGAAAGATAAAAATTACGACGTTATGCGCTATTCACCGGTACTGTCATGGGTTGCACAGTCAATCAACCCTTTTCATGTTAGTTCAACTTTTATGCTAATGAAGCACTGATAGAACATCATGCTTTATTGTGTTAGTTTATCCTCCAACCCCATGAAATAAAAATAATATTTATCTCAAACCCAAAAATAAAGCCAAAGCTTATGATAATGCTCTCCGCAACAGGTTTCTGAACGAGATTTTTTTACGGCGACGAAGGGATTTTCTTTTCGGACGACTGCTTCTGTACAATTAATTTGGCAGTGGAAGGTGTTTCAAAGTGGTTCATTCGGTGTTATCCAACTTTTTCTCATTAATTTCAATGAGATTATGAATTGGATCAAGATGAACAGGAAACACATCCTGTAATTTGAAATAAACGTTTAAATCATTCAAACAAATTTCAAGTGAATCAAAATTGTAATGTATTGTGAAATTTGATTCCGTTTTTGAACATAGGGCAATTCGGCAGGGATAGCAAAAACTGATATAACTTTCTCATCTTAGTTGCATTTATTGATAAAGACAGGATCACCGTCTTCGACCAGAGGTCGCAGACTGAATACACCTAGCATTAGGCAACGAACAGGACATTTACACAAGACCCAGTGAACAAGTGGAGAATTTTCTGCTTCACGAAAAGTTTTCTCCTTACTAGGGTGGGAATCGAACCCACACTTCACAGCACGCAAATGCGCTCAGACGACTGACGATGCTAAACACACGACCGTGAAGCCCACGATACATGTCAAGAAAAATTAACTCTTTCCCTAAATTTGTATATTTTTACACAGCAATTTATTTTGATTTCGGTTTTGCTGAACGTCCAGCAAATAATCGACATTGCTGAAAATACAGCTAAGTATGTACCTGTCATTTTCATGATTTTCATGGTTGCTGGAAGAACAGCAGAATAAATGTTGCTAGATTTACGGCTCGACAAAAACCAGCAAAATTTTGCTGGTTACCAGCGAAAAAAGATTGATCGGATAAGTAGTGGCTTGGGTTCTCGGGTCTCGCGATCGGAAGCCGGGCTATCATTGCCGGGTTGCGGCGATAATTCTGACTGAATTGCCCGTCTGATGGCGAAGATTGGACGCGTAAAGGCTTGGTTCTGTGGCAGCGATTGGAGGCCCGCAGATGGCGATGGAATATCGACTGTCGTTCGAGTGGGTGGCTTTGGCTGAATTCTCTGCTTGTGGGCGAAGAGATTTGGCTGGATCTAGTCCGTGTATGGCAAACGCGGACGTTCCGGTTCTTTTCTCACACGCGGTTTTCATTTCTTTCCTTCTTCCAGCGATTGTGGTTTCGATCCTTTTTCGATATTGGTTTCATCTCGACTGTCCCGGTTCTCACGTCATCCTCCTTCGTCTTGGCGCTTTCTCGTCTTTCCACAATTCCATGAATTTCATAATGTCGCCTCTTTTGAGGGATACACCTTTTTTTTTAATTTGAGCCATCGAGTAGATGTGGGTGAAGCGTTAGTCGTATACATACACTGCGAAGCCAGAATACTCACATAAATTGAAGATTTATATGTTTATTCATGTTTTTCTTATTATGGACCTTATAACAAGCTAAAGGGGCCCTCATTAGTCTAGCAATAAGACAAAGCAAGACCATGCTGGGTTCGATTCCTGATGCAATTTTCGGATTGGAAATTGTCTCGATTTCCCTTGGCTAGGCATAAAAGTAGCATCGTGTTAACCTTATGATATACGATTGTGAAAATGGCACCTTGGCCTTGAAACCTCGCAGTTAATAACTGTGGAAGTGCTCAATGATATGCTGCGAGGCGGCAATGTCACAGGGGGGGTATGTAATGCCAATAAAAAGAAGAAGAACAAGCTTAAGTCCCGTAGTCTGCCAACGAAGACGAGACTCGACCTGTATACTACTTTGTTTCTTCAAGCGGCTTTATGCGGTCATAAAATTTGGACGTTGAAGGAAGTTGAAGGTTTCGTGGTGAGCTGCATACATGATGGCGTTTTACAATTGAAAAGGAACTGAGTTCGCTAAACTTTAGGGCAACTGGAAGCAATTGACCCAGTATCAAGTCCAGTGGGGATGATACTCCATCCGGCGTAGGCTAATCAACTAGAAGCTGTAGCTTTTCAAGTATTAAGAAAATTAAGCTCGGATTTGGAAAAAGGAAATTATATTCAGTTATAGAAATGTATTCAGAAAGAATGTTATGAAAATAGAAGTAAGATTCGTGTTAGTGATGGAATGGCTTCTGATTAGGTATTAATCTCGAGAAAATTGTTCGGAACTCCTCGATAGGTTTTGTTCAAACAACCCTAAAGTAAGTAAGCTATGTTTTCACATACACTGGGTCGCTTTTTACGGGATTTGTTTTTCGTTATTTCTGGCCTACGGTTTTATTAAGCATTGAGTAAAGTCTATGATAAAATCACAAAGTATTGAAAAAATAAGTCATGTGGCATTTTAAAAGTTCTGGAAATTGAGGTAGACCACGGAATTGATAAAGAGTGTCCGCAGAATAAACGTCTCTAGTGTATAGGAAATTCTAGGGATGCTAATTTTTTCGTATTATAAAATCGGCATTCAAGTCAAAATCGGCATTATGAAGGTAACCATCAGAAATGAGTATGCCGAAAGACACCTAACCCAGGTTTCCTCTAAAATAAGAACTATTACTGAAATTTATGGTTTGATATGCCTCAAAGATTATCTGAAGCATGTTTAATTTTCAGATATTAAGTCTTACTGATTAAAAAAAAATAATAATCCTATTGTGCCGCTGTGAACACCCTCAAAGCAAGTAAAATCAATTTTAACCGTTTGTTTGAGAAACTCCTTATGTAACATTTTTGGCCAAAATGAGATTTTTATATATTCCGAATCCTCGTCCGTGTTCTGGCAAAAAAAAATGTGTTCAGGAATGTATAATTTTTTTTTTCGTTTTTTTTTAAACTACATATGTGTTTGCACTTTGCAGAGCCATTAGGGCTGTCCATAAACCACGTAGACTCTTGAGGGGAGAGAGGTTTCGAAAAAGTCTACGTTAGTCTACGAAGGGGGACGGGGGGGTTTACAAAAAGTGTACGTAGACTTTTTTTTGAAAAACAATTTATAAAGCAGCTATGTGCAAGGTTCACTATTGTTTGATTTTTTTAAGGATCTTCCCAGATTTTTTTGCGAGACTTTATCGAAATAATCTCTTGAAAAATCTAATAAGTTTCACTGATGTAATAGTCTGAACTATGTAATAGTCCTGTGTTAAGCAGGAAAATTCTCCGAAGAATTCTATAAAAAAAATTGAAAAAATTTCAAATTTTCCGCTTGGATTTTATTGCAGATTCTACTAGAATATCTTTTTATTTTCGTCTGAAACTTCTTTAGAGTGATTCTTTAGAATTTTCACGAAAAAAATTATGTCGCACTTCAACGGGGAATTCCCAGAAATTTCCGCGAGAATCCCTTCACTGGAGATATTCTGGGAAGTTGCCAGGAAATTTTTCCTAATTTCGGAAATTCTTCGTATATTTCACGGCAATTTCTTCGGAAGTACTAATGCTAATTCTTTGGACTAATCAATGGAAAATCTTCGGAATTTCTAAAGTAACTATTGAAAATTTCCACGAGAAATTATTTGAATTTCTCACCAAAAACTCTTAGAGCTTCCACAATAAAATGCAATTTTTGTGAGAAGGTTGAAGTAAGTTGAAGGTTTCGTGGTGAGCTGCATACATGATGGCGTTTTATAATTGAAAAGGAACTGAGGTCGCTAAACTTTAGGGCAACTGGAAGCAATTGACCCAGTATCAAGTCCAGTGGGGATGATACTCCATTCGGCGTAGGCTTATCAACTAGAAGCTGTAGCTTTTCAAGTATTAAGAAAATTAAGCTCGGATTTGGAAAAAGGAAATTATATTCAGTTATAGAAATGTATTCAGAAAGAATGTTATGAAAATAGAAGTAAGATTCGTGTTAGTGATGGAATGGCTTCTGATTAGGTATTAATCTCGAGAAAATTGTTCGGGACTCCTCGATAGGTTTTTTTCAAACAACTCTAAAGTAAGTAAGCTATGTTTTCACATACACTGGGTCGCTTTTTACGGGATTTGTTTTTCGTTATTTCTGGCCTACGGTTTTATTAAGCATTGAGTAAAGTCTATGATAAAATCACAAAGTATTGAAAAAATAAGTCATGTGGCATTTTAAAAGTTCTGGAAATTGAGGTAGACCACGGAATTGATAAAGAGTGTCCGCAGAATAAACGTCTCTAGTGTATAGGAAATTCTAGGGATGCTAATTTTTTCGTATTATAAAATCGGCATTCAAGTCAAAATCGGCATTATGAAGGTAACCATCAGAAATTAGTATGCCGAAAGACACCTAACCCAGGTTTCCTCTAAAATAAGAACTATTACTGAAATTTATGGTTTGATATGCCTCAAAGATTATCTGAAGCATGTTTAATTTTCAGATATTAAGTCTCACTGATTAAAAAAAAAAAAATAATCCTATTGTGCCGCTGTGAACACCCTCAAAGCAAGTAAAATCAATTTTAACCGTTTGTTTGAGAAACTCCTTATGTAACATTTTTGGCCAAAATGAGATTTTTATATATTCCGAATCCTCGTCCGTGTTCTGACAAAAAAAATGTTCAGGAATGTATAATTTTTTTTTTCGTTTTTTTTAACTACATATGTGTTTGCACTTTGCAGAGCCATTAGGGGCTGTCCATAAACCACGTAGACTCTTGAGGGGGAGGGAGGGGTTTCGAAAAAGTCTACGTTAGTCTACGAAGGGGGACGGGGGGGTTTACAAAAAGTGTACGTAGACTTTTTTTTTTGAAAAACAATTTATAAAGCAGCTATGTGCAAGGTTCACTATTGTTTGATTTTTAAGGATCTTCCCAGGCTTCCCAGATTTTTTTGCGAGACTTTATCGAAATAATCTCTTGAATTTCTCTAGAAAAATCTAATAAGTTCCACTGATGTAATAGTCCTGTGTTAACAGGAAAATTCTCCGAAGTATTCTATAAAAACTTTTGAAAAAAATTCAAATTTTCCACTTGGATTTTATTGCAGATTCTACTAGAATATCTTTTTATTTTCGTCGGAAACTTCTTTAGAGTGATTCTTTAGAATTTTCACGAAAAAAAATACTTCAACGAGGAATTCCCCGAAATTTCCGCGAGAAACCCTTCACTGGAGATTTTCTGGGAAGTTCCCAGGAAATTTTTCCTAATTTCGGAAATTCTTCGTATATTTCACGGCAATTTCTTCGGAAGTACTAATGCTAATTCTTTGGACTAATCAATGGAAAATCTTCGGAATTTCTAAAGAAACTATTGAAAATTTCCACGAGAAATTATTTGAATTTCTCACCAAAAACTCTTTGAGCTTCCACAAAAAATGCAATTTTTGTAAGAAAGCTTTTGTATTTTCATGAAAAATTATTCGATTTTTTTACGAGAAATTCATCAAAATTAAAACTGAAAATTCTCTATAATTTCCACCGCAAATTATTCGGAAAAGTCTTTGGAATATAGACATTTTTTATAGGATTTTTTTTTCAATTTCCTCAGGAAATTGTTCCAAATCTGCAAGAATGTAGGAAACCATTTTAAAATTCCATGGGAAATATTTCGGAATGTTCATTTAAACTTAAAATTATCTCGGGAAATAATTCCAAATTTTCACGGAAATTTACTCGGAATATTAACGGGAATAGTTTTAGAATTCATAAGGAAATTCTTTCGATTTCCACGGATGATTATTCAATGGGATATTGCATGGAATTTTCAAGAAAAGCATCGGAATTTTCACGGAGAGTTCTTTGAAATATTACCGGGAAGCTTTAAAGATTATTAATCGGGATCTTCTACGAAAATTTCCACGAAAAACTTATTGGAATGTAGACTTGACATTCTCGGAATTTCAACTCGAAATTTTTCGAAATTCTGAAAATTCCTCGGTTTTCTACCAACTTGAACCGGCGTGGAGAATTATAGGTTAGATGCGTGACAGACTTTTACCTATGACGCGCCGATGCAAAAGTATTGGTAGCGGTGCTGCACACCTCTAGGAGGAGTCGAGTTCAACAGAAATTAAATTGATTGACTTTGTGATTTGGTTTCAGGAGCTGTGGACAGAGGATTAAATTTGATTCCGATTTTGATTGTCCAATCACATATGATATTTTGTAAAATATGGAAAAGTCTGCGTAGACTTCGAGGGGATGGGGGAGGGGTTTTGAAAAAGTCTACGAAAGTCTACCAGGGGGGAGGGGGGCTTTTGAAAATGTGAAATTTCGGTCTACGTGGCCCCTTATGGAGTACTGCTTACAGTTTAAACACTGGAAGTGCCCCAGGATGTTGAGTTTTGCCAAAAACTGTTGATCTACATATATCGAAGAAATCAAAAGATTCGGTGCAAATTTTTTCAAAAATAGTTTTTTGTTGTTTTCTCGAAATTGTGTAAAATGGATATATGCAATTTCTCAAACAAATGATTCATTTCTTTTTGCCTATTCTGATTATTATCATAAAATATTACCAGCTGAAACAGATGTTCAGCTAAGAGGTCAATGTATATGAACATAGTTGAACGACAAACAAATAATCCTTCTTTTCTTCATTATAGAAGTTTCCACCCCACTCACCCCAAAAATACGAACGTGAAGCCTTACGAATGGATGAATATATTAACCTTCTACCTTCCGACTCTTTGACCGACAGGGCGTTGAAAATTGAAGCAAATATTTCGACTTTGATATACTATGCTTTGTCTTCTTGGGTTAAATGATGTTTGCAGTTTGTTTCGGAATGCCAAGAAGGTGACTGTGGGTAGTTGACAATTTGTCACTCGCCTCAAGTGAGAAGTTTTTGCAATATGCTAGACTTGGAGAACGAATGAGCGCTTCCATCAGTGCGAAAGTGTTACCGTAGAAATGTAACATAACATAGTATAGCAAACACAGTTTGAAATAAATTTTAATATTACGAAATGGGATGCGTTAGAAACACAATAAACATCAATAATAGTGCTGTTTCATTTCTATCATCACATCATCAACTATGATTACCAACAATAAAATAAAGCTCTATTACGTACGTAATAAAAATTCTAAAAAAAAACATTTCGAAAATATCCATTATTTTTAAAATCGCTCTATCATGTTGTATTTTTTTATGTTTCTACTTATTCTCTGAACGACACCATTCATTCTTCTCCTAGCGTAATATATACGGCTTTGACCGAACTTCTGTAGTATGAATCAGCACTCGGCGACTGAATTTACACCTATGACATTGAAAGGTGACATGAATAAATTAACAGTGAATTATGTTTAGTATACCGACTCAATTGCGTTGCACATATCTTAAGGACAAGCCTCCGGGAATCCAAAACTAAATGCACTCACATTTCCAAGGACACCCCATTCAAAACGGAAACCACGCACAACTGTAATTTTCATTATTCCATGCATGCTGTTACACAACAAAACTGGAATAATAAAAATGACAGTTGTGTGTTGTTTCCGTTTTGAATGAGGTGCCCTTGAAAACGCGAGTGCATTTAGTTTTTGATCCCGGGTGGCTTGTCCTTAAACCTTATGCCTCGACGCTCTTATAACAGAGAAAATTTATACAGATATACTATTAAAGTCACTCATTGCTCTCGTTTTACTTCGCAATTCAAAGGATGGAATAAGCGAGATTCAACCCCCTCATCTAAATATGGTTCATAATATTAGCAGCAAGAACCAAGAAGCGAAGCGCGACTCTAGAATGAATTAATTCCACATGCAAATTGCTCGGTTTCCATGCTTCAATTCACCCTGGCATGACCTGATTAAGGAGCAGCTTCGCACGATTCGAGCCTCCTGATAATGCTTAACTGGCATTGAAATCGAACGCCAACGCGTTTTCCGGAAGTAAAACGGTATAATTGGTTGCGTTGACAAAGTGGCCTTAGTAGGAATTAATGAATGACTTTCATTCATGTTCCTTAATCACTGATGTACGCTCTGGGAATAGCAGCTGCACATGAAGTCATTGGTTGGATGTCGAGAATTACTAAAACGGATAGCAACAAGTGTATAACATTCTTGAGCTCATGCTGTATTTCAAAGTATATTCTATTAGACCTGTGCACCGATCTACTTTGAATCGGCGGCGACGTGAATAATATTTTCTAACGGCAACAGCGGCTTGACCGGCACCACGCCACGGTCACTTTCGTTGTCTGCCGCTGCGGCGGTGTGGATAACAATAATGTGGATCTCATAAAACCATAGTTGAAATGTCTTTATTTGGTAACCATTTAATTGGTATTAAGCAATTAAAGAAAATTTCAAATAATGTCCCTTTCCATAAGACGAGTACGTACTATTCCATTTAAATTGATTGATTGTGTAACGTTTTACGTTTATTTCGATTAAAATTTAGATAAAAATATTCGATTAGAACCGATAAAACAAAAATAAATTTTGAATTTTGTTTTAATTTTGATCGTATGTCGTGTTTCGGTTGCGTTCGTAAAATCTGTTCGTTCCTGTATCAATTTCAAGTTTATAGTATTTGTTATAAAAGCTCAACTCATTATGGCACGCATGTGAGCTGCAAATAGGCGGCAAACAGGCGCCATGCCTCCGTTCGCCATGCTAATCTGTTGGCGCAAGTTTATTTGAATATGCTTTAGACGAATTTCGCGCTAACCTTTCTATGGGGCTGGCAGCACCATCTCAGATTCGAATGAAACTTGGTGGGCATAAAGATATGGTATTTCTGGCATACTTAGTTTTTCAAAAATTGTCAAGAGTAACATTTGATGAGGGCCTAATTTTTTTCATGGATTTTTTTATAAATCGATGTAACTCTAAAATGACAAGACCTACAAAAAAGTGTTGTATGGCGGACTGTCGTGAAATTCCCAGAAGTTTTTTGGAAAAATATCCAAAAAATAAAATACCGATTTCTACACTGAAAAAAATTAATTTTAAAAATTAAAATCGATATTACAAAAAAAAACTCATTTCAGAAATCGATGAAATTTTTTCTGCAGATAGGTATTTTAATTATTTAACTTTTCTGAGAATAATGTTCCTGTGACATATTTAAGGAAAAAAGTTTTTCTAACAAAAACTTTTTTCATGTCCATATTGTGTGAAAATTTATCAGCGTGTTTTATGCCTACAGCGCCAAATATAGGTTCAGCAACCTATTATCAACCAACGACACATTTTGGACGTATAAAAATTTGTTTGGGAAGCAATTTAGCATAATCTAACATAATTGTGGACCAACATTTGAAAAGGGTTTATGTTTAATTTGACTTTTTGTATCGAAGTAACTTAAAAACAATTACAAAAAAATAATTACTTTGAAAACGGACAATGTTTCCGAAACGAAACTGAAGTGAAATTTAATTGTAATAGTGGAAAAGAAGATGTTGTTTTTCAGCAAAGGCTAACCACTGAACGGTGTAATTTAGAAACCGTTATAAAGCCTGTAGATGATTTTGTATCGTATTTTATTGAAAAAATTGATAAACTTATAACTTATGACATTATTTGCAAACAGCAATACACTTGTACTTGAAAATTATTCATTCATTATCCCAAATGCTGCTCAAGGTTGGAATAATTCCCAGGCAACAATACATCCATTCGAAGTTTACTTTAAAAGAAACAGTTAATTAGAAAACGTTAACTTTATTAATCAGAAGTTAATGACCCATGACACAAAAAGCTGTTCACTTATTCATTTCAAAATTAATTGACTTTTGGAACAGTCGATCGATTTTACAAAATTACTTTTGTGTCTGGGTGAGCTGCAGCACATTATAAAAATAAAAGGAACTTTGCAAGTCTGTGTAATTTAAATTCAAAACATGGCTTACAACATCGCACGGAAAAGGCCCTTGCGAAGCTATTGGTGGCACTCTCAAACGAGCAACTCTTGCCAAAGATTATGGAAATACTATCAAGACTCCTCGGGAGTTGTACGAATGGGCGAATGGGCACGTTTTCAATCAAACAAAAATATCACTATATTACATTTCTGTTATATCACGAATGAGCAATACCGCCACCGGGGTGGCAATGGGTCTGGGGGTGAGAATGGGTCATCGCTCTCACCGCGAGCATGTAGTGGTCGTAGAGCAAAATTGTTCAAAAAGGTCTCTTATATTTTTGTCTTCTTGTCCTCAGATACATCCATTCTACAAGCATTCTAAGTAGTTGAAACAGTGACCCATTCTCACCCCCATTTGACCCATTGTCACCCCCGACGACGGTACTCAACAAGAGTTTGATGAATTTTTCAAAAAAGCAAAAACTATAATTGGCACACAAAAGCTTCATTCTTTTATACCAATCGCTCATAATAAAATCCTGGCTAAAAAATATTCCAATTCAGATGAAGACCCAAAGGTCTTTTAATTGTTCGACTAAGTTTGCAAATTAATGAGTATTCAAGCAGAAATAAGAATTAAATGTAGTAACAAATAAAATTGAAGAAAAAATTAAAAAAATGCGGAAAATTTATTATTCTTTAAATGTGCGTTTACCGTGCGAAATGTGCGAAATTACCTACCGAGCTTCATCGTTTGGAATCAAAATGTTTATCTGATAAAAAAAATCGACCTTCAATTTTTTTGCTAAACCAATTTTAATCTTTACATTCATTAATTTATTTTCTCGGTGAACGAAACGCTCTTTTATGTTTCAGACTTCATAGTTCAGACAAATTTACAATAGTCCATCAAACATCACAATTTTGTAAATCTGGTCATTTGTGTGTAACATTGACATAAGCAAGCTAGGAAAATATACGCCCTTTTCAAATGTTGGTCCACATTAATGTTATATTATGCTAAATTGCTTCCTAAACAAACTTTTATGCTTCCAAAATGTGTCGTTGGTTGATGATAGGCTGCTGAACCTATAATTGGCGCTGTAGGCATAAAACACGCTGATAAATTTTCACTCAATATGGACATGAAAAAAGTTTTTGTTAGAAAAACTTTTTTTCCTTAAATATGTCACAGGAACATTATTCCCAGATAATTTAAAAACCTATAAATAAAATACCTATCTGCAGAAAAAATTTCATCGATTTCTGAGATGAGGTTTTTGTAATATCGATTTTATTTTAAAACTAATTTTTTCAGTGTAGAAATCGGTATTTTATTTTTGGATATTTTCCAAAAAACTTCAGGGAATTTCACGACAGTCTGCTATACAACACTTTTTTGTAGTTCTTGTCATTTTAGAGTCACATCGATTTTTAAAATAATCAATGAAAAAAATTAGGCCCTCATCGAATGTCACTCTTGAACTTTTTGGAAAACTACATAAGTATGCAGAGCGGCTAAGACATACTATATCATTATGCCCACCAAGTTTCATTCGAATCTGAGATGGTGCTGCCAACCGCTGGTCGAGTTGGCGCGAAATTCGTCTTTAGAATCAAATTGAATGATAGCTCAGATTTGAATAGTAAAATGATTTCAAAAGATTCAAAATATCTTGGCGCAAGTACGAGTCAGACTCGCTCTTTTCGTCTACGAATCGGCTGGAGAGCAGAAGTGCGCGAATTAAATACTTACGTTCAGTTCTTGAAAGTTTAAGATTTTGCTTGAGTAGTTTTAGTTTAATTTGAAGCTTAGTGGACCGAGGTCCAATCGATTGCGTTTTCTGCTCAGATAACTTTATTAAAGTGAATTAGTACGAAAAAGCGCCCTGCGCTTTTTTCGTACGGCTGGATTTTCTGTCGCTAATCGGCGGCATTCATCATCTCATCGAGATTCCTTTCGTGGTATTCCACCACGACTTCGTCCGTTGACCGTCCGAGGACCGTACGACCCGTGTGCCCAGCGAAGGCCCGCCTCAAGCAGGTAGCCAAACGGAGGTGAGTGAGGTAGCTAAGTCAATAGTAGCGAATTTTCCACGTCGGTCGTTAATTGCTGACGGAAAGGTCCTTTACGTTACATTTTCGGACCAGTGTTTTAGAGAGTGTAGGTTCGTCTTTTCTGCGTATCGTAAATTGCACGCCACGAACCTCGATCCTAACCAAAGGATAGAGGACACACCACTCCCCGCTCGGTGAACCTGAAAGATACGCGAAGCCGGGTGGCTTGAGTACGTGTGCCTCTATTTGGCGGAGCCGATCGCCCCGGGGAACTCACGGCCAAGTGCCACCCCACTTTCTACGATCGAAATCGGAAGCTTCCGTTCCAGAAACCCCTCACTCCGCAACTTTAGATCGGCCATATCGCGCACGGGTCACTTCCATCGCTGCGCGCCAAATCGCAGTACGGACCCGCCGGTGACCGCCATCGTGTTACCGCCATCTTCGAAGTAATCGTCGCCATCATCGAGACAACGATAGCCTCATCGTTCCCGCCAGCACCGAGTCATCAAAATCCTGCGCAGGTACGTGAAGAGCTTTTTATTACATGGCCATGTTTGCTCTTTTCCATTCCGTACGTTAAATACGCGTCCAATGCGAATGAATGACCTAAAATATAGTGTGTTGATTAAAAATTGTTTTATGCTTGGTTGGATTCCAGTACGTTTAATGCCTGAACTATAATAAACACTCTCACTAAATTAAAATACGTTTCGTTATTGCTCGAATGAGTGAACACTCCTTCTACGTTCCCTAAGTTTCGTTTCGTTAAGAGAGAGTCAGAAACAGTGCATGCGTTACGAAATTGAACATTATTCCGCGAACCGTTCGAGAAGTTTCCCTGAGCGAAAAGGTCTCCAAAAGTCGGGCAAACCAAACACGACCGGTGGTGTCTCGTAGAGAGTGGCGCTTAAGCCACCGTTTTAGCAATCCTCGAGAACATTCCCCGTACGGTTACAATTGTCACTTTGAAAGATACGTATTTCGACCTTCTTCAGTGCCTTTTATCAGTTTCCCTTCATTTTTAATCCCTTATCAGTTTTTTTAAAGACAGGGACACCGTCTTCGACCAGAGAGAGATCGTACAGACTGAACACTTAACACCTAGCATGGGACAACGGACATGATACATAACGCTGGGTGTTAGGACCAGTGGAACCAGTTAGGGATCAGTGGAGAATTTTTCGTTCATGAAAAATTTCCATGACAAGGAATTAAATTATGAAATTAGATCTAAGGTACACAAGTACACTCCCAGCCAAAAGTTTGGGTTCACCCTCGAAAAATATAGCTAAAAGGTTTTGGTCGTATTTTCGCCGTCTTACAATCGATTGTATTGTTAGCTCAATACAAAGAATATGAGTAGATCTTGCATCGTAGGTATTTTAAACTAACAATTTTCATTTTTTTCACATGAAACTTTGGTGAAAAAATCTTGTTTTATTTAAAAAAAAATCAAAATGTTTACTCAAGTGCATGGTATACATCGGCCAAAAGTTTGGCTTCATCCACTATATGGTAAACCAGTCATAAGTTTGGGTTCACTCTCCAGATATGCGATTTAATTAAATTTTAGCCAAATATTGTTTGAAGTGCAGTTCTTGACGTTTTGTTTGGTTTCTTCAATGTATATTTTGACTAAATTTAAACTGAAAAAAAGGGTGAACCCAAACTTATGGCCGATGCATGCCATGCACTTGAGTAAACATTTAGATTTTTTTTTTTAAATAAAACAAGATTTTTTCACCGAAGTTTCATCAATGCATATCAAAGTAGATTAAAATTGGGTTCCATTCCCCTTTTTATTTCGAAATTTTGTGGGCTCAATTTTGAGAAAAATCATCGTGTTTTTACAACATAAATTTAAAAAAATATTTTTCTTTATGTAATATTTTAGCAATATAAAAAAATAAAAATTATTAATTTAATATACCTACGATGCCAGATCTACTAAAATTCTTTGTATTCAGCTAACAATACCCGAAATCGGATTTAAGACGGCGAAAATACGGCCAAAAACTTTTGGCCGGGAGTGTATATCAGGAAAATCATTAAATTACGACATCAAACATTAAAATTTTAAGGAATGTCTCTTCCCCATGAAAACTTGATGTTGTCGAGAGCTTGGAAATCTACCTTCAGGTACAAATGGCTTCAATAAATGTGACGATTTATGAAATAATTTTTGAGAATCAATATATAAGGCATGACGAAGTGGAAGTAAGGTTTTAAAATCGCTTTTTTTGCGTGACGTACTTTATGGATCTTTCCTTACGCATAAATTGTTACAGCGTCCACCCTAATGAACCCAGCCGAGCACTCAATCCACTATGATTGCCTTAGAGCAATTATATTGTATTCAAATTGATACTGCGTCCACCCTAAAAAGTCTTCAATCCGCCTCAAGATCAGATTTAAGAGCCCCGCACATAGCATACGTTTGCGTTGCGTTTGACACATTTCCCATGGGAAAACTGTCAAGCGCAACCCAAGCGTATCCTATGTGCGGGGCTCTTTAGCCTGAAGAGGGTATGTACTCAAATATGTAAATCATGTGGTTTGAACCCCCAAAATCTGACCCTGCAGCAATAAGACTGTGCTGATAGAATTAAACATTCTATTTTTCGGAATCCTACATAATCTCTCCGAAACAATAATTTTGCTAACTTGAGTTGTCGACTGATCGTCTCGCAAAAAATGTCGTTCTTGACTCGACTTAAGGTCGAAAGGTATCTGTCGTATACGTATCTGTCAAAGGTACAATCAAGTGGTGGTATTAAACGGAATTGTACGAACTCGTCTTATGACAAGTAGAAACATTCCACCAAAAGCTCAAAATAATTTACTTTTGTTCAATGTGCATTCCTAAAAATCTGTAATTCTGATAATCTGTAATACTAGAGCGTATTCCGCCGCATGTGCCGTCCTCCGTTGGGCCACCTCGATAGGATTTAGCATGACCGCCAGGAAATGCGTACGCGGTTACGTATGTCGATGGAAGCATCAACTGAACGTGCATCAAATTGGGAGAATACTCCATCTCCAACCGTAAAATGGTTAAAGTAGGGTTACCAACTTCATTTGGACCACTACACATTTTGAACCTTGTTGGCGACATTTTCTTGATTTCTGAACTAAAATCAATACCGCTGTTAGTTCTAACACTGGCTTCAGAAAAATAGCATTGTTCTGCATTTGT
Organism: Armigeres subalbatus; assembly: GCF_024139115.2. NCBI lineage: Eukaryota > Metazoa > Arthropoda > Insecta > Diptera > Culicidae > Armigeres > Armigeres subalbatus. The sequence continues at coordinate 216,639,798 of NC_085140.1, read as the reverse complement.
TTTACACGATTCCAGTACAACATTAGATGAAATTTGAATGGAAGTATTTTTCATTCAAGCATGAGAGCGTTACAATGCGTTTCTTTCCAAAGCATACATCACTGAAAATCTCAGAACGCACACAATAAGATGAAAATTAAGACGCATGAATCGTCACATTGATGCATGCTGGTTGAAAGATAAGAAGAAGATAAGCTTCGGCTCAATAGACCAGCGTAAATTGGAAATTCGACAGGGTAATTGGGGGTGTCCAAAATGTGTATATTTGAGGGTCCAAAACATGGCCTCACATTTCTGCCTCATTCCGCTCCGTTATAGTCAATTGCCATATCAGACTTAATTAAAACGGTTTCATAGACCCACAGTACCAGCAACAGGAGTATTCGTCTACGCATTGAAGAAGTCATTATAGACAGCCGGCTTTTGTGCGGTCTTGAAGTAACCTGCAGTTCCTACCGTCATCTCCTGTCCGACCTTCAACAGCTATGTTTGGATTGCTTCCGGTATCCTACCATCCAACCATCGTGAAATTCTTACCCCGAAGAGTTCAAGGGTCCTAGAAGTGTGGAAACGACAGTGCGAGGTCGTACCATCCTCCGTTGCCGGTGACCAGTGAGTACCAGTCGCCAATTTCGCTGGATCACACACCACGCGAGAGCTGGACACCTGCTATTGAGGTTAGGACCCAGTAAGGTTGTGTGGTTCCGCGCCCGCTTATTGGTGTCCGAGCCGATGTGTACAGCTTTCGTGAGTGGGCAATCAGATTTCCGGGCAAGAGATAGAAGCAGGGATTGAACTTATCATTTCATTATCATTTAGTATTCAGCCAATAACTCATTCCAGAGGCGGAATTCCAAAAAGTGTTGTATGGCGGACTTCTAGCGCTGATTCCCCTCTACAACTTTGTCTAAGGGTACTTTGCTCTATGTCTAATATTTACAGCGTGAAACGCTAGGAACACTCAATATACTAAATGATAATAAGTGTTATTATCATTTAGTATATAAAATGATATTAGCGTTTCCCGCGGTGAATATTAGACATAGAGCAATGTACCCTTAGACAAAGTTGTAGAGGGGAATCAGCGCTAGAAGTCCGCCATACAACACTTTTTGGAATTCCACCTCTGGAAAGAGATATTGGCTGAATACTAAATGATAATGAAATGATAAGTTCAATCCCTGGATAGAAGACAAGAAACACCGACGTGACGGACGAGTGAAACCCTGTGCCGGTGACTAGCGAGTACCCCAAAGCCAAATTCGCTGGATCACACGTGGTGTGCTAGAAACTTCGCTCGCTACTGAGGACAAGGCCCCGGCAAGGTTGTGTGGTTTCGCGCCCACTTGCTGGGAACCCTATCCAATGCGCGTTGCCGCCGTCGACGGGCAAATTGAGCCATTGATTTTCCAAGTGCCTTACCCTGGCTCGAGACAGTAGAAACCCACGAACCGACCGTCCCTGGGACGCACAGTCAACTGGATATTCGGACTGGATCATGGCAGCAGGTCTACTTCACCCAGCGGCCCACATCCGCCGGCCTTCAAATCACCTGGTCAAAATCAGACCACCAATGCCACCTCTCCTTATTCTGTCAACGCATGCACAACAAGAGCTCCAACGATTCATCATCGGCAGCACCGAGTAAGCTAACCCACTATTAAGAACCTTGTTTGTTTCAAATAAAAAAAAAACATTATGCTTAAGTCAAATCTATGTTGGTAAAAAATAATTTATTATCGAGCCCTGCTAGGATACTGGTTTGTGAGTTGTCCTCTACGTCGTGACGTTTCACTCTGCACAATTTGTTTTTGTCTGTGAGTTCTCTTCCAGCAGGTATCGCCGACCCTGAGAGGGTGTAGCCACGGGGCTAGCCGAGGATTACACAGTGGCCTGGTACTCCTCCATAGCCAATATAAATCACTCCTTTCACACACACAAGGACAGACATGCATTTGCTTAGCTCATCGAGCTGAGTCGATTGGTATATAATATAACACTATGAGTCTTCGAGGCTTCTGTGAAAAGTTCGTTTTCGGAATGAAATAATAGTTCTTCGGTAGAACTTTGCTGTACGAGAAAGCTACAAAGATTCACCAAGAATTCGGCGCACGGTAATATTCCAGGGTCAGATATAAAATCTTGGTTATATTTTTTATGGCTTAGAGATAAACAATAATAAGAATGTATTTGGTTTCAAAAGTTGTTTAAAAAAAATATAATTGATACTGTGATATATTATACTGCTTTATAATTATGAAGAGTCTATTCGGGTTAAAAACGATTTCCACAGGTTCGATCCTTTTATTTCATTTGAGATAAATCTTTTAGTGGGTATCCAATTTCAACTAAACATTATTTCTCGTTCCTTGCGGCGCTAAGGACTTAACTAGGATAGACGATGCGTTGATGTTACTTATGAGACACAGACACAGACGTGTCTCATAACTTCATCGTTTCTGCTTCCAATCCAAAATATATGCTTACAAAACGCATGTCATTAATCGATGGTAAATAAATGGTCCAAATCTAATAAGTTCTTTGGGAATGTTTACCGAATGACTACTATTATTTTCATTTTTCTGTTTTTCGCGGGACATTTTCTTAAAAAAAGGTGAAATGCGGGACGTTCGCGGGACACTTTTCAGCGCGGGACGTATAATGAAAATGCAGGACTGTCCCGCGAAACGCGAAACGGACGTCTGGTTACTTTACCTTTCAAAGACTAGTAGGGCATGATTTCAATTAAATATTTATAACGACTTAAATATGAACATAAATGAAAATGAGTTACCTTTGCTTTATGGGTTGTCAAACTGTGCAATGAAGTTAGATACAGGAGGTTGAAACGCCTGTCATACTATTTTATGTCGAGAAATAGTACGTCGATTGCTCCGAGACTTTGTTATCATTAATTAAAAGAAATAAAAACAAAAACATTGGACGCCATATTGAATGAATGGCGGGGAGACGAATTACCCTAGCTAATGTGACCATCCCTAGCAGCACAGATCGGATAGATTTGGTTGCCACCACAACCTTTCTGAGACCAGATTAGGTCATTTATAATTCACATTAACTTGTATATGACTAGTGTGTTGCTCGGAATATATCCCGCGTTTCACGGGGCACTGCATTTTTCAACTTCATTTTTTAAAGTTATACCTTACAAATATTTTTATACATTTTTTTCGACCAAAATCTATGTGGAACGTATTTTTTGGGTATTCATTTTTAAGTCAGTCCAATCCACATAGGCGTCCCGCGTTTTTTCGATATTCAATTGAATTTTGTTGAATTTTACAACCAAGCACAGTTTAAATTTATTTCGATTTAAAAGATCAGTAATATTGATTGAATGTTACGTTTATTTGCATGCTCCAAATGTGTGCATGAAAAAACATTCAAAATCACCACCTATTTTTATCTGTGTAGCAGCACTCAACAGGTATCAGGTATCAGAACGTCGGCTCAGAAGGCACGCTCCCCTCAATTCGGGAGTTTTGTGCCATCGCCTTCACTAGCCTTTCTCATCATTTACCTGACGGAAAAGGAAGTGAAAAGGGGAAAAGAAGAGGAAGTGAGGTTGGAAAGGAGAATGGAACAGGTTTCTGGAGAAGGAGGATACAATCAATAATACATACATACGATGCATTTTGTGAAACGCAATGAAACGCGAAGCATGAAATATACTGGATAAGTCACGCAATGCAATTGCATATGATAAGCCAATTATGTAGACTCACACGCATTAAGCTAGGGACAATGGACGAACGTCAAACACAGAGTACACTGTGAAAAACGCATAATGCGAATCCATATAGGTGACAATTTTTTGAAAAACTAAGTAAAAAAAACATGTTCATAACCCCACCCTTATTTAACCTCAAGTTGAAATTAGACAAGAGAAGCCGAAGCCGAACGTCAAAGCGGAAACACAGAGTACACTGTGAAAAACGCATAATGCGAATCCATATAGGTGACAAACACAAAGTACATTGTGAAAAAACGCATAATGCGAATCCATATAGGTGGCAATTTGTTGAAAACTAAGTAAAACACATATTCATAACCCCACTCTTATTTAACCTCACGTTGAAATTGAATGAGAATAGCCGATTATCTCGGAGAGGCAAAAAGTCAACTACGCCTACTACTGGTGCTTCACAGGCTCCGTTTGCGGTTAGGTTCTTATTAGACCCCCTAACCATTCATTCGTAGGCACGGTAAGCATAAAGTCGCATCACACCGAGAATTAGGGGTCACCTGTATGGTGGACTTTTACCACTGGAACAGGCAATCCGTAATGTTATTCTTAGCCAGATAACCAGCTGCCGACACCACACGGCTATCTAGGCTGTTCGTGGAGAGAAGTTGACATTGACTTTAGGGGCCGTCCAGAAACCACGTGGTCATATAGGGGGAGGGGTGGGGGTTTGGAAAATGACCACGATAAGCCACATGGGGGGAGGGGGGTGTTGCTCTCGAACCACGTGGTTTTTTTTAACACGAAAATTTTTGGTAAATAACAATAGCGATGTAAAAAATACAAATCATCAAAATTTAATGATTTAATCATTAAACGCAAAGCGCATCTTAGGGCCGATGCCCAAGTAGCGTCTTTTCAACTCAGTGTTAAAAAGAATTTAGCATTAAGCATCGAGAAAACCCGGTAACGCAGCGTCGGTCGCAACGCCGATGCATATCTGAGTTATTTGGCCAACTTAGCTTTAGATCCTATTTCCACAAAAAAAGTCTCAATTTTCCCCAAAAATTTTTTTTTTTTAAAATTCCGCCGCAGATGGTTTTTGGCATCACGCCGCCGACACTTTTGCATCAGCGGACTACAGCTACAATTTTAAAAACTGTTCATGTTTTTACAATAATTCAAGAAAAATCTTCAAAAGAATGTCTTGTGGATATTCAGGAAAAATCCAGTAAAAAAAATTTCCTGTAAAAACTTTAACCTTACTTCATATAATCCTGATAAAGTGCTAGCATTCAGAATGTTTTTTGAACAATTCTCTCTGGAAAATTTTGCTTGTAAATTTTGCTACAAATTGGTCATGAAAAACAAAACATCTCCAGTGTAAATGCCGAAAAAATCCATGTGAATTCTGCCTGAAAATTCAAAACAGTCTCGTGGGAAATACATATAATTTTCGGTGGAAAAAAATGTTCATATTTTCATATTTTTTTTACATTCTAATGAATTTCTTCGACAAGTTCTTCCGAATCTTCACCAGAAATTCTATTTCATTTCCAAAATAAGTTTTTCGAACATTTTAGGGAGTGCACTTCAAAACGTTCAGTCTCCAGTTAGCCTTACGAGCAAAGGCGTAGGATTGCCAATCCGGAGATGACGAGTTCGATTCTCGTTCCTGTCTAGGATGTTTTCGGGTTTCAAACATTGTCGACACCCTAGGTATAATGTATCCTTCGTACTTGCTACACAAGATATATAATCGTACAATTGCTGGCATTTAAAACTTTCAATTTATAACTGAGGAAATGCTAATAGAATAAACTAAGTTGAAAAGCAGACCAACTTCCAGTTGGAATATGGAGCCATAGAAGAAGAAGACTTCTAAATTTTTCAAGAAAAAATCTTCTGAATTTTCATGAGAAATTAAATAGCCAATGCCACATGAAACACTTTGATATTACCGTTGATTTTTGTTTTTGGATTTTTGTTTTCAAATTTGGAATTTTGAAATGAAAATTTTTACGCTCTTTGTGAATTCTATCATTTTTTTTAAATTTTCCAAGTATTTTTTTATTCGAGGCATTATTTAAAATTTCAACGGAAGAGTCTATGGATTATCTTCAAAAAATACTTTGGATTTTCAAAGAATAAATCTTTAGAACTCTCAATGTTTTTTTTTTAATTTGCGCCATAAATTCGTCCAAAATTTCATGGGAAATTCATTCTTCTTCGGAAAGTCATTTTGATTTCTTTGTAGGTTCAGCTAAACATTGCTTTAAATCTTTACCATGCAAAGAAACACAAGAAATGATTTAAAAATTTTAAGGAATTTTCACATCAGAAAATCTTTAAAATTTTGATTTAATTTTCTAAGGAATTCCTATTGGAATTGGTTCTAAAGTACAACCTTCACAAGTACTACAAAAGTGCAATTTTTTTCGTTATTTCCACTTGTAAAAACATCGAAATATCCTCGGAAATTCATTATTGGTGTTTTAGATGAACTTTTTTTCGATTTTCTACTGGAAAATCTAAGGAATTTCCATCTGAAATATTTTGGTATTGTACTCCAAATAATTTCTTTTGGAAATTAAAAAAAAACTGCTGAAAATTTCTAAGATTTTTTTTTGAAAAACGAAAAAATTTCCATTGGAAGTTTAGAAGAAATCCCTTTGAAGATTCATTAAATTCGCCCAGGATTTTGACAAAAAATCTTTAGAGATTCTGTAAAAAATTAAGCTGGATTTTTTCTAATTTATACCGGAAGTTCTTCGAATTTGATGTTTATTGGAATTTTCATCGTAAATATGCATTTAGGATCCTTATACGGATTCTTCTAGTTCTTCAACATTTCTACCGAACCTTTATTAGGAACTCTTCCACATAATATCGAAAAAAAAGTCGTTGAAATACTAAAGATTTATCCGTAGAGACCCCGAAGAATGGCATCTAACTATTGTGAAGGGTTTCCCTTGCAACTCCAGAATAATTATTCTTGAAAATTAGGAAGATCTTGGAATTTAAAATTCATCCAAGCAATAAATGTAGGCAATTATTTAGGATCAAGAAGCCTGGTTCTTATGATATTGAATAATTAGGCTAATTGATCGAAAAATTTAATAATGCACCTAATTAGAACATTTAGGTGCATTTTTAAATTTTTCGATCAATAATCACAAAATTCTAGTAGTGCGTATGAAAAAGGTTATGACATAGAGAAGTTTGCATTTAAAAAATCAACATGAAATTCTAAATAAAATGCTTTTTAAATTCATAAAAGGGTCTTAGAACTAAGAAGAGTCCGGCGATATGAAAAAAGTGGCAGTGTTCCAGAAAAAACACTCCAATCCCTAAAACAATCTAGGTTAAGTAATAGTGTTATAATAACGATTGAAATTCCATTCCAAAACAAATCTCAACCCTTTCAGGACGGATGGGTCATATATGTCCAGCGTTTTAGATTATCTATAAAATCACAAAAGAGAGCTAGGCCACCATTTTCTTCAGTAAAATTGTTCATCTAGATATTGGTTTTACAGAAAAAATATGGGAGCTCAAATTTGACTGACCCTGAAAACTCAGTTATCCGAAACTTTGGGAAGATTTCGATTCTAAGAGCATGCAAATGAAGTTGAAATGTTTGAATCATTCTGAACACTCACATAAGATGGGTCATCCTGAACGTTAAGCCAGTGATTGCTCTCAAGTTCAGCCCACGACTTCTCGGATGATCAATCATGACATTTGTAATGTCCTCATCATCGGTATGTACCCAATCCGATGAAATAAGCATATGATCCTAATTTCCATTAACATGAGATCTAAGAGACAAGGTACCCAAAATTATCTTGAGTCAACATCAAGCTGCACAATGACTATGCCTTTTTGTAGGGCCTTAGAAGCCTGGGTTCACGGACTTGAATGATTAAGTAGTTCAAACATTACGACTTCCAGGACGTTTTTGAAACCTAAAAGTTTTGTATAACCTAAGTCGAGTCAAGGACGAAACACTGAAGAAAACCTTACTGTTGAGGCCGAAATACGTATCTGTCAAGGTACAATCAAGTGGTGGAATTAAATGGGAAGGTACAAACTCGTCTTATGACAAGTGGATATTCCACTAAAAAGCTCAACATAATTTTTTAACTAAAAGTCTGTAGTAGCTTGTACAAATAACAATTGTCATATCAACCCAATGGACCTAATGGGATATTATATCATACATCATTCATAATTTGGCTAATTGGATAAATCGAATGATCCGAACTCCAAAATGATAATTGATCTATAATACATTCATTCTTCTATGAGTCGCTTATGAAAGGACCATTGACTGAAGCATATTCGAGATATGGAATAGAAGTTCCTTGGGAAATTATTCGAAAGACATCAGAGTGACCGAGAAAATATGTTTAGTATGGCATCATTGGATTCCACGAGTCAATATCAAAATAAAATTTCAATGAAGAATTAGAAATTTTGAGAGATGAGCCAGCTCTAGATTATTTATTAGAGAAAAATAAAAATTTTCCATAATAGAATTGGAAATTGCCAATAAAGAAATCAGGGTATGAGTATTAAATAAATATAGAATCACTGCAAATAATGCAAAATTTCCATAAACAGTTGAAAATTTTCCACAAAACAATAATAAATTAGCACTTGTAAAAGCAAAAATTGCAATTATGTATTTAAAAAAATCACCAATAAAGAAATTAAAAAATATAGGGATATTTTGAAAATTTTCTAAACCATTACAAATTTTTCTCGAAATTTTTATAACATATTCATGAGTCCGCATTTTTTGTATCCTCCTGATGCATCGAAGGTATGCGAGTTCTAGATAACCTAATACCTGATACACATTACAACATGATAACATCATAAAAATCTTCGAAATAATGAAAATTTATAATTTCCATGCTAGGTTTTAGTTTGATTTTGAATCAGTTGAAATTGTCCATCTTCAAAATTGATCGGATTAACCATATGTTTTAGTTACATAGGGTTTTTTTTTTTTTTGTACTTGAAAAAAAAAACCACGTGGTCAAAGGGGAGGGGAGGGGTAGGTTTGCCAAATGACCACGATTGACCACATGGGGGGAGGGGGGGTTGAAAATCTTCAAAAATATGACCACGTGGTTTCTGGATGGCCCCTTACGTCAACTCTCAATGTGGACGAACAGCCCAATTTATAATTCACGGTCATTTATAATTCACATTAACTTGTATATGACTAGTGTGTTGCTCGGGATACATCCCGCGTTTCACGGGACACTGCATATTTTAACTTCATTTCTTAAAGTTATACCCTAGAAATATTTTTATACATTTTTTCGACCAAAATCTATGTGGGACGCATTTTTTGGGTATTAATTTTTAAGTCAGTCCAATCCAGATAGGAGTCCCACGTTTTTTCGATATTCAATTGAATTTTGTTGAATTTTACAACCAAACACAGTTTAATTTTATTTCGATTTCAAAGAAGAGTGAAATTTATTGAATGTTGAGTTTATTTGCATGCTCCAAATGTGTGCATGAAAAAACATTCAAAATCACCGCCTATTTTTATCTGTGTAGCAGCACTCGTGTTCCATATATGTTGCTGCAACTCATATGTAACCAGATGTAGTCACAATCAAGTTGCTGTAACCTATTTTGTCTGAGTTGTGCTGGTCGAATAGCTCCTGGTTAGAATACCTCGTCAGTCTCCTGGTTAGAACACATGCAAACCGATTGTATTCTGCATCAACGACTACACCATTTTGTTCCAATTTATCATATTAAAGCCCATGTTACGTCATTGCAAAAAATAGTGTTTGCAACTCGTTGCAAAACTTGGCAAGCCTCGAGAAAACGTACCTACAACTCGAGCAGGAAAAATCATTTTTTTGCAACCGTCTAAGACGAATTAAGTACTGTCCATTTAATTCCACCAGTTAACCAGACTTGTCGAGTCAAGTACGAGACACTGAAGACGACCACACAGTTGTGGTCGAAATACGTATCTGCAAAGATAACGAAAATTAACTGGTGGAATTAAATGGAGAGTGCTTAATTCGTCTTAGACGGTTGAATACATTCCACTAAAAGAGCTAATATATTTTTCTGATTTTTTGCAGCTTGTTGCACCAATTTCTTTTCGTTCCGAAGCTATTTTTTACGAGTGCAGTTTCGATCATAATAATAAATTGGATAAATCTTCTGATAACTCCAATGAGATTGTAAGTACCTCCCTTGCGTAGATGCTATACCAATCAAAATTGCTAATTTGCACAACAACTGATTAAAAATTACTGCATACCATATTTCAATTCAATTTCCGTCGGTACACCTTCATTCTTTATTCTTCTTGCCGCTCAAATCCTCGTTCCATTTCCATCTCATTACACTGGCCTGTCATTACCTATGTTCCTTCGAAGCCGATAGAACCTCTTGAGTGAAACAACCTGATGGGACCACTTATTATGCTTATCTGTGTCAGCTTCCTTTATTCAAACGAAAAGGCTGTTATCTATGCAAATTGAAGAATTTATCAAAAAAAAAGATTGTTGTCAGTCGATGGCTTCCTGCGAACGAAGGACGTTTGACTTCTCGAAAAAGACAATATGAATGATCCCGGCTAAAGACTTTCGAAAAGCATCGTACCCATCGTAAGGATTAAAATACGCTTTTACGCTTGTTGCTACGAGTGAACTTCCTAGAATTGTAATATTGTGTTGCTAAGCCTACTTCCGTTGATGCGAATATAAGGCTCACACGGGTGTTCTTCATTCACGCACCGAGGAAGCAAGAATGCTCGGTCCATGCCGAAATGAGTTTTCGCGAAAGGAGGGTTTTCAAAAGTCAGTTTTTTATTAGTGTTCCGTCAGAGTTTTATTCCCACCCATCCTAAATACGAGTAGCTGTTGTCCCGAGAAAAAAAATCTGAATTTAATCGAACTTATTTGGAAAATTGAAGGAATTATTTAGGAATTAATACTACTTGCATCTTTATCAATATTAGATTTTTTTTGCCTTTCTTGCATTTTTGTAATTTTTTCGACATTTTGGGAAACGGATTAATTTCTCTCAAACGAATGATTCAATTCTGTTTGCTACAGAAGCTAGAAGAAGCCAAGTGAAAATAGAAATATAGAGACATGAAAAGAGAAGGCTTAAGAAGGCATGAGTTAGGTATCCAATGTTGGCTTCCCATACTCAGATGATCCAGCCCCGGTCAGAAAACGTCATCAGTTAGCACAACCATTGAGAAATTCGCACAATTTTATTGCAAGTCTAGCACACTCCAGTCATACGCTTGATAACGCGTTTGATGAAAAATAACTCCCACTACCATCAAGATAGAATGGAATTAAAAAAAAAAATATATATTGTTGATAAGTACCGACCTACTATATATAATGAACTTGGACAACATTTTCTTAGAACTGTGGCAGCTGCGACTGTAGTCGTTTTCCAGCCTGCTTCATTTTTGCAGTGGCACAAATTGGCTCGAGTTTCGATTTTTTGATCAAAGGTGTCACGGTATAATTATGTGTAGAAAGGTAGCATCATTTCCGTTCGTTAACACAGATAACGATATACCACGATATGCCATTAATCACTGCCTCTTCGACAAGAACAAGGCAACTGAGATCTATTACACCTGAGGAAAGTACTAAATCAGTGCTTCCTGGTTCAATCTAAATGACACATCAAAGTACTTATACATAAAAGCTATAGGATAGAAATTTTGAACGCACGAGTCGGCTTGAAAACCGTAGCAGAATAAACACTAATCATTCTTGACAATAAAATTTAGTTTAGGGTAAAATGGACAGGTAGTAAGTATATGTGGTGGGATGATGCTTTCATTGTTCGGATAAATCACAATATATTTAAAAAAAAAAAAGCAATGTAAATTTCATTTCGCAATCAGAGCATTTCGGTGTCCAGCAGCTTATATTCATATTTATTTTGCTTGCTCCTTGTATTATAAAGATAGGGTAGCATCCTCAAAAAGATGCCCATTTGCCATCCCGACGAAAATAGCTCAATAATATCAAATGATGATTAGATAGCAAAATGAAATATGGACATGATTGATATAAGAGATAAAAGATCAGACGACAATATCAATATTTTGCACTAAAATATCATGAAGAGATCTAGTTATGCTATTTGTAAGAAGTGATCAATATCATATGCCATTAGTTTGATCTTATCTATAGCATGTCTTGATATTAAAATGATATTTCGGTGCAAATTTTTGATATTGTTGCCTGTTCTTTTATCTCTTATGTCAATCATGTCCATATCATGTTTTGTAAGCTATAAAAGCTTTTGTCCGGGATGTGGACAAATTATTGTCAGTTTTAGATAGCGTGGACATTTGGTCATATACATTTTCAAAAATTGTTTACCAAATATCCTCTTTCTTCCTATGCTATTCACGTGGTATATGGACAGCCTCAAAGTAAAATAGCGAGCATTCTGAGTGTAAACTACAGTGAAACAGTTGAAAACACATATCTTTGTATTATCAAATCTATAGATGAGATTAGATTAAATTATAATATGTAACAGATTGTTTACAGTTGCTTCATAGCGTTTCCACATGAAACATTTGTTGTTGTTTGGCTTACCGGAAGGCGTATGTTTTATGCAGAATGACTTCGCTTTAGGCGAATTGCGAGCGTCAAATGCCGAAGTGGGTGACTACTATACTAGCGACGTAGCGTGTTGTTGGCCGGTTTGGCGCCCGCCAAGTGCGCCATGCCATTTGAGGGCGCTGAAATCCAAAATTTAGATATGGGAAATAATGCCAAATTATTCCCAACATCCGTAATCAACCGTTTGACTAATTACCGGAAGGCTAGTCTCCGTCAATAACTGCTACAGGTATTAGACCGTCGGCACAGGGAGCATGTTCCCTTTAATTTGGGAAATTTGTGTCATCGTCTTCACTGTCTTTTTCATCACTTACCTACCTGACGGAAAATAGTAAGAAACAGGAAATGCAAATGGAAAGACGCATGGAACAAACTTCTGGGAAAGGAACTCTAGTTAAGGACTCCAATACTCCAAAGGCGAAGCACAGAGTAGACTGTAAAAACACTTTAATCTAATCCATATCACATACAGTAATATCCCGAATTTAACACCCCCCTGGTGAATTTTGGGGCGATAAAACAGGGTATGTGACAAAATTGGAAAAAAATATTTTCAATTTTTTAATTCATTCCACAAATATGAATCATTTTACGCCTTGGAAAGGCCAAATGCGTGAACGGTACCCGTTGTTTCTTATCTAAATTGCTTACAGAATATTTCCCAGGTACCCAGAAGTCGTTCGTAATAAACTACAGGCGGTGAAAGTTATTTCTTGATAATCAATGTTGTTTTTGGTATTATTTACGAAAATAAAAAGAATGACAAAATTTTTTTGTGGTGACAAAATCGGGTCGAAAACGTGATAAAATCGGGTCGAAAACGTGATAAAATCGTGGGTAGACAAAATCGGGGAGTGATAAAATCGGGTCAACACTGTATATAGTTTTAATTCGCGACTAAGAAAACCAAACCGTTTTCAAATAATTGTTATGTGAAAGTGAAGAAAAGGAGTTTGTGTGAATTTAAGATAAATAATTTGTGCAGACAAACTATTTGAGACCCGAAAACGGACTACTACCTTCTTGATCCAGTGATATTTCCAAATACATTAAACCCGATACTTGTAGGAATTGAATAATGAAAAATCAATGCCGTCAGTTTATTTTGATTTTTTTCCTTTGGGTCTTTATAAACTGATAAAGCTTTAAACGGGGATGAGTTTTGAAATGACGGCAGTTATCTAACGGCATGCTGAATACGAGAATGTGCATCGAGCGTTTTCAGTAATGATGGCAGCTCAAAGTTGAACTTTTTTGGTCCAACCAAATCAACCACTGTCACCAAACTACCGACAGGCTCACTCCGGAGTTGGTTTTTTCGTGAAACGACTTCGTCCAATTGCTATGCCTACCTTTTACCAATTCACTCCGAAGTTGAATTTTATTGAAAGTCCTGTACCTCTTTCAATCCACCGACCAAGCCACACTTCGACCAGACGTCGCACAGACGGAATACTTATCACCTAGTATTAGATAACGTATACGACATTTACACAACACCCAGTGGACCTGTGGAAGATTTTTCGCCTTTCGAAAAGCTTTCTCCTTACTAGGACGGGAATCGAACACACACTCCACGGCACGCAAATGCATTTAGACGACTGACATCGCTAACAGCACGGCTACGAAGCCCACCACTGTTTTGCTCCAAATTGTTGAACAAAATAAAAGAGTTGTATGACACAGATGTCTCCCAAATGAGGACTATTTGCAAATACCCATCAGTTCAATTATTTCACAAAGGTCAACCGTTTTCTTTTTAAATGTAACTCCAGCTTCATTATACAGAAAAAATATCGTACATAAACTGTACAGTTCTGCTTATAGCATGGTGTTCTTGTATAATACTGATATTCATGTCTACCGACTCAGCATGTGAGCAAAAAATATACACAATTATTCTTGATTATACTAACGAGTTGTCTTATTGAAAGTTGTAATGTAACGAGCCTGGATTAAAAACAAAGAGACGCAATACTCCTACCTTTAACAACCTTGTGCTCGATTGGAACAAACGATTGGCCAGCAAGCGCTGTTCCAATTTCGACATTGCGTCTCTTTGTTATCAATCCAGCCTCTTTGTTGTAATGTAATTCCGTTTCGATCGCTAGACACTGGAGAGCTTTACTGGTGAAGTCAAAGGCTCCGTGCACAAATTACGTAATGCAAAATCAAGATATTGGACCCTCTCCCCCTATATTACAATAAGTTACACTTGACCAGACTCCTCCCCCCTAACTCTTATTGAGTCCAAAAACTATATTTCTCATTGCTATAAAATCATCACTGCCATTCCTGTGTTTATGTTTTATTCTGCATGTGTTATATAAAATAAAATTAAATTAAATTAAATTAAATAATAAAATAAAAATATAAAAATAAAAAATAAAAAAAAAATAAATAAAAATAAAATAGTATTGATGCAAATTGGATATTTACTTTTAGATTGTGGGCTTCGTGGGCGTGAGGCTAGCGACGTCAGTTGTCTAGGACGCTTCTGCTGTGGAGTGTGCATTCGATTCCCGCCCTGTTGAGGGGAAAACTTTTCGTAGTGCGGAAAATACTCCACTCGCTGGGTGTAGTGCCGTAGTCCTGTTCGTTGTTTAATGCTAGATGTGAGGTGTTCAGTCTGTGCGGCTATTGATCGAAGACGGTGATCCTGTATTTTTGACGTAGAGCTACGTCTGTCTTTTCTATATTGGGGTACACTTTACGATTGCAAAAAATCGATAAACATCACGTAAATATGATAGACTTTTATCGTTAATGTCCCAGCCGTTTCTCGATGGATTTTCAATTTTCTTGGACCATTCGATCAAGGAAAAGTCAACGCTTCATACCTGATGTACACTGGTTACCCGTTTAAACAAATTGCTTATTATGCGATTTTTTTACTCGAATTTTAAGAATTCCCCGGTTTATTCAGATATATTTTGGGATTTATGCGGTTTTATACGTTGTTTTAATTTATGCGACCCATATCCTCCGCGTAAAAACCGACTCCAGTGAGTTACAATATTTATGTATGAAAATATTTACTTTTGAAAACCTGCTCACAGTTTAGCAATCGGTTTCGGTGAATCAGTCAATCTCGTAAGTGCATCGCAAGCTTCTTCTTCCATAGCACTACATGCCAACTGGAACGTGGCCAGCTTTTCAACTTAGTATTCTATTAGCATTTCTTTAGTTATTAACGAAAGCTTTGTATGTCCGCCATTGCATTAGTATGTATATTGTGTGACAAATACAATGGATACACTATGCCCAGGGAGTCGAGAATGTTTCCCACCCGAACACATCCTAGATCGGATCGAAAATCGATCTCGCCATCTCCGGATTCTGCGTCTGTGTTCGCAAGGCTAACCGGAGACCTCAAGCCAGCATAGACATCAAATTAATGTAACTTACAGAGTTTTTAGCTGGTGAAGTTCGTTTATGCTAACTTACACGCGTGTTTTCTCTCGAAAGCTTGGGGTTTTTTGACGGCAGCTTCTCGCTTACGTCTATTGATGCCAGCAGAGGGGCTCGGAATCTTCTTCGTGGGAAACTTTCTTCTGCTCGTTTGGCTGATTCCTAGGTGTCTGCTAGAGCAAACGCAAGTCCGACGCAACTCACGCGAAGGAAAAATAATTATTATCAATGAACTGTCAAACTTTCTCCGTAGGATCACTACCAAACGCCATTGGCAGCCCAGCTTTCACGATGGGCTTTTCTGTAATGAGCCACCGGGGTTTATCGGCGGGTGCTTAGTCTCTGTTCCAGTTTGCGTCTGTGACGGTTGCAGCCGTACATTATCAGCCAGGGTTGTGCTGAATCATTATCATACACCCAACCAGGGGATGGCAGATTTTAATATAGTTCTGCATAAGAACATTACAGAAACTGTATAATAATTGGGCATATACAATTCTGTAAGCTTTTTATACAAATATTGTATTAAAATAATACATATTTGTATTATTTTAATACAATATTTGTATAAAAAGCTTACAGAATTGTATATGCCCAGATTTTATACAATAATTGTCAGATTTGTTTTTTGGGTGTAGATAGTTATTGGAAACCTTAATTTGATAACTTCTCAGCTGTGTAGGCGAGTTATCATCAGCGATAAATTTTCAAATTTTGGAATCGATTGAGAATAAACACAAAATTATCATTTTAATGTAAACCTACACAGATAAAAATATGTTGTGATTTTAAATGTATTTTCATGCACATATTTGAAGCATGCAAATAAACGTAACATTCAATCGATCTCACTGTTGTTTTAAATCGAAATAAATTTAAACGATGCTTGTTTGTAAAAATCAATCAAATTTGATTGAATATCAAATGTTAATTCGTGTGATAGGGTTAGCTGTAATTTGACAAATTGTTGAATTTTCAAAATTATTTCCTGTGTAACTAATAACAATTTAAAGCCAACAATGAAGTTCCGAATAGTTTGGCATTGTGTTTTGGTGTTATGTAGGAAAATAAGTTCAAAAGTAGCATTTACCAATGCTTTGAATTGAGATATAATTATCGAAAGATTTTTACTCTCGATAATTTGGATATGTGATCGCTTGAAAGTGTTGTTCATCCTCGATTATTTGAAAATTACATTTTTATTACCCTTCTGAAATGTTGGCTTAAAAATTATATATATCACCAGGGTTCGTAATGCTCACTCAATCTCAGGATCACAGGATAAACAACGAAATATTATTCACCCTGGGCTTGGAAAACGCTTGCTTTGGTCTCATCGAACAGAAAAGTCGAAAACCTGTACATAACGTACAGCTACGTAGTTCAACGTCACCTTTGCGTACAACCCGATTGGGCTGCACCTTTGAATTTTTTCAGATTGGTTATTTTGTTACGGAACGAATCCCCCTCCCCTATGGCACAATAGGGCCAGTGCAGTACGTGTATATGTATGGAGACGCGTGGTACATCACAGATTAGTGCCGTTATGGCAGAAAACCTCAGTTTACTTTTTCCACTTCACCTGCAAAATTTTAGGCCTACGCATCTATTACAGAGTTGCATTTCACCCAGATGTCTTTTAGTCTGTCCCAGCAACTCAACAGATACTAACCATGCAGATACTACACGGTGTAAAAAAATGAATTATTATCGAAGTTTCATGTACCTCTGATTTTTTTTCACAGAAAGTTAGGCAAGGTCACTAGAAATGAAAAAAACCTATCTTAAAACGGGTCTAAAATTTGTAAGAATATTGTTTTTCTGTGGTTAAGGCATTTTTTTTCTTCAAGTACCTATTTCTTTTGTTTTTAATTTTTGCGTTTTTAATAATCTTCTATCTCCGGCATCTATACTGTTGTCTGATGAATATTCAGTTGAATATTGTTTTTGCAATTCTATCTTTTGACATTTGCAATATATGACCTGCCCACTGAAGTGTGCCGTATTTTAAAAGATTCATAATATTTTCTCTTATAAACATATGATATTCCTTGCAATTCGTGCGTAAGCGCCACTCGTCATTTACTGGCCTCTCACTATGTATTATACGCAGCACCTTCCGCTCGGAAAATTCGAAAGCTTCCTAGTCTGTCTCTTTACATTTCATGTCCGTAATTGCCCACCGGTAGAATTAAGGTATTATAAGGAGTGAATTTTTTTTTCGTCTGCATTATACAAGACCTAACTTAGGCCTTAACTTGTTATGTACGCCAGAGGTAACTCTATTCGTAACAGAGATACTTCACAGTAAGCGTCCCTAGTACATACGACAGCCTATTTCGGACAGCCTATATTGAACACTGTAAGAAGCAGGCCAGGAAGCTTTCGGGTTTCAAGCAAAATGTGTTGTGAACAATATTCAGTGAGGTTCTTGTACATGACGTGTGCCACAGTAATGATGAGACACTGTATCTAGAGGAAAATATTATGAATCCTATAAAATATGGCAGGCTGATAGAGGGCTGGCCATCTAGTGCGAAAGTCGGAAGAAATATTTGTGAATACAACAGATAACCAAGGCTGGAAATAGATGATACTTGCTGAAAAAATTGAAATAAGATTGTGAATAAAGCAAAATAAAACAAATATTCGAAAACATACTTTAAAAACGCTTAATTCACAGAAAACAAAATTACAAAATTTTAGATCCGTTTCAAGATAGGTTTTCTATACAAAAACCCAGATTAATCCACCTAGCGGTGATGGTGCCTTTCTCGTTTGTTTCGAGTGAGTAATTTCTACGCACTTTTGGTGAAAAAAAAGTATTTTGACCATAACTTCTGAGCCTATAGTCCGATACGGCCAATTTTCAACAGGAAACAATGGGACCGGGTTCTGCATCGAATACAACTTCTTGCGAGCAAATCGGCTGAGGGTACATGTGTGACTAAAATGAGTAAGATTTTGAAGAATGTATTTTGGCCATAACTCCATAGTCCGATTCCGCCAATTTTCAATACGAAACAATGGGACAAGATTCCGCGTCGAATGCAACTTGTTGCGAGAAAATCCGTTAAAGATAAGTGCCTGATAAATGAGTGAGAATTTTGTACGTGTGTCTTATGTGAAAAAAATAATTTTAGCCATAACTTCGACACCCACAGTCCGATTGGGCCAATTTTCAATACGAAACAATTGGACAATATTCTACGTCGAATGAAACTTGTTGCGAGTAAATCAGCTAAGAGTAAGTGCCTAAAAAGTGAGTGAGAATTTTTCTTATAAAAAATATGTTTTGGCCATAACCCCGAATCCCATAGTCCGATTCCGTCAATTTTCAATACGAAATAATGGGACAAGATTCTGCGTCGAATGAAACGTGTTGCGAGAAAATCAGCTAAGAGTAAGTGGCTAAAAAGTGAGTAAGAATTTATCTTATACATAGATATATTTTGGCCATAATTCCGAAGCCCATAGTCCGATTGGGCCAATTTTCAATACGAAACAATGGGACAAGATTCTACGTCGAATGGAACTTGTTGCGAGCAAATTGGTTAAGGATAAGTGCCTGAAAAATGAGTAAGATTATTTTGCGCACACACATACACACACACATACACACAGACATCACTTCAATTCGTCGAGCTGAGTCGATCGGTATATAACACTATGGGTCTCCGGGACTCCTATAAAAAGTTCGTTTTTGGAGCGAACATATAGCCTTTACGTATACTTTGTATACGAGAAAGGCAAAAAGTTCGTTTTTGGAGCGAACATATAGCCTTTATGTATACTTTGTATACGAGAAAGGCAAAAAAAACTTATGAGCGTAGACATATCAATCAATCCTACAAAAATCCAAATGTCTTCTAAATCTTTCGCATCTATATCCAGTTACCATTTTCTCGGGGAACCCCCATGATATTACCGCGGATACTATAGGACCTCTTTATGAAACTTAGTACGTATGTGCGCTATGAACGGGTAGCGTGACCAATCAACTATACCTCATGGTTACACTAGCGGGTAAGGACTTGGCCACTGTATTGACAGCATGGTTCTATTCTCGGCTACAGGTTACTCCAGCCCAGTGTATGAGATAGCTATATATGGTCTGAGTTATGCTAAATCGCACCAAGCGCCATTGAAAAGTTATTGTTTATTTCCGTTTGCTTTTACGGACTCTCTCTATCTTATTGGTATTACATCTCCACACTAGGACAGAGCCGCCTCGCAGCTTAGTGTTCATTAAGCACTTCCACAGTTATTAACTGCGAGGTTTCTAAGCCAGGTTACCATTTTTGCATTCGTATATCATGAGGCTAGCACGATGGTATTTTTATGCCCAGGAAGTAGAGACAATTTCCAATCCGAAAATTGCCTAGATCGGCACCGGAAATCGAACCCAGCAACCCACAGCATGGTCTGGATAAGGATAAGGATAAGTGCCTGAAAAATGAGTGTGAATTTTGACGTGTTTATCATGTGAAAAAGTGGATTTTGGCCATAACTTCGAAACCCATAGTCCGATCTGTCCAATTTTCAATACGAAATAATGGGACATGATTCTGCGTTGAATGAAACTTGTTGCGAGTAAATCAGCTAAGAGTAAGTGTCTAAAAAGTGAGTGAGAATTTTTGTTGTAAAAAAATATATTTTGGCCATAACTCCGAAGCCCATAGTCCGATTGGGCCAATTTTCAATACGAAACAATGGGACAAGATTCCGCGTCGAATGCAACTTGTTGCAGGCAAATCGGCTAAAAGTAAGTGCCTAAAAAATGAGTGAGAATTTTTCTTGTCAACAAATGTATTTTGGCCATTACTTCGAATCCCATAGTTCGATTCGACCAATTTTCAATACGAAACAATGGGACAGGATTTCGCGTCGAACGAAACTTGTTGCGAGCAAATCGGTTAAGGATAAGTGCCTGAAAAATGAGTGTGAATTTTGACGTGTTTATCATGTGAAAAAGTGGATTTTGGCCATAACTTCGAAACCCATAGTCCGATCTGTCCAATTTTCAATACGAAATAATGGGACAAGATTCTGCGTTGAATGAAACTTGTTGCGAGTAAATCAGCTAAGAGTAAGTGTCTAAAAAGAGAGTGAGATTTTTTGTTGTAAAAAAATATATTTTGGCCATAACTCCGAAGCCCATAGTCCGATTCGGCCAATTTTCAATACGAAACAATGGGACAAGATTCTGCGTCGAAAGCAACTTGCTGCGAGCAAATCGGTGAAGCATAAGTGCCTAAAAAATGAGTGAGAATTTTGTACGTGTTTCTCATGTGAAAAAGTGGATTTTGGCCATAACTTCGAAACCCATAGTCCGATCTGTCCAATTTTCAATACGAAACAATGGGACAGGATTCTGCGTCGAATGAAACTTGTTGCGAGCAAATCGGCTGAGGGTAAGTGCCTAAAAAGTGAGTGAGAATTTTTCTTGTAAAAAATATATTTTGGCATAAGTCCGATTGGGCCAATTTTCATTACGAAACAATGAGACAAGATTCCGCGTCGAATTCAACTTGCAATTTGCGAGCAAATCGGTTAAAGATAAGTTCCTGAAAAATGAGTGAGATTATTTTATGCACACACATACACACACATACACACACACAGACATCACCTCAATTCGTCGAGCTGAATCGATCGGTATATAACACTATGGGTCTCCGGGACTCCTATAAAAAGTTCGTTTTTGGAGCGAACATATCAAGACAAAATTTTCAAAACGACTTATCTGCTTTTGTAAACAAAGATTCAAACGACGATTTGACGAATGTGATAGCTCTCCCACGCAAACTAACACCATCAATAGGTAGGTGAAGGTTTCCGCTACCTGTTGATGGTGCTGGTTTGCGTGGAAGAGCTATCAGATTCGTCAAATCGTCGTTTGAATCTTTGTTTACAAAAGCAGATAAGTCGTTTTGAAAATTTTGTCTTGATATAGCCTTTACGTATACTTTGTATACGAGAAAGGCAAAAAGGCTAGAAATATGTATATTTTTCATTCTCCAATAATTTATGCATTGCTGAATTATCAATTGACGGTATATTAAGGAAAAAACAATAAAAATCACTTTTTTTCAAAAAATCGCTGATGAAATATTTTTAAACGCCTCGTACCTTATTTCTAGTGGCCTTGCCTAACTTTCCGTGAAAAAAATCAGAGGTACATGAAACTTTTTTCTACTTTTTACTTTTTTTTACTCCGTGTACTACAAACCAATAAGTCAGTCGGGATGGAGTGCGGCTAAGTAATGAACGTTGAAGATTTTCTGCACAAATAGATCTTCTCGCCCTTTTAAAATTTCTTGAACGCCTTTAAACATTTGAAAAAAGAAGTATAACGCATGTCATCTTATTATAAGCAAGGATGTTATCGAATATTTAGTAAATCGCGTTCGATCATTTAGTGTTTTGTCAATAACTCATTTTAGATGCAGAATTTTAAAATGTGTTTCATGGTGAGCTTCTAGAGCTACAATTCTGCCTTATAAGTCGTTATTTGGATTCCACTTATAATGGAATTATAGCGCTAGTTGCATTAACTTTTTTTGCGGGGCCTCCCATTGGTGAACGGTAAGATGCGCGGCTACAAAGCAAGACCATACTGAAGGTGAATGGGTTTGATTCCCGATCCGGTCTAGGAAATTTTCGGGTTGGAATTTTCTCGACTTCCCTGGGCATAAAAGTATCATCGTGTTAGCCTCATGATATACAAATGCAACGCATTTTGCTAATCAGCCTCCTGAATGAATTATTGACAAAATACTAAATAATCGAAACCATCCTTGATTACAAACGTTCATTTGATATAATATGTTATGTACAGAACTCCATTATTGTTCGCCAAATGTTACATTGCTGTGCATCAACTGGCAAATGCTATTCACAAATTGGGACGCTTTGAGAATGTTCAATGTTGTTTACCTCCTGCGTCAAACAATGGAAAATTGATTTTATTGGTCATTCGAAAAGCGTAGATAATCGATGCAAATTTAACATCTAACTTTGAAGTTCGATCAACTTCCAACTACTAAAAGCTATATTCGAACGTCCAATGCACTTTTTTTGCATAGGAATGTACACGCAATTAACTTGATTATGAAATCATTCTGAATTAGGAGTCACGTACGCAAATTATCACATCAAACCATTGCATTGTGTTCTCTGTCCATTATAGAATGCATTATGAATTACTAATGTCTATTCTGAAACATGGAGGCTTCCTTCATTTAGTGGTAGAGATTGTTGCTGCAAATCGTATTTCTACCATGCTATCGTGCTCCAAAAAAATACTAAAGAAGAATTACGAAACAAGCAGTTTATAATTGCGAAAGCGCTTAATTCTTGAAGAGTTAATTTCGGTAAAGAAGAAGATGTTCTGAAATATCGTTATTTGGTGCTAATCTACAGACTAATTTAATCCAATGCATATATGATTTTATTCATGTAACTATAATATGTTATCCAAACAAACGAATCAAAATATTTTTCAATACAGAATTAGTCGATACTGAACACTTAGATGCATTTGCCGTTTCATACAAATCATTATCCTAATGAGCATTACTCGAAATCTCTCGACAATTGAGTTGGTTTTAACTGATTATTGATTTGTTCTTTATTATTTTTGGTTAATTTATTGAATAAATGTTTCCGGTTGGCATACCTACTTCCCAGATAAATGGAAACACACCAAATACTTCCAATTTCGAAGACGGATAAAAATCTAGCTCAAGCTTCTAGTTATCGCCTAATCAATTTACTTTCTTTAATAAGTAATTTGTTTATGTTGAATAGAATGTTGCTTCAAATGTATTAAGAAGAATTTGTGTAGATACAGCAGATCGGTGTTCGCCAAAGGGATTCAGCCACTCATCAGCTATTAAGATATACAAATCTAATTCAAATTAAAAAATCTGAAGAATATTCGGCTGGGGTTGCTCTTTTTGACATAGAAAAAAACCTTTAACAGTGTTGGCATAATGGTTTGATTCTAAACATTTATTATTTTATATTTTCCGCTGTACATCATATAGCTAAACTATCAAAATTTGATATCTGATAGGATAGTTGTAAGAGGGAGGGAATACACATACCACACACCACACATGTGACCACATACTGGGACCCATATTATGAATAATTTTTATTTATAGTTAGCCTGATTTACTATCTGAATGTCAAAAATCGTTTACGGATGAAACGGGCCTTTTCACTAAAGGACGAAGCCTTAATGTAATTTTTAGTAGTTTGCAGACAAGTTTGGAAACTTTTTCCACTTACTTGCAAAGATGAAAAACTTCCCCTAATACTTCCAAGAATAATTTACTTATTTGAAATCTTCTTATTTAAAACCTTCTAGTACAGCGGTTCTCAACCTGGGGTACATGTACCCCTGGGGGTACCTTTCCTAGCCGCAGGGGGTACCTCGTACAAAAATGCGTAATGGCGGACTAATATATAACAATATATATTGATAATGTTTTGATAATTTTTTTTATTTTTTACATAAAATATTTGTCATCTACATAATATGCATAGCGATCAGTAAAATCAGCCAACTGAATCCTGACCTCCACAACCAACAAATACAACAACAAAATGTTGAAGAATATGTCAAGAACATTCCTTCTAACTAAAATCTAGAATTAGAAGGATCGGAGCCCTTCGTTTGAGAGACATGAAGGCTTTTTTTTCGAAAAGCTCGATTGTTTCGTTGCAAAAGGATTAGAAGCATCTTTCTACGTTTCTCGGAAGCGTTCTTCCAAGCTGCTCGGTGGTCGCCTTTTAAGAGGCTTGGCCGACTCCTTTCAAGAGGTCTAGAAGCCTCGTTTTAAAAGGCCTCCTTTCAAGAGGCTCAGAAGGTTAATTTCAAAAGGCTCAGTACTGAGGGTCGTGGGTTCGAGTCCCATCGAAAAAAAGTTCCTTTAAGGAGCTCGTGAGTCTACTTCTAAGGGCCTCCTTTCAAGAGGCCCGGAAACCTCCTTCAAAGATGCCAGGAAGCCTCCTCTCAAGAGGCCCGGACGCCCCCTTTCAAGAGACCCGGAAAGCCTCCTTTCAAGAGGCCCGGAAGCCTCCTTTAAATATGCCAGGAAGCATCCTTTAAATATGCCAGTAAGCATCCTTTCAAGAGGCCAGGAAGCATCCTTTCAAGAGACCCGGAAGCCTCCTTTCAAGAGGCCCGGAAGCCTCCTTTCAAGAGACCCGGAAGCCTCCTTTCAAGAGGCCCGGAAGCCTCCTTTCAAGAGACCAGGAAGCTTCCTTTTAATATGCCAGGAAGCCTCCTTTCAAGAGGCCAGGAAACCTCCTTTCAAGAGACCCGGAAGCCTTCTTTCAAGATGCCCGAAAGCATCCTTTTAAGATGCTCGGAAGGCTTCCTCCAAGAGGCTTGAGACCCTCCCTTCAAGAGGTTAGGAAGCCTTCTTCAAGTGGCCTGGAAGCCTCCTTTCAGAAGCCTGGAAGTCTATTTTCAAGAGGCCCGGAATCCTTGTTTTAAGTGGCCGCCTTCTTTCAAGAGGTTTTGGAGCCTTCTTCATTTCAAGAGGCTCGGAAGCTTCCTTTCAAGGGGCTCGGAAACCCCCCTTCAAGAGGCTCGAAAGCCTCCCTTCAAGAGGCGGAGAAGCCTACTTTCAAATGGTTCGGGGCTCAGAAGCCGTCAATAGTTCGGTATCAAGCTTGATGGTTAATCTGAATGTGAATTGGAAAGTTGCACGGAATAATAAAAATTTCAGCCCACTTCATGGAGAGTCTTTAGGGATATACGGGGTATAGTTTTCAGGTTAATTTTCAGTTACGCTTATTTTCATTTATAGCAAAACATAGGGGGTACCTCACTCAATGCAAAAGTTCGAAGGGGTACCTCTCATTAGAAAGGTTGAGAACCGCTGTTCTAGTAGATATATTGTCACCATGAAAGGGATTCCAATTAATTGGTCTAACGAAGTTTAAAAATTAGGACTAAAAAATAAATCAAGTGTCTATATCCACTAAACAGAAAATCATAACTTTTTCTTGAAACAAATTTGAAATAATTGATGGCTTACAATCACCCAGAAACAGCGACAGTCGCGTCGCATGTTATCGGGAGCCTCAAGGTCCCCCAAACACACGCGAAAGACAATCACGACGTGATTCTATCGCTTGGCGACGTAAATGGATCATTGCCTGCAGCGATCCAACGATAGAATCGCGGTGACTAGTTAGGGGAACCTTTAGCAATACGCGACGCGACTGTCGTTTAGCTGCCGAAACAATACGCATCTTCGCCCTTCCATAAAGTGGAGCCGCATGGTAGTTTAATTTAATTTAGGTCGATCAGAATATTTGAACTACAACCAGATTTGAGAGCTAATGGCTACACCAAAGCAATGACAAATGTTTTTTGTTCGATTTGGAGTCAAAAGATTCGATCTGGAATCGGAAACCACCGTGCCCCTAAATAAGGCCGTTACAAGTCTTCTATATAATAGAAAAGAAATGGTCTGTGTTCGTATCCGCATAACTCGAAAACGGCTGCATAGATTTTCTTCATTCTTTCAGTAGATATTGTCGTTATCGTTTCCGACGGGTTTATATGATATTTACTCAGTCGTAAATCATTAGTTTAGTTGAGTAAATTATGAAATACTAAAATAAAGATTCGTATGGAAATTACGCATGATCACTTCACAACGCACGTTTTCACCTACTATGCAGGACAACGTCTGCCGGGTCGACTAATATTTAATAAAAATGATGTCCTTCTGGTCTCCGGGATAATAAAAAATAAATATTGTAATGAAATTAATAAAATTGGAAGAAATTCTAATTTAAATTTATGACTTAGAAATTAATGGTAAAGAGCATATTAGCAAATATATTACTCAAATATCTAGGGAAAAAAGGGGCTGTGACGATAATTTTCTGCGTTAATTTTTTTGTTGGATTTGGAACATTAAATCGACTTGAGCCAACTTAAAAATTCGTCCAAATTTGATGAGAAATTGACTGAAGGATTAATTTAGCATATTAATCGCGATTCTGGGCTGACCGGTTGGTTTTTAAATGCCTTTTGAAAACATGAATAGGTCTACTGTGTATAGTGGCTTTTATATTTGTGTATCATTCATGATCTGACGAAAATAATCAAAATTTTGAAAACTATATAGAAGTACACTAGATCAAATTAGGTTAAATATTGGTAGCAAAATCTACTGCTGTTTGCTACCAACAAACCATCATATTTATCGCCATGAGCCAAGAATTCAACTTTAATCAGGAAAATATGGAAATGATGTAGAACATGAACTTTATTGGCTGTTGGCTACTTTCTCGTTCCTCGACGTAAGCTGGAAACATCAAACAAAACAAAAACGACAGATTCTGTTGGATAACACAGACTTGGCTAACACAATTTACTAATTGCGCCGTTGTATATAGCTTCCTATTACAAAAGCATCTACGGTGCCCTAAACGCGGGGTAGAAAATACAACTAACGTTTCATAGATTCAGCTCAAACGGCGAGAAAAGGTAGAATGTGTTATCGTGTTCGCCTTTCTCGTTTTTACTGTTCAGTTTTTAATAAGCGATCTGAGCTTTAATTTTCTGAAATTTAAATTACAATGCCCTCATTTCAGTAAAACAAATGTTGTATTTATTGAAACTTTGCCGCCATATCACTTTACCAAATCACCCATGAAGCATGATTTCTCATTATGTGATTTCTCCATTACAACATTAAAATTCAACAAAATGTCACAGTTCAATGCGTGTCCCATTGCAGGAAAAATACAATTTTGATACATCAATGGAGGTATGTGAAGAATCCAAAAGAAAACAAGAAGATACACAAAAATATTCATGTCCTCCAATAGCTTCTGGCTCTGGAAGTGGGTCACATAACGAGCACCCACAATACGCACGCACAATCCAGTGCCCATTTTTCCTACGAGTGGATACGTTCTGATTTGTACATAAGCTTCGGTCGCCGATGAGGCGAAGAAGACGATGGATACAAAAGTTCTGCTTCCAGATGATGTAGGAAGGAAATTCATAAAAAAAAAGTTAACTGAGCCAATCCCGACATCATCCCAGTGGGGCTCGGATATCCGACAAATTTTTAAAGCTTTAATGTATTATCGCAATTTGATACTCTCTCAGAGCAGAAAAAGGCTGATCGTTCGATCAAAAACATAATCTGATTTTAGATAAGATTAAATGTTACAACCGTATTTCTTAAAAATCTTTAGCTTTTCTCGACAACATTTTATTTGATGTTGTTCACAACTGGAGTCTAAACTTACATGGTTTCAAAAGCGTATTATTACGAATAATAATGCGCTATTTTATCGAACCGTATTGGTGTCTTTGCTGCTTTTATTCTAGGATTTTTAAAGCATTATAAAAAGGGCTTAATATGGTGATAAAAAATAGGACGGGAGTTTGCCGCTAGGCGGTACTTCTTAGAACTGTTGATGTGGGGATGATAGGATGATGGTGTCTTTGGCAAAGTGCAAGAATACAGTATTATGAACAACTCTTGTGAATGAACTATCTTTGAAAAAGCTTTTGCATCTGAGATACAATGCATTTTATGTTAAAAAATATGTTTTTATATCCAATTTTTTATTATTTTCAGCTCAATTTTGTATCTACGTACTATATTTATTTCCGAATAATCTTTCTATACCCCAGAGAGTAATATGTAGTAGTGTCCCAACAGATTTTTATTTATTTTAAAATCTCCATGAATATAAAAATAAATCGATTTTATTTTCCCACTTCTTCTTCTTGGCATTACATCTCCACACTGGGGACAGAGCCGCCTCGCAGCTTAGTGTTCATTCAGCACTTCCACAGTTATTAGCTGCGAGGTTTCTAAGCCAAGTTACCATTTTGCATTCGTATATGTATCATGAGGCTAGCACGATGATACTTTTATGCCCAGGGAAGTCGAGACAATTTCCAATCCGAAAATTGCCTAGACCGGCACCGGGAATCGAACCCAGACACCCTCAGCATGGTCTTGCTTTGTAACCGCGCATCTTACTGACATTTTATCTCGGATATAATCTTTAGGTTGTAAATAATATAACGGACCCAAATTCGGTTGCAGAAAGTTGCCGTAAATCTTCCATAGTGCATTTATTGAACTCTGCATGTGTTTGATGGAAAGCTGCCCACTTATTCAATCAAAGTAGGCCAAGAATTTCATTCTATAATGAACACCAGTACACACTTTCTGGGCCGCGTTTAAACTTCGTTTTAGTTATTTGGCAGTATCATTTTGAATTTTAATGGCACTACATATTTATTTGCCTTGAAATTAAAGTTCGTACACTCTGGACGAATTTCGAAACAAGAAGGTTTTATTTTATCCATATGCTTAACAAACTCTGAGTATACGTGAAGAAAAACCCTCATAATTTAAGGCAAAAATCCGTAATTAAATACCAATGCAATTCATTATGCCACCCAATGAATGATCTCATTATTATTGCCTTCAACAAATTTCTTGCCGAGTGTTTCTTTTTCGGCTCACACTGACAGCTAGATTTCGGATCGGTTTGACACACATTTTTCGAATCTGTTTCTCCCTACCAGCAACGTTACAACGTAATGCAGCACACCGCAACCACAAGGTATATCAAAAGGTCACAGAAAAATAGTATTTTCTATGCTGATGACCATAGTTTACGTAAAGTCTAAGGATCGTTCCACGGCAGATGACGTATCAGGTATCAGGTATCAAAACGTCGGCTTCAGGAGCACGTTCACCTCAATTCGGGAGATTTGTGCCATCGCCTTCACAGCCTTTCTCAACCTGACGGAAGTGAACAAAAAGGAAAGGAATGTGGATGGGAGAACAAAGGGAATGTTTGGAAAAGGGCCCTTGAAGAGGGCATACAACGCTTAAGCGTGCAAGAGCTTATAGCTCATAACCCGGAACAACAAAATACTCTGAAGGTTCAGGTTTCTGAAGACAATTTCACTAAGTAAGTGTTTACCAAATATTTAGAAGCGCAATTGCGCATACTCTGGGCAATTACATATCAGATAATAAGAAGTTCCATAATCGGATTCACAACTATCACAAACAGATGATTCAACGCGTTGAATATTTACCATGTGATAGTTCAGTGGATAATGACCTGTCAAGGGCTTGACTAAGACACTGCAATTCTGTTCAGACAGCTTAGCTAAATAGCTTGCTACTACCGGATATGGCTTCCGGATGTACAATTTTGTTTGATGACATGAATCCAGATTACTCCAATGCTATTTGACAGCCCAAGAGTTAATCAAAAGCTTCACCCAACACTTGGATATTGGAATAGTTGGATCAGGACCAATAAAGTCATGTGGTGCTCCATTACGAGCTAACTCATCAGCCAATTCGTTTCCAGCTATAGAATAATGGCCATGTACCCATATAATTTGAGTTCGACATGCGATTACTCACTTCGACCTTGAGTTGGCCGAAGCGAGAGCTTTAATAGCTGCTTGGCAATCTGAACAGAAGTATATTACTTTGCCCATAATGCGTTGCTGCAGTGCAGATTGCACTCCACACATGAAGGCAAATCTTTCTGCTTTAAAGACAGTGCAGTGTTTACCCAGTGAGTGTGACTGTTCCAATCTCAGCTCACGCGAATAGACGCCTGCACCTTCTAACCCTTGGAGGAGGGAGCCCTCAGTTTAACGAACAATGCTGTACGACATATTTCTCTTCAAATAGCCAGATGTCCACTCATCCCGCGAGGGTAATTGTGTTGAAAATATCCTATAAAAAAACTACTAACGCGTGTGAGAACACTTGAATCAAAAAAAATGTTGTCCCATAAGCGGTAACAACGAAGTGTGTGTATAATACCATTACGGTTACGTTTTTCCGTGAAAAGAACAATAGATGTTTTATTCGGATTAATCAAAAGGCCATATTGGCGACACCAACTTTCAACTACCCGAAGAATCATCATCAGGTCGAACAAGGTGGTATTCCACAAACCCACTATCAATGTTAGATAGTCGTCGGCAAATCCATAAATAGAAAAACGGTCATTATTGAGTAATCTCAATGGCGTATCTGCAACGAGATTCCACAAAAGTGGAGATAATACTCTCCCTTGAGGGCATCCGCAAACACTTAATTTCCTATCGCTGCTTGACGTAATGTCGAGTAGAGATGTCGGTTTTTAAGCATCTGGTGAATCCCTTTTTGATAATTATATTAGGTAGCCCATGACAACGTGCGGCTTCCAATATTGCATCGGAAGACACGTTGTCGAAAGCAACCTCAATATCTAAGAAAGCACCCAAGCACGATTGCTTTTAAGCGAATGCTTTCGCGATATCGTAGACAACCTTGTGTAGAAGAGTCACGGTGGACTTTCCAGATTGGTAAGCATGTTGATTAACATGAAGAGGCATGTTTTCCAAACAGTCATCACGAATGTGATGAACGATAATACGTTCTAAACATTTCAGAAGAAGTGAGGTCAGACTGATGGGTCTAAAACTCTTTGCTTCTTCATACGAAGCACGACCTCCTTTTGTGATAAACTTTACAGTGACATCCCGTCAGGATATGGGAATATATCCAGTAGCGAAACAGCATACTAAAAGTTTTTTCAAAACAAGTTTGATATGCTCAAAACTTTTCTGAAGTAGAACGGGATAAATCCCATCCTCCCCTGGAGATTTGTAGGGAGCAAAACTGTTAAGTATCCATTGAATCGATTCAGAAGTTATGAGTCTACGTGCTTGAGCCCATGACCCATAGCTACATGAAACGACATCATGAACATCCGAAGATGTTATATCGACACATCCAGGGAAGTGCGTATCAAATAAGTGCTCTAACGATTCTTCATCAGAAGAGGTGTAGTCGCCATTTGGCTTGCGAATTTCGTCAACTTGGAAATCCTTGAATCTCGCTTCACTCAAATTGGAGTCTTCTTGTAAGCTATCCGAGCCAACTTGAAAGAATCCGTCCCTATTGAATGGCGTCTTTTCCAACACCTTCTACACTGCTTCTTGAGCTTAGCCGTGAGTTCCGCCAGTTGCATCAATTGTGACAGCACATACATCTCTGGTTGTTAGTTCAGAGATAAGTGTAGCAACTATAGCGTTGTTAACAAGCACACATGCACGCGGCATTGATCGAGAGTTTGCCATTCCATTACTGAAATCAGCAAAAACCGGGTTCACTAGGTTAACTAGGTAGAAGCTACCCTTGCGAAAATAGGGTTCCTGCACCAAAACCACTTTTAGGCGAAACGAAGTTCGTCGGGTCTGCTAGTATTGAATATTCCTGAAGTTTGCGGCAAAGCGATACATGAAACCGAGAGATGTGTTGTTTAAATGATAAATTTTGGTCTAGCAAAATTACCCGAGTAGTACACTGCCGCTAACCGCAAGTCAGACTTATCTGGATATGGGCGCCATATACAGATAAGTCTGACTTGCGGTTAGCGGCAGTACAATTCTGGCAGATTTGGTTAAAACTACGGTTGTACAATAACTCTTCTATGAGAAATGTGTTGCTCGGGCACTCATTCTCCGGCAGTTTCTCTTCTGAGTATTATGTTTCCAACTATTCAATCAAAATTCGAATATTAGCGTTTATTAGCGTGATTCAGAGACGAGCCAGCCTAAGGCTGAAAACCACCTGAATAAGACTCTGCCAAAATCTGTTTTAGAACTGGGCATATACGAGATTGCAAGATTCTTTTACAAAAAAATGTAACGTGCAGAGCCGTAGCATGGACTCCCGGCGCCCTTGGCGAAATCTTTTTTGGGCGCCCCTCTCTTACCTAGAAAAAATATGCAAGATTTCAGAATCCAATAACATTTTGAATCCCACCTTAAAGTTTTATAAATTTTTATTAACGAGATTTTCTTTACTATGTTGGCTTGTAGAACAGTAAGATTCAAATATATTAGGCGGTATGTCCCTGAAAAGTGTTTAAATGTTGTGAGCGTTTACACTAAAGTGGAGAATATGGTGGTTGTCCACAAACCACGTAGACTGAAATTTCACATTTTCAACCCCTCCCCCCTCTTCCCCCTAGTAGACTTTCGTAGACTTTTCAAAAAACCCTCCATCACCCCCTTGAAGTCTATACGTAGATTTTTCCAAATTTTACAAAATATCATATGTGAATGCATAATCAAAATCGAAATCAAATTTAATTCTCTGTCCACTGCTCCTGAAACCAAATCTCCAAGCCAATTAATTTTTGTTTAATTCGATTCCTCCTAGAGGTGTGTACCACCGCTGTCGACACTTTTGCATCGGCGCACCACTGCTTAAAATCTGACCCACAATTCTCCACGCCGGTTCAAATTTGTAGAAAACCGAAAAATTTTATGAATTTCCGTGAAAATTTATTTTATGTTTAAATGAACGTTCCAAAATATTTCCCATGGAATTTTGGAATGGTTTCCTATGTTCTTGCAGATTGGGAGCAATTTCCTGAGAATTAAAAAAAAATCCTATGGACATTCTAAAGGCTTTTCCGAATAATTTGCGGTTAAGCTTTGGTTAATTTGTCGTAAAAATTTCGAATAATTTTTCATGAAAATTACAAGCGCTTTCTTACAAAAATTGCAAATATTTTTTTTGCGGAAACTAAAAGAGTTTTTGGTAGGAAATTCAAATAATTTTCAACAGTTTCTTTAGAAATTCCTAAGATTTTCCATCGATTATTCCAAAGATTTCGCATTAGTACTCCCGAAGAGATTGCCGTAAAATATACAAAGAATTTCCCATGGACATTTCGAATTTCCCGGGGACTTCCCAAAAATTCTCCAATGAAGGGTTTTTTTGCGGAATTCCCCGTTGAAGTGTAACATAATTTCCCGTGAAAATTCTAAAGAATCACTTGTAGTTTCCAAAGAAGTTCCCGACAAGAATAAAAAAAATAGTATTATTTATTTATTATCATACTAAGACCGGAGTGGCCTGTGCAGTGCTTAAAAATCTTCTCCATTCAGCTCAGTCCATGGCTGAACGTCGCCAACCACGCAGTCTGCGGAGGATCCGCAAATCGTCCTTCACCTGATCGATCCACCTTGCCCGCTGTGCACCTCCCTTCTTGCTGTCGTCGGATCGTTGTAGAGAACTATTTTCACCGGATTACTGTCCGACATTCTGGCTACGTGCCCGGCCCATCGCAGTCGTCCGATTTTCGCGGTGTGAACGATGGATGGTTCTCCCAACAGCTGATGCAACTCGTGGTTCATTCGCCTCCTCCACGTACCGTCCGCCATCTGCACCCCACCATAGATGGTACTAAACACTTTCCTTTCAAAAACTCCCAGTGCGCGTTGGTCCTCCACGAGCATCGTCCAGGTCTCGTGTCCGTAGAGAACTACCGGTCTAATAAGCGTTTTGTAGATAGTCATTTTGGTACGGCGGCGAACTCTATTCGATCCAAAGTCCAAAGTACGTACGATTTCCAGCCACTTTGCGCCTCCGAATTTCTTTGCTGGTATCGTTATCGGTGGTCACCAGTGAGCCCAAGTACACGAATATTTCAACCACCTCGATTTCGTCACCTCTGATAGAAACTCGTGGTGGGTGGTTTAATTGACCTCCCTTGAGTCTCTTCCTATCATGTACTTCGTCTTCGACGTGTTGATGACTAGTCCAATCCGTTTAGCTTCGCTTTTCAGTCTGATGTAGGCTTCCTCAAAGTTACGTGCCATGATATCAATGTCGTCGGCGAAACCAAATAACTGGACGGACTTCGTGAAAATCGTACCACTCGTGTCAATCCCTGCCCTTCTTATTACTCCATGCAAAGCGATGTTGAACAGCAGACACGAAAGACCATCACCTTGCCGAAACCCTCTGCGCGTTTCGAAGGGACTCGAAAAAAAAAATAGTAGAACCTGCAATAAAATCCAAGTGGAAATTTTGAATTTTTCTCGAAAGTTTTTATAGAACACTTTCCTGCTCAGTACAGAAGAATTTCCTGGGAATATCAATATAGTTTCAAGCAGTAGTTCAGACTATTACTTCAGTGAAATTTATTAGATTATTTCGATATCTTGCAAAAAATCTGAGAAAATCCTAAAAAAAAACAAACAAGTAAACTTTGCACATAGCTTCTGTATAAATTGTTTAAAAAAAATAAATAAAAATAAACAAGTCTACGTAGACTTTTGGTAGACTAACGTAACTTTTTCGAAACCCCTACCTCCCCCTCAAGAGTTTACGTGGTTTATGGACAGCCCCAGATATGTTAGGAACTTGGCAGAGTCGTGGGAATTTTTGGATCCTCGTATGGAATCTGTTGGAACATCCAGGCTGAAAGATCATTAAAATTGCTGAAAGTTATTTACTTACAGCTCATAGTGTCCTAACCGAGCCTGTGACAAGTGCGGTGTCATCATCATCAATAGACATAGCCCGCTGTCATCATTGAAAAGCAATATGAAAAAAAAATGCCCGGACATCATGGCTACGATCTGCCGATGGGCTAAACAATAGGATGTCAGTAGCCTGGTCCTAACGTCTGTTTCTTGGAAAGAACTGACATACTTGCAAATACATCGTAGAGAAAAGAGATTTGAAAATCGTGACAAATCATGTACAAATGTCAAATGGTTGGAACAAGAAAATCCAACTCTGAAGTAAATCGGTCGATGATCGAAATTGCTATCGGATTTCGGATCAAGTAAGATGCAACATAAGAATGGGTCTGTCAGTGGTTTGGACCCTGTTGGGTCAATAACATCCATTACTTTGAAGTGGTCAGCATCGAGATCGGACGAGGCAGCCCATGTGAAATGTGAGGCTATGAATACTTTGATAGCACATGCCTTGGCAAATGTTGTATGTATTGCGGATAAATTTTGCTAATCTACGAGAGCTTTGAGCTCAGAGCTCAGAGAAACTGATTTGGCAGTCAAAGATAAGACCAAATCATTCGACTTATTTATTTGAGATTGAAGAAAGATTAGAATAAAATTGTTCAGTTTCCCATACCGTAATTCTTGATTCTGGCGCCCCCTGAAGGCTGGCGCCCTTGGCGGGGGCCAACCCGGCCAACCTCACGCTACGGCGCTGGTAACGTGTAATGACTTGTTCTTATACAGAATTGTAAGAAAATCTGACATTCGCTGGTTGGGTGAAGAGTAGTTTTAACAGGATGATATGAAGAGATTGAATCACCCAGTTTGAATCTATTTCACGATTATCTATATACATTAAAATGAATTTCTGTCTGTCTGACCCTTATGGACTCGGAAACTACTGAACCGATCGGCGTGAAAATGTGTATGCAGAGATTTTTTGGGGCCGGGGAAGGTTCTTAAGATCCCGACTAGAAGAGCATAACAGAAACTGAACACAATATTAACATATTGTGATATTTATAACTTATTTTGATGCAATTTTGTTCTTAGTAGCCATTATCTTTCAAATGTTGTAACAGGATTTAATCATAATATGATTTAAAAAATGCTTATCACCGAATTGCCCAACAGTAGGCAATTAAAATAGATGTAGCAAAGTCTTCCAGCCATATAGATATCACAACGCTGATATAATTTGCAAAGGTTGCCTTATTTGTAATGTTGTTAGTTTTATGTTCTCGAAAAATATTCTTGTTCAGACAAAAACAAAAGTTTCGTATTGTTGATCACAATCTGGAGACCTATCACGAACTGTAAAAATTTGCAACTGCACAGAAACAATATATTTTGTATCTGATTCTGTTATAAATTTCTAACAAAATATGTTATTTTTATGATAAAATTGTAACAAAATTTGATAGTTTTTTGTTTCCAGTAGTTTGATTTTTGATAGAAATTTAGATATTTTAACAACATCCTGAACCACGTTTCTAACAAATTTTGTTATAAAAAATTTGTATAACATAATAACATAGGTTGATATAATTTTCATATGACCTTCTAGTCAGGATGGCTCGAGACCCCTACCTCCTTTGGAAAAGGGGGCTCCCATAAAAATGAAACATTAATTTCTCCATAACTCGATAAATAATCAAGCAAATGAATCCAAATCTGCCATGTGAAGGTTTTGGAAGGGAAGATATGTTTCTGTGACGATTCGAAACCACTTTCCCTTCAGGAAAGGAAGCCTCCCATACAAATGAAACAGAAATTTCGACATAACTCGAGAACTAATCGGAAAATAAATCAATTTCATGCGAAACGAAATCCGTCGGGTCGGCTAGCTAAAAAAAAGTACTTTATCGAGATATGTACATATTAGCAAACTCATAAACTCGGAATTCCCATAGTCGAGTTCCCAGTAGGAATTTTTTAAGGTCACTGTGAAAGCAATAGTTCGTTGCTGGACCACGGTATTTTTTTCTGAAAATTCTCCAAAAAGCGTTAGTCTTTTTTTCTCTTTGCAATATCTGTATTATAAATTGCTAAGCACCCGGCTTTGTGGTATTTTGCCAAACAAAGCTATCAGTTCCGTTTTACATATTAGATTCCATTATTATGCCATCTATGACTTATCCTATTTTAATTCATCATAAACCGACCCTCATTCATCTTCCAAGATGTTCCCTTTGTAGCCAAATAGATCCTCCCATCAATTTCTAGGTGTAGTACTACTTCCATCCTATGTAGCCTTGACGATGTTCTGACCTACCGTTATATGATGAGATTGATTGGGGTAAACGCTATTGTGTATTTATCGAATCAACTTTGGACTGTTTATAGCTTCTGAGTCTTCATGATGAATTTTTGGCTAAGGCTATTCCCCTGCAAGCAATTTCGTCGTATAGTCTCAATCACGTTGTTTTAACGAGTTTTCGTCTGAACACATGCCCGAACAAAGAAAAATCTATTCACTGCGGAAGTAGCAAAGGACTGCAGAGCGCAAACCTTCATAAAGTTCAATACTCTTTTTCATCTGCAGTTATGTAAACGGGCCGCCAAACCATAGGACGAAGCACAAACCGAGAGAGCATGTATGTCGTCTGGACCGTCTTCCTTCCAGATTTTCCTTTTTTGGGTTGGAAAATGCACTGTCACCCAGCGACGATCTCTGTCGCCACTGTATCATGTAGTGCAGACAGACGATTTGTTAGCAATCAGCTTCACTTTTTATGCTCCAATTATATTGCTGCCACACATTCCACAAAATTAAGTGTACAAGCTGAACGCTGTGCATTTCGTTACACAAACAATTATCATTTCCTTCGCACTTTATATTCTTGCCTTCTTTGTTGATTTTTATTGCCACTTCCAAAGCTCTGCTAACCACCACTTTTATTAAACGAATGAAACCGAACACCTTGCCGTATGCAATATACTATCAAGTACTACAGCACTCATTCCTTATTTTCCATTCTTCCCTTACGTTACGCACATAGGCAGATCGAATAGAAGAAAGCAGGTTACGATAGAGACCGGATGTACAGAAGAGGCTGTGAGACACTTCACCACCAAGTGCAACACTATGAGACACATAAACACAACAAACCGAACACCCGTCTAGTAATGCCAACTTTATGTTCTTCCCAAAACGATGTTGCCTCGACCGAGCACAAGAAGCGAATTCGGCTGGATCACAAGAACCAGTTGACGATATTACAATGCTGGTGCCTACCCCACAGCTGGAGCGTTTTCCGCTCCTTCGTGAAGAATAGGCTACCATGGAAACGGCGTTTTCCTCAGTTACGACGCTTTTACTTCGGCATTTTCCGTCATCATGAGGGGAAAATCGATGCGCACCAGTTGTGTTTATCTGCCGGCACCCAACAATCGCGCACAGTGGGAAAGGCGTATGAATTCGATCGTTCACCTGATAAACATGTTCAAAGTACGATATTGATAAAAGAAACCGCGATTGATTCACTTAGCAGAGATGCCCGTAATACTGGGTGTACACCGTCACTTGGTCAGTAAACCTTGGCTCCATCGCTTTTTCTACGAACTAAAACAATGCGCTTTCGAAATTCAAAGATTCATTTTATTTAGTGCTTGCTACCGATAACAGCGGTTTGATAGGTTCGACATTACCTCGAATTAAGGTTGAACTTTATGCAGGAGGAACCACTTTTGCTTGCCGTCAATTGTAAATCTCTGATTTTCCTTCAGCCTATAACCTGACTGTTGCAAAAGGTTTTGGGTCAAGGATCTATATAAGTACTAATACTTATATAAAGCAAAGTTGTTAAAGCAAGTGATGAACGACATTATACATTTTTCATATACGCCTTATTCTGCTACCAGCTTTGCTCAGTTTTGCTGCTCCTAGAGATATGGCAAACAACAGTACCTATTTCGCCCGTAAAAATATCCGCAAACACACCTGGCAAAATCATGTCACGTGTTGAATGTTGGACGTTATAGATGTAAGGTCTTTCGGAGGTCCGATCACTACCTAGCAGTTGCAAAATATTGAGCGTGACTTTTGTGGCTTTTAAGGGGTCACGAAATAACAAGGGGAGTGTGCCAGAGGCCGCTATATGCAATGGCCAAGAGGAAAATTTGATGAAGGAGCACATCGTGAATGTTTTGAATGGTGAAGCTGTATTAAGAAACAGACTGCAGACTGTCGACCACGGTCAGGTCTGTAGAACCATCAATGCTGGAGGAAGTTAAGAAGGCTCTAATTTAACTAGAAAACAGATAAATCTGCTGTGAAAAACGAGGTCTTGGCTGAGCTTCTTAAACATGGAATTGAGCAGCTGCATCAATGGATCCACCACATCATATGCCCTGACACTCCGAGTGGTGCAAAGAGCCGGCTTGAAAAGCTTCATCCTGAGCAATGTCCAGCTATCGTTTTAACTTGTTGACAAGTTAAATTTCGATCGACTTATATTATTTTTAATTATGGAAGATACGTCGCCTACCTTGGTCTTCCTCTGCAGCGATGTCCAGCTGGGTTCTAGTCCAATGCTTGTTTGACATAATGTGTGGCCGACTCACCCTCACTTCCGTTCGCAAATTTTAGTTACTATCTGCCTCTAGTGACAACGGCGATGGAGCTCGTTGTTTGAGATCCAATTGTGAGGCCACCGGGAATGAATTATGTACCGCATGCATCTGTTGATGAACACCTGCAGCTGTTGAGTTTACTCTACTGACACAAAATTCCTTAAACTCGCAAAGGCTTGCATTGATCCGTGCTTCTATGTCGATCTTCGTACCACCAGTTGATGCCACCAAATGGCTCCCAAGGTATTAGCAGCATTCAACATTTTCCACTGATTGCCCAGCTACTGTGAAGCTTAAAAAGGGTCGCCGTGTTCACATTCAACGATTTGGTTTTGTTGACGTTGATAACTAAACCTGCCGAAGAGGAGTGCTGGGCAAGGTCGTTGAGCTTACTCTGCATATTAGAGTGCTGTGGAGCTAGGGGTACAACGTCTGCCGAAATAATCAATAAATCCGTCTGGCCTATCTCATCTACTCTTTAAACTATCTTTGTTTTATGTTGCTTAAATGAATTATTATAATCAAAAGGGGCCATCGATAGCCGTGCGGTAAGATGAATGGCTTCAAAGCAAGACCATGCGGAAGGAGGCCAGGTTCGATTCCCGGTCGATTTTCGAATTGGAAATTTTCTCGGCTTCCCTGGGCTTAACCCTTTATAAGGCAGTGGCAACTATATTGCCACCAACAAATTATATGTTTTTCTATTTCTAACAAGAGCTCTACTTATTATTTCCCTTGTAGTGGCTTTACAGTCAAACCTCCATGAGTCGATGTTCTATGACTCGATATCGACTCATGGAAGCAAATTATCCCATATTAAAAAATATTTTCTGGGTTACTGTGATGGTCCCTTCAAACAGATTTCCAAAGATTTCCTATTCCACAAGTCGATATGGTCCCTTCAATATCGACTCATGGAGGTTTGACGGTATTTACTTCCTAGTAATAACCCAGAAGAATTTGAGCAATAAAAAATTGGAATATCAATTTGAGGACATTTTTTTTACGAACAGATCGTAAGTTTCGAGTGGAAGAAGGATTTTCAGTAGGGTGGCTCAAATTATTATGGGAAAAACTTTTTTCAACTTACGATCAAGAATAATGATACTCATTCAGATCTTGGAGAATTTAATACAGAATGTTATGCAGAAAACTGCGAGAAGATTAGAGCTTGCCCGGCTAAGTTATTAGCATTTCTTTGAAGTGGGGTTTGAGCAAATTTCGTTTCTTTTACCTTTGAAAAGAAATAAATTCACCCCTACAACACTCCAGTAAAATGCTAATATCTTTGTCGAATAAACTCTAATCTTCTCGCGGTTTCATCATAACATTCTGTATTTAATTCTACAAGAACTGAATGAGTATCATGGTTCTTGATCGTAAATTGTGCCTTCCAACTGCAAATCACTGTTTTGGATGTTTCCCCATATATTTCTCCATATAAACTACCATTGAGTTTAGCACCGTCCAAATGTTGATCGATTTGGCTGAAATTTTGTGCAGAGCATCAGGGCATCAAATAGAACCGAATAAGAGGGCGCCCATCAAACAATTTAAAAAGTGTTTTTTGAGCCACCCTAATTTTCAGTTATAATTCGTTAAAAAAAACGCCAGAAGAAACTGCGGTCAAAAAAGATTCGCCACCGCACCAAATGTGTCATGTACAATACGCTAATAAGACCGGTTGTCCTCTAAGGACATGCAACATGGAAAATGCTCGATGAGGACTTGCAAGCACTCGGAGTATTCGAGAGACGGGTGCTTAGGACCATCTTTGGCGGTGTGCAAGAAGACGGTGTGGAGCGGCGAAGAATGAACCATGAGCTCGCCCAACTCTACGGCGAACCCAGTATCCAGAAGGTAGCTAAAGCCGGAAGGGTACGATGGGCAGGACATGTTGCAAGAATGCCGGACAGCAACCCTGCAAAGATGGTGTTCGCTTCCGATCCGGCAGGTACGAGACGGCGTGGAGCGCAGCGAGCGAGATGGACAGACCAGGTGCAAAACGGCTTGGCGAGCGTTGGGCGTATCCGAGGATGGAGAGATGCGGCCTCGAACCGTGTATTGTGGCGTCAAATTGTTGATTCAGTGTTATCTGTTTAGATGTAAACTAAATAAATGAAATGAATCGTTAAAAAAACGAGAAAGATATATTTTTCCCGTTGGTATTATTTATTTTGAATCTCCTGTGTTAGTTTATTACGTGATTAGCGGAAAAAAGCTTTGCCTTTCTGTATATTTAGTTTTTGGATTTTTGACGAAATTGTGCCCCCCCTTGGGAACAAAAGTGCAAAAAACATTTTTTTTCACTTTTATGCGTTTCCGACTAGGACTCTTCACCCAAAAATGTAACGTGCCTTGATTTGACTGGTTTTACGTGAAACCTAATTTTTAAAAATCTTTTATTTATTTTTGTTGTTGCCTGTTTTCCCGCTTGCCGGGCAGTGGCAACTATATTGCTACCAATGTTGTCCCGCTTGCCGGGCAGTGGCAACTATATTACCACCAATTTTTCAATGTTTCTGAACTGTTTAATGTATAACAAACATACATTTGAGTTTAATACCATGTCAACATTGTGACTTATTCTTGTTTTTGTTGATTTATTGTTTAGATTCGTCTGCCTTATAAAGGGTTAAAAATATCATCGTGTTAGCCACATGATATATGATAAGTCTTACGGTAACGTATTTTTTTAATTGAAAACTGCAAATAAACAGGAATTGAGAAAAAAATGGTAACTTAGCTTAGAAGTCTTGCAGCTTATAACTGGGGAAGAGCTGAATGAACACAGCGAGGCGGCCATGTTCCAGTGGGAAATGTAATGCCAATGAGAAGAAAAGAAGAAATATGAATAATTTTGCATTTTTAAAATCCCATTAAAAACTATTCCTCACTGCGCACGTAACTCTTTATAACCGAACCTCAAAAATGTTTGTCCTGAACAACTATGCGAAGGAAAGACATCACTTCTTAGAAATTATTCGGGATCTGTTGCAAATTTTAACTCTATACCATAGCCGATAATTTGTTCTTGTCTGCAAATAAGAAACTTGTGAATATTATTTATTGAGACAAAATGAGCTGAAACATACGTTGCATGGTGCTGGTGCATAGACTAGGTACTATTATCATTATCCTTAGTGTTAGGAAAAAGAGCAAACTATTACCATGGCATGAAAAAGTTAAAACGGGTTATTCACTAGGAAGTTGAGGAAAAAGGACAACGAACAGATCAACACATCCTGATAGCTGTGCTTCTAGTTTGAAAACACGCACAAGGATTGAAGCTTCCGACAGACAAAGGGCTAAGGATGGTTTTCCCGGCAGGGTTCCATTCCTGGCACAAGCTCAAAACCCGAAGACAGAAACATTATACAGCCATAAACTCCTCCGTAATCGTGTATGCTCACTCGCGAAATTACGATTCAGCTAGTTGAAATTGAACTTGAAGATGCAATTGCGGCATTAAAGGGGTGTGCCGATGAGCAATAGGTTGCCGAGAATATCTGCCGATACCCAACATATACTTATATCATCCTTTTTTACAAGTCATCGAACTAAAAGTACGCCTGGTGACTATACTGCCGGTGGATACATAATTGTCCCATGTTTGCTGGGATTCCTAATACACATAGGACAATTATACGTCCACCGACAGTATATCGCATGGCTAGTTCTGGTTTTGATTGAATTAAGCACAACGGATCTGAAAGCCAGACCTTTTAGTCAATGAGTCACCCTTCGTTTGATTATCCAGTCTTGATACAGTCTGATGTTTTGTGAAGCTAATTTGGGTCAATCAAATAAGCCACAGCTCCCGGAAATGAGCTCGACTCATTGGTCAGTTTTATTTATTTTTTCCTCTTCAAGGAGTAATTTTGTCTTAAGTGATCCTATGAAAAATGTAATAATAGGTATTTCATGGAATGTTTCTCGTACCTGCTGTGAATTATTATCTATTTGCAATA
Source organism: Armigeres subalbatus (assembly GCF_024139115.2). NCBI lineage: Eukaryota > Metazoa > Arthropoda > Insecta > Diptera > Culicidae > Armigeres > Armigeres subalbatus. Next base: position 216,596,124 of record NC_085140.1, on the reverse strand, counting down.
TATTTTATACATTCATACGTAAGAAGAATCATGGTTTCATACACATATTATATGGATAACAATCAATGGTCACCACCCCAGCAAAATTTAATAAGATCATAAATAAAATATGTATACGAGCGTGGTATAGTGTTTATAGTCACGCGCAAAACTAGAAATCATGTAAATCCGTGGAGGTCTATTCACAAACCACGGGCAAGGCTACTTTAATTTCCAACCCAGATAAATCAACATGGCCTCCGAAGAAGTTTCATCGTTCACTGATTTACTAGGCGATTCAAATAACTGTTAGTTATTTGGCCAAGTTACTACTCGATTTTATTCTATTTAACCAATCAAGGGCGTATCGAGTGGGGGGCAGCCACTTAAACATGTGCACTTTACGATCCAATCATTTTCAGAAATAGGTGGTTGAAAGATTCCCAAAAACTTATTAGGGTATCCAGGATTCATAATATATGAAAGTTCAAAACAACTCGAAACATTTCGGGCTCAAGAATTCTCCTTGAAATGTTTGTATTCTGTTTGAAATTTCTTTATTCAATTGTGAAACTCAATAATAACATTAATACAGGGTCCGGCTATTGAAGTGCTTCATTAGAATAAACAGATAAATTGATCAAAACAAAAATATTTCATTTAAATTTCATTCGATTTCACAAGAAACCATATCACTTTTTGAAAGTTCATAAGTGAAGTTCATCTTTTTTGTCCTTGAGCTGAACCACTCGTCGCAGACGATTGAGTAATGCATCGTACGAGTCCCGCGGCTGCTTTTGTATTATTTCAACAGAGGTCACCAGATGTCGCTGCAAAAACACATGATGGTTTAGAGCAGCCGAGCCCCTCAACATACTGCTGACAGTAAAATTCATAGGGTTTATGTCCGGCGAACTCGCTGTCCGCTCTTAGCTCGAAAGGACCCTCGAAAACCCCTTAGTTGGGTTTCCTTCACTTTTTGAGCCGGCGTCTAATCCTGTCGTAAGACCTAACCCCTGGTATCGAAATAACGACGTTCCCACGGTTCAACGATGTTTTGTAGAACTAATTGCACTACGAATTTTGTATTATATTACTTTTACTCACTTATGTAGCAGTTCAATTGCCGTACCTTGTACTTTATTCAGTATTGTGGATTTTTTAAATTAATTGTTACAAGATTTTTTTGAGGGTCTTTAAATTTTGCTCCATTTCTAGAATGTAGGGGAGACTGGGGAGACTTGATCCCCTTTTCTGATTTCCGAAGTATCACAGCCAAAAATAAATAAGCATACGCGATTTCCACACAAACTCTCTAAGAAATATAGTATTTAACTTTTAAAGTTAAATACTATATTTCTTAGAGAGTTTGTGTGGAAATCGCGTAAATTACTGACGTATGACAGTCCTTAAATTATTATATAATATCTTCGTCAAATTTTTGTATGGGTGACTAATGGGAGATCAAGTGTTCCCATATTTAGGCAATAACTTCAAATCCAAATATCCTAAAACTTTGATGGAATGTTGACATTTTCATCAGTACAGATCATTAAGCATATCTATGGCTTTGTGCTGTGAAAAAACGAAAGCATTTGGTCATTGTTATGAAAAGTTGTTCAAATTTTGCGTGGTCAATAAAAAAATCTTTAGGAAGGTCAAATCATACGTACCGCCCTGGAGAATAAATAAGGTTGTCAATCCAAAAAATAACTAGAACAAAACTACTTAAGTTCTCGATAAAACAGGGGGTAATGAAGTCTCCCCGGGGATCAAGTCTTCCCACCTTCCCCTATAGTTTTTAAAATCATAAACCACTCTTCGGAATATTTTTGTGATGCTCGATTATAAATTTACTCTAGGATGCCAAAATCTGGAATTAACTTTGGAAATGAAAGATTAGTTTTCTATTTTAATAATGTTTCTCTAAGACCCTGTGTTCTCTACCAAACACAATATTTCAATGTTTTTATAAAACCACGATCAGCCACGCTTAGCCGAAATGACTAAGCCAGAGTCTATCAATTATTCCAAGAAGAAAAGAAGTTGGTACCGTACGACCCAGAACCACCCACGATGACTGTCCGTGAAGTGATTGTGAGTTTTTTATATGTTGCTTCGAAATTCCTGCGGATCTTCTCCGGGAGTTCCTTCTGGAACTCTTCCTTAAATTTCTCCGGGATAACTTCCAGGTTTTTTCCGAGAATACCTACATAAAATATATAGCGAAATATCCTTCAATAATTCCTTCAATAATTTCCCGGAATTTCTCCGGGAATTTTTCCGCGGAATCATCCTAGAGTTCTTTCCGGACTTCACTCGCAATTTAATCCTGAATTTCATTCGAAAATTAATTTGAAAGTTCCTCCAGGATATCTTCCAAGAGTTCTTCCAGGAATTTCTTCAAAACAAACCCCCGGGAATTCATCCAGTAATTTCTTCAGCAATTCATCTGGGCATACTTTCAGGATTTCATCTGGGAATTTCTCCATTAATTCCTCCTGGTATTTTGCCTGGAATTCCTTTAGATATTCCTCCGGAAATTCCTTCAGGAACTTCCCCAATTCCTCTGGAAGTGCTTGTGGGAGTTCGGGGAGCTCCTCCAGGAGTTTTTCCAAGAGCTCCTCTGGGAATCCCAGAAACTTCACATGGAATCTCATGAGGATATTTGGCCGGAATTTCACGGGAAATGGGATTTCGTAAGTTCATCAAGACATTCAACTCCGGGTATTCCACCGGCTGTTCCTCCGGGAGTTCCACCAGTAGTTCTTCCGAGAATTTATTCAGGCTTTCTTTCAGGAATTCATTTAGGCTTTCTTGAGAAATTTATCTACAAATTCCTCCAGAAATTCCTCCGAGAATTTCTCTCCCCTCCGCTCCGGGAGGTCCTCTAAGAGTTCTTCCAAGAGTTCCTCCTGGAATTCTTACGGGCGTTCATTTGGGAGTTCCGGGAATTATCCCGGAAATTCCTCCGGGAGTTCCTCCGGAAATTACTCTGGAAGATCCTCCGGGAGTTCCTCCTCAGAGGAACACCCGGAGGAGCTCCCGGTGAAACTACCAGAAGAATTCTCATAGAAACTGCTGGTGGATCTCCGGGAGCAACTCCCAAATGAACTGCCGGAGGAACTCCCGTAAGAACTCCCAGAGGAATTTCAGGAGGAACTCATAGAAGAATTCCTATAGGACCTCCCGGAGGAACTCCAAGAGAACTATCGGAAGAACTCCGAGAGGAATTTCCAGCTGAAATTCTGAAGAAAGCCTAAATAATTTCCTGAAAAAAGCCTGAATGATTTCCTGGAAGAGCTACTCGAGTAGACGAAAATAGCTCAATAATATCAAATGTTGATAAAATAGCAAAATGAGGTATGGACATGATTGATATAAGAGATAAAAGATCAGACGACAATATCAATATTTTGCACTAAAATATCATGAGGATATCATGTTATGCTATTTGTAAGAAGTGATCAATATCATGTGCCATTAGTTTGTTCTTTTCCATACTTAAATGATATTTCGGTACAAATTTTTGATATTGGTGTCTGTTCTTTTATCTCTTATATCAATCAAGTCCATATCATGTTTTGTTATTCTGTTCATGGTTTCTACCCGGGTACAGGTGGAACTCCCGGAGGAATTTGCAGAGGAACACCCTGAGGAACTGCCGGTGGAATTCCCGGAGGAACTCCCGGAGATACTCCCGGATGTATTGCCGGAGGAATGCCGAGAGGAGGAGAGGAAGAATTTTCAGAGGAACCCCCGGATGAATTACCAGTGGAACTACCAGAATAATTCTCGAAAAAAATCTTGGAGAATTCATCTTATAGATAAATCTCGTCTAGCTGAAACCTTTGTAGGGGTATGTAGCTGGATTATCATTATTATCATCAGAGGGCCTACCGGAGAACTCCCCCAGGAGCTCCCAGAGAAATTCTAGGAGCAGCTTCTGTGGGAATTTCTATATAAATTCCTGAAAAAGCCTAAATGAATTTCAGAAAGAAAGCCTGAATGAATTCCCGGAGGAAATTCTGGAGAAATTCAGAGGAACCTCTGTAGGAATTGCCGATAAAACTACCGGAATAATTCTCGGAGAAAATCCTGGACGAATTCTTGGAGGAACTCCTGGAAGAATTCCCGTGGGAATACCCGGAGGAATTACCGAAGAAAACTCTTGGATGATCTCCCAGTGGAAATCTTAAAGCTTCCATCGGAATTTCAGGATCTCTTCTTTAATTAATCTAGGAATACCTCTGAAAATTCCATTGATAATATCATTTTCGGTATAATTTATGTATAAATTGGATGGAATTGGTCGAATTCCTGAAGAAACTCTTTGAAATTTTCCCAAGCAATTATTCGAAACTTTCTCGGAAAATTTTATGGAATTTACACAAGAAAATCAAACATTTTTCGCGAAATTCTCAAGAATGTTTACTGGCAATTCTGCGGAATTTCCCCGTAATATTCTTAGGAGTTCCACGGTGCAGTATTTCAGAAATTTTTATGAGAAGTACCACGAAAGAATTATGAATTATGACGAAGTTCGTGAAGGATTTCTTTGAGTGGAATGGTGGAATTTTCGGATCAATTCCCGGCGAAATTTATGGTGAAATTCCTAACATTGCCAATAAAGTTGCTGGAGGCATTCCTAAAGAATCCCCTTATAGAATTCCCGGTAGAATGCCTGGAGCAATTGTCGAAGGAATTCCTGGAGAAAGCTTGCATATTGTTTTTTTCTGCCTATTTTATAATATTACTAGCTTTATGTACCCGGCCTTGCTCGGAATTGCCAGTTTGGTTTGCAGTTTTCTTTTACGGAAAATGATAAAACCAATTGGTCAACAGGGTAATTGTGTTTACTTATTCATACTTTATCATTTGATTGAAAGAATATTTCTAAAGAAGGAAAAACATTCATCGATGCCATATTCCGGGCAACGCATATTTTTAAAGAAGGGATCACACCCACCATTGCCTTATTCCGGGCAAATGCCTACTTTTAAAGAAGCAATCACATCCACCATTCAGAAGGAAACACATTAATCATTGCTTTTCACTGGGCATACCATTATTCCGATGAACAATAATTTTCATTGTTTTATACCCAGCAAACGCTTGCTTTCTATGAAAGATTTTACTGATGCTGTTCATAATTATCCCGAATGCCTTCATGTCAAATGACCTAAGGCCAAATAGTGTTATGTTAATGGCCTGCTTCATTCAGGGATATGTCATTTTCAGGGAAATGCCATATTCTGGGATATGTGTATCGGGAAATATCATTTTCGTTAGTCATTTTTGGGGAAAAGTTATTACCTGGAAAATGTTATTGTCGAGGATTTGCTATTTTTAAGGAATTCGGGCAATTTGTTTTCGGAGCATTGTACAATGTCAAAGAACCTCGGATGTTCTAAATAAAGGGATTTTAAATTAAGTCGTTTTCTAAACAATACCCAATCCCAATACCCCCCTCCCATTCCAAAAGTCCCTTCCAGCCTCTCTATAATATTTTCCTTTGGGTAGGGATTACGTGTTTACGTGTTTGGTTTGAATTGACCTATGCAATAAAAAGGTATACTAAACTGTTCATTTAATGAATATACCCTCTCTTTCGTTAAGCTATGGCACTCCTACCCAGTCTGATATAGACAGATAATATGGGTTCCAAATTTGGTGGACATCGATAAATGGGTTCAGAAGTCATGCTGAATTGATTGATAACTAAACAATACCCCTCTATCACACCCTCCCCCTTTTAAAATTACTTAACCACATCCACTAAAATCGCTTCCTTAGGACACACAATATTTTGTACAAATTTGGTTTAAATCGGTCATGAGGCTCAGGATTTACATTGAGTTGATCGATTGCTAAACAATACCCCTCCCCCTACCCTCCCTCTTTTGTAAAGAGCATCCCTAACCTCCTATCGTCGTCTCCTTATGACAAAGAATTTGTGTTCCGAATTTGTTTGAAATCGGTCAAGGGGTTCAGAATTTACACTGAGTTGATTGATAACTAAGCAATACCCCTCCCTCCACACCCTCCCTCTTTTCCAAAGAGCATGCTTAACCCCCTATCGTCGTCTCCTTAAGATAAAGAATTTATGTTCCAAATTTGGTTGAAATCGGCCAAGGGGTTCAGAATTTACACTGAGTTGATCGATAACTAAGCAATACCCCTCCCCTCACACCCTCCCCCTTTTCCAAAGAGCATGCCTAACCCCCCTATCGTCGTTTCCTTAGGATAAAGAATGTGTGTTCCAAATTTGGTTAAAATCGGTAAATGGGTTCAGAAGTTATGCTGGAACATACATACAAACATACATACAAACATACAAACATTGAGTTTTATATATATATATATATATATATATATATATATATAGAAGATAGAAGATAGAAGATAGAAGATAGAAGAAGAAGATTTCAGAGAGGATTTGTTTTTTTGAATTTGAAATTCAGATGTATGCTTCTAGTTTTCTTAAACTCTGAGTTCTAAGTTCGTTAAAAAAAATTCTTACTTTATTTGAGAATATGTTCAAAAAATCATGCAGTTTTAAATCCATTGTTGTTTTAACCATTAGGCCGTTACAAATATTTAATTAACATTTTGTCCTACTGGTCTCCGGTTGTTGCTAAATAAACGCACATCGTGAACGTTGGATTGTGCGTGCCTAGTTACCCCCCCCCCCCTCTACTCGAAATCCTGGCTATGCCCATGTATCCATTTGTTTTTGTTCGAGCACGAAGATTGCGTTCGCGATTTGATCAAATCGATATAAACAAACAGAGGCGCGGCCACGTTCCCAGACGTGGGTAGGACAAAACTGGATTTTCAAATCTATAGAATAATTTTATGGAATTTCGGCGATCTTCCGGAGATCCTCTCGGATTTCAAAAGATTCAGAAGTCAATCATTACATTTCTAGTGTTTGTAGAACATTTCCAAAAAGCATGTCTTCGAACATTTTCACGAATTTCTAGAAGTGATTATGTATTCCTGTAAATTTATTAAAATTTCACAATTTTAAAGCAATTTCACTAACTTCTAGGAATTCGAACCTTTAGATCTACCAGTAAAGCTTATGATCGTTCAAGATTATTTAAGGGTATTTAGTACTGTTTACGGATTTTCAAAAATCTCAAGAAGAATGCTACTCCGAATTTCAGACTTTGTTCTTTCTGACTTCTAAGATTTCATGCAATTGTGATTCCTACACTGCCTGTAACCGCATATTTGTTCCATCTTTGCTGGGTTTCCTATTCATATGAAACAGATATGCGATTACAGGCAGTACATATTCCAATAAACTCTTAGAAAATAACAGAGTTTTTCTTCTCATAGGTGTGCTACCAGATATCCGATTGCATAGACTACACTTTTCTAAGCGAATCATCGGTCAATACTTCATCTACCTTAGCGAGTTAACGAAATTACCTTTCCGTGGTATTGTGGGGATGCAGAGGTTTTCTTAGTCTCTAGTAGCAACTACACACTAGCATTCCTCTCTTTTCCCAACTGACTGTAGGTAGTAAGTACAAACCTTTAGTCACTTGGATCGTAGCGCAATTTATACCAGTTCACGGAGTAACCATTGACAAGTACAGCCAGTCTTAGCTAAGTTAAGCTGCTAAGCTATATCCTTGTTTAGATATTCAACTAAATCAATCAATTCTTATATACAATCTATCAATTCTTATAAAATTTCAAAAATTCTCTGAGCCTCCCCGAACTAGCAGAAATAATTACGAACTTCCAGAAAAATTAAACATTTTATGGAAGAGCAGAAACTATTAGAAACTTCAAAACTTCTTGGAAAATCTCAATACATCATTGAGCACTTTTTGAAATGGAAAGAATTCCTCATAGACTCTGAGAAGGAGAAGCCTTTATACATTCCCGGAAACCTCCACGGTTGTCAGTGAATCTCTGATTCACTTTCAAACGTTTCAATAATATTGTTTAGATCGATAAATTGAAACAGTATTGATAACATTAGATCTTTTAGTTATTTATATGGTTATGGTATGTTCTTACCGTAATCATGGGTAGGACAATGCTTCGACTGTCCTACCCAAGTATTTTCATGCGTAGGACATGTCCTACTTGTCCCACCCACTCCCGGCGCCACTGTAAACAAACTATGTCGTTAGTGTTTGAATTACAAGATGTCCATGCTTGCAAAATTGTTAGATCTCATACAATATTTGTATAAGAATCTAGCATTTTCGCATATGCCCAGTTCTTATACAGGTTTTGGTAAGCTCTTATACAGAATTGTTAGAGAATCTAACAATCACCGGTTGGGTGTAGATTAGGGTGTCCCAAAAAAATCGAAGTTCGAAAAGACATGAAATAAATGATATACCTGGCTGGATAATTTTTGTAGAACAAACCGACTTTTTAAAAAATCGCCAGATCGGCCATTTTTTTTAGTAAAAAATCAAATATTGAGTCCCTTCACAATTTTTTTTGGGATCACCCATTCGTTTTATATTTTTTTATTTTTCTGTGGATCTTTGCCTATATTCGCCATGAACTAGTTTTTGGTATTATGCGTTTTAACAGTCTGCAGATTTTTTTAAATATCGAAAAAACACATTTCTTGACTAATTTTCGAAATGATTGTTCATAAGGAATATTTTCATAAAAAAGGTCAAAGAAATGTTGTTCTGGGGCTGAGATATCACAGTTTTAGTAAATAGTCAAAAAGTGTACAAATTCGGTAGGGGAGGAGGTTCGGTTGTGGGCACCGTTCGGTTATGGGCACCCCTATGTATCTTTTGACAGATAAGAGATGCTGTCATTCTGACAACCGTAATTTGTTTGCTATAATAGCATGATGTTTTGTGCTCAATATCAAACCGGATGGGCATCTCTACTTTGAACTAGAAACAAATAAATTTTTCGTACAAGAAAAACAACACGAAAGTTTTTTTTGGGCTTTTTCAAAGTGTCATAAATTGAAGCGATTTAATCAAAAAAGTGAGTTCTGATGCGTAATCTTTTTTGAGGCCCAATGTCGATTGCCATCAAAATTTTAGCGCGATTTTTTTTTCTTCTCGTTCCAAAAAGGCTGCGAAATTCGATTGTGGGCACCTTTATTGGTTCGGTTATGGGCACCCTCATTTTATTGATAAATCATTCAATATCGTTTTACTTGTCCCTTAACTTATTTTTAATAACGTTTTAAGGCAGTTTTTATAATTAGTTTGACATAATTGTTCGAAATAATGAGTTTATTTGATATTTTTGTTCTTTGGGCATGTCTAGTCATTATACACACACTTTTTGGAACAAAGCGTTGACCGATTTGCTTTCAACAAGTTGCATTCGACGGGGAATGCTTTCCCATTGTTTCCTATTGAAAATTGGTCAGATCGGACTATGGGATCAAAATTTATGGCCAAAATATTATTTTTTGAAATGAACGAGAAAGGCACTATTGCCGCTAGGGTGATTAATCAGGATTTTTTTAACTGTGATGCATACCAATAAACCGTCCATCAATGAAAAATTAAAACCCATTTACCTAAAATGCTATTTTAGACCTTTCTTATGTGATTTTTTTCAACATCCTCCTTAATGCACCGAGGGAGGCATCATCACTGCTAGGTGAATTGATTTGAGTTTTTTTAGCGTCTCCTGGCTTTTAGAATGAATAAACTATTCCTTCTCTTTAAATCTGGGTGGTTTTTATACATGCTTCTTTATTTTTAGCTAAGTTTTCAAGGGTGCCCACAACCGAACCACGAAATGAAAATGTCCAAAAATGTCAAATTTTCTAAATTGTCAATATTTTTTCTAAATCGATGAAATCATATTAATTTCTTTGCTAGTAGTAAGGTTATAAGTTTAGCTTTCGATTGCTATGCAAATGTCGACATAAGATCAACCAGGGCCAAAGTTATGAACCAAACACAAAAGGGTGCCCACAACCAAACCTCCTCCCCTACTTTTTCTTTACATGTTATAATTTCTTCAAGATTGCACCATTTTTTTTGTCTTTATTTAAGAGACTTGCAGGTACCAATATTTTAATTTAAATTAAAAACAATTTAAAGCAAACAAATGGGAATATTTTCTAGGTTACATAGCTTTTCTTTCCGATGGAGTTAATTACCTGAATTACAGGCATTCTTACCTATTGGAACACTGTAATCCGGATCACTAAAACGCTCATCCTCTTCCGATTCTCAGTACTGGTCGTCGAACTGGTTCTTCTTCTCTTCTACACTTACATCCTTTTTCGGCCAAAGTCGCTGGAACAACATGGGACTCGTGTTTTTAGAATCTGCTGGGCGAATCTTCAAGTCCGGATTTAAATTTACTATTTTCTTCTACTTATTCGTTTTACTGTTGCCGACATCTTGCCGGATATTGTGCCATGCATTTTTAAATTTCCTGATCGCATTCTTTCTCTCCCGATGTTCGTATTCAGCTTCTTTCCCTATTCCTACAAGCTCTTCAATCACTGCTTTGGGACTTTTTTGGAATTTACAGTTCAGCACCTCGCGTTGATATCGATAGAAACAGGTTATCTCCAACTTCGTTGGAAGCCGATGTCTTGGAAGCCGGCTTCTGGGCAAACCAGTAATTTTATCAGCTCGTGGAGGTGATACCATTTGTGTGCAACGTTTTTACTTTACCAATATCTCAAGTGAACTCATGGAAAAGCTGTCGAACTGATACGACGAAAAAAAATGTTTGACTGTCATATGACATATCAAAAGCATCCTATGATTGAATCAAAACTAATAAAGAAATCATAGTAAACCTGATTACTTGTATATTGCTACATATCTGTTGGGTGTGATATCATTTTATAACTGGCTCCATCCATATACTCCGACCAAATCCTGTAATTCAGTTAACCAACTCCATCGGAAAGAAAAGCTAAGTTACCTAGAAAATATTCCCATTTATTTGCTTTTGAATTGTTTTTATTTAAATTACAATATTGGTGTAATGAAATGTAAACATGTAAAGAAAATATACCGAATTTGTACACTTTTTGACTATTTACTAAAACTGTAATATCTCAGCCCCAGAACACCGTGGGAAATTTCCATTATTCTACTGTTTCTCTCGATGACAGCTGGCGGTCTTCGCCGCCCCTATATACATAGCTGGAACAAAGTTAAATGCTTACTTTAGGGGTAAGAATCCGTTGTTTATAACGTACCGAATTTTTATCCATAACTAGTCGACCCGGCAGACGTTGTCCTGCATAGTAGGCGGAAATGCTCGTTGTGAACTGCCCATGCAAAGTTCGCATAGGAATCATAATTTTAGTTTTTCACGATTTGCTCAACTTTACTCGTAATTTTCGCATTAGGAAATATCATATAAACCCGTCGGAAACTATAACGAATGTTTCTGCTGAAGAAATGAAAAAAATCCATCCAGCCGATTTCGAGTTATGCGGATACGAACACAGACCATTTCATTTTTATATATAAGATGGAGGCAATTATCTTTGGTGTAGTTTTTGTACCGAATAATTATTTGTTATAATGCTGATATGAAGGTATCAGCCTCTGTTATTATTAAGATACGGCTAGAGGGATTTTCGCTATAATTTGTGTTATTTTAACGAATAGGGTAAATGATATATTTTGGACATGTACATATTTTGGTCAAGCCTGAGCTTCTTCGATCAATTTTAGATAATGTGTAGGAAAATTTTTATCGAAAGTATGATCATTGCATACTTTTACCTCAACTTTAGCGGCTCCTGATGAGAATTCACAAATCAACTATTTATCTATTTATCTTTAAAATTATCTAAAATGTAAAGCTATCTACCAAAGTGCCTGCTGGACGTCAGTATGCAGGAGAACATGCATTATAGGACCATTCGTAACATGCACCTGAAACACGTTTAAATTGGTTCAAACGGCAATCTTGAGGTCCTGCGGCTAAAGTTTGATTGTAATTGAGATACTAACATATTCCAATCGCTTAACATGAACTTGAGACGGATGAAAAGGAGTGACCAAAATGAAGTTATGTTTTATTCATCAGACATTTATTGGTCACCCCATGTACAGTACATGGATGAACCATTAATTGCCAACTTTCAGGCTGTTTTCAATGATATCGATAAGATTGCGAAACAATGTTAATTTCTGGTTTAATCTATGTCAGTTAAGCAAATAAATGCATTTAAATGAATATGGATACGTGCAGGTAAGTCATACCATTGAGATCTGTAGGTGGCCATTTTTAAATTAGGAGAAAATGACTCTGGCCAAAATATATGCATTTTCCATGTCGAAATTATATATTTGATGTCCAAAAAGAAAATATTTCAGTTCGCAGTATATCACAGTTTACACCTAGTAAACGTAATTTACTCAAAAATTGGGCAATGGAGACACAAGACTAATCATAGGTTATGAATTTGGATGAACCTAGCGGTTTTCAATTTTTTTATACTATTCAATCTCGATATATTTTCTAATGAATGTCCTGCGCTTGTCCAAGATACATCATTTACCCTAGCCAGCAAAATTTATAACAACTTTTGTTACAATCTTTTTCTGAAATAAATAACTCTTCTTGGTATAATTTTGTTATGCATTTTTGAACGGGTCTAGCGGTGTGTGAAAGAAGGGTGTGTATGAAAAGGAAACTATTTAGTACATTTTTTTAATTTTAATGAATTAATTTTGTGAATCAGTCATTGAACGAGGAAATGCGTTACGCCATCTCACCATCTCATGTTCAACTTTCATCAACAAAGCATAAATATCATTAAACCCCCTTTCCATCAAGTTATGCGTTACGTAACTTGTGAATAAAAACAGAAAGCAGATTTCCCAAAGCATGTGTCGTGAAATCATTTACCTTAGGGCCATTCGAAGCTTGCATTGCACAATACCAGGTTCAGTTATTGATAGGGTAAAACGGTATAATATGCCCCCTAAGGCAATACTTAAACAACTTTAATTACCTTTCAACGCAATCTATGCAAACTTTGTATTATTTGGTAGTCCAAAAAGCCTAAATTGCATTGTCTGTGAGTTATCATATATAAATATTACAGAGAACTTTTTTTGAAAAGTCATAAAAATGGGTTTCAACAAGATGGGCAAAACGCACCATCTTAATGTATATCACTATAAATATGTCCATTAATATTTGATCCACCTCATAATGAAAAGGTTACAATCCCTTTTGTGTCTGACATTAAAAACCAGCAAACCCAGTCTATTAAAGCAGGTTTGAATTAGGGTATGATGGGGCAAGATGGGTCGCCTAAGGCGAACCCTGAATATCTCAAAAAAGAAACATTTTATTTCAACTTTTCAACATGGATCTATAAAAATAGCTCAGAATCTGTAAGCCAGGGTTATGAAATAACAAAAACTCCACTTTTTATTCCATTTCGAGTCATTAAAGTAGAAGTCTATTTTTCAGTTAATCAAAAAATGGCGGGGTAAGATGGGTCAAGCAGCGGGGCAAGATGGGTCACCTTTAAATACTGCAATTAATATTGTTTTTTTTTTAATCCCAATATTGAATTACACACAGATAGATAGCTTTATTGCCAATGATTATATTGAATAAAAATAATGTTTAAGCCTTGGATGAAGAAATGGCTCTACATTTAAAAATGTCTGAAGATTCTTATGAAAACAAGCCGTCTAAGAGTAGCTTTCTTAAAGACAAAAAATAGACATTTTCAATAAACAAATTAACATCATTATGTCAAAAGTAACCTTAAAATGATTAAACCAGCAATGGAAAATATGTTTTGAATACGAACTATGCCCTTCAGTATGTGCTGACCCATCTTGCCCCATTTGTAAGTTCACGTTAGAATGACTAATTTTCGATAAAATTTATTTATTTCAACGCAGTTAGTATATCATCACCTACATTACTTATAATACGTTCATTATGTCACTAAAAAAAATTTTAAATTTCACATTGCTCGACGAGATTACACGTTTTATAGAAAGTGTGTTTCACATAAGAAACAATGCTGAAAAATATGTTACCTTGTTATACTCTACCAAAATAAAATTTTATCATCAAATCGAGTGATAATAAAGTAGCACCAAATTATTCCTCCTACAAAGTTATAATCTCCACATTAAAATGTACACGATGCTCAAAAACGGCCCTGACCCATCTTACCCCGTGACCCATCTTGCCCCGCCTAACCCTACATTTCGATATTTTCCATATCATATGGAAGCAACTGCTGCAGGCAGTGTGCAGTAGGTAAGGGCATATCGTTCTCCCTACATGTGTGCGATTTGACCAGTAAAACATATTTTCAAAAATCGCAATATTTTCGAAGATGGAAACAATTTTAACTCATATCAAAGTTATTTTGTTGCCCAGCGCTCCATTGCCAGTTTTGCGGACAGTATACCAGCATCGCTCCATAATGTTAAGCAACCATATATTGAAAGTTACATTAAATCTGTAACTCTTTATATTTAAATATTTAAAGGTACTAACTGAGTTTAAACCTTAATTATAGTTTTCTAGAAATCACACAGGGGCGTTATGGCCAGGGGGCACCGTCTTACCCTACACAGCTCCTTGGTAGATGGTGAAGTGAAAATATAAGTGTAATAAATGAATACCTCATCGCAATGTAGTCGCTCAAACGAATTCAGTTTAGTGTACCTAGAACACTCACTTCGCTGCTCCCTAAACAGCATTCACAGAGATGCCGACATCGATCGATAACAAAAGCTTCAGAAAGAGGTATGAATGGGAATCCTAAACGAGAGCTCGTTAATATGCTTTTCGTTAGCACTACATTCACCCTAGAGCACGATCTGTCTTCAACATGTTAATGAGTTATCAGTATGACTTTCAAACTATAATCTCGTAACTTATGATTGATGAAAAATTACAGCTCGATGGAATGTGTCGAACCCATGAAGAGCTGAATGGAAGTCAGAAAGTCTTGTACGCTGTAAGTTAAATAAAGGTCAGTAAATCTCATTAAAAATGAGTGCGAATATATCGACGACAGCTTTTATTTATGAATCATGACTCAAGCAAATAACGATTGAAATACCTGAAACATGGAAAGCACGAGTACGGCAGCTTATTGCAAGTTAGTCTTATCGGAATGTGATCACAGATAATATGTGTTTAATTTGTTATTAGCGGTTGTGTAAGCGAAAGCCTTTATGCCGGTATTGCTGTCACTAAAAATATATTTTTGTCCTGTGAACTATTATCAACTCGATTAATCATGATGCGAAATTATGCCACCTTATCGATTTTTGGTATATTCGAAACATGATACTGCCATCAAAATATATTGCCTTGTAAAGCGACATCCAGGATGGTAATCGAAAATGGAAATGTTTTCGAATCAATCTACCAATCGACGGCAAACAAATGGTTGATTAGACGAAGGTAATTTGCACATATTGCCATGCTATAATCATCGTTTATAAATCACATCATGCAAAACCCATACAGCATTTAGGAGGAACATTCTATAATTAAATACTTCCCAGCATATAAATAGGATTAGGATGGTTCTCAAAAGGGATTGGCACAATAATACTTGGAGCATTTATATATGGTTAAAAAACAGTTATTTTTTTCTACTTTTTAAAGCAGTTGAGGCCTAAGATGTTGAACTGGCACCACTAAATTGAAGGATAATTTTTTAAATATTCAATATGGCTAGACCTATAGCCAACTAGAAATAAGATTTTGTAACAAAATCAACAACATTTGAAGCAATGATCAACATCTTTAGAATCATTTGCATGTTGCATAAGGGGCATTGCTGGGACAGGTCTCCAGCGTAATCCCGAGAACGAACACTTTCCGTAATACACCGTTGGACACCGTTCAAATGGTATCTGAAATCATTTCAAAATGAAAGTAGGTAGGGTAACGGTAATAGTGGAGGTATTAGTAGTTCAACAAAAGAAAATATTTTTTAAAAATTGATGATTATGGGAAATTTACTGCATTATTATCTTAGTCAATAGATAAACTAATAAATTTGCTAACAAAAATGAGATAGATATCATTTAACATCAACAATTACCAAATATTGCTTGCACCACTATGGGTACACTGTTCCTTTAGTGGTGGTAAACATTAATTTTGGTTCTCATAGTGGTGCTATCCATTGGTTTCTTATGAGACTCGCCACTATTGGTACAGTTGCACCACTATAGGTGCAAGGGAGTCAATTTTGTTAAGGAAAATCACTGTTTTCAATAGCTTTTCAAGCAAAATCTTAAGATAAGTTGCATTTAACAGGATATTTAAAGCACGACGCATCAACTGAAACCATCGTTATGTGTATAAATATGATAAATCTCATTAAAACCCCACTACCTCCACTATTGGTGCTACTTCCACTAAGGGTACGGTTACCCTATATAAAATATGTTTGCTGCACTTGGTGACAAAGGGTAAAACATAAAAAGGCGTTTGTAACGACCTTTCGCTCAGCGCGTCAGCGCAAGTGGAATAGACAGCTAATCGGTCAGTGATTGACATGAAAGAGTCCAACGTACTAATGCGAACAATCGTTGTAGAATTAAAACAAAATTAATGAACTCAACTATATAGGGCATTCGGTAGAGGTAGACTGCGAGTCAGACTAGATAAGCTTATGTCGGTAAAACCTATTAGAATTGATTTTAATCAATCAAACTTAGAAACGGATTATAATTGTAGGTATAAGGTAAGTAGAACAAGTCGTTGCTTAGTTATATATTTGAAGAGCTAAAGCCCTAAACGTAAGTTAAATCCCAAAATTATCAACAAAACCATCAAATATATGTGTATAACTACAGAAAGTGTTTAATGCTACTATCATTTTGAACTATTTGACCTGGTATGCAAGTTTTTAACGAGGGTTTCGAAAAATTTGTTTGATTTCCATCGGTTATGAACTTAAGTTGCAATCACTATGACTGAACACTACGCAAAAAATCACAAAAATGTGGTACCGTCATTGGGGGTGAGAATAGATCATTTGACTCATTGTCAATGAAAGTTTGACTAGGAGATTTATGGATTTCAACCGTGAAATAAAGTCCTTGGTACACTGTATCTAGGGGGTCAAGGAGGATATCTACTAAAAAAATCCTTGACTTTGACTGGATGGAGAATCGGATTGACAATCCTACGCCGTAGCTCGAAAGGTTCGAATGCAAAAAAAAAATACAACGAATATAAACTACATCGCAAATATACCTACCTACCTGTATACCAGGTTGGCTACAGCGTCGATACACCTATACCTGGCGTATTGTAGAGCTCCATAATCGTCGGTCTTGGGCGATGTTCCTCCAGTTTCCCCGAACATTTATCCACAGGTCCGATTCCACCGCGTGCAGCTAGTATGTTCGTGGCCTTCCACGAAGTCGCCGGCCTCTACCTACGCTGCTTTGAAATCAATGAACAGAAGGTGAGTCTGCAAGTTGGACTCGCGGAATTCATCCGCAGGCTAAACATCTGATCCGTCGTTGATCGGGCCTCACGAAAACCTGCCTGGTATTCGCCGACGAAGAACTCCTCGAACGGTCTCAGTCTGTTAAACAGGATGCGCGACAGGATTTTGTACGCTGAGTTCAGAAGGATGATCCCTCTGTAATTGGCACACTCTAGTCTGTGCCCTTTCTTATAGATTGGGCATATGAGGCCATCCAACCATCCGGTAGGCAGTTCTTCATTTTCCCATATTTTCTGGATACTGTGGTGGATTGATTGATGCAGCTGCTCACTTCCGTGTTTGAGAAGCCCGACCGGGTTCTCGTCCTTCCCAGCAGCTTTACTGTTTTTCAGCTTGTTTAGAGCATTCTTTACCTGGTCCAGCGTTGGTGGTTCCACAGCTTGACCGTCGCCGACTATGTCCATCATGCTTCTTAATACACCTTCATTTTCACCGTTAAATAAATCTTCGAAGTGCTTCCACCTGGCTGCCACCATAGTCTTGTCTGTCAACAAATTCCCCTCTCGGTCATTGCACATGGCGGGCACTGGCGCAGTCTTATGCCGCGCGCCATTGACAGTTACGTCAAACCTCCGCATATCGTTCCTATCCATATTCCCCTGCGCTTCAGCTGTCACACTCCCTTCGTGTTGCTTTTTTATCTGCGGTGGATTCGTTTGTCTTCTGCCGTTGCTACACTGTACCGCCATTGACGAATACATAGACGGAGGGGTGGCCATTTTTCCGGGCACTGGGGAGTGACGGATTACAATTATTACAATCACTCGACCATTGAGAAGCCCCTCAATTCGAACCATGAAAACAAAAATGAAAATGACAACTGTTGTCAAACTGACGTGCACAGTTGTCATTTTCATTTTTGTTTTCATCTGAAAACCGATCGCACATCGAGTCCAATGGTTGTTCTCGTTTCCGATATGGAATCGCTCCAACAGCAGCACCAGCACCATTTATCGGGAAGTGAGGTTGCCGGTACACGCACCGGAGGTGCTAGTGCTCCTATCACAACGATCACCACGACGACCAGCTCCACCGCCGCAGTGCTACTTATTACCGACCTGAGTTCAATTCGCATAAAAGGCGACGAATTGTCGCGGTCTGCTTCATCTCCTTTGGTAAGTGTTAACATTTCCTGAATCAAAATTTACCTTTGTTTTGGCCAGTATTTACAGTGAATTGATCTATCTTCTCATACAGATGAGCAGCCGATCGAAGGAAATACCCGGCCTGGACAACCAACGGTCTAGCCACTGTCCGGTGGTACGGGAGGGTCCCGCGCTGGGTTGCAATTTCTGCTGGAACACAAGGAGGATACTGCGACGGAAAACCAAGTACCACTGTCCCGAGTGCCAGACGAACTTGTGCATTGCGCCCTGCTTCCAGGAGTATCACGACCGCCAATCGGCGGAGAACTCTGCCCCGACCAGCAACGACAGCGGAAGCGGCTGTGTGTATGGTGTAGGTGGATTGTACGCAAAAGTGGATCTCGGATTTGTTGAGAACCTTTACTTTTGCGGAATTGTGTCATTCTCTTTGTTGTTTTTGATGGGTAAGAATAGAACACACATTCAGACAATTGCTAGGAAGAAACATGTTTTGTAACGCTGCCTCCGGCTTGGATCGCTCCCCCGATCACGCTCGTCTACTCAGATTTACCTGGACCGTTTTACTGTATTCGAATTTTCTTTGAAATAATCAACCAAGAGGCGGAAAAAGTATACAATTATTAACGAAGATGTTTTACAAATCAAATTCGGTAGAAAAACACACAAATCTGATAGAAGGCGACGATGATCGTAATCCCTTTTGTCGCGGAGTGACCGCTTGGAGGTTCAGGTCATATTTGTGAAAGTTTTCCCGTACAATATAAAATATTTGGACCGGCACCGGAAGTCGAACCCAGCCACCCTCAGCATGGTCTTGCTTTGTAGCTGCGAGTCTTACCGCACGGCTAAGGAGGGCCCTTAATTATTACGAATACATATCTTAGGATCACTTAAAAATGAACTCCGGAGGATATCCGGAAATCCACATAATACATCAATCGACTCAGCTCGATAAATTAATTGATTGGTTTGTTGCCTAATTGATTACTAAGTTGCTTGATTGCTTTATTAGTTGGTTGGTTGCTTGATTGATCGTAGCTTGCTTGAATGGTAGAATGGTGAGTTCCTTGATTGGTTGACTGGTTGGTTGCTTGATTTGTTAGTTAATTAATGGGTTGGTTTAATTGGTTGCTTAATTGGTGAGTTATTTGATTGGTCGGCTTGTTAGTTGATTAGCTGTTTTTTTGGTTGCTTGAATGGTTAATTGGTTGGTTGATTGATTGATTTGTTAGTTGGTGAAATGATTATTTGCTTGATAAGTTAGTTGGTTGATTGATAGCTTGTTTGATTCGTTAGTTGCTTGATTGGTTAATGGTTGCTTGATTGATTGGAAGTGGTCTTGAATGATTGTTTGCTTGATTGGTTAGTTGTTTGATTGGTTGGTTGCCTAATTGGTTGGTTAGTTGCTTGATTGGTTAGTTGTTTGATTGGTTGGTTGCCTTATTGGTTGATTAGTTGCTTGATTTATTTTTAATTGATTGGTAGCTTGCTTGAATGGTTGAATGATTGGTTGCTTGGTTGATTGGTAAGATGCTTGATGGGATGGTTGTTTAATAGAATGGTTGCCTAATTTAGTTTATTGGTAGCTTGCTTGAATGGTTGATTGATTGTTTTGTTGGTTGCTTGAATGGTTTTTATGTTGGTTGCTTGAAAAGATGATTGGGTTACTTGATTGATTAGTAGGTTGTTTGATTAGTTTGTTGTTTCATTGGTTGGTTGACAGGCTGGTGGATTGGTAGGTTGTTTGAATGGTTGGTTGGTTGATTGGTAGCTTGCTCGAATGGGTGGTTGGTTGGTTGATTTGTTAGTTGGTTGAATGGTTGGTTGGTAGATCGCTTGAATGCCTAATTGTTTTATTGGTTGGTTAGTTAATTGGTAGCTTGCTTAAATAGTTGATTTATTGGTTGCTTGATTTTTTGGTTTGCTGGTTAGTTGATTATTTGTTTTTTGGTTGCTTGATTGGTTGATTAGTTGGTTGGTTGATTGATTGATTAGTTGATTTGTTAGTTGGTTAAATGTTTAATTGCTTGATTGGTTGGAAGTTGATTGGTAGCTTACTTGAATGGTTGATTGGTTGATTGGTAGATTGGTTAATGGTTGCATGATTAATTGGAAGTGGGTTAGAATGATTGTTTGTTTGATTGATTAGTTGGTTACTTGATTCGTTTGTTGTTTGGTTGATTTGCTGGTTAATTAGTTGCTTGATTGAATAATTGGTTACTTTATTGATTGGTTGCTTGATTGGTAACTTGCTTGAATGGTTGGTTGCTTGATTGGTTTATTGGTTGATTAGTTCACTGGTATCTTGCTTAAATGATTAATTGCTTGATTGGTTTGTTACTTGATTGATTTGTTGGTTGCTTTGTTGGGGGGTTGGTAGATTGATTAGTTGCTTGATTGGTTAATTGTTTGCTTGATTGATTGGAAGTGGGCTTGAATGATTGGTTGCTCGATTGTTTAGTTGGTAACTTCATTCTTTACTTATAAAGTTGATTGGTTAATTGGTTGCTCGATTGATTGGCTGCTTGATTTGTTCTTCTTCTTATTGGCATTACATCCCCACACTGGGGCAGAGCCGCCTCGCAGCTTAGTGTTCATTAAGCACATCCACAGTTATTAACTGTGAGGTTTCTAAGCCAGGTTACCATTTTCACATTCGTATATAATGAGGCTAACACGATAATACTTTTATGCCCAGGGAAGTCGAGACAATTCCCAATCCGAAATTGCCTAGACTGGCACCGAATTGAATCCAGCCACCCTCAGCATGGTCTTGCTTTGTAGCCGCGCCTCCTACCGCACGGCTAAGGAGGGCCCCTGCTTGATTTGTTAGTTGGCTGAATGGTTGGTTACATGATTGGTAGTTGCTTGGTAGGTTGGTTGCCTAATTGGTTTATTGGTTGGTTAGTTCTTTGGTAGCTTGCCTAAATGATTGATTGGTTGGTTGATTGGTTTGTTGCTTGGTTGATTGGATGGTTGCTTAATTGATGGGTTGGTTGATTGATTAGTTGCTTGATTGGTTAATTGGTTGCTTGATTGATTGGAAGTGGGCTTGAATGGTTGGTTGCTCGATAGGTTAGTTGCTTATTTGGTTGCTTGTGTAGTTGATTAGTAGTTTTATTGATTGCTTGAATGGTGAATTGATTGATTCTTTGATTGGTTGATTAGTTGGTTGGTTCATTGATTGCTTGGTTGATTGGTAGCTAGCTCACTAATAACTGTGGAAGTGCTTAATGAACACTAAGCTACGAGGCGGCTCTGTCCCAGTGTGGGGTGTAATGCCAATAAGAAGAAGAAGGTATTGATTACCAAAGTTTCATGGTTTGCTAAGAACGGAATTTCAGTTAACCTTAGTAAGATGTTGGGGTCAATATGACCCAAAACGAAACTTCAAAGTAGAATAACTTTTTACCTAATAATCCGATCGTTCTGAAATTTCTTGACTTTTAATATTTTGTGGAAATGAAGCATCTGACATGAAAAAAGTATTTTAAGGTGCAACAGGAACGACCCTACAAAAAAAGTTACGAATAAGATGTTAGGGTCATATTGACCCAGAAATGTAAATGCTTATAAAACAGTCAAATTATAACCGAGTTACAAAGTTTATATACCATTCGAAAGATAAACTCATCAATTTTGAGGCTATGTGGTGATATGCTGGTTCTGGAGACAATGGCCACCGGGAAATGACTTCCACGGTGACCTTGTCGGTCATATAAGGGGAGCATAAAAATCGCTCCATATATGCCTTTCGATCGCTAATTCTTCATAGATTCTCTTAAAACGGTAATGTATGGTCCATGGGAGGGCTTCCGACGAAAGTGGCCACTCCTGGTATATGCAAGGTGCCCCCGGGGAACCCGCAGGAGGGGACATTTCCGTTTTAGCACCAAAATATGCCGTGCGGCGGCTCTTTTGTCATGATTTTCCACCAAACAGATGGTTATGCGCTTGAAATCGATAAGTGACCACATTGGCCACTCCTGGTACATGCAAGGTGCCCCCGAGGCACCCGCAGGAGGGGACATTTCCGTTTTAGCACCAAAACATGCCGTGTGGCGGCTCTGTCGTCATGATTTTCCACAAAATAGATGATGATGCGCTAGAAATCGATAAAAGACCACATTGGCCACTCCTGGTACATGCAAGGTGCCCCCGGGGAATCCGCAGGAGGGGACATTTCCGTTTTAACACCAAAATATGCCGTGTGGCGGCTCTGTCGTCATGATTTTCCACAAAATAGATGATAATGCGCTAGAAATCGATGAAAGACCACATTGGCCACTCCTGGTACATGGAAGGTGCTCCGGGGTACCCGCAGGAGGGGACATTTCCGTTTTAGCACGAAAATATGCCGTGCGGCGGCTCTTTTGTCATGATTTTCCACCAAACAGATGGTTATGCGCTTGAAATCGATAAGTGACCACATTGGCCACTTTTGGAACCTATGAGGGGCCCCAAGGGAACCCGTAGAAGAAGACATTTCCATTTTACACCAATATAAGCCGTGCGGCGGCTCTTTTGGTGTTTTCCCATCAAACAGATGCACAGTGTGCAAATTCGAGCCAAAAAACGGACGCAATTCAACCACGGTATGTACATATCTGGAGATTACCTTTAAAAAATCACAAAAATCCAAAGAATCTGATGGTGCCGACCCCTTTGCTGTTAGAATACTGAAAGTGTCCTATTTTGCCCAATTTCCCCTACAAATAGAGGATTTTGCTAATGCATATGTTCACATCAATCGAAAAGACAGGGAAAACCTTAACTTGTGTTTGGGAAATATCATAATAGGCCTCCCATATATTTTTGAACACGGATAAGTGTCTCATTTTGTCTAACACCCCCTATAAAATGCTTCAGATGATACACATTTGAAATTCGAGGAGATCATCAAATGAGTTACTATCAGTTATGGAATTCAGGACGATGAAATAGTGTTATCCTCGGACAATTCAGTGGGAATCTGTTTAGTGTCTGTTTTTGTCTGATGCCCCCTATAATTTAAAAATATTTTCAAAAGTATAACATCAAATCAATTTTCATTTTAGGAAAATGTACTAAGATCCTTGAAGACTATTTTAGGCATATCAAAAGGCTTTTTTACAGGGTCCCTTCAGTGTCTCATTTTGTCCAATATCCCTTATACTCTGAACCTTTTTTTTTTCAATTTATCAGAACACACAAATAGAAAGCTCGAGAAAATTTTGTGAAAATCGGCGAATTATCTGGACAAAGAAATGTGACTTTTCCTAGGGGTTTGAATAGTGTCTGATTTTGCCAAATATCCCTATAGTTGAATGAAATTGTCTGCTGGGTAATGTCTGATTTTGGTCAATATCCCCTATATTTAAATAAAGTTCCAATATATAGTAGAGCAAATCAATAAATAACTTAAAAAACTATATCAAGATCCTTGCATATTATAGTGGACATATTAAAGGAAGGTTGTTTTTCTTAAGTGTACCGTCCAGTGTCCCATTCCGACAAATATCCTTCTAGGAAATATTTTAATGCATACGAACATACAAATCAAAATAACTAAAGAATTTTGTGATAATCAGCTAATCATCTGGACAATAAAATCATCTGGTTCTGATAAGGGATATGAGAGCAATAAAAAGGAATAAAGTGTGGTTCTTCTCATTAATATGTTTAGCAGTTTTTTTGCTGGTTTTGTCAAATACTTTTTTTTTATATTTTAATGTAATAAACTAAACATATCAGATTACTATGAATTTGAGTTATTTCCACTTGTTGCAGAATATTTTATTGTCCAGATGATTAGCTGATTATCACAAAATTCTTTAGTTATTTTGATTTGCGCATTAAAATATTTCCTAAAAGGATATTTGTCGGAATGGGACACTGGACGGTGCACTTAAGAAAAACAACCTTTCTTTAATATGTCCACTATAATATGGAAGGGTCTTGATATAGTTTTTAAGTTATTTATTGATTTGCTCTACTATATATTGAAACTTCATTTAAATATAGGGGATATTGACCTAAATCAGACATTACCCAGCTCCCTGTTAATTAGCTAAGGCCGAGGCTAAGGCCTTATTTTTTTATTCAAGCGATTTGCTAAAATTAGCACAATTCACAAAAATTCTCTCGAGCTTTAATTGATGTTTTCGTGCATTAAAAGAATTTCAATGTATAGGGGGTATTAGACAGAATGCGACACTGGACGATACACTCTAAAAAAGAAAAAAACCTCTCTTTAATATGTCCACTAAGTAAGCAAGGATGCTAATATAAGTTTCATAGTTATCAATTGATTTGCTCTATGTGATTTTAAAATTTCATTCAACTATAGGGATATTTGGCAAAATCAGACACTATTCAACTCCCTAGGAAAAGTCACATTTCTTTGTCCAGATAATTCGCCAATTTTCACAAAATTTTCTCGGGCTTTCAATCTGAGTGTTCTGATTAATTGAAAAAAGGTTCAACGTATAAGGGATATTGGACAAAATGAGACACTGAAGGGACCCTGCAAAAAGCCTTTTGATATGCCTAAAATAGTCTTCAAGGATCAAGGATCTACATTTTCCTAAAATAAAAATTGATTTGATGTTATACTTTTGAAAATATTTTTAATTTATAGGGGCATCAGACAAAAACAGACACTAAACAGATTTCCAGTGAATTGTCCGAGGATAACACTATTTCATCCACATTTTCATAACTGATAGTAACTCATGTGATGATCTCCTCGAATTTTTAATGTGTATCATCTGAGACATTTTATAGGGGTATTAGACAAAATGAGACACTTATGTTGTGTTCAAAAATATATGGGAGGCCTATTATGATATTTCCCAAACACAAGTTAAGGTTTTCCCTGTCTTTTCGAATGATGTGAACATATGCATTAGCAAAATCCTCTTTTTGTAGGGGATATTGGACAAAATAGGACACTTTCAGTATTCTAACGGCAAAGGGGTCGGCACCATCAAATTCTTTGGATTTTTGTGATTTTTTTTAAGGTAATCTCCAGATATGTACATACCGTGGTTGAATTGCGTCCTTTTTTGGCTAGAATTTGAACACTGTGAGATGATTATGCGCTCGAAATCGATAAGTGATCACATTGGCTACATTTGGAACCTATGAGGTTCCCTCGGAGAACACGCAGGAGATGACATTTCCATTTTTACACCAACATATGTCATGCGGCGGCTCTTTCGTCGTGATTTTCCTCCAAATAGGTGCCCTCGAAATCGATTATTGACATATTGTCCACCCTTAGAAGCTATGAGGTGCCCCCGGGAGCCCGTAGAAGAGTACATTTCCATTTTAACACCAAAATATGCCGTGCGGTGGCTCTTTCTTTGTTATTTTCTACCAAACAGATGGTCATGTGCTTGAAGTTGATTAGTGATATTGTCTACTCTTGGAACCTTTGAGATGCCCTGCGAACCCGTAGGAAAGGACATTTTCATGGTTATATCAAATGTACTGTGCCGCTTGCGGCAGCTCTATCTTGTCTATCATTGTCTACCCTGCCCCAAGTCTTCAAAAAGTTGGTTATGCGCTTGAAATTGCTCTTCATTTGAAATTGAGTACTGAGTCAAATTAAAAAATAGTTTCTGGGCTACTGTGATGATTCCTTCGAACAGCTCTCCAAGGATTTTCTATTCCACATCTCGATATTACTATTAGTCGATGGTCCCTTTAATATCGATTCATAGAAGTTTTTACCGATCGCCGTGGACAATGATATGAAAACGCAACATTTTGATATAAAAAAAATCTCTCCTTCTGTGAGAATCCTGCGGGTACCTTGTAGATTGTAGATATTAAGTTTAGAATGAATGACCTATTTTATAGAAAAAAAAACAAGATTAATCTACCTATTGGTGATGGTGCCTTTATCGTTCGTTCAAAAGGGTTGAGAAATATATAAGAAAAGTCTAATATAACACTAATAGGTAGATAGCTCTTATTTTTCATATTTGTTGATTTGCATTCTAAAATTTTCTGCTGAACGCAACTTATTTCAAGCCAATCGGATGAGCATAAGTGTTAGAAAAGTGATTTTCCCATGCAGCTGCTCAAATTAGTATATTGGCCATAACTTCGGAGCCCATAGTCCGATTTCCAATTTTCAATAGGAAACATAAGGGCAGGATTTTCGTCGAATGCTATTTACTGCGAGCAATTCGGATGAGGACAAGTTCCTAAAAAGTGAGTGAGATTGTGTGTGCACAGACACTTTCAATGAATTCTTCACGGCACTCCATAATTACCGAAACTGGCCCTGGGGTTCCCCCGGGTTGATATTAGATTTCAAGAGCATAACCAACTATTTCATGGAAAATTATAGTGAAAGAGGCGCTGCACGGCATGCCTTTAAGGGCCGATGTCCACGTAAAGTTTTTTCACGCTGCTTGCACGCCGCGTTTCGTGTAGAGTGCTGCATAATGGGGTCCTGTCCGACCCTATCCGGGTCGTAGCTGGTGTGAGGCAAGGATGTATCCTATCACCGTTACTGTTCCTCATCGTAATCGATGAGATTCTGGTAGGTGCGATTGACCGTGAACCAAACCGCGGGCTGTTATGGCAGCCTATAACCATGGAGCACCTAAACGACTTCGAATTGGCTGATGACGTTGCACTCCTCGCGCAACGGCGCTCTGATATGCAGAGTAAGCTCAACGACCTTGCCGAGCGCTCCTCTTCGGCAGGTTTAGTCATCAACGTCAACAAAACCAAATCGTTGGATGTAAACACGGCGACTCCTTCCAGTTTCACAGTAGCCGGGCAACCAGTGGAGAATGTTGAAAGCTTCCAATATCTTGGTAGCCAAATGGCGTCGGACGGCGGTACCAAGATCGACATAGGCGCACGGATCAAGAAATCAAGGGCTGCCTTTGCGAGTTTAAGAAATATCTGGAAAAACAGGCAGATAAGTGAACGCACCAAAATACGAATTTTGAACTCTAACGTGAAATCTGTGCTGTTATACGCTAGCGAAACATGGTGTGTATCAGTGGAGAACACTCAACGGCTGCAGGTGTTCATTAACAGATGCCTGCGGTATATAATTCGGGCCTGGTGGCCTCACAACTGGATCTCAAACAATGAGCTCTATCGTCGTTGTCACCAGAGGCCGATAGCAACAGAAATTCGGGATCGGAAGTGGGGCTGGGTCGGCCACACTCTACGTAGGGGCGGAAACGAAATCTGTAAACAAGCATTAGACTGGAACCCAGCGGGACATCGCAGCAGAGGCAGACCCAGAGGCTCATGGCGGCGAAGCCTCAATAAAGAAATAAAAGAAGTCGACCGAAATCTAACCTGGCAACAGGTTAAAGCGATAGCCGGGCAACGCTCAGGATGGAGATCTTTCAAGTCGGCCCTTTGCACCACCGGAGGTGTACAGGATCCGTAAGTAAGTAAGTAAGTTGCACGCCGCGTTTACGCAAGGTACCCAGTATCAAATGGAGTAATGCGCACGAAAACGTGTGCACGACTACATTTGATGCCGGGTACCTTGCGTGGACGCAGCGTGCACGCAGCTTGAAAACACGCTACGTGGGCATCGGCCCTAAGTAAGAGTAAGAGTAAGCACGGAAATGTCCTCTCCTATGAGCTCCACGGCGGTACTTCATAGGTTCCAAAATGGAAAATGTGGTCACTTATTCATTTCGGTATAAAAACGGAAATGTCACCATCTACGGGTTCCCCGTGGGCATCTCATTGGTTCCAAGACTGGCCAATGTGGTCACTTATCGATTTCAAGTGCATAATCATCTATTTTGTGGAAAATCATGACGAAAGAGCCGCCGTACGGCATATTTCGGTGTTAAACGGAAATGTCCCTTCCTACGAATTCCCCAAGAGTAGCCAATGTGGTCACTTATCGATTTCGAGCGCATTATCATCTATTTTGTGGAAAATCATGACGAAAGAGCCGCAGCACCGCACATTTTGGTGCCAGAACTGAAATGTCCTTTCCTACGGGTTCCCCGGGGTACCTTGCATATACAAGGAGTGGCCAATGTGATCATTTATCGATTTCAAGCGCATGACCATCTGTTTGGTGGGAAATCATGATGAAAGAGCCGCCACACGGCATATTTTGGTGTTAAAACGGAAATGTCCCCTTTTACGGGTTCCCTTAGGGCACCTCAGAGGTTCCAAGAGTGGCCAATGTGGTCAATTATCGATTTCTAGCACATAATCATCTATTTTATCATGACGAAAGATCTGTCGCACGACATATTTTGGTGTTAAAACGGAAATGTCCCTTCCTGCGGGTTAACCGGGGGAACCTTGCATGTACCAGGAGTGGCCAATGTGGTCACTTATCGATTTCAAGCACATTATCATCTGAGCGATTCCAAGCAACAGCATCAAAATTTAAGAAAATTTTTAATTCATGATTTTCTATTGAGTTGAAACTTTGCACAGTTTTTCAATTTCATCTAAATCGTCATTTTTCGATATCAAATCTTCATATTGAGTCACGACTAACTTTTCAAAAGGGTGTATGTGAAAATGGTTCAAAAATATTTAAAAAGCTGCACAGCAAAAACGGAATGTTCGATTGTTATGATTTTTTCAGCAAAGTTAGACAACTAAATGGTGATTCTTAAGAAAATGTGCACAGCAAATTTTTTTGCCTTTAAAAATATCATTTTGTCACAAAAACTCAAATATCTCAAAACCCTATCTTTTTCGAACGTAATTTTTTAGGGAAAACGGTCCATTATATTAGCTATCTACCTAAAAAATTGGTGATGGTAAACTAATAAACAAAAAGTTATGACATTTCAAACATTTCACAATTTTCACATATAGCAAACAAAAAAAATTTCCGTGTATTTTTTTTCAAGAATCGCTGATTTGATGCTGATTTTATTGTTAAGGGCCTTGCGTGAGTTAAACAAGTTGTTTGTATGATATTCCATATTTATGTATTCATCGATATTATGTATATTATATGTATAAATATTATATGTATAAATAAATAAAAATGAATTAATATTATCCTAAGTATTAAATTAAATGTGGCAGTTACACAATGTTGTTATAGAAACTCTAAGAGTTTTGGGTTTGAATTTTGGTATGGGTTATGATATGATATCATGAAAACAGTTTATTAATACTTATTTTTTATTATATATTTTATATATATATATATTTTTATTCAAATTTTTTAAAATATCGAACACTTTTGAATTATTATCAGCACAGTTTGAGTATAGTTTTGCTTTAATTTTATTTTCCGACAATGGAATGAAACAGTGAAATTTTGGGTTCCTTGGATCGTTTTCGCGTTATTAAATTGCTCGCTGAGCTCTGAAGCCTTTATTTCGTACTCTTCAGTAGTAGTAAAACAAAATGATAATTTGGTTAAATCTTTTCTTTTCTACGATTTGCCCAATCAAAAAGTTCTTTCGCAGTTTTAATTGGATGCTCACGTTCTTTGGCTAAACTTGCTCTTGTGGCCATGCGCTTTATTGTTCCTCCAATAGCATCACAAGGACCTTTGCCATGTGATGTAGCAAAAATGCCATTCTGCATCAATTCCGTACATTGATTTAAATTGACATAGGCTCGAAAAATTCTTACGATTTTTGTACTGCGACGCTGCTCCATCAGACATGAAATATATCTTTTTGACTTCTTTATGCTTATCAACGCGTAAAAAGTTAATCATTTTTCAATGAACAAGTTTACGGATACTGAATCGTGTCTTAAATCTTCGGAAATTATAATAAAACTTAAGTGTTCAATTTGCGTACTTCCATTGAAATAAATAACGAATGGATGAATTGTAGCTTGTTGTACGTTCCAGTGATGGGACTGCACTTCATCTTGCAATACAAAGCTGTAATTTTCAGAAAAATCACAAATGACTAAAAATTCACCATTTTGTAATGTATTTTTCGTATTTTTTAAAAAGCTGGATTGTTCTGTTTTAATGAAATCGTGAGGGATTAAACTTTCTAATTTCAAGCAAAAATATGACACAAACTCATCTACAGGTTTTACAATAGTTTCTATGTCACACCTATCCGTGGTCACCCATTGCTCAAATGATAACTGATCAATATATTTTCTTCAAACTCAGCGAATAAAGTATTTTCCAATGATGAAGAATCTGGACAATCCGAACAAGATCGTAGATAGCAATTTGATGTTGTATTTTCACACAAAAGACTACCAGTTAACATTTTAATATCCTTTGTTAAATTGATTCTTTTCAAACTATGTAAAATAAGATTAATATTCTCATGGGTTGTGCACACACACATTATGTGTTCCTGAATTGGAAAGAAGCTTACATTGCCTTGGCCGAAGGCTTGCAAATGAGGAATAACCTATTTTAATATTATCGTGAATTTCCTTGAAGCGTGTGTACGCTTCTTTCAAAATCGTCATCATTAATCGTTTTTGGATTGCTTGACGCTTTCCATCTTTTTACTGATACATAATCTTTTTGACCAGGCATAGCTCGACTTACTTCATCATCTTCAAAATATTGAACTACTATTTCTTTTGTCTCATCTGTTAATGCAGTACTAGACCTAGTATTTTGATTGAAAGACAGTTATTCTTCAATTGTTTTGCCTCTTTTACTGTATTTCTATTGGTTTTGAACTCATCAATGGCATCCTGAATAGACCACGAACTTGGCAGCATCGACAAAATCAATAATTTTTCTTTCCTTGTCGTGGCTGCATTCGAGAACCTTTCCTTCATATTTATAATTACCTCATCGTAGTCTGTATTTTCCACATCATCAGGTCCTAATTTGAAGAGGTTTCTTCGTACAGCTTCGTTTATTTCACGGTATTTTTTCTCCGGGTAATAAACGTAGTCCATCTTACTCCATTTAATCAGGTCACTTTTATCCCAGCTATGCCCTCGTTAAAGCGTTCGATGTTGACCTTTTGGATACACTCATCTTCCGATTGATTTGTTGAAACAGATTTCGCTGATGGTACGGTGGCAAGGCTCTCAGCACTTAATACTTCTGGTAATTCCTCAGTTGTTGTCGATACATCTGGCAATTCCTCAGTTGCTGTCGTTTTCGAACTTCCTGCGCTCTGCTCAACCGATGATATACAGATTGCTCTTTTGTCAACGTTTAGACGGCAGGACGTGCAAATGCGTAAATTTGTATTCAATGTGGACATTGGAGCATAACCAGTCGCTTTCAGTTTATCTATGGTGCTTTCGGTGAGATTTCGTAACTCTTTTGAACACTTTTTCCATCAAACGGCCTACAACAGTTGAGAAAGCGGCTACTCATGTTGTTCGTAATATTTCAATAAACAAAATCACTTTTAAGTTTTTACTGACTAGTTTGGTGTCATTTGCTTGACTGAAGAAAAAAATTACTATAAGATCTTTAACAACCTTAGTAGTAGTAATTTTTTGCTTTTTCGTGAGCATTGTCATGGTATGTACCTATCATGCATTTGTTGTTGTTGAAGATACCCGTTTCCTCCCGATCATAAAGTCTATTCTCTAAGAGGTATATTTTTTGCAGGTAAACTATAGACGTACACGTGTATATAAATCTTTGATTTTGCAGCTTTTGTCTTAAAAATAACATTTCTGATATGTTTCTATCAACGTTATTATCAACAGGTTTCAACACTATTAAAAGAATTTTTCGCCAGTCACGTGCAATGAAAATTATGACACTATCAATACTTTTGATCACAACACTGGATCGTGTCTAAGTTTCTTATAGATGCTATGAATAATTAAATCAAAATATCATGAAAACAACTTGTTTAAATCACGTCCCTTAACAATAAAATCTGCATCAAACTGCAATTCTCGAAATAACTTACACAGAAAAATTTTTTTTACTGAATGTGAAAATTGTGAAATGTTTGAAATGTCATAACTTTTTTGTTTATTAGTTTACCATCACCAAATTTTTATGGTAGATAGCTATTATAATGGACCGTTTTCCCTAAAAAAATACGTTCGTAAAAAGATAGGGTTTTGAGATATTTGAGTTTTTGTGACAAAAATGATATTCTTAAAGGTAAAAAAAAAAATGTTTTTTACTGTGCACATTTTCTTAAGAATCACCATTTAGTTGTCTAACTTTGCTGAAAAAATCATAACAATCGAACATTCCGTTTTTGCTGTGCAGCTTTTTAAATATTTTTGAACCATTTTCACATACACCCTTTTGAAAAGTTAGTCGTGACTCAATATGAAGATTTGATATCGAAAAATGACGATTTAGATGAAATTGAAAAACTGTGCAGAGTTTCAAATATTTTCGAAATGGTCGCTCAGGATCGACTGACATGCCCCCGTGGAATGCCTCATCTGTTTAGTGGAAAATCATGACAAAAGAGCCGCCGCACGGCATATTTTGGTGCTAAAACGGAAATGTCCCCTCCTGCGGGTTCCCCGGGGGCACTTTGCATGTACCAGGAGTGGCCACTTTCGTCGGAAGCCCTTTCATGAACCGTACATTACCGTTTTAAGAGAATATATGAAGAATTAGCGATCGAATGGCATATATGGAGCGATTTTGAATGCTCCCCTTATATGACCGACAAGGTCCCCGTGGAAGTCGTTTCCCGGTGGCCATTGTCTCCAGAACCAGCATATAACCACATAGCCACAAAATTGATGAGTTTATCTTTCGAACGGTATATAAACCTTGTAATTCGGTTATAATTTGACTGTTTTATAAGCATTTACATTTCTGGGTCAATATGACCCCAATATCTTATTCGTAACGTTTTTCTAATATCCGAAGAAGGTTAAATGTCTGAAAGCAGTTATGTCTGAAAGCAGTTAGTTTTACCTAGTCATTCGATAATAAATAGAAACCGGAAGCAGCTGTTGATCGTCGCAAACCTAAAAATAAGGTGGCATACTCCGACGGCCTTGTGTTGGAACCAATAAAGGGGTTCATGAATGCAACATTTGCTTTACTACGACTACCGATGCAGAAGATTATGAGAACGCCGCCGCCGCTCAGATCCTCTAAAGAAGCAAAATGGGAATATTGTCTCGCTAAATTCGGAAACTCGTCGAGAGCAGAAAATTAGTGAAACAGCTAATGAAAACAATATTCGCCAGATGCGCTCAATTTTTCATTTTTCATTGATTATATTTACGTTGATACATTTGCATGACTTGGTGACTCGCATTGCTGCCCACACTACCGTAATATGTAATAAATTACCGTAATGATTACAAATACATACCTATTTTAAGATCACTTCAAAACGAACTTTTGTTGAGAGGCCCGAAGATCCATATTGTTACACATCAATCGACTCAGCTAAGTTGCTTGGTTGATTGATTGGTATGGTAGCTTGCTTGAATGGTTGAATGGCTGTTTGCTTGAGTGGTTGACTGGTTGGTTTACTGGTTGATTGATTGGTTGTGGTTACTTAGTTGATTGGTTGATTAATTGGTCGGCTGGTTAGTTGATAAGTTGTTTTGTTAATTGCATAGTTAATTAGTTGGTTGGTTGCTTGATTGGTTGATTAGTTGGTTGGTTGCTTGATTGCTTGGTAGATTGATAGCTTGTTTGACTGATTGGTTACTTGATTGTTTGGTTGATTATTTGGATGGCTACTGCTTGATTTCTTAGTTGGGAGTATGGCATGGTTGATTGGTTGGTTGCTTGACAGGCTGATTGATTGGTTAGTCGGCTGGTTAGTTGATTATTTGTTTTGTTGGTTGCTTGGTTGATTAGTTAATAAGTTGATTGGTACCTTGCTTGAATGGTTGGTTGCTTGATTAGGATTTATTTTTAAATTCTGCTCAAGCTTTTCACGGTGAAATAAAAGACAAATTGTTGTTCTCCATGTAAGTAAAATCAAAATTGATCATGTAGATAAGTTTTGAATCAATTAAACTCATTAGTCATATTTAATGAATATTCCCGATTAAAGTTGCATATTGAAGAAAGCTGAATTTGGATGTTTTATGATGTTAAGCTTTTTTAGATTTGACCGTTGCTCGGCGTTGGTGTTGGTGTTGGCTACGCTAAACATGAGCTCTTATCATAGGCCTGGCTTGACTGGTTGATTGAATGGTTGGTCGGCTGGTTAGTTCATATGTTGTTTTGTTGGTTGCTTCAATGGTTGCTTCACGCAGAAAAATCTCTTGTAATTACAATGATATTTGACATAAATTCAACAAGAGTTTCACATTGTTTTGGCGGTAATAAGAAATATTATTATTTCAACAATCCAGAATTGTTGTTTTCATATAAGCGTTGAAAGCTTAGAAATGTCAAAAAGCTTTAATACCTTCTTCAAAACAATAAGAATATTGTTATTTTAAAAAGAGATTTCTTTTGAATTTCATCATTATTATTTTTGAAACAAATAGTGATGCAATAATAATTTTAATAATAATGTTTATTGAATTTTCGCAGTGTAATTTGTTTTTATTGAGGACCCGATAAATACAATGAAATTAGTTTCAGATACCATTCGACTATTTTTATTTGAGAAAGTCGTAATGGAAATATTCTTCTCATTTCAGCACCGTACGGGACTGATACGTACTATCCGACACATTGATGAGAATAATTTGCGATCCAGAGGGTGCTGATGGAATCTCGGCTGGAATTTGAAACATAAATGAATGTGATAAAATAATCAATTATGAGAATGTATAAAGTACTTACGTAGCAAACATAAAACCCCATCTTACTCCAGTTCCAATTCCCTCGGATGTCAGTTTTTGATCCATTTATTCCATAGAAAATTCGGCATCTGGATTCAAAATTATAAAATTGGTTAGTAAAGAATACAGCGTAAAATTGGCAGCAACATACCTTAAATATCGGGAACTTCAAATATTCCACATGCAATGTATTTATGATCGACTCGTTAAATAGTTAATTTATTCCTATCTTTTATCAAAAACTTCAAGTTCCAAAAACATTGTTTACTAATTTCAAGTGAAACGTTACAAAATGTCCTATCTGATTTATAGAATCAAATTTTAATTTTTCCATTGAAGATGTTATTCTCATTCATCTATAGACAAACAATGAAATCACATGATAAAAATAACTTATATTCTACTCTTTAGTTGACGATATCTGTTTTATCGATATAGTTAATAATCAAGTCTGGTCTGATAACACTCGTTTGTTTATATAAATCAATAAGATATTTCTAAATGTATTCTCCTTTATTACACTTTGAGCTTTTCGGGAAAGCTCAAATTGACTTGATAGTTGAAACAATAATATTCTCTTATTGAAAACAGCATGGCAATTCTTGTTGGAATAATAATATTCAAAGTAAATTCAAAAATAAATCTATATATCAAAACAACAAGCCATTTTTTCGATTCAATATAAACAATTTTCTGTCCGTGTTGGATGATGATTAGTTGGTTGGTTGCTAGATTGCTTGGT
Source organism: Armigeres subalbatus (assembly GCF_024139115.2). Taxonomy (NCBI): domain Eukaryota; kingdom Metazoa; phylum Arthropoda; class Insecta; order Diptera; family Culicidae; genus Armigeres; species Armigeres subalbatus. The sequence continues at coordinate 216,560,171 of NC_085140.1, read as the reverse complement.
TAGTAGCTTGCCTGAATGGCTGATTGCTGGATTAGTTGGTTGGTTGCTTAATTGGTTGATTGTTTGCTTTACTGGTTGATTGAATGGTTGGTAGGCTGGCTAGTTTATTAATTGTTTTGTTGGTTGCTTGAATGGTTGATTGGTTGGTTGCTTATTTGGTTGATTAGCTTGTTGGTTGCTTGATTTGTTAGTTGATTGATTGGTTGGTTATTCGGTTGCTTGATTGTTTGACTGGTTGGTTGGTTGCTTGCTTGATTTGTTAGTTGGTTGAATGGTTATTTGCTTAATTGGTTGATTAGTTGCTTAATTGATTGGTAGGTTATTTGGTTGATTGGTTGCTTGACTGATTGATTGATTGGTTGGTCGGCTTGTTAGTTGTTTTGTTGGTTGCTTGAATGGTTGATTGGTTGGTTGCCTATTTGATTGATTAGCTTGTTGGTTGATTGGTTGATTACTTAGTTGGTTGATTGGTAGCTTGCTTGATTGGTTGGTTGATGGATTAGTTGATTGATTGATGGTTGGTTACTTATTTGGTTGATTGGTTGCTTCACTTGATTGATTGGTTGTGGTTATTTAGTTGATTGGTTGCTTGATTGCTTGGTCGTCTCGTTAGTTGATAAGTTGTTTAGTTGATTGGTTAATTAGTTGGTTAGTTGCTTGATTGGTTGGTTGCTTGCTTGATTGGTTGGTTGGTTGCTTGATTGCTTGGTTGATTATTTGGTTGATTGCAGCTTGATTTGTTATTTGGTAGTATGGTTGATTGGTTGGTTGCTTGACAGGTTGATTGATTGGTTAGTAGGCTGGTTAGTTGATTAGTTGTTTTGTTGGCTGCTTGGTTGATTGGTTAATAAGTTGATTGCTGGATTGGTTGGTTATTTAGTTGATTGGTTGTTTGATTGGTTATCGGTTGGTTGCTTGATTGGTTGATTGGCTGGTTGGTTGCTTGATTGCTTGGTTGATTGGTAGCTTGCTTGAATTGTTGGTTGCTTGATTGTTGGTTGGTTGCTTGACTGGTTGATTGGTTGGTTGCTTGTTGGTTAGTAGGCTGGTTAGTTGATTAGTTGTTTTGTTGATTGTTTGATTGGTTAGTTGATTGATTGGTTAGTTATTTGGTTGATGGGTTGGTTGGTTGCTGCTTGATTTGTTAGTTGGTAGAATGGTTGATTGGTTGGTTGCTTCATTGTTGGTTGATTTATTGATTGGTTAGTAATTTGGTTGATTGGTTGCTTGACTGGTTGATTGGCTGGTCGGCTGGTTAGTTAATATGTTGTTTTGTTGGTTGCTTCAATGGTTGCTTGGTTGGTTGATTAGTTGATTCGTTGCTTGATTGATTTGTAGCTTGCTTGAATGGCTGATTGCTGGATTAGTTGGGTGGTAGCTTAATTGGTTGGTTATTTGGTTGATGGGTTGCTTTACCTTTTGATTGAATGGTTGGTCGGCTGATTGGTTGATTGATTGTTTTTTTGGTTTCTTGATTGGTTGATTAGTTGGTTGTTGCTTGATTTGTTAGTTGGCAGAACTGTTGATTAGTTTGTTCCTTGATAGTTGGCTGGTTGCTTAATTGGTTGCTGCATTGTTTGTTGGTTTCTTGGTTGGTTATTTAGTTGATTGGTGGCTTGATTGGCTAATCCAGCAATCAGCCATTCAAGCAAGCTACCAATCAATCAAGCAACGAATCAACTAATCAACCAACCAAGCAACCAATAAAACAACATATCAACTAACCAGCCGTTCAGCCAATCAAGCAACCAAACAATCAACCAGTCAAGCAACCAATCAATCAATAAATCAACCAACAATGAAGCAACCAACCAAACAACCATTCTACCAACTAACAAATCAAGCAGCAACCAACCAACCCATCAACCAAATAACTAACCAATCAAGCAACCTAGCAATCAACTTATTAACCAATCAACCAAGCAATCAACAAAACAACTAATCAACTAATCAGCCTACTAACCAACAAGCAACCAACCAATCAACCAGTCAACCAACCAACCAACAATCAAGCAACCAATCAATCAACCATACTTCCAACTGACAAATCAAGCAGCAACCAACCAATCAAGCAACCAACCAACTAATTAACCAATTAACTAAACAACTTACCAATTAACGAAACGACCAACCAATCAACTAAATAACCAAAACCAATCAATCAAGTAAAGCAACCAATCAACCAAATAAGTAACCAACCACCAATCAATCAACTAATCCAGCAACCAACCAATTAAGCAAGCTACCAATCAACCAACAAGCTAATCAACCAAATAAGCAACCAACCAATCAACCATTCAAGCAACCAACAAAACAACTAATCAACTAACCAGCCGACCAACCATTCAATCAACCAGTAAAGCAAACAATCAACCAAATAACCAACCAATTAAGCAACCAACCAACTAATCCAGCAATCAGCCATTCAGGCAAGCTACCAATCAACCAAGCAATCAAGCAAGGGGGGTTTTTGTGGACCAAATTTTATGAAATTTGGCCACACTATTCTTTGATATTTTGAGCCTAGTCAGTCATAAAAACCCCCCTGCCAATAATAGAACAAAACCTGCCAAAGTCGTCATTTCCCCTACTTACCGGTTTCATCATGGATTAAAATGACAAATATTACAAAAAACAATAATTGTGAAAAGAAATCACTAAGCTAAAATGGCTAAATTTTTCCTAAAGTTTGACAGCAGTGCCCGTCGAAAAAACGCTGAACGATCAGTAATCTAGAAAAGTATGCTGATTTTCAGTTAAGACAAATCGGTATACTGATTTTCAGTAAGTTTCAAAATTGCTGATAATTCTTCAGTAAAGCATTTTGCTGAAAAACTTTTTATGATTTTGGTGTGTAGAACTGTTGATTAGTTGGTTCCTTGATAGTTGGCTGGTTGCTTAATTGGTTGGTTGATTGCTTCATTGTTTGTTGGTTGCTTGGTTGTTTATTTAGTTGATTGGTTGCTTGATTGTCTAATCCAACAATCAGCCATTCAAGCAAGCTACCAATCAATTAAGCAACGAATCAACTAATCAACCAACCAAGCAACCATTGAAGCAACGAACAAAACAACATATCAATAACCAGCCGACCAGTCAATCAAGCAACCAAACAATCAACCAGTCAAGCAACCAATCAACCAAATCACCAACCAATCAATCAATCAACCAACAATGAAGCAACCATCCAGTCAACCATTCTACAAGCAGCAACCAACCAACCCATCAACCAAATAACTAACCAATCAAGCAACCTAGCAATCAACTTATTAACCAATCAACCAAGAAACCAACAAAACAAATAATCAACTAACCAGCCGACCAACAATCAATCAACCAGTCAAGCAACCAACCAACTATAAACCATTCAACAGTTCTACCAACTAACAAATCAAGCAGCAACCAAACAATCAATCAATCATTCTACCAACTAACAAATCAAGCAGCAACCAACCAATCAATCAATCATTCTACCAACTAACAAATCAAGCAACCAACCAACTAATTTACCAATCAAGCAATCAACAAAACAACTAATCAGCCCATCAAACAACCGACCAACAATCAACCAACCAACAAGCAATCAACTAATCAACCAACCAATCAAGCAATCAATCAACTGAATAATTAACTAATCAACCATTCCAGCAAGCTACCAATCAACCAATCAAGCAACCCAACAATCAGCCATTCAAGCAACCAACAAAACAACTAATCAACTAACCAGCCGACCAACCAATCAATCAACCAGTCAACCAACCAATCAACCAAATAACCAACCAATCAAGCAACCAAACAACTGTGAAGCAGCCAACCATTCAACAGTTCTACCAACTAACAAATCAAGCAGCAACCAACCAATTAATCATTCTACCAACCAACCAACCAATCAAGCAACCAATCAACTAAATAACCAATCAATCAACCAACAAACAATGAAGCAATCAACAAACAATGAGCAAACAACCAACCAGCTATTAAACTGATCCAAAATTATTTATCAGATCGCTCACTGCAGGTAAACTATCAGAATTCTAAATATTTAGGACTTCTGCTAGATCAAAAATTAACTTTTAAAAATCACATTGAAGGCCTTCAAGCCAAATGTAACAAATATATTAAGTGGCCACTTATAAACAGAAAATCAAAACTTTGAGATAAGAACAAACTTTTGATTTACAAATAAATTTTTAGACCAGCCATGTTGTATGCTGTGCCAATATGGACTAGTTGCTGCAATACCAGAAAGAAGGCACTTCAGAGGATTGTTCCTCCTCGGACCACCACGATTACCAGATGGTCTTCCTTCAGTGAGGTTGTGACATGTTCGTTTCAACAATTCTGTCGAAAAATCGCATGACGAGAATGAGTAGAGCACACCAGTTGCTTCCGTTTCTTTATTGAGTAAGGATATAACGCCGGCCGCTTCTTTCTGCTTCAGGTAGGACACGAGATAACGCAGTGGACGCGTCTGAACGCTGGCATCATCCGACGATGCTATCGATGACGTCGATCCCGGCAGGCCGAGGAAGATTGCGTGCGACGATGACGTCGATATGCGCTTCTGCACATCTTCCAACTTGGGTTGATCGAGGCGTAGTCGCTGAGCAATACGAAGGTGATGTTTACCTTCCTCGTCCTTCATCAGGCTGTCCACTATTCCGTTGTCTCCGTCCGTTAGGTGCAACTTGGCGGGGAATAGTGAAATCTTTAAAATCAGCGCCCCTTGTCAGACTGTGGTAGATTTCCGTGCCACTTCTGGTAACGTTCTTGCATTCAATAACATGCCATTCCTACAAGACTGCGTCGCCTCGGTGAACGGGAACGAGATCTATCGTTTCCTGGTTCACGTGATCCAGAACGACGGCGTGAATCATATTCGCCATCGGCTCCTGATCGACGCCATTCATCATTGTCCCCGTGGTGCGGTGGGCCATCACGATGAAAACCGCCACGGAAACCACCACGTCCGCGGAATCCTCCACGGCCGCGGAACGGTTTTCCACCTTAGCCGTACGATGAATTTTCCTCGTATGATGCACCGCCTTCCGGATATTCGTAGTCGGGGCCGCGACGATACTCACCGCCTTCCTCAAAACCTCCACTGCTCTTCGAGAACGATGGTGCTGTTCCGTTATCAGCAAAATCGATACGAATACGACGATCCGGTGCCCCTAACGGGAATCCACGCATTTCCTTCACAGCAGCCGTAGCAGCATCAATAGAATCGTACAGAATGTAGGCCTGGGTGTCCCCTTTGTTATATTCAATCTTTTTGATGGCACCAAAACGGTCGAACTCACGCTCCAACTGAGTAACGAAACGAACAAACAACAAACGAACCGAAACGACGTCACAAGGTGAGGGAGAAAAACAAACAAACTGTCAAAACGTCAAGAGGGGTAAGTCAGCGCTCGTAAAATATTTATGTAATTCGTCACCCACGAGGGGTATTTTCTTCAAAATGAAGAAGAAGACATGGTGCCCGATTTTCTGATGGCTTTGTACCGGACATTTCGGTCTATGTATTCGTCAATGGTACCGCTCTCTGATGGAACGTCGTCCGTCACTCGCTGGCACACCTCATCAAACCAACCATTTAGTTGGCTGTGCAGTGTCTAAAACTTCCTGCGCTGTTGACGTAGCCAGATCCATTGGCATCTCCTATCTGCTCGTCCAGCTTCTGGTGGCACTGTTCAGCAACTCCTTTAACTGACAAGCGTTGGATATTGAAACGCCTTTTCAGTATTCGTTCATAATTAGCGTGTTTGAGGAACCTACTCATATCTATTATTATCGACAGAATCGGTAACAATAAACGGCCTTAAAATTAGTTAAATAAATAAATAAATAATATTGTAAAAACTTGCAGTTAAAACACGAAAAAAAGTTTGTTCGGAAATGTATGATTTTTATTTTCGTTTGTTCGAGAAACTACATAATGTACACGCACTTTGAAGAACAATTATAAAGTACTGCTTGCGGAACGTACACACGGTCAAGCAGTTTGACCAACATTGACTCCACCTCTCATTTATTCAAACATCCATCAAGTTTTACCAACAGCGGCACGAACAATCAATTCATTCGACCAACAAAATCACGAAAGACGAAAGACCGAAGCGCCAACTTGAGCACCAACCATCAAAAAATATATGGGGGTTTGTGCAACTTCACTACTAATGCTGGAACATGTTCGGCGAACCTTGAATCCGCCCCCGACAACTTAAACCAAAATCAAACCGTTTTAATTTTTTCCAATCGAGCCGCCAACTGTCAAATGGTTGTTCGAACAACTTCACACACGTTCAAACAAAGCAGCAACCAAAGCGTTTTCTTGGGGGCGGTGTCAATCTTCGTCAAACTGCTTGACTAGTGTGTACTCCGCATAACGTAGCAGCAAACGAACAGTTTGCATCATCGGCAAAAAAAATCTCACGATGTCGCGTACATTTTTTTGGAAAACTGTTTCGGCTTGTTTGGTGCATGAAATTTGACTGGATAAAATGTAAATATTCGCATAATCAGAGTGTTTTATATACTTTTCCCAACACTGGCAGAACACAATATTTCGGCAGATCGCGCGATCGTTCTGCTGTCCGAAACAAGAGAAAACACGCAACGAACTGATTAACTTTATCACCGCCCGCTTAATCACCTCGGTCTCTTGTAGCAATGAGTGTCGAACTAATTTTCCTCCTCTTATCCTAATTGACTTTGAGGACGTGGCCGGCATTGTTATTGGTCTTGAATTATGCAGCGTACACACCAGTCAAGGAGTTTGACGAAGATTGACTCCGCCCCCAAGAAAACGCTTTGGTTGCTGCTTTGTTTGAACGTATGTGAAGTTGTTCGAACAACCATTTGACAGTTGACGGCTCGGTTGGAAAAAATTAAAACGGTTTGATTTTGGTTTAAGTTGTCGGGGGCGGATTCAAGGTTCGCCGAACATGTTCCAGCATTTGTAGTGAAGTTGCACAAACCCCCATATATTTTTTGATGGTTGGTGCTCAAGTTGGCGCTTAAACTATAGGTTTACCAAAGTAAATTTATTTAATAAATGATTTCATTCAATATAGTAAAACTCCACGTATATGATCATGTTAACAATGTTTATTACGAAAACATTTAAATTCGGTGTTACATACAATTAAAACATCTAAACTTAACACATATAAATTATTCTTGTTTTAACGAAACTACAAATAAATAAAAAGTTAGTCTCTATTGTTAAGTCAATTTCAATGGCGTAAATGATATTTTATACCAATTATATCTAATTTTGTACCAAATTATCGTCGGTAAGGCTGTTTCGAGTATCGTCCACGTTCATTCTCGTTTTTCTGTTCAACGAAAAAGCTGTATACCACCGCCCACATGTAGGTGTAGATGACTGAAAGCAAAAACGATAAATTAATGTGAGTGTTAACATCTTAAGGTTCACACATCAATAATTATCTCATTTGATGAACGTGATTTATGATTGCTTTGATTGGATTCGGGATGTGCAATATATGGGACATTTTGCACACATTAGGCGAAACTTAATAGTGCTACTAACTGCTCCGCGTCACAGTCCTTAATCCGGCAAACGAGTCAAATGTCACGGCACATTTAACACGCTCTATTTGATGTGCCATTATGAGGCGTACAAAAAGCATCACATTCCACATATGCTAGTGGTTTGAATTTCATAGCTCCCTGTGGCATACTATTTGCCCCATGAGCGGCGCAAATGAGCATAAGCCACCAAACTGCATATGAATCAGAGTGAAGTCAAGAGGCACAGTACTATATCAGGAAAGCCAACATAAACCGTTCGCCACAGCTTAGTGCTCCATGCACAAATTAATATTATTGAAGACGCAAGCCGACGACCGCTAAATAATCCGCTCATGTGGCTGGGGTTTCTATTATCATTAGCATAATTGCGATGTTGTCAAGTCGGACTGTTATCAGGTTGGCCTACTAATAACAAACAAAGTGACCAATCCTTGATGAAGTATTGTGTTTTGAGCTTTTGTGAATTAAACAAGGTTTCCAAAAGCATCCATTGACGTTTAGCTGAGTCACATTCGTTTAATATTTGAACCGTTTGTTTGAGAAACTGCATATGTAACATTTTTGGCCAAAATGAGATTTTTATGTATTCTGAATCCTCTTCCAAAAATACGTATTCTGGCAAAAAATACGAAAAAAAATTGTTTGTTCAGGAATGTATGAAATTTTTTTCGTTTGTTTGAGAAACTACATAAGTCCACGCACTTTGAAGAGCAATTATGGAGTACTGTTTACAGTTTTTGCACTGGAAGTGCCTCAGGGTGTTGAGTTTTGCCAAAAATTGATCTGTATCGAAGAAATCGAAAGGTTCGGTGCCAATTTGTCCAAAAACAGTTTTTTGTTATTTTCTCGAAATTGTGTAAAATGGACTTATGCAGTTTCTCAAACAAATGGTTCATTTATAAGATGTGTAATTTCACCCACAAGTTGCGCAAAAAGATCTAATACTCACAATTACCTATATACAAAGATAACAATATATCAAGTATTTAATAGCGAACATACGGTTCATATATTAATAGCGTATGAGGCAAAAGCAAGGAATACTCGTTTGAGTGTATAGGCGGAAGCCTGGTAGCCAAAACATAATTCTGCCGGACAGCAAATCCATATCCCGGTCATATGCCTTATAGATTTCGAATAAGGCTTCTCGACAAGATGTCATAAACATCATTAAAACAAAAAAAAACGTTTCTGCTCACGTGTTTTCGTAATGAAGTATTCTCCTTCCCTAATTCACTCACAGCATGGTCTGTTCAACGGTATATTTCTGCATTTTAAGGACAAGCCTCCCGGAATCCAATACTAAATGGACTCGAATTTTCAAGGGGACGCCACATAACACGGAAGCAACACACAACAGTTATTATTATTCCAGCTTTGCTGCATCGCAGCATGGGTGAAATAATGAAAATAAAAATCGTGCCACAGACAAACAGACGTAACAGCTAGAACAATTTCCTGAACAATTCATAGCCCAGTTACTTTACCACCATCTCGCGTGCGTGTTGCACGAAATTGTGTTTAGTACGACAATGTCAACAGACGGCGCTAATGTATAATGTCAAACCTGGAGGTAAACGATGCGCGTGCCTCTAGGTGTGAAACAAGTAATCAGTGTTACTTGAAACCACCGTTCAGAGCATGGACGATGGGAATTTCATCAGTGTTATGTCTGTTTGTTTCCGGTTGTGCGTAAATTCCGTTTTAAATTGTGTGCCCTTGAAAACGCGAGTGCATTTAGTTTTGGATTCCTGGAGGCTTGCCCTTAATTCAAAGACAAGATTTGTCTTCTTTAATTATATTCAATTTAATAGTTTGGCGAATATAGTGCATCTATTAATTATTATTCGATGCTTGTTGTTAACAAACTTGATATTACCCATTTTGTATTAATGATATGGAAATGCTAATATCATCGTCCAAACTTAGACGTACATGTTTATAATAGAATTAGAGGCTGAACAGAACAGAACTGTGCAATAAAAATCCTATTCGACTAGATGCTGATGTCATATTAGAAATTTGCAAACAGTACTCGTCGATAGAAAATCCTTCCGCACGCGATGGCATGAGTAAGTCAAACCACCTTCCTTTTGCCAGTGGAGATATATCAGCTTCCACACTGATATTCTTCCCTCCTCCTTCATACGGGAGCTTGGCAAAAGGAAGGTTGTGCGATATGTGCCATCACAAATACTGCCCTCCGCTCGCTTTCAAATCGACTTCTATAAAAACATTCTTCATGTCTGCCGTATCCTAACGGAACTATCAATTCTATACTTTCGCCTCTAATTCTATCATTAACATATACGTCTAAGTTTGGAAGATAATATTAGCATTTCCATATCATTGTAAATCGTTTAACTTTCACGTAGAAGTAACACACACAAAATCATTAATTTAGCATTTTGTACTGTTTTTGTTTTAAACCACACTTACCAACTGAGATTAGTCCAATAACTATCCATAGAGTGCCACCGAGCACGAATCCGTCGATGAAATACACCACAGCTGTATAAATAACGCTAATCAAAAGTCCAATAACTAGCATTATTCCTAGTATTACCCATGGCATCATCAAATAGTGATTTTTCTAAAACAAATAAATAGTAACAGTGATTTCAATCGTATTCTCAAGCCATGTTCACTTACCTTAAGCACACCCAGAATCATTAGCAATGAAATGAGAATCGTCATGCATAGATTCAGTACGAAAATGATCTTCACTACATTCTGCGGTAGCCAGTCCATGAGGATCGTTTTGAACTCAACTCTTGTGGTGAAGATAACGATGATGGAAATAATTGACAGGATGATCCCCATTGCGCCAGAAATTAGCGAACCAGTTCGCAGGGAGTAACACCGACAACATGATGCTACCAATGGCTCCGCCATTGTGATTCAATTATCTGCAAATGTAAGCAAACAGAGCACGTACGTAAATATTTAGGCTTTTAAATTAGACTTTACAGGCATTGATTTCTCCTGCTTTCATGAATAGCAAACTAATTTCCTGAAAACACATCGCAAAATGTAGTAGGAATGGGATGGATGAGAAAACTTTCACAAATCAAATTCATCTTAAAATCAACACGCATTTCGATTAGCTTGAATTCAAAATGGCGAGAAAAATACATACAGGGTTACAGCTCCTGAGCTTCATCTCTTAGCTCCGATATTCATCCCACGAAAAGCAAAGCAATGAAAAGGTATTTGATTTTTGTGATTTTTTCAGCAGTGAGCACGCAAAAAGATGCGACGAAATTGGTGCCATATTTCTTTGTTTCGCGATGAGATGAATTCAGTGAGATGGAAAACGGAACATTTCCCCTAGTTGATATAAGGTTCCAAAATCCAAATTGATACACCACGATGTGATACGTTAATACAGGCTTTTTTATTTTTATCCAAAGCACGAATCTCTATAGATCGAAGCACCGATTCAGCCACAAAACTTTAAATGCAGCAATGTTTTCAGTTGAAAATATTATAATATTATCCAAAACAGAAAAATTGAACCTTATCAACTAGGAACGCTTCACCGTCTAATGAATATATGATTTAGGGGTTACACAGTACAAACATACGTACACGCGCAGAAAGACATTTCCTCGGACGGGATCCCGAACATGGTGTTGATGGCAGCCATAATGAGTAATCTGCACATGTTTAGGTTAGCCATGCAGAGGTGTCTGGACGAGCGGACATTCCCGGATATGTGGAAGAGACAGCGTTTGGTCCTGTTACCGAAACCTGGTGAGCCAGACCCCTCAGCGTACAGACCAATCTGTCTAATAGACACGGTAGGGAAGCTACTGGAGAAGATGACCCCGATCAGGCTGTCGCCGTACGTGGAGGAGGTAGGAGGATTTTCGAGCGAGCAATTCGGCTTTCGGAGAGGAAGGTCTGCTCTGGGTGCCATTAAATCGGTGGTTGACACCGCAAAGGTCGCTATCGAAGACAAGCGGCGTGGTATACGTTACTGCGCAGTGATAACACTTGATGTGCGGAATGCATTCAACAGTGCGTGCTGGATGGAGATCGCGAACTCGTTGCTTCGGCTGGGAGTACAAGATTCTGGGAAGTTACTTTCAGAATCGAGTATTGATCTACGAGACAGACGTGATAGAAACGGCTGAACCCATCCTGTTCATATGTCCCCGGTTCACGGAGAGGCGTGCGATGTTGGAAGCTTGCGGAACGGACACTACCACCGATGACATCGTCAGAAAAATGTGCCAGAACCCAGAACAGTGGAGAGCGATCGCAAGAGGATAGCCGACATCCTACAACGAAGTTGCCCAATAGCAGCAGGCAAACGGATAGCGGATAGCGGACCATGAGTACTCCGCCGCGGAAGTCGTGAATATATATGTCGATAATGAATGGGAACGCCAGCGCCAGCTACCACACGTAGCCACAGAACGTGGCAAAACGGCCTGTTTCAGAGGAGCTCCCGCTTTCGGGGAACTTCTCGTCGGAGTAGGTTATATCCGCCGTCGGGGACTATCCGAGTCGTTCGGGATCACGACCGAGGCGGGAGCTAAATGGCTCAACGAATAACGTGAGAGCTGAATGGCTCAAAGCAATCGAAACTCGGTTATCGGAGTAGGCTACTCCCACCGCCGGAGACCAGCTGAGTAGATCATGGCGTGCGAATGCACCAGCTCCGGGTCATCGGGGCACCTTTGAACTGGAAGTTACCCGGAATCCTTGGACTGACCTCGGCACTCGTCCGGTCACCCGTTGAGACGGGTCGTCGGTTACGGGGGAGCTTCCGACGTCGGGGAACTCCCCGTCGGAGTAGGATTGATCCACCACCGGGGACTATCCGAGTAGTTCGCGACCAAGGCGTGAGCTATATGGCTCAACGGTTAAGCAAGAAGCTAAAAGGCGCAGAGCATGGGAAATCGGTTATTCGGAGTAGGGTAGGTCCACCGCCGAGGACCAGTTGAGTAGATCGTGGCGCGCGAATGCACTGACTTCTGGTCGTCGGGGCACCACTGAACCGGAGGCTATCTCCACCCGGAATCTTTAGTCTGACCTCGGCACTCGTCCGGTCACCCGTTGAAGTGAGAATGCGCGTAGAACTTGAGTGGATCTATGATCATGCTGACCAGGTAAAACGGATGCGGGTCGTCGATATCGGGGGAGCTTCCGCCGCCGGGGAACTCCCCGTCGGAATAGGATAGATCCGTCGCCGGGGACTATCTGAATAGCTTGCGAGTACGTTGAGAGCTAAATGGCTCTAAAAATAAAAAGAAAATAGATGTGGTGCTGAATGCTACAAGGAAATAAAGGGCTCAAGGGCTCAACACTTTTGTGTGCTTGCTGGCACCAACAAGGGAGCCAAAGGGCTCAGACGTAGAACAAAACATCGAAGAGAGGCACTGTGAAAGGTGTCATTTTGGGAGGAGTATTTTTAGTACTGCAAAATGGTGGGTTGACATCAAGGAAGGAGCGCCCAACAGAGCTCTGGTCCTCACAAGTCCCTATCTCACGCTTCCACGGGTCGTCCGATGACAAAAGACCGCCAGCTAAGGGTTGTGTACTTAGCTGGTAGTGCAGCCTGGGCACTGTTGTCCTTCTGACATCAGCTAGAGTGAGAAGGTACGCCTCAGGCGTCTGTTCACCAGGAGGTGCGGCTCAAACAGCGTCTGCCTGGTACCCAGCGGCTGATCAACGAAATGCTGTATCGCGTCAGCTATACCTAAGGTGGCAGCCCCATCAGCGCAATTTAGGTAACGTGACCCCGGTAAGGTAGCTTACTGAAGCCTCTTAAATACCACGAGTAACGGAGCTAGAAAAAAAAGAGAACGGTATCTTTGGCAACCGACCCGGCAACGAAATAAGGACTATGATTGGAAACTCGGTACCTGGAATGTCAGGACCCTAAATGAACCTGGACGAGTGAGCCTTTTGGCTCGCTGCCGAAGGTTGGAGTGAACGTGGCTGCTATTCAAGAAGTCCGATGGCCTAGATCCGGAGAACGTGAACTCCGAGCCGTGGACCCCACGACCAATACTGCATTCAAGTATAACATCTATCACAGCGGCGGTGAAAAAGCAGAGCATGGAGTTGGTTTCGTAGTGATGGGCAAGCAGATGAAGCGAGTGATGCGGTGGAAACCCATTAGCGAACGAATCTGTGTGTTGAGGATACGGGGCAAATTCTTCAATTACAGCCTAATCAACGTTTACGCACCGACAAACGATAAATCCGACGACGTGAAGGACACGTTTTATGAATGTCTTGATAAAGCCTATGGAGAGTGCCCAAAGCATGACGTGAAAATTGTTATCGGAGACGCTAACGCTCAGGTCGGTAGAGAGGACTTTTCCGTCCCATAATCAGTAGGGAGAGCCTTCACTCCGCTACCAATGACAACGGCCTACGGCTAGTAAATTTTGCTGCTGCCAGAGGGATGGCCATCAGTGGCACCTACTTTGCACGAAAGAACATCCGAAAGCACACCTGGAGACACCCAAATGGTGAAACTTGCAACCAGATAGACCATGTTCTGGTGGATGGGCGCCATTTCTCGGATGTTATCGATGTGCGGACATTCAGAGGTCCGAACATTGACTCAGATCACTACCTCGTTGTCAGTAAAATTGTATCGAACGAAAGATCACAGCGAACGATGCGTTACAATATCCAGCGATTGTCGGCGGAAGGAGTATCGACTGAGTACCGCCAGAAGCTCAACGAACGGATAAGTGCAATCAACGTTAGCGACAACATCAACGACCTATGGAAGTCGATCCACGGAGCGGTTAGCACAACAGGACGAGAAGTGGTAGGCACTGCACAGAGGCGACCCAGGACGGGTTGGTTCGATGTGGACTGTCAGAGAGTGATAGACGAGAAGAACGTTGCCAGAAGCCGAATGTGGGTGTCGGGTACCCGATCGAATAGAGATCGGTACAAGGAAGCAAGAGCAGCCGAAAAACAAACCCACCGCAGGAAGAAGAAAGAGTACGAAGAACAAGTTATTAGTGAGGCGCAGGAAAAAATGGAGCAGAACGATATGCGGAGGTTTTATGAGTCTGTCAATGGCGTGCGGAGAAAGACAGCGCCATCTCCCGTCATGTGCAACGACCAACAAGGGAATTTGCTGACAGATAAAACTGAAGTGGCTGCCAGGTGGAAGCAACACTTCGAGACTTTGTTGAATGGAGGAAGTGACGGTGCATCGGTGAACAGAATAAATATTAGCGACGATGGACAAGCTGTGGAGTCACCTACACTAGATGAGGTTAAAAATGCTGTCAAAGAGCTGAAAAACAATAAGGCTGCGGGAAGGACCAGCTCTTGGCTGAACTTCTCAAACATGGCAGTGAGCAGCTTTATGAAGTTCTGCATCATATTATGTCGAAAATATGGGAAGACGAGGAAATGCCTGCTAGCTGGTTGGACGGCCTCATTTGCCCTCTCTTTAAGAAAGGGCACAGACTGGAGTGCGCCAATTACCGAGGAATAACCCTCCTTAATTCGGCGTACAAAATTAAGTCCCGTATCCTGTTCAACAGATTGAGACCGCTTGAAGAGTCCTTCGTCGGCGAATACCAAGCAGGTTTTCGTGAGGGCCGATCAACGACGGATCAAATGTTTACCCTGAGACAAATCCTTGATAAATTCCGGGAGTACAACTTGCAGACACATCATCTGTTTATTGATTTCAAGGCGGCGTACGATTCAATGAAACGGAATGAATTATGGCAAATTATGCTTGAACATGGTTTTCCGGCGAAACTGATACGGCTGATTCGTATAACGTTGGACGGATCGAAATCAAGTGTAAGGGTTGTGGATGAAATATCGACGTCATTTGTTACCTTGGATGGATTAAAGCAGGGTGATGCACTCTCGAACCTACTGTTCAATATTGCGCTCGAGGGAGCGATTAGGAGAGCTGGTGTGCAAAGAAGCGGTACCATTATCACAAAATCGCATATGCTCCTGAGATTTGCGGACGATATCGATATTATCGGAATTGATCGCCGTGCCGTGGAAGAGGCTTTTGCGCCTTTTAAGAGGGAGACTGCGAGGATTGGACTCACGATCAATACCAGCAAAACGAAGTACATGGTCGCTGGCAATCAACGTGGGTTCATTAGTGGTGGTGGTAGCGAAATAGTGCTTGATGGTGAAAAATTTGAAGTGGTAGAAGAATTTGTGTATCTTGGAACATTAGTTACGTGCGATAATGATGTTACCCGCGAGGTGAAAAGGCGTATTGCAGCTGCAAATAGGGCTTATTACGGACTTCGTAACCAGCTTAAGTCCCGTAGTCTGCAAACGAAAACAAAACTCGCGCTGTATACTACTCTGATTCTTCCGGTGGCTTTATACGGCCACGAGACATGGACGTTAAAGGAGGCTGATCGGAGAGCTCTCAGGTGTTTGAGCGTAAGGTGCTGCGGACAATACTCGGCGGTAAACAGGAGAACGGTATCTGGCGGCGTCGCATGAATCATGAATTGTACCAGGTGTATAAAGGGCTGGATATTATTAAGCTTATACAACACGGCAGACTACGGTGGGCTAGTCACGTTGTTCGTATGCCGGAAGAACGTCAAGCGAAGATAATATTTAGTAGAGAACCCGGAAGAGGCCGCAGGCTTCGTGGAAGGCCGCGTACACGATGGCTTTTTGCAGTTGAAGAGGACCTGAGGGCGCTCAATGTCCAGGGCGACTGGAAGCGATTGGCCCAGGATCGAGTCCAGTGGAGAAGGATACTCCATTCGGCGTAGGTTCATCGAAGAGCTGTAGCCCATCAAGTATCAAGTAAGTATTTTTAGTACTGCTTTCTCCCTCAGAAGTAATACTGTAAGGTAGTCTCGGGGGGAACGTGGAGTTAGAAGAGAGGGTAACTCAAACTCACGTAACCTTCTGTTACTTAGGTGGGATTAGTGGGTCTGGCGGTTTGGCCTTCTGCCTACCGCGTCAACCCCAGTCCCCTTCATTACACTATAAAAAAATTGATCTTAACCCGAGATCATTTTGGAGGACCTTGAACGTCTCATGTTCATGTAAATTAGAACGATATGCTTATTGAACCGGATTGGGTGCATACCGATGATGAAGACATTGCAGAAGCTCTGGTTGATTTGGAAGATACCTTGGGTTGAACTCTAGACCGTATTGGAATACCTTGAACAGCTCTGATTCAAGAAAATTGGGTTTACACGATGCGCGCGCATATGCTTACTGTACCGGATTGGGTATATACCGAAGATAAGCCTTGGTTGATTCGGTAGAAACCATGGGTTAAACTCGAGATCGTTTGGAGCACCTTGAACATGTTGTATTCAGGAAAAAATGAACTCACATGTTGCGCATATGCTTATTAAACCGAATTGGGTATGAAACCTTGGTTGATCCGGTAGATGGACTGAACCCGAGATTTTTTTAAAATAGATTTTATGATGCACGAGAAAGGTATCATCGCAGCTAGGTGGATTAATCTGTTTTTTAGTAAATAAGGGCGCCCAACAATGGTTTCGCCAAGGCCGCTGAGAGTTCACGCTATGGTATGTCAAATACCCTATAACATAAAGAAACAGAAAAAAAATCGCTCATATCAATGTAAATAGGTACCGTCAACTGGGGGGAAGCTGATCATTGAGGTGAAGATGATCATTTGATGTGTCAGTCAAAAGTGCCAAATTTTTTTATGAAACGGTAGTCAACAATATTCTCCGTTCAAGTAATGCTACCGCTAGGTAGAAATCCGAGTTTTTCGATTATAATCATGAAAATGTATTTTGTGGAAGAAAGAGAGAGATAGTCATAAATGACGCTATTTTCGTTTCAAATATTGACTTCGTAGACTTCTTTACGTAGTAAATTCAACATTCATACAAATAACCTAGTGTATTTAGACTACTAGGTCATAACGATTTTAGTAGAGCTGTCTTGATCAACTTCACCCCAAACCAGATTACTCAAAAAACGTGTGATAATTTAATTTATTTTAATAAATGCGAACGTATTTCAGAAAACTAAAGTTGTTGATTATTGCAACGTATAGCAGTACATGTTTTGAAAATATTTGTTTCGATTTAAAATGTAAACACACATTGTTATTGCATGTTTTGTCTTAAAAATGATCATCTTCCCCCCAGTTGACGGTACTACTAATGCTTTCTAAATTTGTTATTGCCCGAAACTCGAACTAGTCAAAACAAACCCTGAATATTTCACAGCTCAGATCTTTATATATTTCTTATTTTAAGCATATATCGCACACGAAACAATGGATTACATTTTCGTAATTCAAATTTCCACAAGACAAGTTCAATTAACGTTCGAGTCCCGATGTCACCATTCCGCTTCAAAAGAGATCGTAATCTATTGTGTTCGACTTTACACCCCGAGTGTAAGACAGCAAATGTTTGAATTTCGGAAAATTCAAGTTCAGCACTCCCACACCAACTTTCACAAAATCAGTCCAAGTTCAGACGTGAGCAGCAGAAAGTGCAACGCGTCTATCCACCTTCAGCCCATACATCTTCCGTCGCGAGTGGAATGATGATTACATTTGTACACAGTGGTTGATATAGATACCAACGGAAAGCATCGTCCAACGCAGAGACTTCCGAGAGCGGCACAGTCAGTAGTGTGTAGTAATGAAGGAACAGACTCCGATCGTGTCGTGGGAGCAATGATGAAGGTGAAGTTTAAAATAGATTAGGAACAACGTGCGGTAAACTGTGTTCATTTGCTCGCACACACTTTCCCGATTCCATTCCTCGGCGACGCATGCAGTTGGAAATTAAATGTTCATTGTAAACTGCTCGTCGTTGTCTTTAGTGCTTTCGGTTTGCATTGAATGATATTGATAGATGCATATTCAATTACTTGCATTTTGCCCTACTTCAGCTTTCAATGAATCAATTAATCAATGCCATTTCTTAGAAAGAAGGAAACTGCACAACTTCATCGAAACCACGAACCTATTAGGTTCGAAAATGTCATTTCTTTTATATGTAGGTGACGATAAGTATCACTTGAATGGATTTCATTCCCGGTTCTGAATTCAAAATTATTAGTTAGAATTAGTATAGCAATATGAGTGCCGGAAATCCCTACATTACCCAAAAGTTTACTCACACTCTGTCTTGTTGTAAGTTTGTTTTCTGAGTGTAGTTTGATATCAATTTCTGATAGTTTCTTCTTCTTCCGCTTCTACTTTTTTTACTTCTACTTCTTCTCCTGTGTCATTTTTATATGGTGCCAAACCATGGACAGTGAGTCAAGAATGTTTCCCACCTGCCGGAACGAGAATCGAACTCGCCGTTGCCTTTGCTGGTAGGTAATTGTCTTGTACTGACGATTCATCACTTAACTGGAAGTTAACAAGCAACATATAAATCTCAAAACAAATCGGCTTTACAGTCTAAAAGATTCGAACAATAATGTTTTAACTGCCCGACGTTTCGGTTATGCTGGGCAGCCTTGTTTTGGGAAAACTGAAAGGGTAATTTTATCATCATCATGTAATAGCCATGCGTATTCGAATTATATGAACTCGGCTGCTTTCGTGCACCGATCTCATTAAAGAGAGATATACTGTGATCGAGAAATAAAAACTAAGATCAGTATCAGTTAGATTTGTGAAGTCAAACTTATAACAAGTATCTACGGTAATAATCAATATAACTTTCGGTATATTCTGTGCCGTTTGTCCGCCCGTCTAAAACATACAGCTTACGAGATTGCAGTGATTTAACACATTATCAGCATAACTGTTTTTTTAAACATCTATTCAACTTTAGATTAATCTTTTCAGTGAGTCAACGCGAACTGAGCTCAAAAAAGAGGCAATTGGAAGCAATAAAGAATAGAACCAAAAGATATTTCAAGCGAGCGACAATGAGTATGCAATGTTAAATGTAATGCAAATGTATTTGAAGCGCTATCAAAGAACTATATTAATTGTTGATTTTTACTGTTATTTTTGTTGATTTCTTCATTCAAATATCGAATGTGTAAACAAATAATTGATTCTACACAATGGTAATAACCTTACAGATTTCTCATAGAAGTAAATGTAATCGTGAAAACAGAACTGACATACACTAATATCCATTTCAGCACATAAAACTTACAACACCAGAAAACCCTAGGAACACATCAATCAACCGCTCACAAATCTACTGACCGCAACGATTAGCAAATAATCGATATCGAATTGAGAAAACTTTTGCATATTCCAACTACGATGTACATGCGTAATTGAGCCCTACCATCAACAGTATTCCCATTAGCAAAATGTGGTGGGGCTTCCATTAACCAAGTTTTCGTGGTACAGCGGATAGTTATGTGCATAACATTTAAACAACCGAAGAAATGGAAACCATTTGAATGTGGGCAATTAGTAAACTGAGATCGACTCCATCAACGTACGTTTGTACGTTTCATAGATAAGATGAACATGCCTGAATAAAGAATCGCTTGTATTGTGAAACCCTAAACGTTTTATTTACTTAGAAAGCCTAATTAACTGATCTAATGTCCTGACTACTAAGTATTTTTAAATTGTTCAATGGGATTCCTAATTATTATATTATGGACGTCGACCTCCAGATAAGAACTTTGAAACTTTGAAAATTTCCTATATGTATTTTTTATAAATAAATGGTATAGAACAGCATTTCCAACGAAGAAGAAAACACCTTGAATAATATTATAATCAATACCATATTACTGTAATACTGTATTGACTACGCCACGGCTTAAAATTTGGCGGCGGTAGATGGTAGACTAGCATAAGACCATGCGCAGTAGATGGAAGTGCCACTTCACAAGGAAAAGCAGATATGCCTTCTCTTGAAGATGGCTGAGTAGATATTCGATCCATTGGTAGCACCACAACCATTACATTAGGCACGCTGTCCCCGGATCAGAGAAACTGGTATGCCGGCGAATGTAAGTAGTTAGTGGAGGAGAAGAATGCAGATTGCTGCAACATCGCACGAGGGTGAACAAGGCACGATACAAAGGATACAAACGGACGAGGAACAGACAAAACTCGATTTTTTTCGGAGATAAAAGCGCCAACAGGATGGAGGGAGTAATACGAAGGTTATGGATTGACACGATGGTACGATTTCCACGAAGTCTTTCCAGCTATTTGGTTTCACCGACGACATAGACGTTATTGCACGTAACTTAAAGAAGATGGAGGAAGCCTACATCAGACTGAAGAGCGGCCAAGTGGTACGGACAAGTCATCGACAAGTCAAAGACGAAGTGCATGAAAGGAAGAGATTCAAGAGAATACAACGTGAGCCACCCACACCACGAGTTTGTGTCGAAATCGAGGTGGTTGAAGAATTCGTGTACTTGGGCTCACTGGTGACATCCGACAATGATACTAGCAGAGAAACTCGGAGACGCATCGTGGCTGGAAACCGTATATACTTTGGACTCCACAAGACGCTCCGATCGAATACAAAACGCTCATTAGACCGGTAGCTCTCTACGGACCCGAGACTTGGAAAATGCTCGTGGAGGGCCAACGTGCACTTGAAGTTTTCGAAAGAAAAGTGCTGCATACCATCTATGGTGGGGTGCAGATGGTGAACAACAAGCATCAGCTGCTGGGAGAACCACCCATTGTTCACACCGCGATGAGTCAGCTGTGTCAGCTGTGACATGTTAAAAATTCAAACAAGAATCTCATGGTGATGAATCCTCCCAAACAGAAAATCCAATTGGCAAAAAGCAATAAAACTGCGGTTCGATCTCGATCGCTTGAGCGAAGTAAGAGCTTGTGGGGTAGTACGTGAAAAATTCTAAGTAACGTCGTTTCTTATTGCATCTCTGAAAATATGCCACTGATCACTAGAACCGTTCTCAAACGCCGAACAATATGTGCAGGTTGAAATCGCTGTTATTTTGCCTGTCTTGGTATGATAGTTCCCACGCTATCAGCCAAGCCGTTCCTGGGTGGATGTTACACATATAGTAAAAACCACTGATATTTACGGTACAAACCATGCACATAAATGGAACGCCATTGTTAGCGTAGTTCCAAACAAGATTTTTTTATGTACAGGTTATCCGACTTCGTCAGTAGATGGGAATAACCAGCGCGGGGGGGAAACATACATTTTCAGTGCAAAACGTAAACAAACGAGCATAAATTCCATACAAAAATCCAAGATGGCTGAGTTGGGGATATTGACAAGTCGGATAACCCGTATACATAAAAAAATCTTGGTTCCAAACGGGATATAGCCTAAATATATACAATATTCGACGTGAATCGTCAATATTGCATACAAGTTGTCAGCAATCTTGTTAGGAAGAGACCCATTTAAGCGTAGAATAGCGTAAATTTCCGCATGTCAAGTTTTACGCTCTGTTTATTTTTCATTATTTTTTTCTGTGTAGGCAAAATAACAGCGATTTCAATCAATATTGTTCTCTGATGGCCCTCTGCACACTATCACCTTCTATTAAGCAAAAATTTCATACTTGTCGCTCGCTTGCGATATCTTTCAATTCTATTCTTCATTGCTTTCGATTGCTCCCTTCTACTTTGAGCTTAGTGCGTATGTACTCACCAATAAAAATCAACGAAAAATTCAAACAACATGTGAAAGCATTTAACTGAAACCAGCGGAAATTTGTGGTTCAATTCTTGGAGGTAAAAATGACGTTCTGAAATTTGTCATCGATTACAAACAAGGCACATTTCCCTTCTGTGTATTACAACCATTGTCCATGACGGACAATGTTATGAAATCAAAAAAAATTTCGGATAGAACTGTTGGACATTTTTTCCTCCAACAACTTTTCCATATTCCTAGTTTCTGTCAGCGGTAGTCACTAGACCGCAGAGTTCGTCTAAATCGGATAGGAACAAAGATCGTCTTTCAAAGAGATGTTGCCCCATACATTTGAAGTAAAATTATTTTTTTAGTATGGATGAATAATGTCGGGACGGGAGATAAAGAAAACATGATTCTTAGATTCATTGTCGCAAACTGATCTTATATTTTCCACGGCATACATATACCGTATACCGTGGCGCCAACCATAATCATATCCGATAGTAGGGGAGACTGGGTAGACTTGATCCCCTTTCCTGATTTCCGATGTATCACAGCCAAAAATAAATAAACATACGCGATTCCCACACAGACTCTCTAAGAAATATAGTATTTAACCTTACTGATGTATGACAGTCCTTAAATTATTGTTGTTATTGATACACAATCGATTTTTTAGAGTGCTGTCAAAAATCTACTTTTAAAATATTCGGGGGAAATTGATCCCTCTCCAAGAACTTGCTTTGATATAATTAGAAGGGTGCCCTCAGATTTTTTTTAATATTATTCCTTCAAAATACGCGCAATTTTCGAATTGCTGTGGGAATACATGAACAATTTTCGACAGCACATGCAATTTTAAAATTTGGGGAGACTTGATCCCTTTTCTATGATATCTACGCAATAAATATTTTTTCCTGCAAATCCTTCATCAAATTTGTCAAATCTACAAAAAATAGGAAGCTTGAGAACAGATTTATATTTTTTTAAATTTTTTCGCCAAGTTTGTGTATAAGTGTGTAATGGGGGATCAAATTTCCCTATATTGAGGCAATAAGTTCAAATCCAAATATCCTAAAACTTTGATGGAATGTTGACATTTTCATCAGTACATATCATTAAGCACATTTATGGCTTTGTGCTGTGGAAAAACGAAAGCATTTGGTCATTGTTATGAAAAGTTATTCAAATTTTGCGTGGCCAATAAAAAAAATCTTTAAGGAGGTCAAAACATACAAACCACCCTGCAGAATAAATAAGATTGTCAATCCAAAAAAATAGCTCACCACATGAAGGTCATTTGTCCTTCCGGAGACGAGCCAGCCTCGGGCTGAAAGTCTCCTTAATGAAGACACAAAAAAAAGGTCATTTGTCTAGAGGATCTATACTAAAAAAAATACGCTAGAACAAAACTACTTTAGTTCTCGATAAATCAGGGGGTGATCAAGTCTCCCCTGGGATCAAATCTACCCACCTTCCCCTACAGATGATGCGCAACGTACTGGAATTGTTGTGCAGATTCAACTAGTCATGTCCTATCCGCACCTCTTGGTTTTCGTTTTAAAGGCGTTGGTTACAACATAATTCTGGATCTTTTATTCTAGCATTAAATTTTTGTCAAGGGGGCTTTGTAACTTTTGGTTTTTGAGATTTATGCTAACGTTAAAACAACACGACACTTTTAAAACACGACGCGAGACATAACACTTATTATTTTTACACTCGTCAACTAAGATTTTTTGAAATTTTCCTTTTAAATCGACCGGTTTCAGACGCAATGTTGTCCATCATCAGGATGTCTAACATTATTGGACACAGTCCTAATAATAGGCAGCATCGCGCCCGAAACCGGTTGACTTATAAGGTAATTTGAAAAAATCTAAGTTGAGGAGTGTAAATACGTGTGTCATGTCTTGTCTCGCGTTTTATTGGTGTGGTTTTGTATGGCTTTGAAATGTTATGTGCAGAGCATTAGTGATTAATCATAGATTTAATCATGATTAATGAATAATGGGTTATTTAATCATTATTCATTAATCATAATCATACAAAAAATACGATTCAATCATTAATCACTTATCATTAATCACAGATTTTTGAATTTAATCATTAATCACTAATCATATTCATGATTGTTTTGAGTTTATTCAATAATCATCAACTTTAATCATTACATACATCGCTTTTATTCATTAATCTTTAATCATAATCATACAATTTCAAAGGTAAAAAAAACATAATTTGGTCGAACGGTTACTTGATTATTTATCACTATGCAAATCATTTAATTTGATTATTCATAATCATTAATCAATAATCATATCGATCGTTAATCATTAATCATACACATATTGTGTCAACATTTAATCACGATCGGTAATCATTAATCATACTTCAAACGTTTTACTCATTAATCACAATCGTTAATCATTGTCAAAAATAAATTTAATCATTAATCATAATCATTATTCATTGTCAAAAATGTATAAATCATTAATCATAATCTTTAATCATAACAAATTTAATCATTCATTGGAAGCTTTATTCATTAACGCTCTGTATGTGTACATTGTACATTGTACACTGTACAATCTGAGATTTTCTGCACAACTTGCCAATGAGGCACGCAGCATAGATCCTAAGACTAAGTGAAGTATTTTGGCCAAACCTTGATGAACGGAAGTGGGGCTAGGTTATCCACACCTTACGTAGGGGCGGAAACGAAATCTGTAAACAAGTATTAGACTGGAATCCAAGCAGGACAGCAGAGGCAGACCAAGAGGCTCATGAATGGCGGCTCAGCCTCAATAAAGAAATAAAAGAAGTCGCCCAAAATCTAACTTAGCAACAGGTTAAGGTGATAGCTGAACATCGCCCAGGATGGAGATCTTTCTCGAACAAATTATATGAGGAGTAACTTCTGTGTATCTGTGATTTTACTAACAATTTATATTCAGACGCAGAATTACGTCTGTGCTAATATCTCTTAAAATAAAATAACAGTGATTACTAAAAATAATTCCATTCTTCGAACACATGTATTGAAAACCAATAAAAAAATCTAAAACAGCAACATTGCTATTTTGGAACATAACTGGTACATAGGCTATTTTATAGGGTATCACAATATCGGGCAATCTTTACCAGAGTCGTGATGAACATTTTACTTACACACAATCCCCATAGTACGAAAAGGAAACAATAAAATACGTAAAATGCATACTTCAAGAAAAATACACCCTACCCAATAAACATCCTACCCCAACTGCATCATTCATAAAAACGATCGGCCTTAAAATAAAATTGAACCCCGCAACATGCCTACACCTTCACTCATCAGTTCGCAAATCTTCGGAGGCGGTCTGATGACGCACCGGGAGAGGAGAAGGAAAAACATAAACATAAACAAAATTTCAAGATCATCGCGTTTGGAAATTTATTTTGGCATCGCGCGTCGTAGTTATATCTGTGTCTCTCACAACCCCCAATATCACCGAGCAAACACACATCTGCCACATGGAGCATCTCCAACCGTAGCCATAGGGAAAGTAGGTATGTACAAACGACGCCAAAGAAGCGCTGGCTAACCAGAGCAGCTTTATTACACCACTAACAGCCTGACCGACTGACTGGCTTATTGAGATACATGAAACTTTATCTATACGAAGCGTGCATTGCTCTAAGTCTGACCGGTACAAGCTCAACATATGATGTTAAATAAACAAGAAAATATTTTATGTTTCTTCCTACATTGAATTACAATAAACAAATTAATGTTATCGTTCTGACTCAAATTCCGGACAAGACTCATATTCTAAAAACTGGAATTTTAATACTCTATTACTAAAATTTCCTGTGGTTTTCAGTCTGGAAGACTAGAATCACAAACGAATTCAAGACAGTCTCTCATACTTCCAACGAACACTAGTACTGACGCCTCTGCCAAAGACCACAATTCCACACCACACCACAAACTGAAACATCCCGATCTTACATACAGAATCTGCATACAACAGTACCGTGGGAGTTGATGTTTTAGCGACTCGGTTGAACAGGTTGAAAGGCATGTCACAAAGAGCCGCAGAACGGCATATCCCGAACTGCGAAAGTAAATCAAGACAAAATTTTCAAAACGACTTATCTGCTTTTGTAAACAAAGATTCAAACGACGATTTGACGAATCTGATAGCTCTCCCACGCAAACCAACCCCATCAATAGGTAGGTGAAGGTTTCCGCTACCTGTTGATGGTGTTGGTTTGCGTGGGAGAGCTATCAGATTCGTCAAATCGTCGTTTGAATCTTTGTTTACAAAAGCAGATAAGTCGTTTTGAAAATTTTGTCTTGAAATATTATAATGACGTCTTGATACAGCCAACATTTGGATTTTATACTGGTTTTAAAACACTCTTGTAAAGCAAAAAATGGGTTTCAAGACCGTTATAAAACGAAAAATGTTACTTGGGATAAGAATGCACACATGTGTTGACTATCGTTATTAAGTGATCTCATCTTGGTACCGATCCATGTGGAACAAGTTGAAGACCCAAATGAATTTTATGCACATTGATCACTCCCATTCGTACAGACTTACAGCAATCCATGCGTGAACACCGTGGTCGTTGTGGTCTGTTTTCAGCATTGACTCCGTAAAAAGTACATTGTAAAGGTGTAGTGTCTGCTTCCGTCATCCATACACCTTCATAACTACTAACTCTTCTCTGTTCATTCAGTAAGCACACAGCACAAATTCTGAGCGACCAGTCAAGAACACATCAAAGCAAATCCCGAATATGGGCACCTCTAAAAATAGTGCTTTGATCATCGTAGTACGTAATCGACAGACTACCACGGTTGGCCTCGTATGTTCATTTCGTGGAACCGCTGCTACGGGAACACCGAACGACATTTAATGCTCACCTGTCTGGAAATCTGCAATCCAAACTAATCACCAGGAAATTAGGACACTCGAAAGCAAACGCGCACGATTAGACCTAGCTAAAATGGTTATCTTAGTGTACAATCAAAGAGGATGGACTACCAGCCTAGACGAATATAATAAGTACAACTTGCGCAGTTAATCGGTTCCGTTTACGAAAACCACTTGAGACGAACTGATGCTGATTTAATTATTTCGCGCTACCCCCGTATACGTGAATGGATTCAATTCCGATGTGATCCGGTAAGCTGACTCAGTGAGCCTCAATACACGGTAAGCGCGAGCGAAATAGAGAAAATCATATGAATCGAAGCTTCGTAGAATACATGTATGGGTCTCGCTTTGAGTGCAGAGTTAAACCAGTTACCTACATACTAAAATAAAATTACACAGCGGCGAGTGACCACTGAAATGAAACAAGATACTTATGCGACTACATTTCTGCTCACAGCATAGGATTGGATTCAAAATATGGAAGTTATTGGCGCTACTAACCCAAAATGATTTCTGCAATGTATGTTATATTATATTCTTATTGATTTTCTCTTTGAAATAAAAAATTGCACTTAATCATTTATATCAACATACCTACACCTCAAACGACAGACATTTGCTGAGATCTTATATATATAACCGAGCCCTAGATTAAAAGTAGTACTGTGAACTGGCAAACAGAATACATTTTCGAAAAAGATTCAAAAGTGTGATACAGTATAAACACTAAGTTAATTGTATTTAGCGTGCTTTCGATTAACAGTTGAGAACAAAAAGAGCGAAACGATACTTCATTGAGAGAAATAAAGTCAAATCAGCTTGAGCTCCATATTTTCAACCACAATAAAACCTGATGTCTGCATACAACGTGCTGATCAAAGTGGTTAGAACTAAAAGAACAAAATCTACACCTAACCAGCGGGTTCCAGGCTTTCGTCTTTATAATAACCTCCTTTTTCTTTGTCGTCGTCTCATTGTTCATTAAGCACTTGTTGCCTTTCTCGTATACTAAGTTTACGTAAAGGCTATAGGTGGCTATAGGATCACTCCCAAACCGAACGTTCATAGAAGGATCGGAGGCCAGTAGTGTTGTATACCAATCGACTGAGCTCGACGCATTGAGGTGATGTCTGTATGTGTGTATGTATACAAAAAAGTGAAACACACTTTTTGGAACTTAGCATTAGCGTTTCAGAGTTATTGACAAAATATTGTTTTTTTGCCAAAGGTCCATCCTTAATCGAAGAAAAAATTGAATTTGCTGCAACGCATTCAAATGACCGCAAATCAGTGGCGTAGCTTGAAAATTGGTTCTTCTTCTTCTTATTGGCATTACACCCCTCACTGGGACTTTGCCGCCTCACAGCTCACAGTGTTCATTCAGCAATTCCACAGTTATTATCTGTGAGGTTTCTTAGCCAAAGTATCATTTTTGCATTTTCCAATTCGGAAATTGCCTAAACCGGCACCGGAGATCAAACCCAGCACCCTTAGCATGGTCTAGCTTTGTAGCCGCGCGTCTTACCGGTAGGTTAAGGAGGGCCCTTTTCAAGAAAATTGGTTAGGAGGAGCTATTCAAAATTACATTCGATGAAGTAATTTTAATATTAAACTGATAATGAAACTTGTTTCTGTCCGTCTTTGTCTTACGTCTTACAAGTTACAATTATAGAAACACAGAATCTATGCATTTCCTAAGCTTCTAATTTTCAAGAATAATTAAAACAGTCTTGTCTCAACCGATATAGTGCATAATCATCGCTGTTTTAATAGAGTGTTTTAAATTAATTACTTAAACCTCCATTTTTCTGGACTTCATGGCGGCGTAGCCCCATAAATAAATTAAAGAATTCGACCGAAATCTAATTTGGCAATAAGTTAAGGCTATAGCTAGACATCGCCCAGGATAAAAATCTTTCAAGTTGGCCCTTTGCACCTCTCGGGGTCTACGGGACCCATAAGTTAGTAAGTAAGATGCATTTCTATATCCAACACTTGGCAGTTAATGGGGATGCTGAACACTGAACAGTACCACCAGAAACTAAACGAGAGAATGTGAGATACCATCGGATTTAGCAACGTCAACAGACTGTGGGAGAATATCTATGAAACTGTGACTAAATACAACAGCGCACGAAATGTTAGGCAACGAAAACCGACGCTATTAGTTTGATGAGGAGTACCAGTGAGTGACAGACGAGAAAAATGCAGCCAGAAGTGTTTTAAGGACCATGATGGACATAGTCAACGACACTCAAGCTGGAGAACCACCAACATTGAATGAGGCTAAGAAGACTCTATATGAGCTAAAAACAGTGAAGCCAAGCTGCTGGGAAGGACGAGATCCTGGTCGAGCTTCTCAAACTTGAAAGTGGGCAGCTGCATCAATCGATTGGCCTCTAGGATTTTTATGCCTGTTCGAGGAAGGCTACAATTAGCCACCTCAAGCTCAGATGAAGAAAAGAAATAATAAACAAGAAGGGGCACATACAACAGTGTGTCAATTACAGGGGGATCACCCTTCTGAACTCAGTGTACCAAATTCTATCGCATATTCTGTTCAAGAGAGTTACACTGCTTAAGGAGTCCTTCCTCGGCGAATACTTATTAGGTTTTCGTAATGGCCGATGTTTAACCTGCGGATGATGCATGATAAATTCTGAGAGTACAGGTTGCAGAATCACCATCTGTTCATTGATTCAAAGCAGCGTACGATTCGGTGAAAATAATTGAGCAGTGGGAGATAATGCCTAAACATGGATTTCAGGCGAAAACAAAAACAAACTGATACGTGCAACGTGGATACAAATCAAGTATTCGGATTGCAGACGAAGTATCAAGCTCATTTGTGAAGGATTGAAGCAGGATGATGTGCTATTTTGAAACTTTATTTCTGTAAATATTTATAGATTATCAGTTGTTCACTTCACTTAATGCCTTTTCAAATGTATTGTTCAACATTGCGGTTTAGGGAGCGATTAGGAAATCTGGCTTGCAAAGAAACGGCACTATCATCATACGGCCGCATATGCTTTTGAGCTTTGCGAGCGACATCAAACTTTTAGCCTATTAAGATTACGCCATTTATGATAATAAATTTCATGATAAACAGTTACTTGATGCCAATTTCCATACATTTAATTTTCTTTCTTATATTTAACACAATAATTATTATAATAGGAATCGCTCGCAGAGCAGAGTGGAGGCTTTTGTCATCCCACTGAAAATGAAAACGGCGAGGACAGGCTCAACCATTAACTCTAAGAATTTTAAGTGCATGTTGGCGGGTAGAGGCAGAGGTAGACCTAATGATGTTGGTGCTGAGGTAGTGCATGATTGGATTGTGGTTGAACTTATTGAAGAATTTGTTTTCCTTGAAACGGTTGTAACAATAACGATTCCTGAGAAGTGAAAAGACGTGCTGCTGTTACGAAAGAGTTAGGGACAAAAGGTCGAAATACAAGAGGTCGAAGGACAACAGGTCGAAAAGGACAAAACAACACCAAATTTTCAAAACGATATATCTACTTTTGTAAACAAAGATTCAATCGTCGATTTGTCAAATCTGAGGACACTCCCACGCAAACCAACACCATCGACACATAGGTGAAAACTTCGGCTACCTGACGATGGCATTGGTTTGCGTGGGAGTGCTTTCAGGTTCAACAAACCGACGATTGTATCTTTTTTTCAAAAGCAGATAAGTCGTTTTGAAAATTTGGTATTGAGTTTTATTCATTTTTTAGATATTCTTAACATTCTTTCATAGTAATTACCCCTTCTTTGAAAATTGCTCATTCTTTAACTTTGATTGATGAGATGACTGAATTACTTCTGCTTGAAGTAAAATGCATTTCACAAAATCCTTTGCAATACACCCAACTTATTATCAGCTTTTTCTTGATCGACCTTTTGTCTCTTTCGATCTTTTGACCCTTTCGACCGTTTGTCCTTTCGACCTTTTATCTCTTTCGACCTTTTGACTCTTTCGACCATTAGATTGTCCTTTCGACCTTCTGTCCCTTTCAACGTTTTGTCTTTTTGATCTTTTGTCATTTCGAACATTTGTCATGGATTCGTTACGAATAGGCCTTTTACGGCTTATGGAGAGTACACACTGGTCAAGCAGTTTGACAAACATTGACTCCACCTCTCGTTTAGTCAAGCATCCAACAAGCACCACCAACCGCGGCGCAAACACTCAATTTATCCGACCAACAATATCACACACGAACGGCCGAAACACCAACCATCAAAATATATATGGGGGTTTGTGCGACTTCACTACTAACGCTCAAACATATTCGACGAACTTTGACTCCGCCCCCGACAGGTCAAACCAAAATCAAACCGCTTTGATTTTTTCCAACCGAGCCGCCAACCGTCAAATGGTTGTTCGAACAAACAAAGCAGCAACCGAAGTGTTTTGTTGGGGGCGGAGTCAATGTTGGTCCAACGTGTTTGAGCGTGTGTACACTACATTACGTAACCAGCTTAAGTCTCGCAACATGCAGACAGAAAAGAAATTCATTCTAATCTAATCTAATCGAACACAAACGCAGCCAGTACAAAGAAAGCATCCTGGAAAATCATTGAGTTAGATGACGCCCAATATTTTTCCTTGTCAATATTGAGGCTCACAGCATACCAGTGGTATGACATAAACTTCAAAGCGGCCAGGCCCAGGCCCACTGCGTTGTGTTTGCCGCAGAGATGATTCTTAGAGATGTATCGTGTTCAAGTAGTCACTTCAACGTGATACATATCACGAATCTACAGGGGTTGAAGGATGCGTGGACATACCTTACCATATTATAGTTCTTATTTTGGTAGTTGTATATAAATATGTAGTGAAATGTGAAACTAGATTTTCCTGAATCGTCAACAATCAGTACCTAGGCCAGACCAGGACACAAGAGACTCTCCGGCAATCCCAGGGTCGGCTAACTACTGGGTAATCAAGGGTTTTTCGCGGTAAACAAAAACTAACAACACAGGAACTTTCACTTTTCTAATATAATTTATTGGTTCCTAATTGTGGCGTGTGCGTGTTGTTCTGTGTAATAAATTTGTGTTAATTTGTTATGTGTGACCTATTTTAATGTTGGTACCGGTACATACCGCTGGTACTCTCGATGTTGAGGCCGGAATAGCCGACACAGCGACTCCAGTCTAGCTGTGCGGCCAGGATTCTCGCCAGAATAGCGAATGCGGACGATCGTTATTCGTCGGGATCGGCGGGAGTTGCTGGACGATGGTGGGCAGGCGTCTTCCCTCGTAGGCGCGATCGACCGGCCGTGGCTTGGCCACCTTGGACGGCCGAGAGGGGAATTACTCCTTTATGGTTAGGGCCTACGGCCCGCGGAAT
Source organism: Armigeres subalbatus (assembly GCF_024139115.2). Lineage (NCBI taxonomy): Eukaryota > Metazoa > Arthropoda > Insecta > Diptera > Culicidae > Armigeres > Armigeres subalbatus. Next base: position 216,527,742 of record NC_085140.1, on the reverse strand, counting down.
CGTCTGATGAAGGACGTCGGAATCCTTGACGGATTAGGAGCGGAAGTCTGACGGCTTCTCGGGCCGAGCCGTGTGCTGGACGGAAAAGCAGTCCGAAAACGTCGTAGAAAAAGACATAGGAAAAGAGAGAACAAAAGAGGTCCTAAAGGACACAGAGGAATTAACTCCTAGTTTCACAATACAGGCTTCGGAATTACCTGAACACTTTTCCCCAATGTGCAATCTAGCTCCTGCTAGGAAAGGGGGGGAGTTGGTCACTGTTCTCACTGCACTTAAAACACGTCTACAGAACACGGACGCCTGCTATTAAAGAGGCCGAAATTTGGCAATGGCTTCTCTTTTAAAATAAATTCCCTCCACATTTCCCGCTATTTTGCATGTCATTTTATCCAACATGGCATTTATCCAAGCATGATGCCATGTTGGATATTTTATAGCACTCTTATATCATTACAGCGGTACCAAACCCTATCGCTTCTGTGGTACTTCTGGTGGTATTACACAAGAAACCGGAAGGCTCTGACAAAACAACATAACTACAAAATAAAAATCTACAATTTTTAACAAAACGGTTACAAATGAGTAACATTTTAATAAGGAATTACATCAAATTTTATATATTTGTAGAATATAACATCAACTAGGAAAATATATTAAGCTCTTTTAGTGGAATGTATTAAACCGTCTAAGACGAATTAAGTACTGTCCATTTAATTCCACCAGTTAATTTTCGTTATCTTTGCAGATACGTATTTCGACCACAACTGTGTGGTCGTCTTCAGTGTCTTGTACTGTACAAGTACAAGTCGAGTCAAGTACAAGACACTGAAGACGACCACACAGTTGTGGTCGAAATACGTATCTGCAAAGATAACGAAAATTAACTGGTGGAATTAAATGGACAGTACTTAATTCGTCTTAGACGGTTTGATCAACTAGGAGCCGAAGTTAGCTCGGGATGTACATCTCTTGTAGAAGAAGCTGGAAATTATATAGAATTTTTTAGTTATGAGTATCAGATAGCAGGTTATGTGCCAGGACGTCGTCTGCATAAATGTTACATGGCAGGTTGTGAAGCTTTCATTTCTGGGATGTTTTGTAGTGGGCTATGAAAATGTTAAATCATGAAAATATTATAAAAATTTTATAATATAAAAATAAGAAACATAAAAAATAATGTAATGAAAGAATAAAAATTGCTATATGAAAATAAAAATATGAAAACATGAAATTAAAAATGAAGATACAAAAATGTGAGTACACAAAAACATAAAAGCATGAGAATATGAAAATATTGAAAATTTTATAGGGGGAATGACGGCCTTGGCAGGTCCTGCTCCATCACTGGCAGGGGGTTTTTTGACGACTGACTAGGCTCAAATTTGGCCTAAATATTCTTTGCATATCAAAGAATATTGTGGCCAAATTTCATAAAATTTGGTCGACAAAAACCCCCCTGCCAATAACAGAACAAAACCCGCCAAAGCCGTCCTTCCCCCTATTTTAAAATTTTCAATATTTCCACAATCGCACGCCTCCATGCTTCTATGCACTCATATTTTTGTATCTTGTAACTGATGTTTAAAGTATAAAATTTTGAAAATATGACAATATGAAGATTTGAAAATAAGATAATATAAAAATATTGAAACACAAAAATATATAACATGGAAATATGAAAGTATGAAAAATAAATCATAAAAATACAAAAACGGGAACCTGAAAATATAGAAATATATAAACATTCAAATTAAATTATAACAACATGAAAGTATAAATATATAAGAAAGACAAAAAAAATATGAAAATTGAATGTTAGAAATTATAGCAATATGAAAATATGATACACATATATGAAAATACAAAGGATTTAAATATGGAATTTGAAATTTAAAAATACAAAAGTATAAAAATATGAACATATACAGGTATAAAAAATGTGAAAGCATGAAAATATAAATATATAAAAGCATCATATAATGTGATATATGTATAAAAATAGGAAAAATATAAAAATATGGAAAATATGACAATATAAAAATATTATAATATGAAAATGTAATACATTATATAAATATGATAGTTTAAAAATATTAAAACATTAAATATTAAATATGAAAGTGTAAAATTAGGACAGTATAAAATACGTAAATAAAAAAATATTAAAATGTAAAAATGTGAAATTATAAAAATATGGAAATTTAAAAAATAAAATGTAAAACTATGAAAATTAAATATAATGAAATATGAAAAATAAGTAGGGGGAATGACGGCTTTGGCAGGTTTTGCTCTATTATTGGCAGGGGGTTCTTTATGCCTGACTATGCTGAAATTTGGCATAAAGATTCTTTGCATATCAAAGAATATTGTGGCCAAACTTCATAAAATTTGGTCGACAAAAACTCCCCTGACAATAACAGAACAAAACCTGCCAAAGCCGTCTTTCCCCCTATAATGAAAATAAATATAATATGAATATATGATAACTTTGTGAACATCAGCATCGTAGTTCAATCAAAGGTAATTGCCTATTTCCGGGATTAAACCACCCGACTTGGACGTTAATTTACAATGTTATGAAAACTCATATGTGAATATGTACGTTATGTGGAAGATATTGATTTGAAAAATGTATTGAGGTAACGTTTTTTGCGTGCACGTGAGTGCAATACACGATTCAGAGGAATAAATAATTTTAAGTTATAATTCTGTGTAAGTCAACGAATAAAAGAGTAAACATATCTAGGTATGTATTTTATGTTTGCTACGGTGATTTTGACTTTGCTATACCCCTGGTCGGCTTGATAAATGGATTGCGAGTGATTTGACTATGCGTCCAATTTGGGAATCTCGAGCTCGTTCAGTAGCCGCTAGGTTGCGAAGGCCGACGGAGGTCCTTCGTAGCTTAGTTGGTTAAAGCACCAGTCTAGCGTACTGTAGGGTCATGGGTTCGAGTCCCATCGAAGAGAAAGTGGTTACCTCCAATACATTTTTCAAATCAATATCTTCCACATAACGTACATATTCACATATGAGTTTTCATAACATTGTAAATTAACGTCCAAGTCGGGTGGTTTAATCCCCGGAAATAGGCCATTACCTTTGATTGAACTGAACTTGAGTTGCGTGCTCTTGCCTATGCAATGCGGTCGGGTCTGAGCTTGACGACCGACTGGCAAATAGCTTACACAACCTCACTTGATCAGTACCGTTGCTGATGAAGAATGTGTATAGCCGCCAGACATTCTAAATACTCACGCTCCTCTAATGTGGACGTGTACAATACACATGTGGAAGTATCGGCTTGATAAATGGATTGCGAGTGATTTGACTATGCGTCCAATTTGGGAATCTCGAGCTCGTTCAGTAGCCGCTAGGTTGCGAAGGCCGACGGAGGTCCTTCGTAGCTTAGTTGGTTAAAGCACCAGTCTAGCGTACTGTAGGGTCATGGGTTCGAGTCCCATCGAAGAGAAAGTGGTTACCTCCAATACATTTTTCAAATCAATATCTTCCAAATAATGTACATATTCACATATGAGTTTTCATAACATTGTAAATCAGCATCGTAATTACTTAAGCACCCTAAAATCCTTTCCTTTCCTACTGTATTATTGTATTCCCTAACCTCGACTAAACCGCGAGTCTTTCGGTTCCCCAAAACTAACACTATGTATAAGGATCAAGAAATGTATTGTTAAACTTGATTTCGGCTCCGTAACGCTTCACGGCAAATGAGCCTTCCAAATAAACGAAAGACTAAAAAAAATGAATATATGAAAATACGAAAGCATGGCATTGCTACGGTATATTTCGTGGACTGGAAACTAGTGATACTCATGTTTCCTTTGAAAACAGACAGAAAAGAAATTCATTCTATTTTAAACTCTGATTCGACCTGTGACCTTCGACCCTTGAACCTTTTACACACAAAAAGCGAGTCAAAAGAGGTGGGCCGATAAAATTCCGGGGTTCTCGAGCGAAAAGTGATGTGTAAAATACTCGGTGGGAAACTAGAAAATGATGTATGAAAATGATCGCAACCAAGTACACAGCAAATATTTTTTAAGATTCAACGACGTGTAAAATTGCAAATTATCCCATCAAACGAATTAACATTCGTTATTCAATTAAATTTGACTGAATTTTACATGCAAGCACAGTTTAAATTTATTTCGTTTTAACAAAATAGTGAAATTGATTGAATGTTACGTTTGTTACGGTCAACAAAGGCAATACTGGAATCGTACAAAATACGCCAGGCTTAAGTGGGCCGGTCACATAGTGTGAATGTCAAAAGAAAGAATAGCAAAAACAATATTCAACAGAAAACCGGATAGATGACGGCGATTCATGAATGACCAGTGACCACGAACATGCAATATCTGCATGCGGTTCAAATCGCGTGACCAACATCTATTTTGCCGCGACCTGGCAGCCAAAGTACCGGTACTTAAAGTGTCAAAATAATGTAGTTGGCAAAACAAAACATTCTCTACAACATGACACAAAATTAACAGTCATATTTAACATATTGAAGCCAGTAGGGTAAAGTGCCCAATAGTGGACCCCCAACCAATAGTGGACCCTCCAGCCATTTTTGCATTATTACAGCACAATATAAACATTTTGCTATGAAATTCCATCGGGAGAACCTACCTTACAGTCCTATGATTTGATTACATGCATTGGAAATGCTATGGAAAGTAAAATTAGATGATTTTTTACAATTCTATAAAAAATAAACACGAGAGTGTCCATTATAGGAATATTTTGGGGGGTCCATAATAGGGAAGAAGAACGTTTTGAAACGGAACATAAAAATCAAATGAAGTGTCGACTATAGGGAAGCAATTTCCTATTATGGACCCTCAGGGGGTCTACTATAGGGCGAATTCAGTCAGACTTTGAAATGTTAATTTCAACGAATAATGTCGAAGAAGAGATGCAGAGCTTGATATTAGATATCACGCAAAATTAATATTTTGATTTCGATTTTAAGGACGGCTACGCAGTCTTGAATTATTGAAACAAGATGTATATTTATCCGACGTTTCGACACGGGGATGGTGTCGAAACGTCGGATAAATATACATCTTGTTTCAATAATTCAAGACTGCGTAGCCGTCCTTAAAATCGAAATAAAAATATTCAGTCGATTTCTCAATAGTTAATATTTTGAAAATTTCCACTCCTTATGCCAGGAAGAGCATAATTTCGCTACTAGGGGGTCCACTATCGGGCATTTTACCCTAGTATTGGGAAAACATGTTAATGCTAACAGCACCATTAGCATTCTAGTACTTATGCTTCTACTGTCCTGAGAGCCCTAAACGTTCGAACCCAAGTTTCGTCAACAACACTGAACGAATCGGCAAACCTTTTCTCGTCATTCTTTCAAAGTGTGTTAAGTAATAACTCACCGCCTTTGTCTGAAGAGTACTTGAACGGTCTGCGGGAATTCGATCTCAACATTCCGTTGAATGTTATTGGAGTACGCGACGTATGCAGAAAACTACAAGAAGTTGATGGATCTAAGGGACCTGGATCGGACAAGCTTACACCAACGTTCATCAAAAATTGTGCACACACGCTTGCTCTACCTACGTCGCTGCTGTTCAATCGCTCGCTTGTGGAAAGTTCTTTCCCTTCAAGATGGAAAGAGGCGTTAATTACACCTATCCATAAATCTGGAAATGTTCATGATGTTCAAAATTACCGAGGGATTTCCATCCTCAGCTGTCTTCCGAAAGTTTTCGAGAGCATGGTGCTGGATTTCTTGTACCCGGCGGTACAGCACATAATCGACGTTGACCAACATGGCTTTGTAAAGAAACGCTCAACGACATCTAATTTGATGAGTCATGTATCTTGGCTAATCGATAATATTGAGAAACGAAAGCAAGTCGATGCGGTATATGTTGACTTCTCGAAGGCTTTTGATAGAGTTCCTCATCAGTTAGCGGTAGAAAAACTTAAGCGGATAGGCTTCCCTGATTGGCTTACTAATTGGATTGCATCGTATCTTCACAATCGTAGGAGCGGCCGTAAAACACGGAACAGTTATGTCGGATCCATTTCACATTACTTCAGGCGTTTCTCAGTCATCTCGGGCCAGTGCTCTTTGTACTCTTCGTCAACGATCTATGCAACGAATTGAAGTCGTCAAAAATCATGTATGCAGACGACTTAAAAATCTATCGAGTCATATCATCACTGGTGGTGGATTGCTGCGTATTGCAAGCGGATGTTTATTCAATTTTGGATTGGTGTGGTAGAAATGGAATGGAGGTTAACGTACAGAAATGCAACGTAATAACCTTCACTTGCCTTCGCTCTCCAATTGCCTTTAACTACCTGATGCAATCCCAGGATTTGGTACGTGCCTCTCAAGTCAAAGACCTGGGCATTATTTTAGATAGCAAACTACGCTTCGCTGAGCACATTTCATCGGTGACCGCAAAAGCGTATGCTACACTGGGTATGATCAAACGCAACACTCGTGACGTTGTACGTTGCCTTGGTTCGCAGTATTTTGGAAAATGCAGTAATTGTATGGGTTCCGTATCACACCGTGCAAATTAACCGTATCGAGCGATTACAAAAAGCATTCATCAGATTCGCTCTTCGAAGGCTTCCATGGCGGGACTTATAACAGCTACCACCATATCAACACCGTTGTGCGCTTATAAATCTTCCTACTTTGAGAGAGAGGCTCTTCATTTATGACATGCTCGAGAGCAACATTGACAGTCCCGCACTTCTGGAAAGGCTTCGTTTCAACGTTCCCGGAAATTCGGAAATTCGGAAATTCTTCAGACGATCAGCACAGCGAACGCAATATGGACAGAACAATCCGCTTGATGCTTGTTGTATTTCTTTTAATAATGTTTATCATTTGTATGACTTCCATATTAGTAGAGATGTTTTCAAGTCGCGAATTAGCATTTAAGTTTTAGTCTGTACGATGTAAATATGTCGAAGACTGTAAATAAATAAATAAATAAACATCTCCCAAGACAAAGATTATGAAGCAATACAATACACCAACGCTGTAGCCAACCAAGAAGGTATACAGGCAGGACAATTTAAATAACATTCACCATTGATTGAAAATGCACCAAAATCGACTATGAATAACTTGGAAAGTTGACTATTGTTTGGGCGTAATTCCATGTTCTATGCATGCACTCGCTCATATGTAATTGATCAATTCAAAAAGTAGGTATGTTTGAAACGTTTATCAAAAGATAACAAAACTATGAAACGCTGGAAAAGGTGTTCTCAATTACTGAAGCCGTAGTACATTATTTGTCTAATCGTAAAATATTTGCGATGTTCATCCAGGCATCTAGCAGACTAATGAGAAATCGACATTGGAAAACTATCAAGATGAATTAACTATGTATCAAAATAAATCAACTCATGCGAATGCATATCGCTGGTTGGTTCAGATTATTGAAGCAGAGAGATGTCCAGAAAAGAGTATTATGATCAATGACGCCAATTATTCTAACTCATTTTTATTTTTTTTTTTGCACTGCACTAAAACGACATTGACGTAGATGAGATAAATAGCTCTGCATCGTATCGCAATCATGTAACCGTTCATTAGAGTATCATTGATAAAAAATGAATTCTAATTTTAATATCATCATTTCACTTTCATGTACATCTGGGACCTTGCCATCTCACTGCTTCAGTATACTACAGTTATTAACTGCGAGAGTTTTAACCCGAGTTGTCAAATATACATCCGCATATAATGTGACCAACGCAGAATAAATACGCTATGTCAAGGGAAATCAAAAAAAAATCATCCGGAATTTCCGGAAAACATCAAAGTTACTTGTTCATACGGTGCATATGCTCAGATATCGCAGAGGAACACGAGATATGGATACATGTAATAAAGGTGCATGGCGCTTGATTGAAGAGTAACGCTACTACTGTGATTTTACAAACTGGACGTTCGTACGTTACGTACCTACGTACGTACCGATACTGGATGAAGACGAATGTTGTAAAATGCACCTTTTCTGCTGCTTCAAATGTAGGTAACACTTGTACAAACCAGATGACTATCAATTGACTATTGACACAACTTGCCCCGATATCTAAAGTTGAATATATCGAAATATGCTCTACTCTACTATATACTTCGCGGCAATATGATAATATCGTATGTACTAGACTGGTCCATGAAACAAAAGGTTGTCGAATTCTACGGGTCACCCCACAGGACTGTGCCTTTGGGTGAGAAAATCAATCTCTGAAAAATTCAGTTCAATCGCTTGTTGCATAAGTTGGTGCATTTGATTTGAAGTTTGTATGGTGGTTTCAGCCAAAATGCATAGGAAAATACAGCTCCGTCACTCTTTTGTTCAGGAAATTGAGCTAATTTCAAAAATGCAGTTGATATGTTAAGACCAATTCCACAGAATAATATACGATGATTAAAAGAACTTTTATATAGAATACGACTGTATAATTAGGAATTTGTTTATGTACTTTGAAATTCAATTGATTGCCATGAAAAACATACGCATGCCAACAAAGGTGCCAACAATGCGTGATTTCGCGCGCGCTCAAGCATATCCAGAGGATCGCGCGCCAAAACACATATCCAACCCACCTTTGATATGATGCGCACGTTTTTCGAGACAATCAATGAATTCCAAAGTGCATAACTCCTAATAATTTAGCACAATCCTCGGGGGTACCCCGTAGAATTCGACAACTTTTTTCTCCTCATACAAGGCAGGGCCAGTCTAGTGTGTACGTTAAGTCATAATGTGAAAATTCTAAGAAAATTATGCAACACAGCACACCATCCGATATTCAAACAATATCCGCCACCTTAATAATTTTTACCTTATTAAAAGTTGACAACAGTGTGGAATCAAACGAACGGTGTATTTCAATCAATTTTCCCTAGCTTATTTGTGTACGACGATATGGGAAGAAACACTTCGTGAGAAGCACTGGGGAAATCAGAGGACGGAAACTAAGCGCCTTGAAGTAGGTCACTCGTCGTTCCAATAGAACTTTTTTTTCCTATAATTTCATCACAAGTGGAACGATTGTGTGTGCCCATTGAGAATTGTTGTGTTTTGCGACTTGGCATATGCTTATGTGTAGCCATGCCGACAGCATCGTGTACATGGATGCTTATAATATTCAAAGAGCAGATAATTGAGTGTAACATGGGACACAAGTTAGATATTCGGAAAAAATGCCGTAAAACGAAATATGTTCAAGGATTTCAGCAACAGGAAGATAATTTAAACGTGGAGCACATTTAACTCACAGCAATATGAAGGCAATAAAAATCATGTCACAGTAATAACATTCAAAATGAATTCACTAATTTATAAAAAGGACACTACACGTGTGCAGGTTCCCCCAAACACACGCGACGCGACTGTCGCCACCGCTTGACAACTGCGATTCTGTCGCCGTTTGTATGGAAGCGTAAATGGTACATTTTATGCAGCGACCCAGCGATAGTGTCCCGGAGACTAGTTGTCGTCGTCGTGGCGATGAAATCGCGTTGGTTTGGGGGAGCCTTAATGCTTCCAGTGAGCATTCATATCTTTGAAGGTAACACCACACTAGACAACGAACCAGCATGTAGTGTCCATTGACACAACCAATCACAGCACTCATCTGATTCTTCATCATGTTCTGAGTGTCCTCTGAAAATTTGAGCTCATTTGGATTAAAACTGATTTAGCACAAACCGTTTCAAGTGTGCATGCAAATTAGTATGGGGATTTTTTTTCAGTATATATAATGACGCTTCGAAAATAACGCTTCCCCATTAAGCGCAGGTTAAAAAAACCTATATAGCTAAAAGGAATACTCAAGAGCTTTCACCCAACGAAAATCGCATGTTGATTAATCGCCCCAATAATTAGTAATCGATTTTAATACAGGTTGCGAATCTTTAGTTATGATCGTTAAACTTCTTTGAGGGCATCACTGAAACGTGCAGTGCAAAATAGTAGCCTGAATTTGTGTGTGCTATCTTTCGCGCCACGAGCAGCAATGTTGCCTGTTGAAGAGTTACGCAATTAACTCCAGAAAACTACGGTTTAGATCAAATTCGATTACTAATTATTGGAACGATTCAGGTTTTCTTTTAACCTGCGCGAGGAGGCGCCATAATCAGTATGATAAAAAAAAATCCCCATACTAATTTGCATGCAAACTTGAAACGGCTTGTGCTAAATCAGTTTTAATCCAAATGAACTCAAATTTTCAGAAGACACTCAGAACATGATGAAGAATCAGATGAGTGCTGTGGAGCAAAATCCATTTTTGAACCACCCTAATGCGTATGTTTGTTATGGCAATCAATGAATTTCAAAGTACATAAACAAAAACATTAGTGCCAGCGAAAGTGGTACATAAACCATTTTTGTCAATTTTGGGTTTTTTACACCAACGGCTTCTATTTGGTGATCTAGGTTAGATCTAGTAAGGAATAATGAAAAAGTGATTTTTGTCAACTAAATCTCGAGATATGCACATTTTATTTTCTGGTATATATCACAATGGCCATTTCGTTGCCAGAAAAAGTGGTACATGTACAGCTCCACCCACTAAAATCAGCTTATTTAAAAGAAAATTCAGCAACATGACTGTTTTCACAACAGATTTCAATCCTATTTTGAATTTCAAGATAGTTCACTGCCGTTTAGAATGATTTTAAAAATGTACATGTACCACTTTTACTGTCAACGTTTTTCGGTTTCTGTTTCCTTTTGTTCCCATTAATAGTGGTTAGGGTGGCTCAAATTAGTATGAGAAAAACTTTTTTCAATTTTTTCGATGGGCCGTCCTCTTATTCGGTTCTATTTGATGCCCTGATGCTCTGGACAAAATTTCAGCCAAATCGGTCAACGTTTGGACAGTGCTAAACACGTTGGAAGTTTATATGTAAAAATGTATGCAGAACATCCCAAAACAGTGAATTGCAGTTGGACGGCACAACTTACGATGAAGAACTATGATACTCACTCAGATCTTGAAGAATTTATTACATAATGCTATGCAGAAAACCGCAAGAAGATTAGAGTTTGCCCGGCTAAGTTATTAGCATTTCTCTGAAGTGGGGTTTGAGCAAATTTCGTTTCTTTTACCTTTGAAAAGAAATAAATTCACCCCTACAACACTCCAGTAAAATGCTAACATCTTTGCCTAAAAACTCTAATCTTCTCGCGGTTTGCAGCATAACATTCTGTATTTAATTCTACAAGAACTGAATGAGTATCATGGTTCTTGATCGTAAATTGTACCGTCTAACTGCAAATCACTGTTTTTGGATATTTCTGCATACATTTTCCATATAAACTTCCAACGAGTTTTGCACCGCCCAAACGTTGACCGATTTGGCTGAAATTTTGTCCAGAGCATCAGAGTATAAAATAGAAATGAAAAAGAGGACGGCCCATCAAAAAATTTGAAAAAGTGCTTTTGAGCCACCCTAATTGTGGTACATGTACAATTTGTTCTGATAAACTTGAAATTTGTCATAAAATTCGCTTATTTTTCACTACTATCTTTAGGCACATCAGACATAACATGTTGGTACAGTTTAGTTGCAAAAAATTGCAAATATGAATTTATTATTCGATATTTTTGGAAAAATGCGTCTCCTGAAAAATTTACTTAATGTAACATGTACCACTTTCGCTGGCACCGGTTCAGTTGTCTGGTTCATAGAACATATGAAGGAAGTAAGGACTCAATGAAGATTTGAATTTGTTGCTTCTGCTGGAGAATACTAGATCCATGCCGAGTTTCCTTAGTTGATTAGCTTAGCTGGTTGGTGATGTGTTGATCATATGGGACCAAAAACTCTATTCAACTGCTCATTGATCGGTGTCAGCGTTATTAGTCCGGCGTAGGGTCCTATCCTTTTTATTTTTGATTGCTCGTATACTCCTCTCCTTCCCTGTTTCCATAATGTGTTGGAAACAGTAACACAATCCTTCGTTTTTCCTACCTAGCTCAGTGGTATCTGCATTCTGTGGATTATGTAATGAAATGCTGAAATTGCTGTAAGCCGTCTCTTGTGTCTGATTGTTATTGGAGTTTCCCAAATGATAATTTATTAACGATTGCGGCAATAGTCTGTCTGAATATGTCGATTTATTGTTCTACGCGTTTTACGGGTCAAAACAATTCAGTTTTACACAGAACGAACCGAGTCTATTTCTAATTAACTATTTAGACTATTTTAGATAACTATCTTGGCAGACTATCGGAACTGACTATCAACTTCATGAACTACTGAAACATCCTTCGAAATGTATGGAATTTAATAACTAAACTTGTCTCTTACAATGTGCTTATCTACATCATTCATTGATCTTCAGTGTTGGCAGGAAAATACTGGAAGTCAAATCTTATTTATTTATTTTATCGCCGAAACATCATTTGTTCAAGTTGATTATCGATTTTGCGTTAGGTAGTGGACGTAACACAGTGCTTTGATGTTTATCTGATCACAGATTCTGTTGATGACGGGTGGTCCAACTCCTTCCTTCTGCCACCTGATATAGCAACGAACCGGTCGCTCTTCGGTTAAGAAATTATCTCAATTAATTGTCGCTTTGGCAAAGGTTATTTCTTTGAAATTTCGTTGAAATTTCTTTGGGAGAATGGAAATACATAAATCAATTTGATATTTAAATACATAGTTCAATTTGTTTTACATTGATTTTAAGTTATTTACTCATTCATAATTATTTTACACTAATTAATCCACTAAATATATTGACGTTTAAAGATTAAACGCAGAATAAAAATCGGAGTTAGTTTCTATGTTGGTCAAATAATGACTTTGTATAATATTTTATGTTTATAGTAGAAGCAGACGAATTAGAACACTAGAGTCTGATTATAATTGGGTTTTATATCTTGAGTAGCAAGTACAATGGATACACTATACTCAGGCAGTCGATTGACAATGTTTCCCTACCACAAACATCCTAGACCAGTCCTAGAATCAAACTCTGTTTTATCGCGGTACCAGCCACTAGCATCCGACTCCTGGCAGCATTTTTCTCGTCCATCAACCCTCTGACCATCCATCTGACCCTCCTCATCAAACCAACCATTTCGTTGGCAAAATTAGATCAAAATATGTGGGGCCCATATTGTATAACATTTTTACTTCTGACTTACCTGATTTACCACCAGGGTGTCAAAAATCTTTGTTTGCAGATGACACGGGCCTCTCAGCCAAAGGGCGAAGCCTTCGTGTCATTTGTAGTAGATTGCAAAAAAGTTTGGATATTTTCTCCACTTACTTGCAAAAATGGAAAATTTCCCCGAATGCTTCCAAAACTCAGCTTATAATTTTCCCACATAAGCCGAGAGCTTCTTATTTGAAACCTTCTAGCAGACATATTGTCACTATGAATGGGGTTCCAATTAATTGGTCTAGCGAAGCTAAATATTTAGGACTTCTGCTACACAGATAGAAAAAGTTGTTGAAATTTACACGAAAGTAATGCACATAAAGGGAATGCCAAAAAGAGCGTAAATTTAAACGATATTATCACCTGAATGTATGCAATTTGTATTGCATTATGTCACTTTTTATACGAAAAAGTGTCATAATGCTATGTAAATTGCATACATTTAGGGCGAACTTGTTGGAAAAGATTCATGTACGCCCAGAATAGTGTAATTTTCCACGTCTTTATTATTTACGCGCTGATTACTTTTCATTATTTTTTTCTGTGTAGATCAAAAATTAACTTTTAAAAATCACATTGAAGGGCTTCAAGCCAAATGTAACAAATATATTAAGTGTCTATATCCACTTATAAACAGAAAATCAAAACTTTGTCTTAAGAACAAACTTTTGATTTACAAACAAATTTTAGACCTGCCATGTGGTATGCTGTGCCAATATGGACTAGTTGCTGCAATACCAGAAAAAAGGCACTCCAGAGGATTCAAAATAAAATTTTGAAAATGATTCTGAAGTTGCCTCCGTAGTATAGTACCAATGAACTTCATAGAATTTCTAATATTGAGACATTGCAAAAAATGTCCAACAAAATAATTTCCAATTTTAGACAAAAATCGTTGCAATCTTCTATTGCAACGATTAACTCCTTGTACGCTTAGTATCAAATAGGTTAAGTTTAGTTTAAGTTGAAAACATTGTAATTCCTACATGGTTCAATTCAACCAGAGGAAAAATTCTAACTGCCATAGGCAATTGAAATGTATTAAAAATAACTAAAAAGTAACATAGCAAATAAGGATGATAGTGTTAAGAAAACACGGAACACCTAGTCTAAGAGATGAATGCATGTATTAGATAATTATCAAATAAAATTAGTTAAAAAAAAAAAAAAAAGATCAAAATATGTAATCAATCATGATGATTCATGTTTGAAAACAAATTATGATTTCAATTTGATGTCGAAATCAAAATGTGTTTTCTATATGCTCTCATTTTGTTTTCAGGCTTTGCTCGGGTGACTATCGTCGCAGTACGAAATACCACAGTTGCGACAACTTGTAGTGTCGTCGATGACGCGCACGACGATAGCTTTCGTCGTACAACCAAGTCGGCATGACGACATCGAAGAACGAAGACTTCACTTCATACCATTATTCTTCAAGCGGTAGCTGCCATGCGAAGATTTTTATTAATCCTTTGTAATAATGAATTTGAAGATGCGTATGAAGGCGTTATAAATGTTATCGATATATTTATGTTACCAAAGTTCCTACTATTTGTTTATTTGAGACGCCATTATGTTTTTAACCAATCCGTCTATAATGTTGCACGTCATTATTAATGCGATGCGAAGAAACCGAATAGGTGTTGCGTCGTGCAATGTAATAACGGAGACCATTGACGATTAAAGGTTGCATGAAGAAGAAGAAGTCGAAGGATGATATCTGAAAAATATTGCACGGGGAAGCATACGGGAAGTTCTTTAAAACTCTTCTCAAAAATTCTAGGAGCAATTTAATTAAAAACGGTTAGCAGTATGGGGTTGGACTTTCCTTCTACTGCATGATAAACGCAATTTTTCGATTTCAAATTTTATTTTATGATATCATACTTGATACACAGTATAAGGAAAGTCCAACCCCGTACTGCTTTCCGTTTTTAATTAAATCGTTTCTAGAATTTTTGAGAAGAGTTTTAAAAAAATTTCCGTATGCTTCCTCAAAAGCGATATTTTTCTAATATCATCCTTCGACTTCTTCTTCTTCATGCAACCTTTAATCGCCAATAAGTTTTCCGCTTTCTTCATACGACGAGGATGACTATTGTCAGCTCTGCTTCCTGAACTGTTGTAGTCACAGTTTCGTGGATATTATCGCACAGTCTGTTAACATCGCCAGATCCGTTGGCATCTCCTATCCGCTCGTCCCACTTCTGGCGGTACTGTTCAGGAACCCCTTGAACTGCCAAACGTATCATTCTGTTGATTCGCGAATTCATGACGCTGGATAGTCGTTTTTTTTTGCAATTTCAAGGTAATACCGGTTTGAAGGTTTTGGTACCGGAAACAAAAATAAACACACAAAAACAAGGATGTTAACGATCATTCAGTAATTTGCATTCGATCATTTAGTAGTTTGCCATAACACATTACAGAAGCTGAATTTCAAAATATGTTGTATGGTGGACTTCTAGTGCGAAGGTTTTTGTACAACTTTGCCCAATGGTTCGTTATTAGAATTCAACTAATAGCGGAGTTAGAGCGCTAGTTGCAGTAACTTAAACTAAATGATTGGAATTTTGTTATCATTTAGTCTAAGTTACAGAACCTATAGCTATCACTCCATTACTAGTGGAATTCAACCCACGAACCATTAGACAGAGTTGTAGAAAAACCTTCGCACTAGAAGTCCACCATACAACATATTTTGAAGTTCAGCTTCTGGAATGAGTTATTGACAGAATACTAAATGATCGAACGCAAATCATTGAATGATCGTTAACATCCTTTCACAAAAATACCTTAAAAAATTGGAAGGGTTGTGTACAAGGCACATATGTCCTGACAAAGGACCGATTTTCAAAACTGTACGCCTTTGCAATTACTAACAGCATGCGGGCAACGATGATTCGTTGCTACGAACGCCGGCTGGTACACGCTCCGTAAAATCACGTAAATTACTCGCCCGCAAAACACTGCTATTTTTATACACAGAGAAAATGAAGCGGTGGGCGAAAAGGTACGTACCTTACATCAATCTGATATCCGTGTTGGGGGTGTATGAACGGAACTGTTGGGTTCTGAAATTTTTACCAGACGTTAAAGAACTTAATTTTTTAATAGTAGTTTAATACAATTAGCAAATTGGTGAAAAGCTTGCGAATTAATTGATATATAAATCTTAAAAATCCATTGAAAGATAAAGTTTGAAATCTTACATGATTTGGGGCCATCCACAAAGTACGTCACGCTCCTAGGGGGGAGGGGGGGTTTCGAGCAGCGTGACGACTCATACAAAAATTTTAGAGGTTTATTACAAAAAGTGTGACGAATGGGGGGTTGAAAATCGTCAAATTGTACAACTTTGCCCAATGGTTCGTTATTAGAATTCAACTAATAGCGGAGTTAGAGCGCTAGTTGCAGTAACTTAAACTAAATGATTGGAATTTTGTTATCATTTAGTCTAAGTTACAGAACCTATAGCTATCACTCCGTTACTAGTGGAATTCAACCCACGAACCATTAGACAGAGTTGTAGAAAAACCTTCGCACTAGAAGTCCACCATACAACATATTTTGAAGTTCAGCTTCTGGAATGTGTTATTGACAGAATACTAAATGATCGAACGCAAATTATTGAATGATCGTTAACATCCTTGCACAAAAATACCTGAAAAAATAAGAAGGGTTGTGTACAAGGCACGACCGCTCGACGTAAACTATGAAAAACCTCTTAGAGCAATGAGAATCGTAATATCATATGAATATTAGGTTGTATACATGAAACAATTGCGAATTTTAGACAAAAATTATTATAATCTTCACAGATAGAAAAAGTTGTTGAAATTTACACGAAAGTAATGCACATAAAGGGAATGCCAAAAAGAGCGTAAATTTAAACGATATTATCACCTGAATGTATGCAATTTGTATTGCATTATGTCACTTTTTATACGAATAAGTGTCATAATGCTATGTGAATTGCATACATTGAGAGCGAACTTATTGGAAAAGATTCATGTACGCCCAGAATAGTGTAAATTTCCATGTCTTTATTATTTATGCGTCGATTACTTTTCATTATTTTTTTCTGTGTTATCAGCATAAAGATTTTTCTCAATCACCACCGATGACCATAACAGATGTTATTTGGACCGCTACCGGCGCAGACATCGTCTAAAGTCAATCAAAACAAACTCCTCTCCCGCGCGTGTTTGCTGTTTTGCTTGAACCGCACGGTGATGGTTGTCACCAGCATAGGCAGCGTTCAATAAAATTTGTTTAAAAATTTTAGTAGAGCAGGTTTGTCGGCAGCAAGTGAAAATGAGAGGGAAAATTTTCCCTTGCAGAATGTTGCTGTTACCGACGACAGACGCTCAATGATTTACCGCCTATTTGCTACAGACGTCATCTTCGTGAATAATTACCCGCCGACGGCCGCTACTGGCAAAATTCCCTCTTGCCCCTTCCCAGTCACTAAAAGCTGCAAGACGAAAGTAAGAATTCTGCGAGAAAATTTCACTTGTGCGACAATTTCCAATACAGCAAACAAGACCTTCTTCTTTCTAAATTGATAGTCCTGAAAAAAGCAACGATTAAGTGCACCATTAACTATCAGTATGCGAGAAATTTTCGAAAAAATAGTACTACTCCCACCGACGACGAGATTTCTGCAGCAACCACCGCCGACGGTCATCATTGTTGGATGAATTTCGAAATCTTCGAAATCGAAAATTTGGTACTACTCCCACCGACGACGAGATTTCTGCAGCAACCACCGCCGACGGTCATCATTGTTGGATGAATTTCGAAATCTTCAAAATCGAACACCACTGATGTCGATACTGGGCCCACTCTCCGAAGAATCTCGAACTAACTGGCCCGCGCGCACTGGTTGCGATACTGGGACCGCATCGGACTGCTCTCTGGCTCAAGCGCGCGGGAAAGCTGCTTTCTTGTATCTAATGAAGTAAGTTCATTAGCTCCGCCCCTTCGCTATTCGTAATGAGTAACATAAAATATGCACCCATAAAGATTAACAAAGGGGCTGGGCATCGGGCTCACTATATTATCTCTTCAAATTGAAAGTAGCTATTATGGCGTCGATAGCGGTCTCAGCAGCATCAGAGCAGTCCGTCGGCGGTGGTTTCTGCAAAAAAAAAAATTGCCGCGCTATCGTCTGTAACCATTCAGCAGTATAAAGAGAAATCTTTTCGCCACTTCAAACAAATCAAACCCTTCTCTTTGTACAGTAAATGTCCTGACAAAGGACCGATTTTCAAAACTGTACGCCTTTGCAATTACTAACAGCATGCGGGCAACGATGATTCGTTGCTACGAACGCCGGCTGGTACACGCTCCGTAAAATCACGTAAATTACTCGCCCGCAAAACACTGCTATTTTTATACACAGAGAAAATGAAGCGGTGGGCGAAAAGGTACGTACCTTACATCAATCTGATGCCGTGTTGGGGGTGTATGAACGGGTGCATGGTTCTGAAATTTTTACCAGACGTGAAAGAACTTAATTTTTAATAGTTTAACGTTGATAATCAGTAGTTTAATACAATTAGCAAATTGGTGAAAAGCTTGTGAATTAATTGATATATAAATCTTAAAAATCCATTGAAAGATAAAGTTTGAAATCTTACATGATTTGGGGCCATCCACAAAGTACGTCACGCTCCTAGGGGGGAGGGGGGTTTCGAGCAGCGTGACGACTCATACAAAAATTTTAGAGGTTTATTACAAAAAGTGTGATGAAGGGAGGGAGGGGGCGGGGTTGAAAATCGTCAAATTTTGCGTGACGTACTTTAAGGATCTCCCTTTCGTGACGGTTCCCAATATGGAAATTTTCATTTTGCACCTTCTATCTGAGGTTTTAGACGTAGTTTACGTCAAAAACATTTTAAAAAACTCAACTTTGAGTTCATTTTTATATGTCAATGGAAGGTAGTTTTTTCACCCTCTCTCATGAATGATATTAAAAACAAAGATAGCTGCATCGACCCAGCGTGTGCTGTTCCGTGGAAGAAGCCAAATTT
The DNA here is from genome assembly GCF_024139115.2 of Armigeres subalbatus. NCBI lineage: Eukaryota > Metazoa > Arthropoda > Insecta > Diptera > Culicidae > Armigeres > Armigeres subalbatus. The sequence continues at coordinate 216,508,490 of NC_085140.1, read as the reverse complement.
GAGTTGTTTTAACCGGGACTATAAGTGAAAATAACATAAATTTAAGTTAGTGAAAACTCATAGTGGATGAAAATTCAACACGGGAGTAAAAAGGTAAAGTACTCGTCAGATTTTTTCGCATCCACTTAATCCACCTAGCGGCGATGATGCCTATCTCGTGCATCGTAAAATGGACTGAAAAACCCAACTTAATTCGCCGAGTGGTGATACTGCCTTTCTCGCATTTAGCCAAGACACCATCCTTATATGGTGCTTATATAGTTCGATTCCATGTTCTTAATATCTATTCAACGCAATGGTCGATCCAATTCAATAGTGATCAACAAGGTTTTGTCCCCTGTCGAATGCAATTTGTTGCGAGAAAATCGGTTAAGAATTACTATATGAAAAGGTGGTTAATGTTTTTCGATTTTCGTGTGCACACACACACACACACATACACACGGACAGACAGACAGACAGACTTTGTTGTACGAGAAAGGCAAAAAGCTTTTTCTCCCGATCTGCGCGTTTGCATCCCCGATGACTGTCTTTACTTCGTGTATTATCTCCGTTGGCCTTATCAAGGCTTTCATAGAACGCACCCTTCACGTCATCAGGCTTATCGTTCGTTGGCGTTGGCCTAGGTGCTGATCAGGATATATTTGAGGAATTTGTCCTTCATTCTCATCACATAACTGCAGTCGATTATCGGCTTCCACTAGATAAGTCGCTTCATCTGTTTATCGATCACCATGAAGCTAACTCCACGTTCTGCTCCGTCGTCGCCGCTATAGTAGATGTGGTACTTGAGTGAAGTGTTTGCGATGGGATCCTCCCCCGCTCTGAATTCACTTTCTCCGATTTTGGTCCACCGTATTTCCTGGATTGCTGCCACGTTCACGCCAATCTCTTACAGCTCACGAGCCTGGAGTCAAACACGTGTGGGTTCATTCAAAGTTCTCAAGTTACAAGATCCGACTTTCCTATCGTTGTGCTTTATTCGTTGCCGGGTATGTTGCTTGCAGAATTCAACCGTTTGCCCTACTTTTTCCTTTCCTGGTAACTGTAGAAACTTTGGTAGGCTACCTTACCAGGGTTACACTGCCTACATCGTGTTGAAGAGGCTGCCTTCTGCTTAAATGATGCAGCACAGTTTTGTGTAGAGTCCCTCGCTGGTCCTCGGACTATGTTCTGCCGCCCCTAACATGTGGAACTGATGCACGATCCCTTCTCTGTCAGCGTACGCCCATGGTTCCCATCAAGGTTGGTTACCCGATCTTGCTAAGGTTGCTTAAATTCTAAGGTTGCTCATACTCTGGCACTACGGGGAGGTAGGGGTAGGAGTTGCTGGGTAAGAGGCAAAGGACCTCAAAATGGGTTCTATTTTATTCCTTCAGGTCCGCGAAGTATCAACGGTACGCATTACCAGCATTTAACATTACTGGAATAATTATAAATAAATTAAGAAGGAAATTTGTCATTTCCAAACGGTGGAATGGTAGTTGCACGTTAGCTGTTTTATTCACGAAAATCCCATGAAATTTCTTGGCGGTTGTCATCATAATGCAGACAAAACAAAATTTACAATTAACGGACGGGGCTGGCTCACTGAATCCACAGCGCTAAAATTCAATGTCGAATTAGCTGCCGTAAGGCTGAATGTTCGGCGACATCGTTCATTCATGCATGCGTGCATGTCGTCGCTACAACACTTCGGGTTGAGTGGAAGTGAACGGCGATTGATAGCATACATAGCGATGGCCAGTGCTCTTCCAAAACGACTGCAGCGGCATCCCTAATTTAGGAGACGCATCTGATTCCTTGAATTGAAAAATAAATGCGTATTTCATGCGGGGTAAGCTTCGGGCATCGTGGATATGTTCAATTTATGAAATATTGAATAAAACTCTAAGCTTGCTGGTCCATCCTATGCAATGCAGGAAGGCAGCCAATTTATATCAGCATACGTGTAACAGAGCTTCACATCAGTACCACCCAAAACTTACCATATTTCTAAAATGCTATGCAGCATTGGATGCATTTGGAAAACGATTGAGGCTAGACCAGATCCAACGTTTGTGGATGTTTTGCTCAGGGCTGGCTTTAAATAAAACAAGTCCAACCAAAATGTTTGATTTATAAAAGTACAAACACAGTAGTTGACATATTACTATGAGAAAAGGATTTTTTTCGATCGTCGTGAAAATGATCACTTGATTCGATGTTAAAATTATCAACTACTCTCATGTACCTACTGTTGAAGTACTGGGATATGTTATTATTCCAGCCTCGTTACCTACCGTGTTCCGTATTTTAATGGTTTTATTTTTATCGTACGGCGCAGTTGCGCCAAAAAATACAATTTCATATGCATCTAGGAATGACAGAAAGAAGTTGATAAATTCCTCTTTTCTTAAGCTGACCCTGCATCTAACCTATATATGCGATTCAGGATACGCTACTCGAGGTGATTATTACATTCTATCGAACTAGCAAACTGAATACTAATTAGCAATTTATGGTTTGCCGAGCAGAAAACATGAATCGTTCTGTCTTTGACCAAAAACACATTTTCGTGCTTGAATGAGTAGGTTGGAAGCTAATTGATAATTAGCTTTTGATGTACACCGACTGAACTAAACGTAAAATAAGTGACAATTGAAGATATCATGACGTCGAATCTGGAATATTGCTAATGTTACGTTTTGACAGGGTAAGTAAATTGAACAAATCGGTTGTCAATTGACTTTCTTTTGTTCAGGTGTTTGAACGAATGTGTTGAGACGTTCAATTTGCGTTCAATTCAAGCGACTTACTCAATTCCCTTGATTTGTCTAAACTTAGCATAACACTTTGTGGCACATGGTGATGGTGGAAGCATCCGCTCTATTGCACCGAAAACTCACTTTCGTCATGAAGATGATATTCTCAGTAGCAACTAGGTAACTGCTCGTTAGGATGGTCGGTATTACCAGGGCAACGGCAATTATAACTTTATAGTACTCGTTCAGAGATGGAAGCTGATGCTGGCAGTTGGAGTTGAAGTGCAGCGATGCAAAATATTTTGGAATTGTTCAATGTGTGGTACAAACAAGTTGTTTTTCTGCTCTTTTATCAGGGGACTCTGAAAAGATGGCCTATTTGTCTGCCAAACATTGTTGCAATATGGCGTCAGCCAGTTATATTTTTTTATTTCGTTTTTATTTATGAAAAGAAAATATAGGGACATCTGTACGTTTTTGTTCGGCATAAGAGATACTAAAACTGCTCGATAAACCCCAAGCAATTGTAAGTTCTCGTCGGGCCTAATTGTCGATAACAAACACTAACTACACACGAGCCATTCGCCCAACATGCGCAACCATCCAGAAAGTGAGTACCAAAATAAGAAGGAGTACCAAAACAATAAGAGGTACTACAATATAGGCAGCCAATAATGTAGATCCGCGTTTGACACGTTTTTACTACCCTTAATTTTATCATTGCCATGTAGGTTATGTTATCAATCAAACAATCAAGCTAAAAGCAATACTCAAGATCTTTGACTCAACGAAAACTGCATGTCTGCTTCCGACTTTGATTTTCTAAATGAATAATTGCATAACATGATTAATGCAATGTTCAAAGCAAATACCAAAACTGAAGCTGTTCATGTTAGTAACAAATTTACTCACCGTACTGGACTTCGTTTTAATGGATCCAATTAATTCTATGAACATTTTAAATTGGAATGCTCGCTCTTTAAAGGGTAAGGAAGATGAATTATTCAACTTCCTATCAGTTCATTAGGCACGGCAAATGCTGGGTAAAGCGTACCATTGGTACTTCGCGTACCTGAAGGAATAAAATAGACCCCATCTCGCGGTCCTTAGCCTCTTACCCAGCAACTCCTATCCCTACCACCCCACGGTGCTGGCCGGGATACGAGCAACCTTTGGGAAGATCGGGTAATCAACCCCGGTGGGAACTATGGTCGTATGCTGACAGGGAAGGGTCTGTTCTCCATGTCAGAATCGGCTCACAACAGCGTCTGTTCTCCATGTTAGGGGCGGCTGATCATCGTCCGAGTGCCAGCGAGGGACTCTAAGTGAAACTAAGCACCATGGTCCACCGGAAATAAGGAGGAATGGTCCTCCGGAAATTTAGGGGGTTTGGCGTCAGGCCCTGCAAGCCAGCCAAAAAAAAAACTTACGGAACGAACAATCAACAAGAGAGTACGGACCGGAACCATCGGCGAAGACCACTGCGACGAAAGGGACTAGCGATTGGAAATTCGGTTCGTGGAACTGCAAATCTCTCAACTTCATCGGGAGCACACGCATACTCGCCGATGTGCTCAAGGACCGTGGGTTAGGCATCGTAGCGCTGCAGGAGGTTTGTTGGAAGGGATCAATGGTGCGAACGTGTAGAGGAAATCATACCATCTACCAGAGCTGCGGCAACACACACGAGCTGGGAACAGCTTTCATAGTGATTATGATAAAGACGCATTCTACACGCAGCTGGAACGTGAGTACGACAGCTGCCCTAGCCACGACGTCAAGATCATCATAGGAGATTTGAACTCTCATGTTGGCCAAGAGGAGGAGTTTAGACCGACTATTAGGAGAGTTCAGCGCTCACCGGCTGACGAACGAAAACGGCTTACGACTAATTGATTTCACTGCCTCCAAGAATATGACCATTCGCAGCACCTACTTCCAACACAGCCTTCCGTATCGGTACACCTGGAGATCACCACTGCAGACAGAATCACAAATCGACCACGTTCTGATTGATGGACGGCACTTCTCCGACATTATCGACGTCAGGACATATCGTGGCGCTAACATCGACTCTGACCACTATCTGGTGATGGTTAAACTGCGCCCAAAACTATCCGTCATCAACAATGTTCGGTACCGACGACCGCCGCGGTACGACCTAGAGCGACTGAATCAACCTGATGTCGCCACTGCATACGCGCAGCATCTCGAGGCAGCGTTGCCGGAAGAGGGTGAGCTCGATGGGGCCCCTCTTGAGGACTGCTGGAATACAGTTAAAGCAGCCATTAACGACGCAGCGGAGAACAACGTCGGGTATGTGGGACGAAGTCGACGGAACGATTGGTTCGACGAAGAATGCAGACAGATTCTGGAGAAGAAGAACACAGGGCGAGCGGTCGCGCTGCAGCAAGGTACCCGGCAGAACGACGGAACATCATAGACGGAACCGAAGATAGCAGACCCGCCTTTTTCAGGAGAAGAAACGCCGCCTGGAAGAAGCGGAGTGCGAGGAGATGGAACAGCTGTGCCGTTCTCAAGAAACACGCAAGTTCTACCAGAAGCTCAACGCATCCCGCAAAGGCTTCGTGCCGCGAGCCGAAATGTGCCAGGATAAGGATGGGAGCATCTTGACGGACGAACGTGTGGTGATCGAAAGGTGGAAGCAGCACTACGAGGAACATTTGAATGGCGCTGAGAGTACAGGCAGTGAAAGTCAAGGCAGCGGAGGAGATGACTACGTCAGTTCAGCGGACGATGGAAGCTAACCAGCCCCCACCTTGAGGGAAGTTAAGGATGCCATCCAACAGCTAAAGACCAATGAATCAGCTGGTAAGGATGGTATCGGAGCTGAGCTCATCAAGATGGGCCCGGAAAAGGTCACCATTTGCCTGCACAGATTGATAGTCAGAATCTAGGAAACCGAACAGCTACCGGAGGAGTGGAAGGAAGGGATTATATGCCGCATCTACAAGAAAGGCGACAATCTGGAGTGTGAGAACTTTCGAGCGATCACCATCCTTAATGCCGCCTACAAAGTGATATCCCAGATCATCTTCCGTCGTCTGTCACCATTAGTGAATGAGCTCGTGGGAAGTTATCAAGCCGGCTTCGTTGACGGCCGCTCGACAACGGACCAGATCTTTACTGTACGGCAAATCCTTCAAAAATGCCGTGATTTCAAGGCGGCATACGACAGTATAGACCGCGTAGAGCTATGGAAAATCATGGCCGAGAACAGCTTCCCTGGGAAGCTTACCAGACTGATCAAAGCAACGGTGGATGGTGTGCAAAACTGTGTGAAGATTTCGGGCGAACACTCCAGTTCGTTCGAATCGCGCCGGGGACTAAGACAAGGTGATGGACTTTCGTGTCTGTTGTTCAACATTGCGCTAGAAGGTGTCATGCGGAGAACCGGGTGTAACAGCCGGGGTACGATTTTCAACAGATCCAGTCAATTTATTTGTTTCGCGGATGACATGGACATTGTCGGCCGAACATTTGCAAAGGTGGCAGAACTGTACACCCGCCTGAAACGTGAAGCAACAAAAGTTGGACCTGAATGCCTCAAAGACAAAGTACATGCTTGTGGGCGGAACCGAGCGCGACAGGGCCCGCCTGGGAAGCAGTGTTACGATAGACGGGGATACCTTCGAGGTGGTCGAGGAATTCGTCTACCTCGGATCCTTGCTAACGGCTGATAACAATGTCAGTCGTGAAATACGAAGGCGCTTCATCTGTGGAAGTCGGGCCTACTACGGGCTCCAGAAGAAACTGCGGTCAAAAAAGATTCGCCACCGCACCAAATGTGTCATGTGCAAGACGCTAATAAGACCGGTTGTCCTCTACGGACATGAAACATGGACAATGCTCGAGGAGGACTTGCAAGCACTCGGAGTATTTGAGAGACGGGTGCTTAGGACCATCTTTGGCGGTGTGCAAGAAGACGGTGTGTGGCGGCGAAGAATGAACCATGAACTCGCCCAGCTCTACGGCGAACCCAGTATCCAGAAGGTAGCTAAAGCCGGAAGGGTACGATGGGCAGGGCATGTTGCAAGAATGCCGGACAGCAACCCTGCAAAGATGGTGTTCGCTTCCGATCCGGCGAGTGTGGGGCGTATTCGAGGATGGAGAGATGCGGCCTCGAACCGTGTATTGTGGCGTCAAATTGTTGATTCAGTGTTATCTGTTTAGACATAGACTAAATAAATGAATAAAATGAGTTCATATTGTGCACATTGCCATTATAACTGAAACATATTTGAAACCTGGTCTTTTCTTCAAAAGTGATCCAAATAATTTTTTTACCGAAATGATCGTCTTGACAGCGCCTATGGTGGGGTCGCCATTGTCATTAATAGACGTATCAAACATAAATTATATTCTTCGTTTGAAACCAAAGTTTTCGAAACCTTGGGAGTTTCTGTTGAAACAAATTTTGGACAATTCTCTTTTATTGCTACCTACTTGCCTTTCCAGTGCAATGGGCAGCAAAGGAATTTGTTGAGTGCTGATCTTCAATTTCTAACTCTCAACAAATCAATTTTTTGGAAAATAAATTTCAAAATCTTTTTTTTTTAACTGCTACAATGAATTCAAATAAACGCAAATAAATGTGAATTGATGGAAATAACTGAATCTATTGCCCTAAAGTGCAATTTTGACCTCCCTTATGTGCTTTTCTTGTTACTATTATGTGTTTTATCGTTTTATAATACACGAGAAAGGCACCATCACCGCTAGGTGGATAATTCTGGGTTTTTCATAATTCTAGATTGCTTTGAGAATAGGTCGTATGTGCAAAAGAGAGGCTCTCTTTGTTCACGCTCTCTTTCGCTTGTACATAAGCTAATTTTGCATATTTTGCCACATTTTCACTTCAGAACGCTAGACAAAGCTATAATCTTTAGATATCTGCCAAGAAATCTGAAGTAAACTTTATTATAGATCTGTAATAATCGAAAGAGAATGGAGGCAAAGAGAGACACTCTTTTGCACATACGACCTATTCTCAAAGCACTCTAGAATTGGTGACTTCAATGCCAAACACCATTCATGGAATAATACTCAAAGCAATTCCAATGGTAAAATTTTATTTGAAGATTGTTTTGCGGGATATTATACTATTCAATATCCCAATGACCCAACTTGTTTTGCTTCTAGTCGAAATCCTTCTACAATTGATTTAGTTTTAACGGATTTAAGTCAGCTGTGTGGCCAATTGGTAACTCATGCTGACTTTGACTCTGATCACCTTCCTGTGACGTTTGAAATCTCACAAGAAGCCATTAACAATCCAATCAGCTCTACTTTTTATTATCATAGAGCTGATTGGGATTTATATAAAACGTATGTTACGTTTGTGACGTAGGTTACACGGAGCTTCGACGACATTCTCAATCAATAGATTGTTTTTGACCCTTCGTTGGGAACTAATTTGGATGAAGTGAGATCTATTACTAGAAAATTTAAAAATATGAAGCATCGGGCGATGATGGCATTTTCTACATACTTATCAAAAAAAATCCTGAGAGCTCTTTATACTTTTTGATTAATTTATTTAACAAATGTTTTCAATTGGCATACTTCCCAGATAAATGGAAAAACGCCAAAGTTGTTCCAATTTTGAAGCCGGACAAAAATCCAGCTGAAGCTTCTAGTTATCGCCCAATCAGTTTGCTTTCTTCAATTCTATTTTTGCTGATGAGCAATTTGGTTTTCGCTATGGGCATTCAACCACTCATCAGTTATTAAGAGTTACGAATTTAATTCATCTCAACAAATCTGAAGGATATTCGACTGGAGTTGCTTTTCTTGATATAGAGAAAGCACTTGACAGTGTTTGGCATAAAGGTTTGATTGTAAAATTTATGAATTTTAATTTTCCTCTGTACATTATTAAACTTATTCAAAATTATTTATCATTTATCGCTCGCTGCAGGTAAACTATCAGAATTCTAAATCTAATAGATTACCTGTAAGAGCTGGTGTTCCCCAAGGCATCATACTGGGGCAGCATACTGTCTAAAATCTTTGTTTGCAGATGACACGGGCCTCTAAGCCAAAGGGCGAAGCCTTTGTGTCATTTGTAGTAGATTGCCAAAAAGTTTGGATATTTTCTCCACTTACTTGCAAAAATGGAAAATTTCCCCGAATGCTTCGAAAACTCAGCTTATAATTTTCCCACATAAGCCAAGAACTTCTTATTTGAAACCTTCTAGCAGACATATTGTCACTATGAATGGGGTTCCAATTAATTGGTCTAGCGAAGCCAAATATTTAGGACTTCTGCTAGACCATTAATTAACTTTTAAAAATCACATTGAAGGCATTCAAGCCAATCAAAACTTTATCTTAATTGATTCGACTAAGATGGCGACGTTTGAGGTTTTGGCTTTCAGTCTTTTGGGATCAAAAACGGGGTTTTATGTTTTCATCCGACGTTTCGGACACATGTATTGTGCCTTTTTCAAGGAGTTAACTATGATCCGTTTTATTGTCACATTAGCCCTCAGCATAGGACCTATTTGTCACCACAATTCGTTTGCCCTGTCTTGTGTGAGGTAGGGCGGAAAATTTGAATTGACCCGGCTCGCAGAAACTTTTTGGTGCACTTTTCTGTTTGGCGCCACTTTTACTCTGGTTGTGTCTGTTGTGTCTGCTTTGTCTAAATAACAAGTTTTGGATTTACAAACAAATTTTTAGACCAGCCATGTTGTATGCTGTGCCAATATGGACTAGTTGCTGCAATACCAGAAAGAAGGCACTTCAGAGAATTCAAAATAAAATTTTGAAAATGATTCTGAAGTTGCCTTCATGGTATAATACCAATGAACTTCATAAAATTTCTAATACTGAGACATTGCAACAAATGTCCAAAAAAATTATTTCCAATTTTAGAAAAAAAAAAAAAAAAGCGTTGCAATCTTCTATTACAACGATTAGCTCCTTGTGCCCTTAGTATAAATTAGGTTAAGTTTAGTTTCAGTTGAATACATTGTAATTCCTACATGGTTCAACTCAACCAGTTGAAATGTATTAATAATAATTAAAAATGTAACATAGCAAATAAGGGTGATAGATAGTGTTAAGAAAACATGGAACACCTAGTCTAAGAGATGAGTGCATGTATTAGATAATTAGCAAATAAAATTGGTTAAAAAGATACTGCTAACAAAAGGTATTTTGATGGGACTATTCCCAACATGTATAACACTCAGTTCTATTTTCTGCAGATTTGAACCACGAATAAATCACAAGATTCAAATATTTTTCAATTGTTTTGCTGTATGAATAAGTCATTTTATCTACGGATCAATTCACTTTGCAATTACGGCGCCTTTCTTGGCCGCAACATAATTATTTCAATAAATTTTAAATTTTAAAAACATGAGTGTAACACTGCTGGGGAAACCAGCGAGTTTGTTCTATTTTACTCCAGATTCAAACTAGAATAGTGGTCGAAAATTTGGAATGAAACTGAATCACTACTGATTTCAAGATAGCACGAGAGAAGGTAAAGCCGAATAATGTTCACTGGACATTATACCAGAAGAAACTACTTCAAAATTTTTAGAAAATTTGGTCGCCACGTGTTGGATGAAGGCAATGAATGCTGTGACAGCACGTGCTATTTGTACTGCGGATAAATTTTAAACATCCATGAGACATGAGAGCCTTGGAATATGATTACGAAAGTTATCATTTTGTTGCAAGGCACACTATTTCAAGTAGAGTAACGGTACTAATAGTGGAAATAGTAGTAGATCTGTAAAATAAAATATTTTTTTTTAATCAATAATTATGGAAATTGATAGCATTATTATCTTTGCTAATAAATAAACTAATAAATTTGGCAAATAAAATTAGATTGGAGTTATTTAACTTTAACAAACATCAAATATTGCTTGCATCACTAATAGGTACACTGTTCCTTTAGTGGTGATAAAAAATAAACTTGGTTTCCATAGTGGTGCTTTTCATTAATTTCTTTTAAAGCTAGCCACTATTGGTACAATTGCTTCTCTATAGGTCGGAGGAAGTCAATTTTTTTTAGGAAAATCATTATTTTAGTTTGTAATAAGTTTTCAAGTAAAAGTTTTTCAAGCGAAACATTAGGGTAAGTTGCATTTAACAGGATATTTCAAGCACGATACATCAACTGAAACCATCGAAAAGTGTATAATTATAAAAAAAAATCTCATTAAAAACCCACTACCTCCACTAAGGGTACGGTTATTCTATAATCCTGATTATTTGACTTATTTGTAAACTGAGGAAGCTTTTAACAGGTAGACTAAGAAGCCTATGCTACTGGGTTGTAGTTGTAAACTTGCTTGCAACATTGAACTTATATGTTGCATGAAACTTCCAATTAAAAGCGACTGACAGATAGATTCATTCTTATTTTGACTCACAGCTGCACCGAAGCTTTTCGGTTCTTCTGATCATCGAAGTATTCAAGTAAGTACCATATTTTTCCAATATCAATTAATTCTGTGTGGCTTTGTTTATTCCAATGCAGCGCATTCCAGAGCTGATTGTAAATACACGGGTAATCCACTTAGCAATGATATCATCACGGCTTCTAAAAATGTAAAAAAGTATGATTGCACTTTTAGTCATTTCAATACATTCAAACATTGCTCACCGGCATTAGTGCCTAGTTCAGCGATGTGATAGTATTTAGCCAAGCGTAGAGCAGTACGTTTGTTTAAAAGCAAAATTGTATTCCACATTCAGTGTTAGTTCTGTTGTCGATTCATTTGCAGTGCCACCATTAGTCAGTGCGATCCGGCTAGCGATTGTTGTTCTATCCACCTGCCCCCTCTCAGTATTCAGTCAAACCGTCGATAACGAAGCACAGTATTCTCCAAAAATGGCCCCAACCGTTGACGCCCAGTTCGTACGCAAAACAAATGACTTCGCTTTGGAGTTGTACAAGGTAGGTGGACAATATTGCGTTTCCGAGAAATATTTTCTTCTGCGTTAGAGTTTTGGTTGATGAGTCATAGCTACATCTGATATTTGATGTTTCACCACCCGTTGGTTATCAGTTATTGATATGAAATCCCCGTCCCAGACGTTAGAAAACTAAAAATACACGTGACAGGTTAATTTGATCCATTTATCACATACACAATGTATACTATTTTTTAACTATGATGATAAATTAATATTAAAATAGTTGAAAGATGAATCAACGATTGTCGATCAAAAGTATTTCTTCCAACCCATTTTCAACTATGTAGAATGAAAACATGTTATTTGTTATTGTTTCATGTAAATACTAATAATTGTAGTAAAACTGGTTGTTTCAAATAACGTGAAGAACTAACTTCGCACTTGAATTAACTTTAAAATGTTATAAAATCGTGTTTAACAAATATGATAAGTTTATTTTGATTCAGAAACTTGAAACCCATTGATATATAGTAAACTTTCTTTGTATATTAAATCGTATACGAACTGCCTGTAACTCTACCAAAAATAAACCAGTAAATTAAACCTGGACGTGAATGTTTACAAATAGGATAGAAGTGATCTGCGCCATTCCTGTACATGGAATGATACACCTTAAAAACAGTTCTCGTCTCACCCTACTCGTGAAATAGATTTAATCGACCGAAGAAATTTGAATATTGGTGGCAATGCAGCAAGACGATACTCATTAGCTACACGTTGCTAAGAAGGAAAGTGAGATATCCAAAAATAAGTCGGCATGGTTTATGGCAGCACTCTATGCTGTTAGAATCTGAGGAAAAACAGTGTAATTGGAAAGCAAAGAATGATAGTCAACTTTTGCCTCAGTAACATTCTTGTATATTAAAAAAGCGATAACAGAGGCATATATAATTTCTTTGCATTCATTTATATTCGCTGCCACTTTCATGCCAATATATTTCAACAAGCTTTTGAAGGAGGCAGTGGAGTGTTTTCAATAGCAATAAACGGTAAACCGTTAAATGCAAATCGAATAGGCGTACATAAAACAAGATATGCCCACGTACATATAACAGTGTATATGATACGATTTATATACAAAATAGCCCACATTGAGGCCCTCCTTAGCCGTCCGGTAAGATGCGCGGCTACAAAGCAAGATCATGCTGAGGGTGGCTGGGTTCGATTCCCGGTGCCGGTCTAGGCAATTTTCGAGTTAGAAATTGGGCATAAAAGGATCATCGAGTTAGCCTCACGATATACGAAAATGGTAACTTGGCTTAGAAACCTCGCAGTTAATAACTGTGGAAGTGCTTAATGAACATTAAGCTACTAGGCGGCTCTGTCCCAGATTGGGGATGTAATGCCAATAAGAAGAAGAAGCCCACATTGATATGCCATGGCTAAGCAAATACTGCTTTAATCTCTAACTAACCATTTTATGGTTATTTTTTCCTTGTGAATCATAGCTAGCTGATGCCATCTCAGAATTATAGAAAATCTCAATAATGTTGATTACATCCGCATTTAAAAAAAATGACAATGTTCTGTGTCCGTTTTCACTGTTCAACATGTATGTGTTTAATACCCTCAGCTGGTTGATATATTTTTGAGCTTTTTTAGGTACTAATAATAAGTTTTAAAAAAAATCATGTGTGAGAAGAAATGTAAGGGGAAAAAAGCCGAAAATCCTTAGGTTCACTGTCCTAATATAGATAGGTAAGAAAAATTTATTCGCAATGCAAATACCCATGCTATCAAAGCAATCATAATCGCAAATTTTTTAAAATAAACTTTAATACTTATGAGGATGAAGCAGCATAATATATGCATTGGATTTATATAATAAGAGAGAACTTCTTCGTCTTCGACGTGTTGATCGATCCACGTAGCTTCGCTCTTTAGTCTGATATGTGCTTCCTTCATCTAAATTAAATTATTTAAAAATCTGAAATATTAAATAACTCAGACACTGTCCGAGCAGATATCACTTGAAAAATATGGTACACAGTCGGATCTTTTACCAAAATTTCGTTTGTGGTGTACGTTACTGTACGAATAAGGCAGAACATATAGATGCATTAGACTCAGACTGTAAATATTAACAAAATTACATTATGTAGAAATAAATTGCATATTTCGAAAACATCTTTTGAATCTTTTCACTCCATACACTATTATGAATCAGTCAATAATTTATTATTAGCGAATCACATATTTCAAGATTTTAACACCAATTTTGGATCAGCAAGTTGTATTAGCTTCATTAGCATGTTTGAACTAACAAAGATAGGTTCGCTGAGCCGCACTCATTACCAGCATTCAAAGCGAAATGCTACACCGATTGGAATGCACAATATGGTCACTTTTATTGCGTAAGGAGCGGCACTGCGATTCATTCTACATATATGTATCTGAATTGATTATAGTAAAATTTAAACTATCTGTTCTCTTTTCGATTATGAAATAAAATCGAAGAAACAAGTAAACAATTATTTAAAATTTGTTTACTTGTTTGCTTGAGTAGTACAAATTTAAATCACTATGTTGATTTAAATGCTAAGGTTGATGAAAAATAATCATTACCCTGTCTTTGATAGTGACAAAATTAAATTAAGTTTAATTAAAGTATAAATTACAAACCTTTCTGTGCTAGGTACTTTGTAAAGTTCCACAATTGTCGGTCTCGTCATCCGTCGTCTCGGTTAATCGCCATTTCTCCGCACGTTAAGGGTCATCAGTGCTGATTCTATTGCATGCAGTTAGCGTCTTCGTGGCATTCGTGAGAGCTGGCTGTTGAATATTGTTTTCGGAATCATTTCTTCTGACGTAGTTCACTGAAGATTGTCGTATATAAGATTAATAATATTTTCTTTGTACATTTTATACACCTCGTGATTCACACCATTTTCTAGCTTCCAACTGAGTGTTGTACGCTCGAAAAACCCCGAAAGCTTACATCACTTTTTACGTCCACGCTTGGGAGTTACTCCAGTACTCCTATCAACATCTCCGGAATCATGGCCATTTTCATAACGATGACATGTCCTAAAAACAACAGAAATTTTGTGATTGGTTGCAAAAAAACAGAACCAAATTCCGATGCAAGACATTTTAGTGTATCCATTGTACTTGCCAAACACATACTCATGCAATGGCGGACATAGAAAAGCTTTAAATTAATAACTGTGGGAATGCTAATAGAACACTAAGTTGGTAAGCAGGCCAAATTCCAGTTGGACTGTGAAGCCATTGAAGAAGAAGAAACAAGACTGCTGAGAACTATCATTTTGAAAGAGTTATAGATTTGTTCAGAAACAATTAATTGTGAATGTTCATTAGGACAAGTTTATATAAGATGTTTTTTTTACAAATAGGAAGGAACATTAAGCTCGAAACTGCCCATTAGGGTGTCATTTTAAATTTCTAAAAAAAAATCAGTCAAACTCCCATATGACTATCAGTTTCTTTTTGATGATTTAAGAGTTCTGGAAAAATGTCAGCTAATTTGGGGGTGGCACAAAGATCATCCAACACGGCACCATGTTCGACGAAAGCAAACGTAGGTAAAAAACGGTCCCGATATACTGTCGCGCTTCGCATAAGAGTCCCATGTCGATTTTGTTTTTCTTCCAGAAATGAACATAAAATGTCCTCATCTTTAGGAAAAACTGATAAAATAATTAGCGTTGTTCTAGAAATTTGAAAATCAAAACCCAGTTGTGTTGTCCCATTTTGCTATTTATTCGCATAACAGTCACATTTCAGGTATTGATATACTTTTGCACAAAAATAAATATAAATATGGTTTATTGAATTGTTCTAGTAATGTATACAGATATAGAATATTATACCAAATTTTTAGAAAGATTGCAGGTATTATCAATTTTTTTATTTTTTTCTGATTTCTCTATGTAAAACGAGTTTGAAAAAATCACTCAAGTTGAAGAAAACTGACATGGGATGCTTATGCGAATAGGGGCAGTATAGCTATTTCTTAGTAGGGTATATGGCTCTTAGCCTAGAGGGATTGTCAAGCCCTTGGGCATAGTCCCTGCTGCCAGTGCCCGGAATCATATGCTGATCAGAATATCAAAATTTGCTATCACATACTAATGTTTGACTATCAGGGTTTAAAAAATAACATCCTTGAAAAGAGCATCTAAATGGGATTAAGTCAAAGTGTTGCAAGTTGCCCAATTTGACGGTACACTTGTTCAATTTCAACGAGTTTTTTTTTTTTCAAACAGTTCATAGAATTGCGTCACATACTTTTTCTACAAACCATAATTATTAATAAATTGTTAGATTGTAAAAATAAATCATTCAAAGTCATCAGAAATGTGTAACCATAAGAACTCACCGAAAGTTATAACATGTGGTACGTTTCTGACGGTATTGGAAAAGTAAAGGTAAAAACCATACTTTGGTCATTATAAATAAAAATGCTCTGAACATAAACAAACTTGATTAAACAAAATTGATTATCTGCTATTTCATCTTCTTCTTATTTCCATTTCATCGTTCACTGGGACATGAACGCCTCGCGGTTTAGTGTTCATTCAGCACTTCCAGAGTTATTAAACTGCGTGGTTTCTAAGACAAGTTACCATTTTTGCATTCCTATATCATGAGGCTAATACGACGATACTTTTATGCCAATGAAATTCGAAACGATTCCTAACCCGAAATTTTCCTAAACCAGGCCGGCATGGTCTTGCTTTGTAGCCACGCAACTTATACGGCTTAGGAAGGCCCCAATTTTTTGCTTTCCCCAAATGCGAACCATACACGATGATAATTGCCGAAGAGTAATGCTCTAACTATACTATCCAACCTCAAACAAATATCAATTCATTTCACAAAACCAATTTTATATTTTACAAAGATTCAATTTGCTTTAGCTTCATTGGAAACCCAGATTACCTTCGCTAGCTTATACCATTTATCTTCCCTCAACAGCAAATAATTTCTACCGAAAAGAAAAATGTCGTCATTTCGCCATTCTCCATCAGCAGTTGCTTGTCACTGGCTGCCATGGGAGCCAGTGGGTCCACCGCTGAAGAAATGCTCCGTACCCTGAAATACGACCCAGAGCAAAAGACTCTAGTATCAGACAACTATGGCAATGTTCTGAGCAGCCTAGATGGTAACAAAAGCCTTAAAATTGCCAATAAAATGTACATCATGGAGAAGTATTCGGTTAAGCAAAAGTTCCAAGACCTCGCACAAAAAGGCTTCCGTTCGGAGGCCGAGTTGATCAACTTCCAGGACAACGCTGTAGCAGCCAAGAAGATAAACACCTGGGTGGAGCAAAAAACAAACAACAAGATCAAGGATTTGATCTCGGAAGATTCGTTGGATGATATGACACGATTGGTACTGGTCAATGCCATTCATTTCAAGGGCACATGGACTCACCAGTTTAACCCAGAAAACACCAGACCGATGCCTTTCTGGACAAGCGAGACCGCGTCTGTTGACGTACCCATGATGAACACCAAGAAACACTTCAAGCATGGAGTTTTCGAAGAACTTGGCTTTGCTGCACTAGAACTTACCTACAGCGATAGCGACGTGAGCATGCTTATTCTGCTCCCGAACGAACGCAATGGGCTCTCTAAACTAGAGGAAAATCTGCAGAACATCGATATTCCTGACCTGCTCACCAAGATGTACAGCCAAGAAGTAGAAGTATTTTTACCGAAGTTCAAAATTGAATTTACTTTGGATCTCAAGGAAACGCTGGAGAAGGTTATTTTTCTAACAAAACTTTTTTCTAATGCATGCAATTTGATGATGTGTTTTCTTATAGCTTGGAATGGGAACCATGTTCGGTGACCATGCCGACTTCAGCGAATTGCTGGAACAGAATGAGCCACTGAAGGTGTCCAAGGTTGTGCATAAAGCATTCATCGAGGTCAACGAGGAAGGAGCGGAGGCGGCGGCTGCTACGGGTAAGATCACTTGCAAACGATATTCATGTGGTATTCACTGGGATGAATTTCATCTAATCCAAAACATTCATAAGTCTCAATGTTGTTTGTGTTGTGCCACTCTCGTTTAAATTATGTTACTTTCAAGGTGAAATAGGACTGCAAATTGTGTATACATGTTCTTTTTGAGCTTATGAGCTGCAAGTGCTCCGCTTTCAGTCAAAATTCAGTTGAAAATCTTATAAAAACGGAACACTAAACTGCCAATTATTATGACTGACATGTTGCATGTATGTAGTTCCGTTTCGCCTTAAAAGTGCTTGGCTTGGTTATGGAATCCTGAATGTTTCGTCGTTTGTAGGGGCAATTGTTCGAATGAAAAGATGCATAGTTTCACTACAACCAACGGTGTTCAACGCGGATCACCCTTACCTATTTGTGCTGATGAAGGATAAGCAACAATTGTTTATGGGAAGATACTCTGACATGGGTAAAAGGCCAGAGTTGCGCCATGAGGAGCTTTAAAACGAAATTTTGAAAATACATCTCATGTCTATCAGAACAAAATAATTCATCTTTATTTAATTTCGACATTCCACGACTGAAATCAATTGATCTGTAGAGGGTTACAATATAACAGTAGAATGGGTAAATTCGTAAAATCATTCCAAATCAAATATTCTTAAATTACCTTGATTGATAATACATAATATAACATCTGCTCCCAGATTGTTTCTTGTGACAATATTTGCCTGAGAGTGTAAATATTAAATCCAGTCCCCGTTAAATTTTGGACATTTTGATAATATTGAATTGATTTGTCATTATTTCATCAATTTAGACTAGAGCTAAAACAGCAACCGGCACATTAAGCGAAGATATTTAGCTGCCATGTAGATGGATCGTCTCAGTGATGTGCAAAATTTTACAAAAACGGGTTGAAGGATGGATGTGGACAGGCCTTATTTTCAACGTATTTCTTGCGCTCAGGCTTTAGAAAATAAGCTTTGCCATAAGATACGCGAACTGCCACTTTTTCGACTATATTTGTCATGTAGAAACAGACTTGGAAAAAAGTCAGTACATTATTTTTGTAAAGATTAATATATGGATACAACAGCTAAAATAGATACGAAGACATCTTGTAAAAAATCAACTTAAAAAAAAGCAATGGAATTAAACATTGCGCCAACTCAACTGAAATCTCAATTTCGACCAAAACAAATTTTGAATGAATATCTGAGTATTTGTATCTTAATCTCAAAATGATTGCAAATGAACTGCAGTTTGCAACATGATTTATATTGGTTTTGTCGAATAAATTCAAGTTAGTGTTAACAACAGAGATTACCAGATATCATTATCAAAGCTTCGAACCGTCAACCTCTCTTTGTCTACAGACCCTGTTGTTTTATATTTCTTTACCATTTTATTGATTCAGAAAATGTCATAATAAGCTTCAATGCAGTTTAATTTCGATAAGACTATCTTTTTAGATGGCTGTTACATTACACGTTAACGAATTAAAACCTGCACACCCCGTGTCATGAGATTTCCCGGCATAATTCCGTTGCATTTGATATGAAAAAAAACTATGACAAATTACATTCACAAAATAAACCAGATGAAGCATTCAAGATAAGACAATGTCAGTCCTTTAAAAGCTTTCAAATCGTTGCTATCTTATCGTTGTGATTCCGTATCAATATTATCAATCGGATGTTCGTGCATGTAGTCGGCTAGCCTGCGATACATACTTATCTACACATTAATCCACATCTATTTTAAACATGCGTCACTTTTCGACTGTAATCACGTTCCAATTCCTAGGTATGATTATGATGGCGAGATGCATGATTCTTCATCCGTACTTCACCGTGGATCACCCCTTCCTGTACATATTGAAGCAGAATGAACAGGTGTATTTCATCGGACGGATGGCCGAAGTCTGATTAAACATTCAAGTGCCTTACAGCGACGTTGTTCAAGTTTAAACTCGAATTTACAACATGGATCATAAACACTTCGCAATCAAACCTTAAACTGCTTTAATTGCAAATTAATACTTTTTGTTATACGTTGTTGTAAAAACTAATAAATTTGTTTATCTAAAAATGATCTACTCTTGATTGAATTTATCAATTATTCAATAACACGGCCCATTCAACCAACTCAAGTGCTAGACTTCGTCTTAAGCATTCAATGAACCATTAGGATCTTTGCTACCCAGAAAAAGAAAACTTTTTCATGCACTTCAACAATCTCCACATGCCAATTTAGTTACATTTGCTTGATTTGTTCTCAAGTTTTGTAGAAAATTATCTTTTTTTAAATTCGATTTTTATTTGACTTATGGTGGCTTCTTATCCGAAACTAGTTCGCCGCGAACATGTATCTTTCATTTGTATAGGAGTCTCCTTTCCGGAAATCAATCCACCATAAGAACCTTCATCGGCCCCAATAACCCCATGCTTATAAATTTTCACGCCGATCGGTCCAATATTTTCCGAGTCTAAAAGGGTCAGGCAGACAGAAATTAATTTTTATGTATATAGATATCTTTGTTTATGTTTCAACTGTGTCACTTGCAAATTTATTTTCTCCATACTAATTCCCATATAAACTGGAAACGGCTTGTGCTCAATCAGTTTTATTCAAATCAACGAAATGGATTATCCCGAGGGTAGTTGAACAAAATCGATTTTCATTGCTGATTTTCCTCTAATAGATATATAAGGTGAAGAACTGAAGAAAATCGTAGAAAGGGAAGGCCATCTTAATGGAACTTTAAAGCGTGAATTTGACACACGGGACACCTAAAATATCCGCAGCCATATAGTGAGATTTTTGAAATATCCATTAATTTCTGAAACATTTTTCAACAGGTTTCAGTTTTTTACATTTTCCATCGCGCAATATAGGGTAGAGAACCATTTGGGCAGCACCCCCTATTCCCGTCAGCAACGTTCATTACTCGAGCGCATTACAACCGAATTACTTGTTTTTTAGTACATGGTTAGTTTCTGTCGATATCTAGTGGTGTACAAACAATCAAGCCATTTGGTTGGAACGCGGTCGAGTTATTAACGTTGCGGGCGGGAATAGGGGGTGCTGCCCAAATGATTCCGCTCCCTACTGCCGCTAACCGCAAGTCGAGCACATCTGTATATGGGCCTCCATATATAGATGTGCTTGACTTGCGGTTAGTGGCAGTATAGCTTAAGGATATATTTATACTAGCTTTATGTACCCGGCCTTGCTCGGAATTGCCAGTTTGATTCGCAGTTTTTTTTCACAATCGGAAAATGAATAAACCAATTGGTCAACAGGATAATTGCGTTTTCTTATCGATACTTCATCATTTGATCAGAAGAAGGCAGATTTCATTTGAAAACATTGACTGATTTTGAAGAAGGGAGCAAACCCATATTCGCCATATTCCGGGCAAACGTTTATTTCTAAAGAAGGAAAAACATCCACCGATGCCTTATTCCGGGCAAACGTCTATTTTTAAAGAAGGGATCACATTCACCATCCAGAAGGAAACACATTAATCATTGCTTGTCACTGGGCAAACCATAATTTCGATAAATGGTTAAATTGATCGATAACTAAACAATACAATAATGGGTTCAGAAGTTAGGCTGGAGCATACACACAAACATACAAACATTGAGTTTTATATATCTCGGGTACTTATTCAAAAGGACGTATGTGATTTTGTAAACAAAGATGCATACGTCGATTTGTCAAATATGATGGCACTCCTACGCAAACCAACACAACGAACATGTAGCCGAAACCTCCCCTACCTGTATGTGGCGATGGTTTGCGTGGGGAGTGCTATCAGATTGCAGAAATCAACGTTTAAATTTTTGTTTACAAAATCACATACGTCACATCACTGAATAAGTATCCGAGATATATAGATAGCTAATAGCTATATGTATCCGGCTTTGCTAGGGACTGAAAAGTAAATTATTCAATTAAAATGTCCAATGCTGTAGCACAAAACCCACAGAGGTAGATCTACCGCTCATAGAATTGTTCCTTTGTATCAATCTATTTTTATATATTTGTTTGGCCCTTCTACCTTTTCAATAAACATCTTCCAAAAATAGAGAATAAGTGTACCAAATCTGATTGTAATTTATCCTGGGAGTTACACTGAATTGCTCATTTTTTAAAGACAACCCCTTCCCCCATAACTTCCATTTTTCCCCAATGACCCTCCCACCTCCTTTGTTATCTTCTCCTTGGGATAGAAAATGTGTACACCAAATTTGGTTGAAATCGGTCCTGGGAGTTAGGTGTTACACTGAATTGCTCTTTTTCTAAATACAACCCTTCCCCCTTACCCTCCCTTTTTCCCAATGATCATCCTTTGTTATTTTCTTCTTAGGATAGAGAATGTGTGTACCAAATTTGGATGAAATCGGTCCAGGGGTTCAAAATATACACTGAATTGCTTGTTTTCTGAACAATACCCCTCCCCTCAGACCCCTCCCTCTTTCCCAAATTACACTTCCATATGATCGACTACTCTTAGTGAATATGTGTACAAAATTTGGTTGATATGGGTACTGGGGTTGGGAGCTACACTGAATTGCTCGTTTTATAAAGACAACCCTCCCCCATACCCTCCCTTTTTTACAATGACCGCCCCACCCGCTTTGTTATCTTTTCTTTAGGGTAGAGAATGTGTGTATCAAATTTGGTTGAAATCGGTGCAGGGGTTCAGAATTTACTCTGAATTACCCGTTTTCTGAACAATACCCTCCCTCCAGACCCCTCCCCTTTCAAAGATTACACTCTCATATGATTGTTTCCTTATATTGAATATGTGTACAAAATTTGGTTGAAATCGGTCCTAGGAGATGCAAGTTACACATAATTGTTCGTTTTCTAAACAAAACCCTCCCCTTTTCTAAATGACCCTCCCACCTTTGTCAACTTCCCTGAGGATAGAGAACGTGTGTACCAAATTTGGTTGAATTCGGCCAAGTGGTTCAGAAGTAGTTAGCGAACATACATACATAGATTGATTTTTATATATATAGATTAACTCTTTTTGAAAAGCAAAGGAATTATAATATTAATAGATTTTGAATTAGTGTTTTCTTCTAACTTTATTTTAACCCTTTAGGTACATCATACTTATCAGAACAGTTCTCTCCTACTTTGTAGTTTTATTTTTACAATTAGTATCTTCCTCCAAAGTCAGTTCGCGTCCTTTAAGTTGACAGTCTGAGTATTCTCAGATATTGACTTCAAAACACGCAAACAGACGTGAACGTGAGGAAATTGTCCTCCATATTTGACATACATGCCAAACACCAAGAAATATAAAGTTTTCGTTTAGCTAAATTAAACGAATGTATTTTTCAATTATTTTCCTGATTAAATTTTTATTATAAGCTTTCATTATCATTTTTTTTTGTTACAACACGCGTGTGCAGCTCTAAGGGTGTTTTGCTGATTGATTTCATAATAATGAGGCATTTCCTTTCCAATCCCAAGATATTTTATTTTCATGAACCGGTAAAAAGTTGAATCGATTGATTTCCCTTATTGCATCGCTATGATGTCCCTTGTTGTTGTCTCTGTACTGACTTCCCCCAAATCTCAATCATTGACATAAACCATCCATCGGACTCATTCTTCAAATTCCTAAATGTATCTAACAATCGTATATTTCAGGCATGATAATGATGGCCATGTGTCTGATCATACCAGTGGAGTTCATCGTCGACCATCCATTCTATTTTGCACTAATCAACAAAAAAGAAAAACTCGTCTATTTCAATGGTCGCATGCAGAATCTGAACTGATGCAATTAAAGAGGATTTGCGACTTGTTTAACATTTTTTATTACATTCAATGATGACATTACTTATCATTATTCATCATCATTCATGCTGAACTTGGTCAATTTCATTCATCATCGATCTTTTTTTTTTTGATTTGATGGTAGACTTACCAGATGGTATCCTACCTTGTACCGGATTTTGGAAAGCTATTTCCAGAATCGTGTACTATTATACGAAACTGATGCCGGTTAGAGAAGCGTTCCTATTACCGCAGAAGTTCCGCACGGTTCAATACTGGGCCCGGTATTATGGAACCTTATGTACGACGGATCCTGAAACTAAAGTTCCCTCCTGGTGTCAAGATCGTTGGCTTCATGTGCTGGGTCGTGCGTAAATGCATTCTCTCTTGTAAAAAAATGGCATCCTTGTTCATACAGTGTCTTTTCGTCCTCCTTTTGAACAAACTTTTTTTGTTGAATACCTATCTTGGCTGTCCATCTGCACAGCACAAGTCTCCGAAATGGATAAAATAATACTACATTTACGAAAAAGAATCCACGTGTCTCGGACCCACAATCTCATACCCTCCAGATAGGCGTGATAACTCCTACACAACAAGACCGATTAAAGATCACGTTTGTGGAAAAGCTGTCAGAATTCGAGTACCAACCACAACCACGGTTAGCTCTTTTCTGCAAATTGAATACATTTTTCGGATGCTTGATTTGCCCAATCCGGTACACGTGGATTCTTTTTCGCAAATATATCTATCTGTCCATATCGAAATTATGTGCTGTGCATATGCACATCCAAGACAGGTTAGAATATGGTATTGGCGTATGTCTTTTTAGTGAAAATGTACTGCTGCAGGATAAATAATGTACAAACCCATGTGCAAACTCCAACATTTTGCGCTGCGGAAAGTTGATACGTTAATAGAAAAAAATGTTATGTTCATTTAGGAACATTTGTGCATCACGTAGTAGAATGATTTTGGGTTCTCAAAAAAATGTTACCGTGGGCATCGAAATCCGTACACTTAAGCACCTTAGTATATGAAAAAGTCATTAGAAAATAGGAATCGAATGTAAATAAAACGTTTGTCATTGACACAGGCGCATGAAGGCTTCTACTTTAGAAGTGTTTCACATTTACTCATTAAAAACTACGAAAAACATGATAAAATAATAAATTAAATCAACTACTCCTGACTCGAAATCCGTCCACCGTGGACGGATTTCGAATCAAAGGATCAAAATCCGTACAGCTATTTCTTAACTCAATATTTAAATTGAAACAGTCTGATTGACTAAACTACCACTGTAAATAGTTCGATACGCACCTTGAGCAGTACAGCACCGAAATCCGTCCACCTCATGAGATATCAATGAATTAAAGAGGGTTAATGGTAATTAATGTAGGAATAATTAATCTTATACGGTTTAGATACTTGACAGTAAGCTTTTAGGGCATAGAATTGGAAAGAAGGCTTTGAAATTAAAACAACAAAAATCGAAAACAAATCTCCACCCACCAAACGCGGAGTTTGTGCTGCCATTTTGTTTTCGGGTAGAGCATAACTGCACCAAAAGTAACTGTGTTTTAATTGCTAATGGCAAATCATTACATAAGATAAGCGGAATACAAATCGAAGGGATCACTGCTCAAGGTGCGTATCGAACTATTTACAGTGGTAGTTTAGTCAATCAGACTGTTTCAATTTAAATATTGAGTTAAGAAATAGCTGTACGGATTTTGATCCTTTGATTCGATTATTTTATCATGTTTTTCGTAGTTTTTAATGAGTAAATGTGAAACACTTCTAAAGTAGAAGCCTTCATGCGCCTGTGTCAATAACAAACGTTTTATTTACATTCGATTCCTATTTTCTAATGACTTTTTCATATATTAAGGTGCTTAAGTGTACGGATTTCGATGCCCCACGGTATCTTCCTTATTTCGCGCATGAAAATAGGATGGTTCCTAATTTCGCGCAAAAATCGTTATTGGTTTCATGAAAAATAGGGGAAACCGTCAAATGTTGAACGGCTAATTTTGTCGCCTATTGTTGAACTCCCATAAGAAATGCACGTTCGTTCAACAATAGGCGAAGAAATTAGCCGTTCAACATTTGGCGAATTACCCTAATCAATTGACCAAAAGAAGCATGTATCCATTGGTAAAAATATGCAGATAACGGTATAAGACACCCGTTAGTACCCATTATTTAATCGAAATAGTATGCCCCTATATTTCGCCCCTGGTACTTTGCTTAGATTTTTGTTTAGGATTTTTAGTTCACACAAGTCATAATTCCTCATATATCGTTTCTTTCTGTAATATGAACCATATTTTAGGAAAGAAAGCATTGTATGAGCAATATTTAGCTGGTGTATTAAAAAAAGTTTTAACTTTCGAGACATCATGTATGAAAGTCTCAAATTCCGCTATCTTTCACATAGGACATCTTCAAATATGTGTGTCTTCTTCAATCACTTTCAATTCATTCAATCAAGGCAATCAATTTATCAAGGCATCTTCAATATTATATACATTATCGAAAAAGCTTATTTTTATTCTTGACTTAAGATTAGCATAATTTTTGACATCGGATTCGAAAGCTATTGCAGGCACTAACCTATAAGATTTGTCAAGTCAACATTATTCTATGTCGGTGGTTATCCGCCAGAAAATTAGATACAAAGCGTATGAACTCTTCGGGTTCTATTCAGCGTAAAACAATCGATTCCAGTGCATCATACTGCTTTTGTTTCGTTAGAATGTTGCAAATGAAACTACGAAACAACAATGAACGAAATTAGGCTACCTATACTGACTCTCATTGCCTAATTTCGCGCACACACAAAATTTCACACTTTTTAATAGTAATGACGAATAAACATATCCAACAGAGCATAATGAATACAAATAGTTCCGAAAAGTAGCCACTTTTGCAGTGTTAAATCAT
This sequence comes from Armigeres subalbatus, assembly GCF_024139115.2. Lineage (NCBI taxonomy): Eukaryota > Metazoa > Arthropoda > Insecta > Diptera > Culicidae > Armigeres > Armigeres subalbatus. The sequence goes on along the minus strand of NC_085140.1, from coordinate 216,482,089 downwards.
TTGTTAACTTAGGTCATATTCTTCGTCTCTATGCTAAGCACAAGCAAATATGGCGGTCGATGGAGAAACAATTGAAATAATTTTATTTGGTGTACTAAACTAAGTTTGATTTTCAAATTCTTTCGTGACAAACATTCAGCAACAACAATATTTTGTAATCCTCCCAATTTTTTATTTTGACTGGTACCTTAAAATTGAAAAAAATAATAATAATTTTATGATGCACGAAGTTAGGGCGCGCGTGAAATTAGGCACATCACGGTAACAGAGCGTTGTTAAATCTTATTTATTTATTTATTTTTATTTATTTCGTTAACCGACGTAGACTAGTACATATACAATAAACATATTTTTCTTAAATTTCTTAATGCTATAAATTCGGTATTATAGTGTTTAAAAATAAAAATAGTTTTGTTCGGTAGTGTTTAATTTTTCGATTTAATGTAGGTTTGTGTAGGTTTCGAATTGTGACATTATATTTTTTTAGGTTCTGCCGTGACATTGTAAAGTCAATAGTTTCGCAGTGTTGATTATAGATGGCCATCATCTGATTGAGAGGTCCGAATTTTGCATAATTTGTACGGCATGCAGTGATTAATTAAAATGTATTGTCGGCGTAGCACCAACTTAGAATTCGGAAGTCCGGACTTCCGAACCGAACTTTCTTCCGAAGTTTTATCTGTTTGAATCCAGCGCACTACTTCCGAAGTTGAGAAAGTTGCCTGTATCTAAAGAAAAATCCAACTTCGGTATAAAAGCGGTATAAATTTATTCCGGATACACAATATGTCGATGACGCAGTTGTCGAGATGGTATGTAGAAATTTAATTTTGATAAAATGTTTGTTGAATCAATACGCTGCGAAACTATATCGTTAATAAATGAAACCATTGCAGTTTCACGACGCTCTTTCAAAGATTGAATGGTTTCCTAATGTAATTGAGAGATTTGATGCTGTTCTTTTTCTGCTGAATGATGTAAGGTTACATTTTTTTTATTGCAGCATTCGTAGAATGTGCATATTTCGTTCTGGAATATGTTGCGGTAATTTTTATTCCCTATTTCCAAAAAGAGCTTAATGTCATCTGCATAGATTAACACTTTAAGTGAGTCAAGAATGAAGGAAATGTCGTTTACATATATTATGAATAATAGAGGCCCCAAATGAGAGCCCTGGAGAACACCAGAAGTGACTTGAATGGGTTTTGATCTATTGTTGTTAAATTTTATAATCAATTGGCGATCAGTTAAGTAGGATTCAAGCCATTTGAGTAGTCCCGACTCAATTCCAGTTTGACGGTGAAACAAACCGTGAGCTGTTACAGCTTAATTATTATGTGCTCTCTTTGGCTCAAGGGCGTTTTGAAATTTGGAGTAAACCAAGGGACTATATACCACGTAGACAGTTCAGTGGAAGGGGAATATGACAAATTTGTTTATTTATTAAAATAATTCAACTGACAATGAATGTCTGAATGAATATTACTTAAACTTATTGGTTACGGTCAGCGGTACGGAAAAAGTCTAGTAATCGATGACGAAACATGTCAACTGATAAATTAAAGTGAAAAGTATCGAAGAATTTCGTTGAAGCGACGACTGTTAGATCGAATTAGTTCGGGTACTGCATAGTTGCTAGTCTGTGGTTCTAGAAGCAAAATTAGACTTAATAATTATTATTATTAATTAATAATTATTTGCGAGCGTCTTAGCGGAAAAAGTTGTTGAAAAAATGGTCAACCTTTTACTTCTACGAATTGGTGGAAGTAAAAAGAAGACATTTTTTTTTAAACCGTGCAAAAATAGACGTTGGCGAAGAGGTCTTTCAGGTGCATATAGCCATGAGAATAGATAGTATTTATTTTCATTGTGCATATAGATTTAACTGCGACAGAGTAGTGCTGGACAATCGATGTTGAAAGCCCTGAGCTTCCCCTCATACAATTCACCCGTGAGCAGCTTCCCAGCAAACGTAGCTTGAGCGGCGATCCGTCTAAACTCTAGTTGTTCGATGCTAATCAAACGACACCGTTCCTCGTGCGGTGGTAAGTTCGTCGAATCACGCCACCCTAAAGATCGAAGAGCGTATCTTAGAAACTTTCATTGAACGGCATTTGATTCTAGCGATCCATTTGACCTGGAAAGGATACCAAACAACAGCGGATGATTCAATTATTGATCTCACAAGGAAACAGTACACCCAGGTTTTTTACACGGATGGAATTCATTAATTTCGCGGGTAACCTGAATTTTCACTGCTTTCACTGCTATTTAACCCCTGAATTTTCTTTGATTTTCTGAATTTTTTCGTGGGGTCAACTCATTATTTCATTGACGCTGAAGGTCTTAAACGACTAAAACCAAACCGTGTAAAAAAAACCTGGTTGTACAGTGATCTAAAGCACAACGGATTACGTTAAATTCGCCGACGATTTTGAAAATGAAACCCAATTAGATCGGGCTACAATGTCATCGTAGTGAGGTCTGTATGTCAGTCCGCTATCCAGGATAACGCCAAGATCCTTAATGTGCTGAACGCGAGTGAGCGATCGTCCAGACAAGACATAGTCGAAGATGATTGGTGCGTTTTTCCGGTGATATGAAATGATGTTGCATTTTTCTATACTTAGGTCCATGAGATTTCTTGAGCACCAGTCCGCAAAAATACACAACATTTTGCAGTTCGTTGCAGTCTGTCAGGTTTTTTTTATAACGTAATATATTTTGGAATCGTCTGCGTAGAAGAGGCGGCAGCATTGTGACAACAGCATGAAAATATGATTAATAAAGATCGAGAATAGTAGAGGGCCCAAATTGCTGTCTTGAGGTACTCCCGATTTGTTTGCGAAAACTTCTGATTCTGACGTGCCAATTTTCACATGCAAAGAACGATTCTGCTAATATGACCTAAACCAATCGGCAGCCGTTGATGAGACGCCGAGTAACATCAGCTTGAGGGCCGTACACATATTACGTAAGCACTTATGGAGGGAGAGGGGTCGGTCAATAACTTACGCTCCATATAAATGAAAAATCATTTGTATGAAAAAAATCTTACATGGGGGAGGGGGTGTCGAAAAACCAAGAAAAATTGCTTACGTAATAAGTGTACGGCCCCTTAGCAAGCAGAATTTCATGGTCCACAGTATCGAAAGCGGCTTTCAGATCCATATATGCTGCATCAACCTGCCATCCGGAATCCATGCAACGCTGGCAACTGGACGTAAATTGAACCAAGTTCGTAGTAACCGACCGCTTCGGATAAAAACCATGTTGTTCGAAATCAATGTAAAGTTCTTAAAACACGCAAATAGAGCGTCATGCATGATAATTTCAAACAACTTCGAACAGGCAGGCAGAGATGTAATTGCGCGGTAATTTAGAATGTTCCGCTTATCTCCCTTTTTGAGCAACGGAAATATATACGAATGTTTCCAGTGTGAAGGAAACTCGCTTTGCAGTGCCGAAAGTTGGAAAATTCTCGCAAGTGGGCGGCAGAGATTTACAGCACAACGTTTCAAAACTGATGATGGAATCCCATCTGGCCCGGTTATAAAGGAGCTTCAGTTTGCGCATTGCGGCCATTACCATTACATGTCTTCAATAATGTGGGGAATGTCAAAATGCAGCACATCACGTGGCGTCCCGTCAATGGCACGTAACACTTGCACCGGCGAGGCAGTGAAATCATAAAACACTTGCTTAAATTGTCGGGCGAACAGACTACATTTCTCTTTTTCGGTATCTGCTGTGTCATATCCAAGAAACATAAAACAAGGAGGCCCAGATTCCTTCCGTTTGGAATTAACAATCGACCACAAGTTTTTGGGTTCCTACGTAGGTTGCCTTCGGTTCGTCTTACGTGTCCATTATAGAGGAAATGATTGTACTTGTGGTAACGATTGCTTGCGAAATTGAATAGCTGTTTGGAATATGGTGAGCGATAATTGCAGTATTTACGGAGAGCAGCTGAACGCTGTCGTTTCAGTGCGCGTAGGCGTGGATTCAACCATGGAGGTTTCTGCGGGGGTTGTCTGTTTGGAACAGTGTGGAGAAATGCATCTTCCAGCGCAATACTGAATAAATCCACTGCATGATTGATACTGTTCGTCAAGTGTGCACGCTGGGGGAGGAGGGTATCTAAAACTGACTAAAACCTATCCACGTACTATATGGATTAGTGTAGTTCATAAAATCGATTTATCTTCACAACGCTCATCTGATTCTGTATCATGTTCTGAGTGTCCTCCGAAAATTTGAGCTTATTTGGATTAAAACTGATTTAGCACAAGCCGTTTCAAGTTTGCATGCAAATTAATAAATTGTATTATGGTTTCATAATATTGATTATGGCGCTTCCCCATTAAGCGCAGGATAAAAGAAAATCTACAGAGCTGAAAAGAATTCTCAAGATCTTTCACTCAGTGAAAACTGCATCTTAATTAATCGTTTCAAAAATTAGTGTCTCGTACTTGACTCGACTTTTCTTCGTGAAATCTGTGTTGTTATCATTAGTGAGGCTTGGTGTGTATCAGCGGAAATTACACTAAACTGACAGTGTTCATCAACCGATGTCTACGTTTACTAATTTGAGCTTGGTGACTCACAAGAAAAAAATATATTAAGCTCCTTTAGTGGAATGTATTCAACCGTCTAAGACGAATTAAGTACTCTCCATTTAATTCCACCAATTATTTTCGATATCTTTGCAGATACGTATTTTGACCACACAGTTGTGGTCGAAATACGTATCTGCAAAGATATCGAAAATAATTGGTGGAATTAAATGGAGAGTACTTAATTCGTCTTAGACGGTTGACTCACAACAGTTGGGGCACAGTGAAACAGACGTCTCACTCAACACATGGTCCATCGTTCACCTTTTTAACGGTGGATTCAATTTTTCGTACGTGATCGCGCTTCCATCGATTTTGCTTGTTTTTGACGTTTACGCCCTGCCGCCATCTGGTTGCCGTTTTGATTACACTTTGTTCTAAGTGAGACGTTTGTTTCTCTGTGGTTGGGGTCTCCAGTTAGCCTTGCGAGCAAAGGGATAGGATTGCCAATCCGGAGATGGCGAGTTCGATTCTCGGTCTGGCTTACGATGTTTTCGGTTGGGAAACGTTTTAGGCTTCCTGGGCATAGCGTATCTATTGTACTTGACACACTAGATACATACTCATGCAATTGGCAGGCATAGAAAAGCTTTCAATTAATTATTGGCAGTGGCTGGTATTCAACCCGCCGCTGCCAGTATCCAGGCGCTATCGTATATGCGCAAATAGCCAGCATGAGTTAACCGCCAGATGCCTTTCGCCATATTAATTTCAGAAAGTTAACTCCTAGTGTACCGCTGTAAACACACTTTAAGTAGGCGATTCATTAATAACTGAAAAATTGAATAGCAGGCCAAGGGCCATGTGAAATGTAAAGCCATGGAAGGAGAAGAATAACAAGAAGAAGAAGAAAAAGATTCACAATAGGATCTTGAATGCTGAGCTCCATAAACAATGCCATTGTCGGCGCCGCACTCTAATTTGGAACAATTGTAAGGAAACAAATTTACACGCATTCATTTGCATATAGAAACACATCACACAGGTGAGTGTGCATGAGATTATAAAACAGTTGCAACGACCGATCTCGGCTAAATTCCTACCCGTAAATGTAATGCCACACATTACGAAAGAGCGGACACGAAATCTGCAAGCGAGCTCTGTACTGGAAACCGGGAGGATACCGCAGCAGGAACAGACCCACTGGCTAGTGGTGACGTAGTCTCCATACATAAATGAAGGAAGTCGGCCCGAATATGACCTGGGCCCAGGTCAAGGCTAAAGCGAGCAGCCGCTTGGGATGGAGATCTTTTACGTTGATCCGATGTACCCCATCAGCACCACCGAGTCCGAATTACAAAACGTAGACTTCGGTTGTTGAATACTTTCAGCGTGATCCCTGTTGATACACACCAAGTCTCACTGGCATAAAACAACACATATTTTAATACCAGGGGTACGGGTGGTCATATACAAAAGAGAGATAAAATAGCATAGATGTGTTCAACTTCATCCTGTAGGGCTAGTATTAGGTTGCTTTGGCTCTGGTCCGCTCTATTGCGGTCTTTGCTTCTCTACGCTGCTCAACCTTCTGCCAGGTTGATTCAGTAATCCACGTTTTTGCGGAGTTTGAGCTTGGCAATCTCACAATTTATTCACCAACATAGTGCTTGGGAACAAAACCTGAAAGCTTTTTGCTTATATTTTCTCCGTTGTATCTTGTTTGGCAAACAAAATTTGAGACCTTATCTGACCAAAGACATCATGAGTTAAGTGTCGGCTTGAAATTAATGCAATGCTTGTCGATATGTTTTAAATTGAAAAAGCTAAACAAAAGTTGTATCGAATACATCAAAAGTAATACCACATGGATAAATTATACGTTTTAACACAAGTATTAAATCGATAACATGGCTTTCTCAATTTCAGGTTTGGTTGCTGTTGAAATGTGTATGATGTTTTCTCGTATTCATAAGTTTGCCGTGGATAGACCATTCCTATACATTTTTAGACAGAACAACCAATTATATTTCATCGGACGAACAATTGCTATTGCAATATAAACCTACTGTCTTAGTATTACGATAAACCTTAGCAACTCGTAGATATTGCTTTTTTCAGTTTTCAGCAAAAAATATGTGAATAAATAAATGAAATCAATCAAAATATTCAGACTTGTGGTTTTGTTTGTAATTATTAAATATCGAAGGTCAACTTTGAGTATAACCTGAAGACCCAGTTATCCGAAACCTTGGAAGGATTTCATGTACGGGAGCATGCAAATTAATCTGAAGTGGAACAGTTCTTTATCACATTGTTTGTTTCAGTTTCGAATCTGTGAGCCGGAATCGCCTTCGTCAGTATGTTCACAACTTGCTGTTGACTTCCAACGTGCTGCAAACCGATCAGATTTTCGTCGATCTTCTCGCGTACGAAATGATGACAAATGTCTATGTGCCTACTACCAGCTCACGTAACGGAACTATCTTCATCTGCTTTCGTTCTTCCTCACTGCTAGAACTCATCTGCTTCAGTTTTTGATTGTGGTCCGCCGGGGTCGCAACTGGATCACAGTCCCCCATGCCGAACCGTTCGAGTAGCTGCTGAATATACTGCTCCTGGTCCAAACACAAAGTATCCTTCTGTCGCGTCACTCGGATGCCAAGGACTTTGTTGGCAAATCCAAGATCATTCATAACGAACTTCGACGTAAGCTGCTTCTTGAGGTGGTTCACCCAAAGCTGGTTGTTGGAAAAGATGAGGAGGTCATCGACATACACCGCTACTATCAGGATCTGACCATTTGCAATTTTATAGTACATGCACGTTTCGTATTTCGATCGTTTCAGTCCAAAGCGCTTCAATTCGCCATCCAGCTTCTGGTTCCAAACCCTGCTGGATTGTTTCAGTCCGTATAGCGCTTTCTTCAGCTTGCAGACACTCCTCGAACCGTCAGACGAATCCTTCTGGCTGCTCCATATAAATTTCCTCTTCTTTCAATTCACCTTGCAGAAACGCTGTTACTGCATCCATCTGGTGAATCTTCAGGTCCAACCTGGCAGCCAACGACATCAAATAGCGGATGTTGGCATACCGGACCACGGGCGAGTAGGTCTCTTCGTAGTCGACACCCTTGACTTGAGAGTAGCCCTTGATCACTAAACGGGCTTTGTACCGTTCGGTGGATCTATATGGATTGGTCTTGACCGTGTACACCCACTTGCAACGGAGGTGCATTCCTTCCAGCGGGCAAATCGGCGAGCTCCCAGGTCTGATTCTTCATCTGCACTCGGTACTCATCGACCATCGCGTCCTTCCAACGGTCGCTGTCCTCGCACGAAATCGCTTCCTGGAACGTCTGTGGCTCGACGCTCGCATCATCTGGGGTCCCAAATGAAAATCCCGATACTTGCCTGGGGCTACGCGCTCCCTCGCATTGCACCTTACCAACTGTTGTGGGTCTTCTGGTTGTGGAGAGAGCGCAGCAGGTTGTAGGTCAAGGTCGATCAGCGTGTTGTCGGCTCGGACTCGGTTTCACTGAGCTCGTCATCTTGCGCCTCCAGATCGTTTTCTTCACCGTCTACGAATGAAATCTCGTTCTGCACAACCATTTCGAAAGGTGCTTCTTGGGTGGAATCTTCTCTCGAAGTAACTTGACCTTCCTTCAGAAATATCACGACACGACTCACTGCTACGTCCTGCGTCTTGAAGTTGTACACTCTGTACGCTTTTGAGTTCTCGCTGTAGCCCATGAAAATGCAACGTTCTGATTTCTCATCCCATTTGCGTCTCTTCTCCTTCGGAATGTGCACCATGACTTCGCTTCCAAACACACGTAGGTGCGACAAATCGGGACGCTTTCCCGTAAACTTCTCTTCAGGAGTGACTTGAAGACCTTTTGTCGGTGAACGGTTGACGACGTATGAAGCAGTGGCTACCGCTTCCGCCCAGAATCGTTTTCCAAGCCCAGCATCAAACAGCATACTCTTGGCACGCTCCACCAACGTTCGGTTCATCCGTTCTGCAAGCCCATTCTGCTCCGGATTGTACGGAACCGTTGTCTCGTGATGGATCCCAGCTCGACGCAAGCACCGCCGCATCGCACAATTAACGTACTCCTTGCCGTTGTCCGTTCTGATCCGCTTGATTTGCTCTCCCGTTTGGTTCTCGACAAATGACTTGAAATCTTCAAATTCTTCCAAATCGTCCGCCTTTGATTTAAAAAAATATACAAACGCCTTCCTGCTCGCATCATCGATGAATGTCAGAAAGTACCTGCTTCCTCCCAACGATACCGTTTCCATTGGCCCACAGAGATCGGAGTGAACCAGTTCGACCACCGGATCAGCACGATGACCTTTTACCTTGAACGGTTGCCGCTGGTGCTTACCTTGAATGCAGGGAACATTCATGAGGATTTCTCCAACTCTTCGTCTTCAAATTGCATGCCTGTCGCAATTTTCCTCAGCCGCTTCATACCGTCAGCCGAGAAATGTCCCAATCGAGGATGCCATAGTTGAAAACTATTCTGCTCCCGTGCCACGTGAACGTTCGGATTCAGCTTGTACTGTCCAACCGCTACGATCTCCTTCGTGGGGCTAACAACCTTGCACGAGCTCTTGTCAAGCGTCACCTGATATCCGCCTGGCACTTCTTGCCCACGGACAGCAGATTCTATAGGCCAAATCTGGAACACAGTACATTCTTCATGGTGATACCACACGACGAATCTCTGATGTCTACTTCCAGATTGAGGACGCCCTTCGAGATGACGTCAGCTTTCGCATTATTCGCTACGTTGATACTTGACGACACATTTTCAGCTTCTTCCAATAACTTCCTGTTCTGGCACAGATGCGTCGTTGCACCACCCAAGTAACCACTAAGCCGTTAAAAATGACATTAATTCGGTTCTATAGTCGCATTAAGGCTCAAGGCTCCATAAATCTGTTTTGAAAATTAATGACGTTATTGCTTGTTAGTATTGGTGAGGCAACTAGTACGAAAAAGTGACGAAAAATTGAAGTGGGTGGAAATGGGGTGGTAAAAGCTTGTCAGCTGCTACATAATGTTGCCAGATGCAACAAAATGTTTACTTTTGAGCATTTATGAAATCTATATAATAAAAATGAAATGGTCTGTGTTCGTATCCGCATAACTCTAAAACGGCTGGATGGATTTTCTTCATTCATTCAACAGATAAGTTCATTAACGTTTCCGACGGGTTTATATGATATTTTCCCAAGCGAAAATTACTAGCAAAATTAAGTAAATTGTTAAACACTAAAGCTAAGATTCGTATGGATAATTAGCATAGGCAGTTCACAACGCGCATTTTCGCCTACTATGCAGGACAACGTCTGCCGGGTCGACTAGTATTTTTTTTTTTTTATATGGAAACTTATTTTTAAATTCTTCATACACCACTGGGTTTTCAACATACAAGTGTTGGGGAAAGCAGAGTGTATCTAATTAAGAGTGGCGACATGTGCCGCATTTGACAGATCGCCTGCTCGTTTGGAACACGATTTTGTATGGGAATGACAGATGAATTTTGTTCCAATTCTGACAGTGTCACCACTCTTAATTACATACACTCTGGGGGAAAGTACAGTAAAACACTTTAATTCTCCGAATATTTACATTTTATCCGGTAAAATTTCGTGCACCGAGCACACTGAGTCAGTTTCCCAAATTAATGTATGACGAAATTAGGTCTTTTTTTATTCTTCATCCGCAGACTGTTTGTTTGCTGCTGCGTGAGTCTCGTGCCATCTAGAGGCCTGAATAAGAGAAACGCGGATAGGTATGTGCCGCCAATCGAACCGTCAAAAAACAGCAGCCAATCGAGCAGGAGACCTGTCAAGCAGCCAAAATGTTGGCTCAAATACTGAAAACGGCCAAATTCGATTTTATGCCATTTTTAAATAAAGAAATTTTACATAAGTTTACAATAATATATGCAAGTTATTTTTAAATTATGAAATGAAATTGCATTGTTTATTGGATTCTATTGTTTAGTGATGTGGACACATTAAATAGCGGATTGTGAGATTTTATCTACATGAACCGTTTCTTTCTTTTCATGTGTTGTTCTTTGATGAAGAAGAATGAATGCAGTGTTGGCAGAGTCATATTTTCTATCCGCGTTTCTCTTATTCAGGCCTCTAGTGCCATCCATCCACACTTTCTTGTGCGCAGTGCAAATAGAACAGAATCGAGTTGAATTAGGCTGTGGCACACAGCCTTGAAAGAATGCTAACCACAGATACTGATTTATTAGTTCTAATCTGTAAAATGAGTAAGGAATAATGAAATGTATATTTGCCACCAAAACCGATAATACGTTGAGAAATGATTCTACGAAAACATTGATTGTGGGGGGAGAAAATAGTAAAAGTATGCGCTGTCGTCTGCTTGGTCGAGGCTGCTCAGCTGCCGTAGTTTTGTTTTTTTTTGACTGCATGGTAGGATGAATGGTACGGTTAAATTAAATGTCAACCATTCTCCCCCCTGCCAACAGAAGCTAGCATAATCTTTTCTTTTTTTCTGATTGATTTGATTAATTCGACAAACCGCAATAATTATTTGATTAAATAAATCTGGCAACGATGAAATGATGATTCTTTTCTTGTATATGCATAAAGTTGTTTGCGTGTCGACTAGCATATTCGATGTATTGTTTTGATTTTTCTAAGTTGCTTCGCCGAGATTTTGAGCGCACTATTTCACCTAATGCGGTAGTGAATTTGGGTGTTCCGAATTTTACAACATTAACAATACGGCCGTCAAATTTGTCTCTCACTTCAAATTTTTAAAGCAGTTTTCGTTGGATTTTCGACATGAAGTGAAGAAATTGGTGTTCAACATCAAAGAAAAAAGTGAAAGTTAGGTAGTGAATTATGTTTAGTTGTGATAAAATCAAGAAAACGGCGAGAAAAGAACAAGTGAAAAACTGAGTGCATGTTCAAAATAAGTGTTGGGATCGTTCGGAGTTGGTGTGTGTACAATTAGTATACGAAAATTTGTTTAGGAAAAAAGCAGTTTTAAGCGCTTTTCAGTCAAATAATTAATAATTAATTTGCTAGGTGAGTGAAAAATTCATATAAAAATACCATGAATATACGTTGACAGAGGTAAGTTGGTGAATAGCAGTGAAATATTGAATTTTGGCTAAAATTGCATTAGTATTAGTGCGAATGAGAACAAAATCATCTTCATCATCAAATTGATTACGGTTTATAGAGCCTTAAAGACATGGTCAACAGTGCTGATAAGATCTATATTGAACTTGAGTGCTGCTCTAAAGCCGCTTTTGGCGAAATATTCGGCTGATATAGTGCATGCCCCTACTATTTTCCATGTCTATGCGTAAATGTCAAACTATTTAGACGAGTTGGAAAACGAAAAAAAAATGAAAGGAAAAATATTTATTTACATTCTGAAGCGTTCTATCTTTTTTCTTCCAGTTAATTAAAGTCCCAATTGGGATTCGATGATTTTTTTTGTTAATTGTATTAATCTTCGGTCTTGAACTGTGTTTGGTACGATGGATCTAGATTTTGCTGGTGGCTGAGTTTGCCATCTGATCCATCTTCGTACTGAGTGGATGCATTGCTGGGAGGGGCTAATAAACAGAAGAATTCTATCTGCGTTCATGTCGATGGCGAGGAAAGTGTTCAAAAAATATATTCCGTAAACGGATTATTTATTACTTATATCATATAGTAACCCAAAGGAACTCTTCAAATTAAGTTTATTTAAAAGATGCCTTTCAGCGAGCCTTTCAGGTGGGAATTAATATCACTAAATATAAATAGAAGAAATCCATACATGGATCATACATTCTCTATACGAATGTTATCAATACAATTATTCCTGTAGGTTTTCAAAAATATATCTGTCCCTAATGCGAGTGAAAGAGATAGCTTATAAAATTATGGGCGTTATTGTTTATGATTTCTCTCAAACGTCATACATGATAGCTCTAAATTGGAATTTAAGGTTTTCTTATTCGGCTTGTATCCACAAAGCTGATTAGCTTTATATCCAAGCGTTATATACCGATATACGGTTTCTTTTGCTGCTTGAGGTCCATACTGCCAACAAGCACTAGAAAAACCTATATAGAACTTATAAGCACTGAAAAGCTGTTATATGGTACAAATGCGGCTTATTACAGTGCTTAACGGTTACCTGGGCAGAATCGAAGATCCAGTCGGCATTGACCTCTGACGACTGTATTGCGTAGAATGCAGCGTGACCACTTTGCTTCCCACGGGCTTCCCCTCGGGTTTCCTTCTTCTCACTAAATTTCCTCTGCACGGTTACTGGCTAAAACCCATTAATGGGTACTATGGCACCCATTTTCGTCAAAACCGCCACTACTCATTTAATGAGTAAAAGCGATATACCCATTAATGGGTAAATCATGTTTCTGTCAAATGATGGGTATTATTTTACCCATCATGGGGAAGCATTTTTCCTGCAAAATGGGTAAATAAATACCCATTTTGTCTAAATGAAATGGACAATTTGTTAATTTTGAGAAGAAGAATATTTGCAAAATCATTCAAAGAAAATACGCATTATCGACTACATTATATTTCTAGATATTCACATTTGTTTTGCAAACTAGATATTCTAGATATTCACATTTTTTTACAAAGTTGCACATAAATCATAAAATGTTTGAGCGATCGTATTCCCTGCGACAAGCCGCTAATTCCAATGATGCAATCGATAGTTATTCAATGTCCACTACTTTTGCCTTCTTGTTGTTTGCCAGATGCTGCTCCTCGAACCATGCCGTTCTCTTTTAAATTACGAATGTTGCGCCACATGATAATGGTCTTGCTACCGAATTAGTTCCGGGTTCTTGCCATTTGAAGTTGACGATATCTTTAAAAAAGAAGCGTTGTTTTAAATAATAAATGAATAATGAATATTCATATACTCTTCCTTTATGTTAGCCAGTGGAAAAAATATTGAAATTATTGAGATTCGTTTTAGTAGAACCCTTATTGCAAGACAAGTGAAAAACGCACTCTTACCCCACCGGTGGGGTAAAAGTGCGCATCGGGTGGGGTAAGAGTACCGTCAACTGGGGGGAAGATGATCATTTTTAAGACAAAACATGCAATAACAATGTGTGTTTACATTTTAAATCAAAACAAATATTTTCAAAACATGTACTGCTATACGTTGCAATAATCAACAAATGTAGTTTCCTGAAATGCATCCGCATTTATTAAAATTAATTAAATTAATCGGCACTGCAAGAGATGTGCTATTTAATCGGAAAAATCATATGCAAGCACATCCCGGATGGAAGCTCATCCCAAAGAAAACAAAATTTTCTTCTATTTTGCAACTATTTCAGCTTTCATAAATGATTGGATTAACCAGAAAACGCGAAAATCGTACTTTCTCCCTATGCTGCCAATGCACTTTTTTGGCCAACGACACTTTTTTCGTGGTTCTTGTGACGACCACCAGATGTCGAAATGATCGATGAGCTTTACTCAAATTCACCTATAAAGATTTTTTTTTTTGTGTCTTTATTAAAGAGACTTTCAGCCCGAGGCTGGCTCGTCTCCGATTGCCTATAAAGAGTTTGTAATTGTTTATTCCTCAACATTTTTATTTTTATTTTGGGAGAAATTTTCATAAGCCGGACGATTGTAATGAATACATTAAATATTTTCTATAAAATAAACCCATTTGAGTTCATCAGAAAATATTATGATTCAAATCAGTAACCATAAATAAATTATATGTGTCATCACTCATACATTTTTCATAAGCCTCACACATAAAATGCATTAGAATAAGGCAATTGCAAAAATCTATATCGCTCACACATAAAATATATACAGATTTTTTGCGCAGTGATTTCAACGACTGTTCAAGGAGCATGGGAAATGGAAATGATTACTGGAAAATTAGGCTTGATAAATATATGCGTGTATTCTATTCGAGTGTGTGCATGCACTGAAAAAAACTTTGTAGTAGAAATTACAATTTTGTGGTACAGTAGACGTTAACTGCAATGCTTTTTAACTGCAATTCGATAGTTGCAACAGTTTTGCAGTTATCGGACCGCTAAACTTCAAACTGATGATTAATTATTTTAGAGCGTCTTAGGGGAAATGCTTCAAGGTTAAAAGACTATTATTCTTCCATTTACTTCCACTATTCACTTTTTATGCATCAACAACCAGATACGTATTTCGTTTCCTACTTGGAAACTTCTTCGATATCAAACACTGAAGAAGTTTCCAAGTAGGAAACGAAATACGTATCTGGTTGTTGATACATAAAAAGTGAATAGTGGAAGTAAATGGAAGAATAATAGTCTTTTAACCTTCAAACTGATTTCAAACTCAATGACAGCTGCCTTGCGCTGCACATTTAGATGCACTTTTATTGCAACTGACGTCGATTGACAACCGTTTGACGTCTAGAATGCGTTGCAGTTATTGAACGGCATTCGTTAACTGAAAAGTAAACATTTTGCAGTTATCGAACGGCTACTGTAAAATTAAGAACAGTACCGACGTTTTTCAACTGAAGGGACAAATCGCTTAATTTTACCATAAATGTAAGTATGGTAACATAAATAGTAAGATAGACCATATTTTTAGTTATTTTAAAACGATTGGCGCTTCGGTTGAAAAACGTCGGTACACTGCCAAAAATATCTATGTAAGATATATGTGTCGCCGTTATAGATTTTTGTAATAGCTCCACCCTAATATAATCTATAGATAGTAGAATCTATAGATGAGCGAAAGCATGGCTGAGTCGATTTTTTGCCCGTGCACACGCGCATATGACGTCACAGCCCTTAACGTTTCCATTGAAATAGTGACGTCATGCTCGTTTGGAGACACGTTTGACAGTTCGTTTGGAGGCAGAGGATTTATCTTCGCACATCTATATATTCCACTATCTATAATATAATCGATATAGAACCACCCAAGTAACACCAAGCATTACAATATTGCACATATATCAATCACAAATCGGCATGCTAAATGCTAATAGCATTAGATCTGTTTTAACGATGTGTTGTTGCATTTATTTATCAACTGTCAGACAACGATACTCTAAATCAGCAGTACGAATGCAGCGATGCATTACTGGTGCTTTATTTCAACATGGCAAAGTAATGAACCATTAATTCGGTCTTATAATTGCCCTTTTCCACTTTAAGTCAACTTTTCGGGCTGTGTTTTTTACAAGCATATATAGCTTCATGGTTACTTGGGACACATAAATTAAATAATTGCTAATCCGAGACCACACATAAAATTTATTTATGCATCCCAAGATAAACACTCAGATCGTGATCATCTCAATCAGCCTCCGTTGAATTGCGCTGGAGCGCGCCCATTTACTTTACACACGGCGGCTATTCAACTATGGCAACCCCATTCGGCGGCTTATTAAATTAAACAGCACAGACTCACACCCTGTGTAAAAGCTAATGGGCGCGCTGCTGCGCAATCTTTGCTTGCGCGTTATCACCGCGAAGAGTTGAGCGTTTAAGAAGAGCGCGACAATATATGTTTTATTAGTAGTTCGCGTGGAGAATGGTTATGTGTGCGCTGATATACATCATAAGCTAAATCTATGGATTTTTGCCAATAAATAAATATGTGTGGATTTTTAGTAGTGTACTGTTCTCAATATTGCGCATAAGCCCCAAAATTTTATTCCCACCTTTGGGTTTCCGCGCCGAGCACTCAGCGCCAGACTCGGCGACAAGGAGATAGTGGTCAAGTTGGTACTCCTGATTTTTTGACAAATGATGTCAATTGGTTGTGTGAGTGCACCGGAGTCAAAAAGTAGAGCTGTTAACTGGAAATATAGTTGTAAAATGCACATTTTGACAGTAATATAGATGTATGAGTGAATGAAATGTGCAAATGCTCTATCGCGGAAGCAGTCGCTGAAGACAAGTGTCAATGGTTTCAGTGACGAAACGAAAAGTTTCAATGCAAAAAGCAATATTACCCCTGAATTGGTAGTTTCTACTAACGAGCCTGACACTTCATCTCTTTGTTATGAGTGCACCCTCTTTAGTTTCTACGTTTCTACTAGGGATCCTATATTAAGAGATGTGCGAATACTTTTCCAGACGATTTAGCAACGCTGTTACTTTCGTAAACAAACGCTGCCAGCACTTGCCGCGGCACACAATGTTGGAACTCGAACATGACTTTGCGTATGATGGCACCTTTCGATTTTGTTATCTAACGTCCAACAATGCATTATCACTAAAATAAAAGTGCAATACAAATGAACATAATACCATTCATAAACTAGACTACTTCTACTTGCTATTGTATTGCTGTTTGCATTGAAACTTTTCGTTTCGTCACTGAAACCATTGACACTTGTCTTCAGCGACTGCTTCCGCGATAGACCATTTGCACATTTCATTCACTCATACTTCTATATTACTGTCAAAATGTGCATTTGACAACTAAATTTTCAGCTAAAAGCTCTATTTTTCGACAACGGTGCACTCACACAACCAATCGACATCAGTTGTCAAAAAATCAGGAGTACCAACTTGACCACTATCTCCTTGTCGCCGAGTCTGGCGCTGAGTGCTCGGCGCGGAAACCCAAAGGTGGGAATAAAATTTTGGGGCTTATGCGCAATAAAACAAATTGTTTATTCGACTAAACTTTTCGGACAATCTTTTTCATTACAATCGCAATACCTCTCAATCTGCAACGATAACAATGTTCATTTGGCTCAGATTCTGACATCTCTCAATGCTCGATTGGCTCAAGATGGCCGCTTTCGCATATCTCTGAATGTAGGATCCCTAGTTTCTACTATAAAAATTTTCTCAGTGTAGGTGTGCATGTGTGCATCGTGCAGAATCCAGATAAATTCACACCATTTTTAAATATCGCATGCGACAATTTTTGACATTGACAGTTCTGAGCGTTGCTGCCAACCTATCGAAACCAAAAGAACGGCTTTCTTTTTCGTCCAACTTTTGTAAAGCAACGTCATGGCTCCAGCGGTGTGTTTTAAATATTTCTATTTTATTCAGTGAAATTAAAGCATTAAGCTCCGTTAGCATGTTGGAGGGATGTCCGGAACCGATATGAATTGATGTAGTGCGAATAAAAAACAGTACCTGTGTGGATACTGCGTTAAAACCGCCATAGCTTCCCCCCACGTGTGACGAGCCTATGTTCTAATGGAGTGCAGAGTGGAGGTTCAATAATAACAACTTCCTCTTGGTGTTTTAGGTGAAGGCCGTCGCGTCTGTCAAGACGAAACCCGGAAAGGATGCTAAGGGAGGCAAACAGACCAAGAAGCAGCTCCTGCGAGGCAAAAATGCCCAGAAGAAAAAGAAGGAGCACTTGCGTTTCGGTGTTGACTGCACCAATATTGCCGAGGATAACATTATGGATGTTGCCGACTTTGTAAGTATCTGAATTCTGATCTTTTCTACTGTCGGAAGTTCAATTGAATGTTTTATCTCTATTTATGGCGCTTCCTGCGTTATTTAGACATAACCTCCTATTTTGAATCAAGATTTGTTTACTAACATTGCATGTAGGTATATCCGGCTAATGGCTTATTCGGTAGTTCTATCAGAAAATAGACAAATGCAAGTTAAAATAAGAAGACAACCGTCGATGGTCACTTCGATACGCCCCACGGCTCAACATAGGGAGATTATTTCAAAATGCTGAATAAAAATTCTGGCAAAATGTAATTAAAATTTGATTGATGTACGTTACACATAAAAAAATAGTACTATAAAAGTTTGTATCAAGGATGTTATTGATCATTTAGTAATCTGTATTCGATCATTTAGAGCCTCATTCCAGAGGCTAAATTTCAAAATGTGTTGAATGGTGGACTTCTAGTGCAAAAGTTTATCTACAACTCTGCTAGAACAGTTTCTTGTTCGAATTTCACTAATAACGGAGCTATAGTCATAGTAGCTGTAACTTATAATAATGAGTTACTGCAACTAGCGTTTTAACTCCTTCAACAGTGGAATTCGAACAGCGACCTGTCAGAGGTGTAGAAAAACCTTCGCACTAGAAGTCCGCCATACTAAACAGTTTTAAATTTAACCTCTGTAATGAGCTATTGACAAATTACCAGGGTTCGCAGAAATCGCTCTCGATAGATAACGAACAACGATAAAAGAGAGGCACGAACCTCTTTGAACCATAACAAGCCACAAGGAATCACAAGGGATTCCTTCCAAACCTGCGGCACGTGCCCGGTTCTCAAAGATTCATTAATAAGTTCTAGTTGTTTGTGTCCAATGACATGAAAACAATCTTGTATAACTCTAGCGTTAACGATATCAACTCCAACCGTTTTGCCCAAAGAAAAGCATATATTTTCAAGTTCATCAAAAGTAACTGGGTGAAAACAATCAAATCTACATGTACTATTAACCTGCTGTTTTATTTCATCATCGATGAAAATAATCGTTAAAATTGCAAGCAATACTTGTTCAGAATTTTCTAATGTGCCATTAAAAGTTATGGACCGCGGATTAGAACTATTAGGTTTCAACAAAGATTTCAAAATTTTCCATAACTCCCTGCTGTTATTCTGATGCTGATCAATTTTCCTCTGAATATAATCACAACGCGTTTTTGTCGACGATTGTGAATACGTGTTCCGCGCGTTCTTGTACCTGTTCCAATTGTTACAACTTTGTCTTCTCAAAAATCTATTGTACAATTTATCTCTTTTACGTCTTAGACGCAAAAGATCTAAATTGTACCAGCTGTTCGAGTTGTTTAAAGTTACACATTTATGTTCAATTAACTTATTGGTACTTGTTTTCAAAACGTTCGTTAGAACAGCTGATTTCTGATCTAAGTTTCCGGAAATATCCTGAAAATCCACGTTTCTCGCATCAAGATCCGAAACAGCTTGTTTCGAATATTTCCTCTAACACTTCAATTTAACAAAATCATTTTCAGTTATATCATTATGTTCTATATTTATTACTAATGATTCATGATCGGTCACTTTTAAACAAATATCTGTAACTAGGTTTACAGAATCAAAGTTAGAATAAACATGATCAATTATAGTTCTGCTGTGGCGGGAAATACGCGTGTAATCAACAACTTTATGTTTCAAATTGTAAAAATCAGTCAGCTTTAAATGATTCGAATTATCGTCACACCAATTAATATTAAAATCACCAGCAAGTAAATTTAGTTTACTAAAATCGATAAAAATTTCAAGCCAGTTCTCTAAAAAAGCCAGATGCTCGAGCATCTTCATAGTACGATGAAACTCTCAATGGGAGCAAGCCACGGATAAACTTTAAAAATATTCATAGATGCAAGGCATTTTTATAACAAATTATTGTTCTAATGTGACTATGTCTCATAACTATTTTAATATTATCTATTTTTTGCAATCCGCAATTATTATGAAATTCAATAGTGATCAACAGCGTTTTAGTTTCTTAGGATGCAACTTGTTGCAAGAAAATCGGTTAAGAGTTTCTATGTGAAAATTTGGCTAATGTTTTTATGGAATTTTGTGCACACACACACACACACACGGACAGACATTTGTTCAGCTAATCGAGCTGAGTCGAATGGTATATAACACTATGGGTCTCTGGAACTTCTATCAAAAGTTCGAATTTGGAGTGAAATGATAGCCTTTCGGTACAACTTAGTTGTACGAGAAAGGCAAAAATGAAAATATGTTTTTCCTATTTTGTCACATTTCCTATTTCATCACCCCAAAATTCACCAGAGTGTAATAAAATTGGGATATTACTGTATTTGTTCCGGCATAATTAAAAATTTTGTTGGCATACCCTTTGCATTCAATAACTTGTTTTCACTTGTAAAAATCCATTTTGCCTTTTATTTACTGACAAACCTGGATACAACGCAATAAGGGCCAATTTCTTCACCTCCTCTTAACTCTTAAGTGATGCTTACCCATACGCTTGAACCTGGTTTAAGCGCTAAGCAGAGGTGAAGAAATCGGCCCTAAAACAAATAAAACGTTGCTCGACTTTTCTTTTCAATATACCGCCGGAAAAAGGTATAAAGACCTGTGTGATTTTCATACATTTCAATCATGTTGTTCGGGGATCAAAATGTTATTTTGTGGCGATTTGATTTATATGAAATTTAACTAAAAACCCTAATTCAACTTCAATTTTTTAATCTGTGAATTAATTGGTAATTATGTAATTGGTAATTGTGTACCTCTGAATCTGGATATATGAAGACTTCATTTTTTCATACGGGGTTCCATACAAGAATTCTGTCTTCATAATTATCGCCAATAAAAACGTATATAAGTAAGATGTAACTTTTATTGATTGAAAATGCAAAGAACTTTAAGTCTGCTGGCAAAAAAAAACAATCTAATCGAATCACTAAGAATCGAGATTTTGACCTTCTAGCATGACCATTTTGTATGAAACTTATACTCAAACTTTATACTTATTCACATCAGTGTAGGCTAACGAAAGGCACTCCTGGCAAACATGTTCATAAATTAATAATAGTAGTATTAAAAACATCGTCGAATTCTTTCTGATTTATAAAACACCCTTCCATGAATGCTGTAGAAGAACTTGAACTTACTTGAAATTGAATATTAAGAAACGCCATTTCATCACGTAGTTACTCTACTTGAATGCTCTTTCTGTTGCAGGAAAAATACCTGAAGGAACGCTTCAAGGTCAACGGCAAGATCGGTAACCTCGGCAGCCTTGTCGCCTTCGAGCGCCAGAAGATGAAGGTTTACGTCAACTCCGACGTGCACTACTCCAAGCGCTACCTGAAATACTTGACCAAGAAGTATTTGAAAAAGAACAGCCTGCGAGATTGGATTCGTGTCGTATCCAACGATAAGGACCTGTACGAACTGCGCTACTTCAGAATCAGTTCCAACGATGATGAGGAGGAAGATAACGAGTAAGCATTCGGAATACATGTTAATAGCTTCGCTTTAAGAAGCACAAATTAATGAGTCCTATTCAAATAGTTTGTTGTTTTTTCGAATATCCGAAGTCCAACTGCGACATTACTCTCTGCATCTTGCAGCTGAAATATTACCGCCTCGCGGATTAGGCTAGCACTTGAACAGCTTGTTTGAGCATTTTTGGCAAAATGGGATTTTTATGTACACCCTTATTCTAGTTTACGTACGAACGCGCTTTCGAACGAAAGCTGATGCGCATTCTCGTTTACGGTAGCAAAATCAAATGGGGAAACGATTCGAACGAACTGCATTCGTTCGAAAGTTTCGTTCGTCCGTAAACAAGAATAGGGTTGATATTCTGAGTCCACGTCCGAAATACGTATTGAGGTTCTCCAAAGCCAGAATCACCAACACTAATGCTACTGTGTAGAATGTATAAAATGAAAGTGAGTGGTAATATAATTGCAGAAAAACTATCACAAACACTTTGAGAGGAATACAGCGGAATCGCGCACAGATCAATTCTGGCAAAAACACTAATAAAAATCGCTTTAGTCAAAGATAACAATCATGGAAAGGAAAAGAAAACACTACCCAAACTTGGGTAAAAGTTTATGCGATATTCTCCTCTTTAAGTACTTTTTACGTAAATTTTGGGTTTTAATATCTGTCCGTGTACCTGGTACCTAGTTGGTTACAGCTTCGGTACACCTATGCCTGGCGTATTGTAGAGATCCATAATCGTCGGTCTTGGGCAGAGGCGCATTCACGTTCCAAGTCGTGGGTAGGACAAGTAGGGGAAATGCCGATTGGGGCAACGCATCTGGTGTTGAGGAATCGATGCACATTTTACATGTAATAAATTCCTAATATCAAACATCTAGACCATTAAACAGAATACTCAAATAATTCAGGACAAATATTGCAAGTATAATTAGCATTATTGTACATTTCGTAGTTGCTAGTTGCTCTTTGAATGGAAACGATGATGATCACATCACATCTGATGAATAATAAGGAAAGGAAAATTAATTCGATAATCGGAACGACGCTAGCTCAGTTCGAGACAGCAACACGTACGGACGTGTTTTTTTGCTCGCGCATTTTTTCGAAGTGTTTTTTTCTCGTTCGTTCGCTGCTTACGTTTTCGCTTGTCGCGTTGGCGTTATTTTCTCCCGGACCCGTCATGGGAGACTCGGTGGCCGATTCGGTCGCTGGAAAAGTGCCTAAGCGCACTGCTCTTGGAGGCGCGGGTAACCCCTCCAAGCAGCTTTTGCAGAGCAACGTGTTCTCGCCGTTGCCGCTTGATGACGCCGGCAATCCGCCGAAAAAGAGGAAGAAGCAGCAATCGCAGCTACCGCAGGTGCAACCAGAGCGGAAGGAGAAGTGCCCGCCTGTGTTTGTAAAGGGTGATCCGCCGGATTTGCGCCTTAGCTGATCGCTAAGGGGCTGAAATATACATTTCGGCTCTGCAGCAAGGGCGTGAAAGTAATGCCGGCAAACAAGGAACATCATCAATCCGTCTTGGAGTACCTCGAAATCCACAAGTATGAGTACTACACTCATGACCACCCCGGCACGAATCCGCTTAAGGCTTTGCTGCGAGGACTCCACGACATGAAGGAAGAGGAGCTAAAAGCTGAGCTCGAAAGTTGCGGATTGAAACCGGTGGCCGTGCACAAGATCGCTCGTCACGACAAGACGAGGAGATATCGCGACCAGCTTTACCTGATCCACCTGGAGCACGGCTCCACCACGTGGAAGGACCTGAAGCTGGTCGGCGTTATAAATTACACCGTCGTTGACTGGGAGCGATATCGGCCAGTGCACCGCGACGTCACGCAGTGCACCAACTGCTTCAATTTCGGGCACGGCACCAGGAACTGCCGCATGAAGCCGCGCTGCAACAAATGTGGCGAGCTCCATCCGACCGATGAGTGCGACAAGATAGAGGTTGCTGATCCCAAATGCGCCAACTGTGGCGACAAGCATCGGGCTACAACCAAGGACTGTCCAAAGCGGGCGGCGTTTTTGGAAATCAGGAAGAAGGCCTCCACCAGGTCCCTGCCAAAAAAGAACCGAGTTCCTGCTCTCAACGAGGTGAACTTTCCGGCCATCCCGGCTCCCCGGCGAGCGATACCAATTCTTCCACCTTTGCAGCCACACAAACGGCTGGCGGCTGCTGTAGCATACGTTCAAGCTCCAACACCATTCACCAGCGAATGGCCCCCGCTTCCTCACCCTGGATTCCGTCGTCAGGATAATGAGCCCCTTCCGGCCGAGGGCGACCCACCGCTCTACACATCGGAGCAACTAGTTCCAATTTTCACCCAACTGGCAACGAGACTACGCGGATGCAAAACTCGCTTCGACCAGATCTTTACCCTGGGCATGTTCGTCATCGAAAATGGCTGCTAGGGTGGGTCTGGTCAATTGGAACGCTTGCTCACTAAAGAGCAAAATCATCGAGCTCAGCGATTTCCTTCAGGAGAAGGAGATTGACGCCGCTTTCATCACCGAAACCCACCTGAAGCCCGAGGTAAGTGCAACAATTCCGGGTTTTAGGTTGGTGAGGTTCGATCGAACAAGCTCCAGAGGGGGAGGAGTGGCAATCGCCTTGCGAAGCACCATCGCCTGCCGCCTGCTGCCGGACTTCAAGCTTAAACTCATCGAAGCCGTTGGAGTGGAAGTCACCACTTCTGTCGGAGTCGTCACTCTCATCGTGGCTTACTGTCCCACACAAGCCAAAGTCGACGATGGCTCGTCAGCTGAGCTACGAAGGGACATAGTCAAGCTCACTCGGCGGCAGGGGCAGTTCATCATCGCCGGAGACCTGAACGCAAAGCACCAATCGTGGGGAAACACCGTCTCCAACCGGAACGGAGTCGTCTGGTCCAACGACGAACTAGAGGGCCACTACACCATCCTGAGCCCTGACAGCCCTACCTGGTTGACACGGTCCGGGGCCCATGCTACGTTCGACATCTACATCACGAACATGTACGATCACGTTTCCCAGCCGGTCGTCTTCCAAGAACTTAGCTCGGACCACTATCCGGTGGTGGCTGAGGTTGGATCTTCAGTAAATCGGCACGAGATAACAAGGCGAAACTACCATCGAGTGAACTGGCAGCGGTTCCAGCAGTGCGTCCACAACTTCGTCGATTACGAGGTGCGTCCGGAGACGCCAGAAAGTATCGACCGCCAGCTGTGCGCCATTGAAGAGGCAATCTCGGTGGCCCGGGAGCAGCATGTCCCGAAGGCTCGACAGGTAAGCAACTCCTTAAACATCGATACACTCACCAAAGATTTGATTCGATTGCGGAATGTCACTCGCAGGCAGTTTCAGCGTACTGGACTGCCTGAGCTTAAGGCACGCTGCAATCGAATCACAAAAATTATCAAGGCCAGAATGGTGGACCTCAAAAATAACGACTTCTCGAATAAGATCCGCACTCTCCCAGATTATGCTAAGCCGTTCTGGAAAATGACCAAAATTCTAAAATCCAAGCCTCGGCCCATTCCACCTTTGATCCCACTAGACAATAATGGCTCGAAGGATCGCTTGATAACTCCTGCAGAGAAGGTCGCTGAAATAGGTCGTCACTTCGTCAGCTCACACAATCTTGGGCAGAACATCGCCAGTCCTCACGAAGCAGCCGTCAACGAGCATGCAAACAACATCCATTTGATTCCCAACGACTTCTCGGAGGAGTTGGAGATCTCAGCTGACGAATTGACGGCCTATATCAAATCGTCGAAGAACATGAAGGCCCCAGGCTTCGACAGCATCCTGAATCTCGAGCTCAAACACATGAGTGCTCCGTTCTTTGAGCACCTCTCACTGATCTTTAATCAGTGTTTCCGGCTCAGCTACTTCCCATCGTCCTGGAAGTCAGCGAAAGTCATCCCCATCCGGAAGCCTGGGAAGGATCCTTCCTCCCCCAAAAGTTATCGACCCATCAGCCTTCTCTCAGGGTTATCCAAGCTATTCGAAAAAGCTATTCATCACCGGTTACTTGAGTCTGCCGAAAATCTCAACATCTTGCTCAAGGAACAGTTTGGTTTCCGACGCGGTCGGTCAACTGGACACCAACTGACTCGAGTTACCAACGTCCTCAGACGGAACAAGTTTGTCTCGAAAACATCCGCCATGGCCTTACTCCACCGACGAACCGACGTGTCACTGGCGCTCTCTGATTGTCCCACACTTTTTAACGGTCATCCGCTTTTGCGGACGATCGCTCCTGACAAATGAGCTAAGACACAACTCCGCTACAATGTTAATGTACGTAGGTTGATGGCTGAGCTACGAAAACTTCGCGAGTCATTATGAGGGTGGCGATAATTCGATAATTTTTCATTGTGAAGTCGTGGGCAGCAAATTTGAATTATTTTCCATTGGGTGACACGTCGGTTCGTCGGTGCTTACTCGATGTCGAGAAGGCGTTTGACAATGTATGGCATGATGGCCTGGTGTACAAACTACAACGCTACAATCTTCTCAGCTACCTGGTGAGAATCATCAACAATTATCTGTCGGCAAGGACATTTCGGGTCTCAATCAGCGGAGCGAGTTCCAATGTGCACTACATCGTCGCAGGCGTCCTCGAGCCCCTGCTTTTCAATCTGTTCACCTCCGACATGCCAGAACCTCCAGAAGGCAGCATTCTGTCTCTGTTCGCAGATGATGCCTCCATCATCTACAACGGTAGAGTGATCAGAGCGCTAGTGGCAAAACTCCAACGAGGCCTGGATGCCCTGACAGAGTACCTCACCAGCTGGAAGATCTGTATCAACGCGGCGAAGACTCAGGTTATCACTTTTCCCCACTCCAAATCCCCTAAACTTGTTCCGCCTGGGGACTGTAAAATCATCCTCAATGGCACGACTGTGGAATGGGCCAATGAGGCCGACTACCTTGGCTTGACCCTCGACAGCAAGCTTATTTTCAGGCAACAGGTTGACAAAACGGTGACAAAGTGTAACGTTTTGTTGAAACTACTGTACCCTTTGATCAACCGCCGGTCGTCATTGTCGCTGAAAAATAAGCTTGCTGTCTACAAGCAAATCATCCTCCCTGTGATCGAATACGGCATGCCGGTCTGGGAGAGCTGCGCTAAAACCCACCACCTCAAACTTCAACGGGTCCAAAACAAATTCCTGAGGATGATCCTCAACACCCCTCCCAGGACAAGAACATCCGAGGTCCACCGTCTGGCTGGGATTAAAATCATACATTGACGCTTCGGTGAGTGTAAAGAAAAGTCCAGGGTTCGTTGCTGGCACTCAAATCAGGCTCAAATTAGGGGCCCTAGTTACAATTTAGGTTATCAAATTTTATTGTAAATATTTAGTGTAAATAAGTAGTTAGGTTATCAAATTTTACAAACAAATCAATGCCTCCTAAAGGCTAAATTGCCAAACTAGAAAACTTTTTAAATTCGTAAACTAGAGTAAAACTTTGAAAACATAGAACTAAAGCTGAAGGGCCAACTAGCCAAACACTTACCATGTTACATTTTTTAAAAAATACCTGGAAATAACATGAATTTATTGAAAAAAAATTCGATAATCATTGCAATAAAAACCTAGCAATCCTCTGCATGTCTATGATTGTTATCTGAGGTGGTAATTTATAGGAGATCGCCTTGAAAAGCGACAAAATATTTCATTTTACGACATTACTACACTGCTGTTTTACAAATAATTGTCCCATGTTACCTTTGATGAAAAAAACCAAACTCGAGTCAATTTGTCCACTAATTTCAGAATCGATTGGATCTTGAAATTTCACAAATATTTTTGGGATGTTTTGAGCGTAGGCAACAGTATTCCAGGACATAAAACGAATCACTACTTATTCAAACGGTTTTAAGTCTCAATTATCATCAAACAACAACTTCATTTGTCTACTAGAGAAACGACTAGAGAAAACCACAAAACAAGTGCTCTATTTCTCGGCATAACTGTCCCGCCAAACTATTTTTATGATCGTTGTCGCAAATTCTATTTGTGGACGAAAAATAAGAATTATTTTAATAAAATTAAGTCTTCTGAATGGGTTTGTGATGTAATAATCTTATATTTCATTCAGGTTATACGTCAGCAATGAAAATTAGGATTCAATTTCAAATGCCATTTTCTCATTTGTCGTTTTTTGAATTTTAGTACAAGCATGCGTAGAGCGGCAGCAAAATGATTGAAAATATTGTCTCAGTCATTTAGGTATATAAATAAAAAACATTTTTTTTTCATTTTGTTCATCCGAACATTCGACCCTTCTACTGTTTTGATAAACTATTAGTTTCGACTGTAATCTAATGCTTCAGAGATGGCGTTTCGGTCCGTTTGTGACCTTCATCAGGGTGATCGATAGTGATCGATCTTGTGCCAAGTACTAAATTCCAAACAACGATAAGCGGAAGGGGTTTTACCATAAACGCGGTGCTCGAACCATTCTCGTTTATGTGGGGAAATCCTGACAATCAATGGTTCAGCAGAACCACAGTTGAGGACAAACCTATAAGAATTGAGTCCCCGAGGAAGGTTCCAACCGGGCAGAGACATCAAGAAAGATCAAATAACAGTGTTTTGATTTCGTCAAGACTCAATAGCCACCTCTGAAGCCTTCTACTTTCCGCCTTTATTTATTCGACCTTTTTGTCTCACAGCTTATCCTGAGATGCTTCTGATTTTCGAAAATCTTTACAAGGTTCCAGCAGATGTCACTCACAAATTTCTCCAGATCTGGATCGATTCCAAGCAATTATTACTCACTTTTGGACTTCTCATTACTTTCAGAAATATCTATGTGACTATTCATTGCAAACTAAATCGTATGAACGTCAAAGAATCTTTTGGGGAGCTCAGGATCCCTTTCGGATTTCAAAAAATCCTTTTAGGTTAATCTTGAAAATTTCGAATTCATCTCATTTTCAGATTCATGGAGTCATGAAAACAATCAGTAGATTTTTTCTAAGATCCCAGAAATGTCTTTGATTACTACTTAAATTCTGATTAACTTTGAAACCCCTATTTGCTAACACCCTTGTCTTGCCAGACAATGGCTACTTCATACATAAACTACATACGTTAAATTGCCTAATATTTCATGATATTTTTGTACACCTAGGAATTGGACAAACTAGAGTGTATTGCAAATAAAATTATTACCTAGATAATGTTCGAACCATAATCATGGGTAGGACAGTTCCAGGGAGAAAGAAACTTTCTCTTCCTATCTGTGTATTTGCATTGCCGATGACAATCTTTACGTGTTGGGCACTCTCCTTAGGCCTATCAAGGCTCTCATAGAACTCATCCGGCTTATTGTTCGTTTGGGCATATATGCTGATAAGGCTATAGTCAAAGAATTTGCCCTTCATTCTCAACACGCAAATGCGGTCGCTTATCGGCTTCTACCGGATAACACACGCTTCATCTGCTTCCCGATCATTATGAATCAACTCCACGTTCTTCTCTGTCACCGCTAGAGATGTCGTAAAATCTCAATTAATCGATTAGTAGCTAATCGATTACTCTAGATTCTTGACGATTATTGAATCGATTCTTCGTTGGGAGGTAATCGATTCAAAATTAATCGATTATCGCAACGATTAATCGATTAATCAAAGTAATCGATTAATTTGCGACATCTCTAGGGGCTGCCTTCTCGATGCTGACACGATGTAGCATGTCGTAAAATCCCGATTAATCGATTAGTAACTAATCGATTACTCTCGATTCCTGTCGATTATTGAATCGATTGATCGTTGGATAATAATCGATTCAAAATTAATCGATTATTACAACGATGAATCGATTAATCGTAGTAATCAATTAATTTGCGACATCCTTATGATGTCGTAAAATCCTGATTAATCGATTAGTAACTAATCGATTACTCTCGATTCTTGACAATAATTGAATCGATTCTTCGTTGGGAGATAATCGATTCAAAATTAATGGATTATCGCAACGATTAATCGATTAATCAAAGTAATCGATTAATTTGCGACATCTCTAGGGGCTGCCTTCTCGATGCTGACACGATGTAGCATGTCGTAAAATCCCGATTAATCGATTAGTTACTAATCGATTACTCTCGATTCCTGTCGATTATTGAATCGATTAATCGTTAGGTAATGATCGATTCAAAATTAATCGATTATTACAACGATTAATCGATTAATTTACGACATCTCTAGTAGCATGGTGTGCACAGTTTTGCTTAGAGTCACTCACTAGCCTCGGACAATGATCAGCCGCCCCTAACATGGGGAACAGATGCTGTTGTGAGCCACTCCTAACATGGAGAACAGACGCTCGATCAGCATCCTTCCATCCTTCCTTGTCAGCATACGATCTTAGTTCCCACCGGGGTTGATTACCCGATCTTTAAGGTTGCTCGTATTCTGGCCGACGCCACAAGGAGGTAGGGATAGGAATTGCTGGGTAAGAGCTGGGTACTGCGGATAGACCCGCTTTTCTGCGCTCAAGCGAGCAGAGGGATATTTTGAAATCACTCCCATAAACAAAATTATTTTGCAGTTACTTGGCTGTCAAACATTTCCCGCTCTTCGAATTTCTCTTTCCACGCTGCATGAGAGCGCCCAAATGCGCTAGACTCTACATGACTTTACGATTGTTTACATACATTCATGCTCCAATCTGCTGCTAAATCTCGTGAAATTTCGTAACGAGTGCTTTTTAGTGGCATTCCCACTAATTTTCCACTCGAAATATGAAGTGAGAATATTTGTTACAAAGAATACAAAACTCAAACAAAGTTTATTTTTATTTTTTCCTAAAATAATAACAATACTTCTCAATATTAGATCAGAAACAAACATAACCACAATCTTCAATGTTTGGCTCCGGCACAATAGAAAATTTTGGCTTCAGTTTGACAACCAAATCGATTCTATCCGCACCACCCAGGGTAAGAGGCGAAGGACCGCGAAACGGGGTCTATTTTATTTCTTCAGGTACGCATTTGCCATGCCACATCAATAAAATAGGTAAATTTAACCCATTAAAAAGCACAGTGGACGTGAATATAGAAAATTTATTTTTTCCGTGTTACTGTTTCTTGACGTTTGCATTTCAAGATAAATATGTCTTTTCCGTTTATCGTGTCGTGATTGAATTTTATAAAAGTGGTCTCGCGTAAAATAGTAAAGTGGAATGATTGTCGGTGGCGTGATTTTTGCGAGTTATTTTTGGAAAATTCTGTATTTGTGTTTGCAAAAAAGTGAACTTTGAAGCTTGCCGTTAAAAATTCTACCAAAGCCGGGTAAATGTAAGTAAGAGCTAGTAGTAAATGAAGCATCTTTTCGCAGATTTTCTGACGACTCCCCTGCCGCAGAAGTCACAGTCAGACAATCGATTTTTCATTGACCCGACGTCGATTTGTAGAAAACAGAAAAATTGTGATTTTACTTGCAATTACTAAGTTGAAACGGTAGTTGGTCATATCTAGCATCCTTTTATTACATGTGTTTCTTCGGTCTATTTAAAGCACTTTTTGGGAGCCTCCAACTGGTTTCTGTAGAATAAATTTTAGCATTTTATATTGCTGAGTGGCCTTTAATTCTTGTAACGTGTGATGTTTATAAAACGAGTAAAATAAAAAAAAATAAAACCATCAAATAGCAATCAGCAAGCAGTTGGAATTCAATTAGCCTAGCAGGTACGACGATGTATTTGCTAAGTCAAAAAGTCTTCCAGGTCTCTATGGATCTGTCTCTCTTATCATTCTATAATACCGTTTCATTCGCTCTTATGGAGGCATGAATGTGTATCAAGCAAAACATTAACATGCGATGAACAAAGAGATAATCAGCTGATATTATTTTGGGATTCGGTTCATTGACAGATAGAAATGAGGTTAACAACCTTCAAAACGAATGATCATTGCCTTTAAAAATATATAACAAAATGAGGATTTTCTCATTCTAACTAATTCCATTCCAATGAATTATTATAAAATTTGTAATTAAAACACTGTATTTTAATGAATTTGTCGTTTGCACTGGGCTGTTGCCGGCTCGTAGCTTAGTGTTCATTCAACACTTCCACAGTTATTAACTGCGAGGTTTTTTGGCGAAATAACCTTTGTTTGTATTCGTATATAATGAGGCTAACACGATGATACGATGTCCACAGAATCCAATAACGACACCTCCCTTACAAATTTTGCAGACCTCCAATAAATCTCTAATGTTAACTTTGCTATACTAGTGTTTCTTCCTTAACCTGATGAAAAAACTGACAGGCTTATGTACGATTAATAAATTAAAAATAATGATCTCGCCAAACGTTTAGCTTTTAAGTACAACTATATTTATTTGTCAACGATTGCCTTGGTAGGTTGAAACTCGGGTTCTAATAGTGGTCATGTTGTGCAAAGGTTATCACGCCTATCTATAGAGCATGGGAAGTTGTGGGTTCGAATCCCAATACGAACACGTGGATTCTTTTTCACAAATTAGAATAGCAATTAGCAACGAAACCCTAGCAGCTACATTTTTTCCTTAGGTCAAGGACATTATATTTATGTTGACCCGATTTTGTCACTCCTCGATTTTATCACGTTTTCGACCCGATTTTAACACGTTTTTGACCCGATTTTGTCGCCCCAAAAACATTTGTCATTCTTTTTATTTTCGTAAATAATACCATAGTCAGAGGCGTCGCATCCGCATGTGCAACCTGTGCACTGCACATGTGGCAAGGCAATTCTATCCCCAACATTTAAACTCTCGATAGATTTTTGTCTTTCTAATCCAAACATATATTTGAATTATGTGCATTTGATAGACGAATCCAAGTAAAAATAAGAAGAAGACACACGACGGTGTTAACTTTGACAGATCCTACAGCTCAGCATAGGGAGATCATTTTAAAATGCTTATAATAAATTCTAGACAAATTGTAATTAAAATCTGATTGATGTACGGTACGGAAAAAGTTCCGAATTACATATCTGGAAGCTTATCTCAATTTTTTGAATTTTTTCCAAAAATGTATCTATCATACAGTTCGGAACTTTTTCCGTATCATACATCAATCAGATTTTAATTACATTTTGTCTAGAATTTATTATAAGCATTTTAAAATGATCTCCCTATGCTGAGCTGTAGGATCTGTCAAAGTTAACACCGTCGTGTGTCTTCTTCTTATTTTTACTTGGATTCGTCTATAGATTACATAAACGGTGCTTTTTTATAGGCGGCATGTAATGTGAGGCAACCGTATGCTGCGATGGGGGCGCGTTATGTTTTTCTTTACGATACCGAACCGACCCACCGGCACCACATGTTGATTCAACCGATTCAACACGGAACTTTCAGCCGGAAACGCTTTGTCACGCATTATTTTGTATGTGTGGATCATCTGCTGTAACCGCAATCGGCGATGTATAGGTAGTCAAAGCATTCTTCGCTTGCAGTGCACGGTTTGGTTTGGTGCCTATCGAGAACGCCTTCAAACAGCGCATGCGCGATTCCGTGAAGAGAGCGCAATCGGAACGAAATCGAAAGAGAAGAGTAAAGCGCACGCATTTCTGCTCTCTCAAAGCGTTCTATAACGAAAGTTCCGCGTTGAATAAGCACCGCGAAGTAAAAGCGCTTTTGATATTTGATATTGAATGGGATGGCCAGTTTACATATCTACTAATCCTGGCGGCAATGTACTGTCCGATAATACCAGCGCGACATTAGCTCAATTTAAACAGAAATTTTCATCTCTAATAAACGTTTGCAAAAAGCCTGTTTACATATACGCTTATTATATTCGACATTAAAGTATCCGACAATATTAACATAATGTAAGCAGACATTTGATCTTCTGATGAAAATCAGAATTACCGAAAATGAAACGGGTCAACATTTTCAAAGAAATTTATTTCTGAAGGTTTTTTTTTCGAGAAATCCTATATATTTAGTTAGGGAGGGGGGTACATCAAAAGTCAATGGTCCACACAAATTAAGGAAAATTTGTATGAGGAAATGTCCATGCTGATGGACGGAAATTTGTTCGACATCTGTCCAGTCCAGAATATTGATCAAAGAAATAAATTGTAAATAGAATAATTATTAATTGAGAAGAGTTAAGGCTATGAACTTTATTGTTTATTGTATAGACTTTATTTTTGTGATGTGACATGCTAATTATAAGTCATTACAGTCCCTTCCCGATTTTGGCAACACGACCGGATTTTAATGTTGCCAAAATGGGGGTGTTGCCAAAAACGGGAAAAAAATTTCATTTTTTTTTGTTTGCATGATTGAAGCTAAATACTTAGAATATGTACTACAAAGTATGTGGAGTGTGTTTTAATGATGCACGTCCATCATGATTGACGTTTTTGCGATATTATTCATAACTCGGAGATTGTAGTTCAAACAAAATTTGAAACAAAGTCAAGAATGGAGATCAAACGATAATGTAACTAATTACAGGGCTGTTACAACTGTCGCGGATTTCGCGATTTTCGCGTTTTTCGCGAATTTCGCGAATTTGTCGCGGATTTACCCTTCCAGTCGCGAAAATCGCGGTTTCGTCAAACATTGTCGCGAAAATCGCGGATTTATAATTATACTCTCGCGAAAATCGCGATTTCCTCAATTTTCCTTAATTTTAGGAAAAATTCAACAATCCGTCAAAGATTCAAACACATGGTATTCGAATAACCCTTCAATAGTCGTATGGATGTTGGTTTAAGTGGATGCATAGAAAGTCGCTCGAATTGCCAGATCGATCATACTGCATTTAAAGATACCCGAAATGCCGAGAACTATTTATTTTATTGCTTGGAACATTTGTGCCACTTATTCCGGAATTACAATTATGATTACTTGCGCTGCATAGAGGGTCGACGATAAAGTCGGATTAAACGCATTAATATTCACACCTGCAACTGCCGGGACGGAACTGATAGCTGATCGAACTGTCTTTATTTATGTGTTTTTGATTTGTAATATTAGGTTAGGTTGTAATATTAGGTTCAACAACGCAACAAATCAGAAGGATTCCTTTCGCGAGCCAACCTTTAGTTCTGCCAATAGCAATTTAAATTAAGAGGAAAGCCGGACCAGAAAAGCCGTCTTGTGAGCCAACCAAGGGCTTCGCCAGTTGTTTTGAATTAAAATTGCCACATAAAAATTATTGTAAGGATAAAATTTGGCAGAGAAAAAACACAAAAACACTAATAAAATAAACAAAAATTGTGATGATAGGGTTCCCACGGTTCCGGCTTTTCCTTGAGGACTGGAATCCTGGGGTGGTGGGAATCTGGTTCATCTGCATCCTCGAGTGTTTCGCAGTTATCTTTTTTTGCGCGTGGTGTGTTAACTTGCTGCTGAAGGATTAAGGTCTAGATTGGGATGGTTGGAGCGATATTCAGAAATCCGAATATCGTCGCTTGAACGATAGATAGGTTTTTTTTTCATTGCCCAACCATCAGTTGAGTCCAGTTTTGTACCGTGCTTAATGATCCCACTATTCCTAATCCCACTATTACAGGCATCTCATTCAAACATTTCAGTATTCGTCCTTTGTTTTATTATGTATTTCAATCACTTTTTGGTAGGCTATTTTTTTTCAGTTCCATGCGTTTTTGTTCCATTACCTGTGCTTCAAAATTCCTCGCTGTTCTCATATCCATTGAGAGTTTATTCGTGATTACCCAGTTGCAACAAACTGTCTGATTGAACTTGAACCTTGAGATTCCAAAAGAAACCTACGATGGATAGCACATACGGCATTGTAATGCTCACTATAGATGGCTAATCGCTAGATCCTGACAAGTCCTTCCTTCGTTTGGAAGATTACTCACTTACGAACTAGTTTGCACATGTGGTGGCAGAATCTAACTATTTCCGTTTACTGCGATATAGATTCATTAACTCTTACGTACTCAGTCAATCCTGGGCCAATTGCTAAAAGGCGCACTAAAGTTTAGTACCCTCAGGTCCAGATCCGAGTTTTTAAAAATTCGCAGGCCTTAGAATTGTGCCTGTCCGCTTCTGGTATCATTTCGCCTGAGTGCTTTTTAATCAGATTCGTCAAGCTGTGTTCTGGCCTCTGCTTGCTTTTGAAGAAATTGGTCTTATTATTTCCTAACTGGCGGATTGATGGAAGTACACAATGCAATGACTGATCAATAAACAGCCTGATGGATACTTTATGCGTCCATGCCCTTGTAAAACGATGGTAGAGATTAGAAGAAAACTATATAGCGTACTAAAAAGTATAATTCAAATACATATAGCCCTTGATCTAACTGGTATTTACCTATGACAACAGACTGCCATCTACCCAACCAACTTATAACGAAATGCATCGATACAACATTTGTTTCGGGCATAGTTCAACGCTGCACATATATTTTCTGTGGCTCGTGATATGCTTGAAGCGTTAACTATGCAGTTTTGGGTATTACATAAATTAGCGAATGTTCTTTCATTTTCTTTTCTATCAACGAATATGCCAATAGATTAGAAGCAAAAATATTGAAATTTCGCATTTATAAAACGTGTTTTGAAGAAAAAAATAATATTTTTGTTTGTCGCGGATTTGTTTCTACAGTCGCGGATTTCAATTTGCCAGTCGCGAATTTCGCGGATTGGAATTCGACTAGTTTGTAACAGCCCTGTAATTAGCTAATTTCAGAATAAAAATTTAATAAACAATAATATTTGAAATTAACAATAGCGTCGGCCACGTCTTTACAAAAAATTATGGTGATAAAAAAACGTATCTATTTTAGTCCACCAAAAATGCTTGTTTTTACCATAATTCACTTTCTTGTTGTCGGTGTGATTAAGAGTAAAAGACTGTGCACAATTTTCGCTGACATTGTGGAAAAAATTAACGCCAGGCATAAGACGTTCCATTGTTTTAGAAAATGGTATCTGCTGGTAGTAATGGTAGTTGAAGATCATTAAGGGGGAATTAAGGTTGGCAACTCACCACTACATAAATCCGTATTTTTTTTAATGAGAGGACAGAAAGAGACAGACGACACACCGCCGGTGGTGAGCCTTAAACGGTAAATCATCGAACGTCCAATTTCAAAGATCTTAGGAAGCACATAACTTGCCCTGCGGCAGAGCATCAAGTTGACATAGATTAACCCGATTTTTTCTCATGATCTGTTTTTTTTTTCAATGCCTGCTCGAGAGCCTTACGGTTGCATGTTACCAAACTTTTACCATTACTGTTGAACTGTTGGCAAACATGCTGGAATCAAAAGGCTCGGTATGCAATTGGCATATCAGGAAACTTAAAAAGCCAACAGTGTTCTGATATTAATCAGACAAATTTGCGTCAATTTTAAACAATAGAACTTTTCGAAATAAAATTGTTGCTTTTTATTTATACGGGAATGTAGCAGAAAGACGAATAAAATGATAAAGTGACAGTTTCTCGGCTGATACCAGAAAAAAGGCGCATAATGAGCAAAACGACTAGATGCTATATAGCTCATTTTGAAAATTGAATGTGCTCATCACTAGCAATTAAACTTACTGGGGTTGGCTTGCTCCTGGATCGATCATGCAGTATCGGTTGCATTGTAATGTGAACAGCGGGCTTCGCTTAATAGGTGTTGTACTGTACAACGGTGTGAGTCAGCTTGTCGACAACAAAATCAGCGAGGTTGCCAAACAATACGACAATCTACGGTGGGCTGGTTAGATTGTGGTAGTGTGAATAGGAACATAAAAAACGTGAATAAAAAGAGCAGAAAAGTTTCAATGGAAATTGTTCGCAATGAGGAGGTGATACGAGTGGTGGTTCATTATTTCAGTGATAGTGCCCACTATTCGTACACAGCCCATAATACGCATATAAACCTTAATGACATTCACTTTTGGTTTTGTTTATCCTATTACATATTAATAAAACCCAGATTAATCCACCTAGCGGTGATGGCGCCTTTCTCGCGCAAAAAGGTAATAAATGTAGCCTTTACGCTTACACCTGGATGATGTACAAGAAAGGCAAAACAGTTACACCGTCTAATGTTATGATAGAAAATTTACACTAGTAGACGATAGATGGCGCTGCCAAAAGTTTCTCGAATTTCCTATGCTCGAATTTTGACTTTCGGACAATTTCATAGTACTATGAAACTGAACGAAGAGCATACTTACGCCTAAATGCGTGCAACACGAGCATCTTTATAGTACGATGAAACTCTTAATGGGAGCAAGCCACGGATAAACTTTAAAAAGATTCATAGATGCAAGGCATTTTTCATAACACATTATTGTTCTATGTGACTATGTCTCATCACTATTTTAATATTATCTATTTATTGCAATTTGCAATTATTATGAAATTCAATAGTGATCAACAGCGTTTTAGTCTCTGTCGGATGCAACTTGTTGCAAGAAAATCGGTTAAGAGTTTCTATGTGAAAATTTGGCTAATGTTTTTTATGGCATTTTGTGCACACACACACACATACACACACACACACACACGCAAACACGGACAGACAGACATTTGTTCAGCTCATCGAGCTGAGTCCAATAATATATAACACTATGGGTCTCCGGGACCTCTATCAAAAGTTCGAATTTGGAGTGAAATGATAGCCTTTCGGTACAACTTAGTTGTACGAGAAAGGCAAAAAGGTTTTAGCTCTAAAAAGTAATAAAAAAAATATTTTCGAGGTTGTTGCCAAAATCGGGGGTAGACAAAAACGGGTGTTGCCAAAATCGGGATGGGACTGTATTAGTAACTTTGCATGATTGATATAGTCCAATTTCCTGTTCTCTATTTAATCTTATTTTACGAAATAACTCAAATTAGAATTGAAAGTGCCAGCTCAAGAATTTCCGAAAACATGTATTACCAGTTAGATGCAACAGAACCAGTTAGATGCAACAAAATAAGCAAAACTTATTGAGAAACGCGCTGGAAAATAAATCGTTTATCATTTCAAGTACCTTTTATGTGTTTTTCTCGAAATATTAAAATAGTGCACAGGTTGAAGAATTGATCACGCGACGCCTCTGAATACCACAAACAACATTGATTTTCATGAAATACCTTTCACCGTCTGTAGTTTATTACGAACTACTTCTGAGTACCTGGGAAATATTCTGTAAGCAATTTCGACAAGAAATAACGGGTACCGTTCACGCATTTGGCCTTTCCAAGGCATAAAATGATTCATATTTGTGGAATGAATTAAAAAATTGGAAATAGGGGAAATGACGGCTTTGGCAGGTTTTGTTCTACCGTGCAAACTTAAACTTCGGACACTTAAGCACTTTCTGTTACAAAACTAATCTGTATTCATGCATTTTGATTAATACTGTTTAAATCACCATTTCAACTATAATGTATAGCCCTTACCTTTTGGCAACGGGTTCAAATTGTCCGAATAGTAGCTAGGAATCTTTGCAATTCGCAAAAATATCAAGCTTCTGCTTGATTTAAATTTCGGACAGCAGCTGCCATTGGAATCATAGTTCGGACAGAGTGATTCCAACTTCGGACACTTAATTACACTTTACCGGGGGGAATTTTTACAAATAATTGTAACTGAATAGTACGGACTGACATTTAAATACTCCGTCGTATTGAATTTATATGGTTTACTACGATGGAACTACAGTAAAATTAGCAGTTTCCATAAGTAGTTTTGTTCCAGACTGATGAAACATTTCTATGAAATATTTCAGAAAATTTCCCATATAAATTTAGGTGTCCGAAATTTGAGCTTGTCCGAAATATAAGTCTACACGGTATTATTGTCAGGGGGGTTTTTGTTGACCAAATTTTATGAAATTTGGCTACAATATTCTTTGATATGCAAAGAATGTTTAGGCCAAATTTAAGAAAAAATAGTTATAGAAAACCCCCCTGACAATAATAGAACAAAACCTGCCAAAGCCGTCATTCCCCCTATATATTTTTTTTTCAATTTTATCACATATCCTGTTTTATCACCCCCAAATTTTACCTGGGGGGTAATAAAATCGGGATATTACTGTATATTGATGTTTGCTCTGTTACCGTACAAAAATCATAGGAATTCAAGCTAACTAAAATTATTCTCAAAAGGCAGAAGCAGCCCTCTGAAAAATCACAAAACATTTCCATTATCCATCAAAAAGGAACCATGGAAACTAAGTCAATTTTTATTATGTTTTCTATTCTCTATGATAATTAGATACAGAAAAATAACACAAGTTCTGTTAGTTAACATTTGGGCTCCAAATCGAGTTCAAGTATTGAGCCATTCAATTATGTATATACATATTTCATATTGCTAACCAGCTATCCTTTCATAACTTTAAAGAACACCACCTGTAATCGAGGCATACATGTACTCTTTGTTTCAGCTTTTTTTTGTTTGTACAGCTTGTTAGATAGCACTAGGGGAAGAAATACACCAAGGTCAATTTTCTCCTGGTTGGATTATTTTTTTTCGCTTTCCCCGATGTTGAACAACTTTTCAAACATCGTCTGGTCTTTCTTTGATTTCTTTTCAATTTTTGTGGCGTGAAACTCATTGCCACAGTGAAACCAAAGGTCATAATCGACTCAAAAAGCAAACCACGCTTAAACAGTTAAGATTTAATTAAACAATCTAGCTGCTTTGTATACATTTATATATCATATATAAATAAGGCTTATAAACGGGTGCTTTGATGAAAATTATATCGACCTTCGACCCGTTCTAATGAGTTGTCTTGTGATGTTGATGATATAAATCTAATTAAAAATTAATCAATATTTATAAAGCGTAAATCAGAGCCATAGCGTGGACTCGCAGCGCCCTTGAATGACAAGGAAATTTAAATGTACAGTCTTTTACATTTAGAGAGAATGCAAAAAATCCTCCAGGAATATGTACCTTAATAACCTTGCAGTGACGGGTCTTAAGTTCATAGAAATTGGTCTATAAAATCGAACATGGACAAAAGGATTTTCCGGAGGAAAAAGCGCCAGCAGGAAGATCGAGACCGTGAAGAGACGGAGGAACTGTACCGCGCTAATAACGCACAAAAGTTCTATGAAAAGTTGAACCGTTCACGAAAGGGCCACGTGCCACAGCCCGATATGTGTAAGGACAAAACGGGAACCTTCTTACAAACGAGCGTGAGGTGATCCAAAGGTGGCGGCAGCACTACGAAGAGCCCCTGAATGGCGATATGGCAGACAACGGTGGCGGTATGGTAATGAACCTAGGAGCACGCGCGCAGGACATGCGACTTCCGGCTCCGAATCCCCAGGAAATCCAGGAGGAGATCGGCCAGCTGAAAAACAACAAAGCCCCTGGAGTTGACCAACTACCAGGAGAGCTGTTTAAACACGGTGGTGAAGCACTGGCTAGAGCGCTGCACTGGGTGATTACCAAGGTTTGGGAGGATGAGGTTCTGCCGCAGGAGTGGATGGAAGGTGTCGTGTGTCCCATCTACAAAAGGGCGATAAGCTGGATTGTAGCAACTACCGCGCAATCACATTGCTGAACGCCGCCTACAAGGTACTCTCCCAAATTTTATGCCGTCGACTAACACCAATTGCAAGAGAGTTCGTGGGGCAGTACCAGGCGGGATTTATGGGTGAACGCTCTACCACAGACCAGGTGTTCGCCATACGTCAGGTATTGCAGAAATGCCGCGAATACAACGTGCCCACACATCATCTATTTATCGACTTCAAAGCCGCATATGATACAATCGATCGGGACCAGCTATGGCAGCTAATGCACGAAAACGGATTTCCGGATAAACTGATACGGTTGATCAAGGCGACGATGGAACGGGTGATGTGCGTAGTTCGAGTTTCAGGGGCATTCTCGGGTTCCTTCGAAACGCGCAGAGGGTTACGGCAAGGTGATGGTCTTTCGTGTCTGCTATTCAACATCGCTTTGGAGGGAGTAATACGAAGGGCAGGGATTGACACGAGTGGTACGATTTTCACGAAGTCCGTCCAGTTATTTGGTTTCGCCGACGACATTGATATCATGGCACGTAACTTTGAGAGGATGGAGGAAGCCTACATCAGACTGAAAAGCGAAGCTAAACGGATTGGACTAGTCATCAACACGTCGAAGACGAAGTACATGATAGGAAGAGGCTCAAGAGAGGTCAATGTGAGCCACCCACCACGAGTTTGTATCGGTGGTGACGAAATCGAGGTGGTTGAAGAATTCGTGTACTTGGGCTCACTGGTGACCGCCGATAACGATACCAGCAGAGAAATTCGGAGACGCATAGTGGCTGGAAATCGTACGTACTTTGGACTCCGTAAGACGCTCCGATCGAATAGAGTTCGCCGCCGTACCAAACTGACTATCTACAAAACGTTTATAAGACCGGTAGTTCTCTACGGACACGAGACCTGGACGATGCTCGTGGAGGATCAACGCGCACTGGGAGTTTTTGAAAGGAAAGTGTTGCGTACCATCTATGGTGGGCTACAGATGGCGGACGGTACGTGGAGGAGGCGAATGAACCACGAATTGCATCAGCTGTTGGGAGAACCATCCATCGTTCACACCGCGAAAATCGGAAGACTGCGGTGGGCCGGGCACGTAGCCAGAATGTCGGACAGTAATCCGGTGAAAATGGTTCTCGACAACGATCCGACGGGAAAAAGAAGGCGAGGTGCACAGCGGGCAAGGTGGATCGATCAGGTGGAGGACGACTTGCGGACCCTCCGCAGACTGCGTGGTTGGCGAAGTGCAGCCATGAACCGAGCTGAATGGAGAAGTCTTTTATGTGCAGCACAGGCCACTCCGGCCTTAATCTGATGATAAATAAATAATGGACAAAAGGATTTCGAAAAGCGTGGGTGTGATAAATAAACCATAAAAAATGTTAGATGTTAAAATCAAAATGCGTGACAAGGGCATCGGGGGATAAAAATCGTAAATTTCTGCGTGATATAGGTATTATTTGTATTTCTTTTATGAGTTATGTAAGTTCCTGTTACCTGTGTTTGAGTATGATTAAAGTAAGGATAGCCAAATATCTAATATATCTATTCAAATTTTGTGCGAACCCAAGTAACCATTAGCACTATATTACGCCAAACCGCCATATAGGGCCACTATACGGCTATTTTAAAACTTATAAGCATTAAAGAAGCACTATATAGCCGATTTGGCGGAATTAGTGCTTATTGGTTACTTGGGAAGTCTTGAAATTTTAACGAAATTCTTATATACACTGGATTCTGTTTTTACACGATTTACATTTTCTCAATTTGCCACTCATCCTAAATGTTTTGTTGACGTAGATAGGGTTACTGTTCCTTAAATTCGTGACACGTTTTCATCGAAAACAAAGAGCTGAGGTCCAAGATGTTGTGTGTTCTTTATTTTTGTCATTTTTCAGCAGTGAGCACGCAGGATATCAATAAAAAATTAAGCTTATTTGATACTTAATAGGCTACAGCTCCTCCTCGATGAGCCTACGCCGAATTGGCGATTCTTTCCAGGGTTTGCAGAAATTGCTCTCAATAGATAACGAACAGCGATAAAAGAAAAGCAAAAACTGTTCCGAATCATAACAAGCCATGATAACAAATTTCTCAAACTTGTTTACAAGTGAGAAAAAAACAGAATCGGATAGGCAGCCCCCACAGAAAAGTGATTTTCGCTTTGTTCTCGCTCATTTTGTGTTTTGGACCGCACAGCTGTGTAGATCAAGTTGAAATGCATCAACCAGTGCTCCCCGCGTGTGGAGCTTTTTAACAGAAATTTATCATGAGGTAAAGCCTCCCGAATCAGTTCTTTATCATGACAGCTTGCGAAAAATGTCTCTCACGCTATGCCATATCGTATATGTATACAGAAATGATAAGTGAGAAACTTTCTCATTTTCACTTGAGGGGTCATGTCATGTAAGGCGATTTAAAGCATTGCATTGCGTGCATGGGTTGCAATAGAAATTGTTTGACTAAGTTTATCGCTCATTCGTCCTAGAACTAACATTAAAAAATTCGCGAAAAATACAACTGATTTCCAATGATGTCTGTGTCAACTTGTCTTCTCCATATTTCTAAATGTAGATGAGCGTGTAATCTAAGATTGAAGAATCATTTTCGCTTTATCTATAAGAGCAACGACTATCAACTAGAGTAGTAATATTTGTATATTTAGTCCTGAAGTCCTTATATATAAAGTCCTGAATACTTTTGAATTAATTTCTGAAAGGATCATCTTATGGAGTTCCTATACCAAAATCACAGCTAAAATCCAAGTTAACGTAATCTACTTGGTGCCAAATACTAATGGTTTTAAGGAAAACTAGTAGATCCGACAAACTTCGTTTTGCCTAAACTTGATTTATTCTCTGATTTAATCTCGAGTTATACAGACATTTCTTTTTTATTTGTATGGGAGCTTCCTTTTCAGAAGAACGAGGGGTTTCAAATCACCACATAAACACAGAAACACTTTCCTTCCAATACCTCCACATGCCAGATTTTGTTCCATTTGCCCGGCCCCAAAAACATTTCTCTGTAGTTGTCGAGAATATAAGAGTCAGACAGACAGAAATTCATTTTTATGTATATGTATCATATATATAATAGCCCTGTTTGTCTGTCCGGTGACTAGCCAACCAGACGCAGCACGCGGGGAAATTATCAAAAAAAAATAGTATTTTTGACACTTCAATTCTTTTTTTCTATCATATGCATAAAACAAAACCAGTGACAACCTTAGACAATCAGACACAGCATTTTATGAAAAAAATCACAGAC
Organism: Armigeres subalbatus; assembly: GCF_024139115.2. NCBI lineage: Eukaryota > Metazoa > Arthropoda > Insecta > Diptera > Culicidae > Armigeres > Armigeres subalbatus. The sequence continues at coordinate 216,437,816 of NC_085140.1, read as the reverse complement.
AACAGACGTGGAAAATTTTGATTGAAAAAAAAACACTTGCCACGGGCGGTACAGCGTCCACAAATAAACTAGTATAGATATATACATAGATAGACAGACATCTGATAGAAATATATGACATTCTTCTTCTTCTTATTGGCATTACATCCCCACACTGGGACAGAGCCGCCTCGCAGCTTAGTGTTCATTAAGCACTTCCACAACAATAAACTGCGAGGTTTCTATGCCATGTTACCATTTTTGCATTCGTATATCATAAGGCTAACACGTTGATACTTTTATGTATAGGGGAGGTCGAGAGAATTTCCAATCCGAAAATTGTCTAAAACGGCACCGGGAATCGAACCCAGCCACATCGTCATGGTCTTGCTTTGAAGCTGCGCATTTTATCGCACGGGTAAGGAGGGCCCCAAAGTATATGAAATCCCTAATCCAAATACTTCAAAGATTTAGATTTTGAATCTCAAATCTCAAAAAATATTTTGTTGGAAAGATTACTATTTTTTCTAAAATTGATTTCATCTACCTATATTCCATCTGAATTTGATTTTATCTCTAATGAAAAAAGTAAAGCAACATTACATCCAAGTCTTTTGAAAAGAACCTTCCGATCTTGAAAAAAGGCTTCCGAGCTTTTTGTAAGAAGGCTTCCAACTTTCTTGAAAGAAGTCTTTTCAGAAAAAAAGTCTTCATGCCTCTCAAACGGAGGCTTCCGAACCCTTAGATTCTTGATTTCAGTTTAAAAGCATATTCCTAACACATTAATCAACAATTTGTTTAGATTGTATATTGCATTGAAGATTTTTCACATTTGCTCACTCGACGTTTGGTCCGCTTGATTTTTTGTTCCGCAGCTCTTCATACGCTGTGGTGGTTGAGCAGGCCAGGATTCAATTGGCTTTGATTTACTTATCGCCATGCATATTATGCGCAAAACTTCCGAGTTTTGAAATAAAAAATACACAATTATCAAAACTTCATCAATAAGCTTCGATTGGAAGATGCTCGGAAGCCTACTTTCCAGAAGCTCAGAAGTCTGCTTACAAGAGGCCAGGAAGCTTTGTTTTAAGAAGGTCAGAACTTCCGACTCGGAAGCCTTATTTCAAAAAGCTCGGAAGACTCCTTTCAAGAAAGTCGGAAGCCTTCTTACAAAAAGTTCAGAAGCCTTCTTTCAAGAGACTCGGAAGGTTCTTTTTAAAAGACTCGGAAAGCTCCTATCAAAAGCCTCGGAAGCCTACTTTCAAAAGGCTCGGAAGGTTCTTTTCAAATGTCTCAGAAAGTTCCTTTCAAGAGGCTTGGAAGGTTTTTTCTTCAAACGGCTCGGAAAGCTCCTTTCAAGAGGCTCTGCAGTCTGCTGTCAAGAGGCCCAGAAGCCTCTTTTCAAGAGACCCGGAAGCCTCGTTTTAAGAGGCCCAGAAGCCTACCTTCAAGAGGATTGGAAGCCTCATTTTAATAAGGCCGGAAAAAGCTCGGAAGGCTCCTTGAGGCCTCCCTTCAATAAACTTGGAATTCTTCGTTCAAAAGGCTTAAAAGTTTACTTTCAAGAGGCTAAGAAGCGCCCTTTCAAGATGCAAAAGAAGCCTCCTTTTAAAGTTTTAAAGGGTTCGAAAGCCACCATTCGAGAGGCTCGAAAGCCTCTCTACCAGACGCTCAGAAGTAGGCTTGTAAAATGTCATCTGCATGTCATTTGACTGATTTGTTAATAACTTTTTTCAGAAGTGAAATGCACATTATAACTTTAGATGTACTAATTACGCTTGAGTAGGGCTATATTTTTGTTCAAGGGTACATTGCTCTAAATATAACATCTGGATCTCCATCTGGCTGGAGAGTGAAAACTCTCCAAAATGTCACGTGTCATTTGACATAATGTCATTTGAGTGACATTTTGCCCCCCACGCCCCAGATTACATATTTACAGCAATGTCTTGTTAGACAAAGTTATAGGCCCATTTAAGCGCTATAAGTTCGTCATACATCAAGAATCGATAGCTAACTTCTGAAAAACGTTCTGTGACAATTATACAAACGAATGCAAATGACATTTTACAACACTGCTCAGAAGTATCTTATCAATAAGTGAGGAAGGCTACTTTCAAGAGATCGAGAAGCTCCTTTCAAGAGGCTCAATCTCCTAAGGTACAGGAAGCCTACTACCAAAAAGCTCGGAAGCCACCATTTAAGAGGCTCGAAAACCTACTTTCAATTGAAACGGAAGCCTCCTTTCAAAAGGCTCGGAAGCCTCCCTTCAAGAAGCTCAGAATTCTTCTTTCAATAGGCTTTCAAGATGCAAAGGAAGCCTCCTTTTAAGTATCTCGAAGGCCGCCATTCAAGAGGTGCGGAAGCCTACTTTCAAGAGATTCAGAAGCTTCTTTCAAGAGGTTCGGAAGGCTCCATTCAAAGGGCTCCCTCTAGCCCCCCTCCCCTTATTTACGCCAATGCGTATAGGATGCAAATATTACCAGTTGCTGCGGCTGTTTCCCCTCGTCGGCCAGGTAGTCCACCCACGCACGCATGTCTCGATTTTCGACTGATGTAGATGTAGTCGATTTGATTTTCAGTATGTCTATCACGTGTGACCAACGTGACTTTGTGCACTGGTTGAAGAGTTCTCCGGTTTCGATAATTTCTTCGAGATTCACTTCGCTGTGCAAATCCTCCTTGTGCTCGGCAGCATCGGTTGGCGCATAACAATGGACTATCGTGAGATTCCTAACCAGTTTTCGGAATTTGGCGATGATTATTTTCTTTTTATTTGGCTTCCTCTTCATGTAGGAGTATAGAGCGCTATTAAGTAGGAAACCATCTCCACAGCGCTGAGGAGCGTTGTCACCTCGAATTCTAGACCAACATTTGAAAAGGGCGTAACAGCCAAAATTTATTCCTTCTGATTCCTCGTCCACATATATAGCTATATATGTAGACGAAGAATCAGAAGGAATAAATTTTGGCTGTTACGCCCTTTTCAAATGTTGGTCTAGAATTCAGAAATAAGACAACACCTTCCGACGATAGTTTATTTTCTCTAAAGTTTTTCCAACGGACTTTACTTAGTTCCAAGATTTAAACCTTCATGCGCCGCATCTCGCTGGCAAGTTGTGCTAATATAGTTCCCTATGTAAGGGTAAAACATTCCACATCTGTTTCTATAAGGACAGTACACAGCACGTACACTACACTAGTACGAAGTACGCAACTCTTAACTGGCGATCAATTATCATCGGGTGACCAGGGGCAACCGGGGCAACGTGAGATTAGAACTTGTAAAATCCAGACCTCTGTTGAACACACAGTAGAAGCATGAGTACTAGAACGCTAGGGGCGCTGTAGTCATTTAAGTTATTTTAATAATTTGTTTGAAAAAGCTTCAATTTGTCAATATTTATGCTTCATGTTGTAGTGCATGTTTGATTTCATCACCAACATCGATTTGACACTTGTAGTACCGGTACTTTGGCTGCCAGGTCGAAATAACCTAGGTGTTAATCACGTGAACAGGAACGACATTAGTGCTGTCCAATGAGCAGCTCGAAGTAGCTCGAAGTTGTTCCTGTCACGCTCATGCCCGTTTGTTGACAAAAAAGAACTAGCAGGACGGGAACAACTTCGAGCTACTTCGAGCTGCTCATTGGACAGCACTATTAGCAATCTCATACTTTTGAATCAACTGAACACACCTTCCCAGATGTTAATTCACCATGTTGCCCGACACGTTGGTGTAAACAAATAAAGAAATATTCTTTGCTTGCTGTCTTGCTATAATAAAAGTTATTCGAGCTACGGAAGTGTCTGACATCTAAATGGTATATAATTTAATAATACATGGTCTACTATGTTCTGATATCTTCAATCTCGGGTTGCTAGCACTCTTTCATGCGCAATTATTTATTTAGTAGCCACCTAGAGCCTGGTGCCATTGGTGGGGTCAATCTGGCTAACCGCACGTAGAGATGTCGTAAAATCTTGATTAATCGATTACTCTCGATTCTTGTCGATTATAGAATCGATTAATCATTTAGTAGAAATCGATTGTCACAACGATGAATCGATTATCCGAAGTAATCGACATCCTTATGATGTTGTAAAATCCAGATTAATCGATTAGTAACTAATCGATTTCCTTCGATTCTTCTCGATTATTGAATCGAATAATCATTGAGTAGTAATCGATTCAAAATTAATTGATTATCACAATGATGAATCGATTAATCGAAGTAATCGATTAATTTGCGACATCTCTAACCGAACGCTATGACGCTAGTGTTAATTTACCAACATGCGAAAATCTAGTGTTTTGTTAAAAAACTTTTCAATACAAAACATGTTTCAGCACGCGTACTGTTAGTGAGGAGCTGACACACACGTGTGTCTATAAATTATCAAAACTATTTATTGGTATGGTACTTAATATAAGGAAATTTATTTGCATCAAAAAGCAAGTGAAGAGGAATTCTCTCTCACTTTTCATCATTGAAAATTGATCTGGTCTGTCATTGTATCGTTATTAACCAAGCAGAAGAAAATAACTCAATAATACCCAATTCTGCTATTAATATCCTACACTGTTAGCAACTTACACGTAAAAAATAGCCTTATATGTTATGGAAAAAAAACATTCGAAAATACTTACACTCTTCATTATTCCACCTAATGAATGATCCCATATTAAAGAGCTAATAACATTCATAAGTTAATGAAAAGTATATGTTTTGGAATGTATGTGACTAATGCGATGTATAAGTTTTTTCTTATACATATCATTTAGCCCCTGCTTTGGCAAAAAAGAATTAGAAATCTAATTCTTAAATAACATTAATTTTTTTTACGTGTAGTGTGCATACAGTGACCTACATAACAAAAAGCCCTGTTGCCGTTTTTCATTCAAAATGGTCAACTTTGGAGATCTAGATCTCGATTGCGTGTGAGCCAATTTTGCTGAAAATTTGACCAGAGCTCAGATATAACTTAAATTTTACCACACCTGAGTTTCGACCATATTGAAACATAGGGTAAAAGATTATAATATCTTGAAAACTACTACTCTTAGTGTACAAGTATATTCCGCAAACTTGTTTGTACTGCCAAAATACAGGTTTTGCTGAATAATCAGTTTACAACCAAAATTATTTCACACGCAATCGAGATCTAGATCTTCAAAGTTGACCATTTTGTATGAAAAAAGGCGAGTGGGCTTTTTATTATGCCGGTCACTGTATATGTGCATACATATAATAATTAAAACCCAAAAAAATACTTCAGGCATAACACTGCAATGCCAAACGTATAGCAATTGATCTTTTCCTGTGACAATGTATCTCGTTTTATTGTCTCAGACGACTTGTTGCCTTATTTAAGGTCAACTTTCCTAAATAACCCATATTTTTGAAGCCTCTAACTATCTTAAAAATCGAAATCAATAACCGAAAAATTGCAACACTTGTAAACCGGCCTAAAAAATTTACCCGATGTTTGTTCAAAATCGGGCGAATACTAAGCCAATCTTATAAAACAACACTTCTCAGGTACTTATTCAAAAGGACGTATGAAATTTTGTAAACAAAGATTCATACGTCGATTTGTCCAATCTGATGGTACTCCCACGCAAACCAACACCACCAACAGGTAGCCGAAGCCCTCCCCCACCTGTCGGAGGTGATGGTTTGCGTGGGTGTGCCATCAGAGGAAGGAAATCGACGTTTGAATCTTTGTTTACAAAATCACATACGTCCTTTTGAATAAGTACCCGAGACTTTTCGATTTTTTTGATAAAAATTTTAAAAATTCTTAAGGTCGTAAAAAAATATGGGTTCTTAGGGAGAATTGATCTTTAATAAAATTAATAATCGATTGAGCGAATGAAGAATCTTAACGGGAAAGGTCAATGATTATTTGTTTTGTATTAAAATATCTGTGCATATTATGCCTATGATATTTTGCATACTATATTAAGCATTTTAATTTCATACCAACTGCTATTATCGTGGTCGTCACTTCTGCCCGGGTATGGCCGAAGTAGTACTGTTTCGACACAATAACAAAAGGTTTTAAAAACTATTACATCGAACTTTTATCGTAGAATAAAGCAGCCATGAGTATGATATATTATACGCAAAAGCTGTGTCAAGGCACCGTCTAACCTAAGTCAATTTCATACTTTGTCTTTTTAGAACTAATCGTTTAACATGCCTGTAGGCAAGAAAAGCGTCCAGGGATCTAACAACTCAACGACCTTAACCAAACAAACTCCGTCTGTGGCTAACAACTCAAAAAGTAATCTCATTAATGCGCCAGCCCAGCGTAATGATGCCCTGGAAAGTCTAACTAAAGAACAATTGAAGGCCGAATGTCGGAAGCGCGGAAGGAAGACCACTGGGAATAAGGCGGAATTGGTATTTATGCTTTCAGTATATGTAGATGCTGCTCACTACGAGATTTTTTTTCAAAGTTTTGTATTTTGTGTGTGTTTGCTTTGGTAAAATCATATGATTGCTTATTGTTTGTAGCGTTTACAATTAGTTTTCTTTTTATTATTTCGCTTCATGCAGTTTTTCCAAACATTATTTGCTTATTCAACAAAAATGCATATTAGTCTGCTTGATTAGAATTATTGTACTAACTACTTCTATATACGGTGTAATATAACCAATCATTCAGGGAATCAAGTTAAACAAGGTGTTGATCTATTTTAGTCAAAGAAATGGTTTGTAATTTCATCAAAGTTTGCTCACTAGTAGGATCGGAAGCTTTTCTTTCTTCAGCTAATTTTTGTTTTCAATTTTGTATGTAGTTTTGTATACCGTAGTTTCTTAGTAGCATTATTCGTTATTTCGCTTAAGCCAGATATTGACATTTCTTTTCTAGTGATTTCAAGACGTCACATGTCTTGAAGGCGAATTAAACCTCACTTGAATTAACTTTTACCGTCAAAAAATTTGTGTCGTTTTATTGTTTTAGTCGATTCTTTGACTTATTTGAGATCAACTTTCCCAAAGAATTCGTATTTTTTTAATCCTCTAACTATATTAAAATCGAAAACAAAACATGAATAAGTGCTGCACGTACGTGCCGACCGGAAAAATTGGATTGGTGTTGGTTCAAGATCGGGCAAATGTTAGTCTAAACTTGGAAAACAGCACTTTTTTGATTTTTTGCCTTTCTTGTATACAAAGTATTTTAACTTAAAAATAGTTAGAGGCGTCAAAATCCGTTCGTTCGGAAAGATGACCTTAAATAAATTAAAGAAATGGTTGAGCAAAAGACAATTAAAAGAATAATAATAATGTTTAACGTTTGGCAAGCCAATTGATTTATTTGATTTGTTTGAGTATATTTGCCCCTAACCTCGAGCCAGCAATATAGGCCCAGCTTGTTGTTTGGTATTTGGTATTTCCTTATGATTTTCAATTGGAAACAATATTAATAGAACATAAGGACATTCTGTGGTGGAACGGCAAACAAAAGGTGCACACAACTAAAGGCAATGCACTAACTAATATATTACTATATACAATTATTCACAGTACAATTCGCTGATTACGCACATAATAAACAATCCTTTGAATGAGAACCATTTTACATGGGTTTCGAAAAACACAGAAAAATAGCTTAGGTAATAAGTGTACGACCCTTAAGTGTCGATTGTTACGTGCACACTAAGCAAGGACTTCGCTGTTCGGTAATTATTTTTACAGTTTTAGTTCGGTAAATTAAGATTTCACCACAGACAAACAGACATAACACTCGCCAATTTTTCATCGTTCACTGATTTACTGGGCAATTCACATAATCATTAGTTGGCGAACCGATCACTCGTGTCGCGCGCATCGAATTTGCTCTAGCTTTACGTTTGCTCAATATCGCCATCTGGTTCGTGATTTGCCCAACTGACGGAAATCATCATATGTCGTTAGTGTTTGAACGACGATAAATTTGATGAGGGAATGTTCAATGTGTTATGTCTGTTTGTCTGTGATTTTACTGAGATAATTGTAAAACTACTGTCAAAATTGATATTTTTACCGATGACTCAGTAAATGGAAACGAATATTACTGAACACCGTGAAGAAATTACTGATTTTTTCGGCAATTCATATGTTTATCGGCTTTACGGTAATTAAATACTGGTACGGGCCAGGCCATCTGCGAGTTGTGGCGCCTGCCTAGGATGTGGTGGGGTTTGACAGTGGGCCCTGTTAAACCTCTATAAAAAGCTGCATGAATCCGCAAGTAGGCTCCGCCAAAGCGACCGTGTGCCGCTCAAAGCGCACAAGCCCAAGTCCTGGTGTTAGGTGGGATGCTAAACAGCCCTGACACGACGGCCCTCCGACGAGACAGGAGGTTTGCGCAGGCCCAATAAGCCGCCTAAGATAATACGACTCGATGCAATCGGCAACGACCTAAGCGACGAATAAAGGATCACGATTGGAAGCTTGGAACATGAAACTGGAAGTCGCTAGGCTTCGCAGGTTGCAACATGATAATCTACGATGAATTACAACCCCGCAACTTCGACGTCGTAGCGCTGCAGGAAATCTGCTGGACAGGACAGAAAGTGTGGAAAAGCGGGCATCGAGCGGCTACCTTCTACCAAAGCTGTGGCACCACTAACGAGCTGGGAACCGGCTTCATAGTGCTGGGAAAGATGCGCCAACGCGTGATTGGGTGGCAGCCAATCAACGCAAGGATGTGCAAGCTGAGGATAAAGGCCGTTTCTTCAACTATAGCATCATCAACGTGCACTGCCCACACGAAGGGAGATCCGACGACGAGAAAGAAGCGTTCTATGCGCAGCTGGAGCAGACATACGATGGATGCCCACTGCGGGACGTCAAAATCGTCATCGGTGACATGAACGCTCAGGTAGGAAGGGAGGAAATGTATAGACCGGTCATCGGACCGGATAGTCTGCATACCGTATCGAACGACAACGGCCAACGATGCATAAACTTTGCACGAAAACCAAATCGACCACGTTCTAATCGACGGTAAATTCTTCTCCGACATCACGAACGTACGCACTTACCGCAGTGCGAATATTGAATCCGACCACTACCTCGTCGCAGTATGTCTGCGCTCAAAACTCTCGACGGTGATCAACACGCGTCGGAGTCGTCCGCCGCGGCTAAACATTGGGCGGCTACAAGACGGTAGACTAGCCCAAGACTACGCGCAGCAGCTGGAAGTGGCACTCCCAACGGAAGAGCAGCTAGGCGCAGCATCTCTTGAAGATGGCTGGAGAGATATTCGATCCGCCATTGGAAGCACCGCAACCGCTGCACTAGGCACGGTGGCTCCGGATCAGAGAAACGACTGGTATGACGGCGAATGTGAGCAGTTAGTCGAGGAGAAGAATGCAGCATGGGCGAGATTGCTGCAACACCGCACGAGGGCGAACGAGGCACGATACAAACGGGCGCGGAACAGACAAAACTCGATTTTCCGGAGGAAAAAGCGCCAGCAGGAAGATCGAGACCGTGAAGAGACGGATGAACTGTACCGCGCTAATAACGCACGAAAGTTTTATGAGAAGTTGAACCGTTCACGTAAGGGCCACGTGTCACAGCCCGATATGTGTAAGGACATAAACGCAGGGTGGCCACCGAACCGGGAAAAACGGGAAAAGCGGGAAAAAGACGGGAAATTGAAGTCACCGGGAAAAAAAGCGGGAAAAACCGGGAATTCAGAACATGAACCGGGAAAAAATAAATTTTTGACAACTTACATTCAAAATTCTTCAAAGTTTTTAATGAAGCTGATATAAATGGAAAGATTTACTGAGTTATTTGATTTTAGTATATAATATGTGAGGTATAAAAAATAAATAGTTTTTTTCCAGATCCATTTGCCTCTAGATCATTTTGATTCCAATTTCGAGTAATCGGCTTTTTGACTGACTTGCGATATTTTGTACGTATGGGTACATTTGTTGTATGATATCCTCAGTCATGGGGTTGAGATATCCTTTAGTATAGGACCTAAACGATTTGTGATTAATTAAATCTTTTAAACAAAAACTTGGGCAAAAATATGAGTAATTTACCATATATCATAAATATTATAAGACATTGTGGTGTGCACTACCAACATAAAAGCATAGAATCGAATATCGAAATATTCATTTTTTCAAATGAATGTTTTCATCTTTAAGTTATTCTTTAGATGTCCAAGTTTGCCTTTGTATGTACTTCTGTTATTTGTAATATCCAATCGAAAACAAAAATGAATATGGTAAATAATATATATGTTAACACATGTTCAAGAGTTGTTTGGAATTATATTTGAAAATTCTACAAATCATTGAAAATGGTAATTTTTTAATACTTCGTGAATATGTCTGTAATATTCTAAAGAGTGAAATATCTTTAATTTAGTATTTTTTCGTAGGTGGTACAAGCCAAGACTATTGTATGAAAGTAGCATTACTTTCATCCATTATCACAGATATTGATTTGGGACTAATCTCATAGATGAAAGCAATGCACTCTCCAATAGAAGAGATCTATCCTAGCCACGTTGGCTAGGATGGCTAGTTGGACATCTATTTAAGAAAGATGCAGAGAACTCTATGACCTGTCATAGGTGCCACGGGAGGATTTGGAATTGTTAGTGTGGAAGGATTTAACAGTAGGAATTGTTTTGGTAGAACGTAAAACACAGAAAGAACTAATATAGAAATACAAAGTAGGAAAGGGACGAGTCTGGAATTGAACCTACGACCTCCTGCTTATAAGGCGAAGCGTTAGTCACTAGACCACCGAACTCATCATAGTTTAGTATATTTTTCCACAACTAACCTAATATAATAGAATGTTATGATGGTGAAAAGGATACTCTAAGATAGTTTTCTAATTTGTTACACGGGGAATAATGAATAGGTTTCATAGCTTAGAGCATTTCAATATACTAATATTGAATGGGAACTTTCAAAGTTTTCAATAAAAAAAATCCAAGATTTACTTTCTAGACATTAATTCTAGAAATTAAAAAAGTAAAATTGAATAATTACGAATCGAATGTTTTGATTGCCTAAAATGTGTATAAATCTTTTTTAGAAAACTGAATCATTATTTTGGTCGGAAACGAAGATTGTCTTCGGGTTAAATCTTTGTTCAAATTAGTTAATTGATAATTTAAGTATAAAAGGTATAAAAACTCTTACCCTGATTTTTTTCAAGTTAAATTAAAACCGGGAAAATTTGACAAAAAATACCGGGAAAAGCGGGAAAAAACCGGGAATTTGAAAATCGAGTTTCAGTGGCCACCCTGTAAACGGGAACCTTCTTACGAACGAGCGTGAGGTGATCCAAAGGTGGCGGCAGCACTACGAAGAGCACCTGAATGGCGATATGGCAGACAACGGTGGTGGTATGGTAATAAACCTAGGAGCACGTGCGCAGGACATGCGACTTCCGTCTCCGAATCTCCAGGAAATCCAGGAGGAGATCGGCCGGCTGAAAACAACAAAGCCCCTGGAGTTGACCAACTACCAGGAGAGCTGTTTAAACACGGTGGTGAAGCACTGGCTAGAGCGCTGCACTGGGTGATTACCAAGGTTTGGGAGGATGAGGTTCTGCCACAGGAGTGGATGGAAGGTGTCGTGTGTCCCATCTACAAAAAGGGCGATAAGCTGGATTGTAGCAACTACCGCGCAATCACATTGCTGAACGCCGCCTACAAGGTACTCTCCCAAATTTTATGCCGTCGACTAACACCAATTGCAAGAGAGTTCGTGGGGCAGTACCAGGCGGGATTTATGGGTGAACGCTCTACCACAGACCAGGTGTTCGCCATACGTCAGGTATTGCAGAAATGCCGCGAATACAACGTACTAGGGATCCTATATTAAGAGATGTGCGAATACTTTTCCAGACGATTTAGCAACGCTGTTACTTTTGTAAACAAACGCTGCCAGCACTTGCCATGGCGCAAAATGTTGGAGCTCGAACATGACTTTGCGCATAATGGCATTTTCAGATTTCGTTATCTAACGTCCAACAGTGCATTATCACTAAAAGAAAAGTGCAATACAAATGAACAAAGTACCATGCATAAACTAGACTACTTCAACTAGACTGCCAATGTAAAACAAATTGTTTATTCGACAAAACTTTTCGTAAAATCTTTTTCATTACAATCGCAATACCTTTCAATCCGCAAAAATAACAATGTTCATTTGGCTCAGATTCTGACAGCTCTCAATGCTCGATTGGCTCAAGATGGCCGCTTTCGCATATCTCTGAATGTAGGATCCCTACAACGTACCCACACATCATTTATTTATCGACTTCAAAGCCGCATATGATACAATCGATCGGGACCAGCTATGGCAGCTAATGCACGAAAACGGATTTCCGGATAAACTGATACGGTTGATCAAGGCGACGATGGATCGGGTGATGTGCGTAGTTCGAGTTTCAGGGCATTCTCGAGTCCCTTCGAAACCCGTAGAGGGTTACGGCAAGGTGATGGTCTTTCGTGTCTGCTATTCAACATCGCTTTGGAGGAGTAATACGAAGGGCAGGGATTGACACGAGTGGTACGATTTTCACGAAGTCCGTCCAGTTATTTGGCTTCGCCGACGACATTGATATCATGGCACGTAACTTTGAGAGGATGGAGGAAGCCTACATCAGACTGAAAAGCGAAGCTAAACGGATTGGACTAGTCATCAACACGTCGAAGACAAAGTACATGATAGGAAGAGGCTCAAGAGAGGTCAATGTGAGCCACCCACCACGAGTTTCTATCGGTGGTGACGAAATCGAGGTGGTTGAAGAATTCGTGTACTTGGGCTCACTGGTGACCGCCGATAACGATACCAGCAGAGAAATTCGGAGACGCATAGTGGCTGGAAATCGTACGTACTTTGGACTCCGCAAGACGCTCCGATCGAATAGAGTTCGCCGCCGTACCAAACTGACTATCTACAAAACGCTTATAAGACCGGTAGTTCTCTACGGACACGAGACCTGGACGATGCTCGTGGAGGACCAACGCGCACTGGGAGTTTTCGAAAGGAAAGTGTTGCGTACCATCTATGGTGGGGTGCAGATGGCGGACGGTACGTGGAGGAGGCGAATGAACCACGAGTTGCATCAGCTGTTGGGAGAACCATCCATCGTTCACACCGCAAAAATCGGAAGACTGCGGTGGGCCGGGCACGTAGCCAGAATGTCGGACAGTAATCCGGTGAAAATGATTCTCGACAACGATCCGACGGGAACAAGAAGGCGAGGTGCACAGCGGGTAAGGTGGATCGATCAGGTGGAGGACGACTTGCGGACCCTCCGCAGACTGCGTGGTTGGCGAAGTGCAGCCTTGAACCGAGCTGAATGGAGAAGTCTTTTATGTGCAGCACAGGCCACTCCGGCCTTAGTCTGATGATAAATAAATAAACGGGCAGTAAAAAATATAACTTTACCGAACATTCCATCAAATATGTTTAAAAAAATTACCGGAGACAACTGTTAACAAACAATTGAGACTAAATAGAAAACAAACAGGCGCCATTTGCATTTATCTTTGATTCGCGATTTTGCTTCATGGTGGTTTCGTTTGAGTTAACAAATTCAAAGTTTTTAGTTTTTTATCATTTGCTTCAATGTCGTGTGCTGTCGTAATAAGCATAGCGGTCTCATATCGTTTTATACGATGGAATTCTTTTGTTTTGCTGCCGATATTGACAAGTTATTTTGCCCAAACGAGTTATTTCGCTATTGGACTTCATTTATTCTTGCCGTGAAGTCCACTGATGAATAATTTTGTTAACCGTCATTATAGCAAGAACACCATCGCACAAAAATTACATGGGATAAATGTGCTTGAGACGGCAATTGAAAATTTAAATAGTTAATTAAACTGATACCAAGATGGAGAAAAAACCTTTCAGGATTTATGAAATGTTTCCGTCACTTTGCGTGGAAACAAATGAGGCAGCCAAATGTAACAAAAATATCAAGAATAAGAATACATACTTCCAATTGATGTTTGGAGAGCAAAAATTAACATATAAATTCTAAAATATTGCAATGCATTTTTTGTCTTCTTTCTTACATTCTTTTCTCTTTTCTAAAAAATATGTTTTGTTCTATTTTACTGACGAACGAATGCAATTTTACCGAAAGAAATGTTAACGTTTTACCGACATCCTGTAATTTTACTGACATATCCGGTGGTTAAATTACTGAACACGTCGTCAATTTTTTTGCCGAACAAACTGCAATTTTTGACAGTTCAGGTTAATTTTTGTTCACTGAGCGTTCGGTAATCCGAAACATTACCGGGCTCATTACCGAACGTTCAGCTGTTTGAAAACCCGGTAAAATTTTACCGACTCCAGTAATCTGAGTTTACTGTGTGGTGCTCTAGCAAAAGCGAGCCTACTGGACCAGGTAGGAAGCAGGTACATAGACTAGGTACCAAGCATGTGTGTGTGCAAAAAGTCTAGCTCAATTTTTTTCTACTTAGGCTTAACCGATTTACTCGCAACAAGTTGCATTCGACGATGAATCTTGTCCTATTGTTTCCAGTTTCCTAATGGTCGGATCGGACTATGGGCTTAGAAGTTATGGCCAAAATTCTACTTATTGTCTAGCTCACTATTTTGGCACTTAGACTTCACCAATTTGCTTGCAACAAGTTGAATTCTCAAAATCCTGTCCCATTGTTCCTATTCCTATTGGAAATTGGCCGAATCGGATTATAGGCTCAGAAGTTATGGTCAAAATACATTTTGTCATGCCAAAAACGGCCGCGTAATAATTTCCCACTCATTTCTTTTAAATTAATCCTTTACCGATTTGCTCGATTGTATTCGACGCGGAATCATTTCCCATTGTTTCCTGTTGATATCTGGTTTTTTGTTCAAGTGAGTTGAACAAAGTTGTAGACGTTTTCGCGTTCAATTCGAGTGACTTGTTCAATTTATTTATTTAATTGTTTTTTGTTAAATATCTTGGCTGTGCACATGCACAGCACATGTTTCGGAATGGACAAATTGATATGAAATTTGCGAAAAAGAATCCACGTGGCTTGGAAGGACTCGAACCCTCAACCTCCTACTCTCTAGATAGGCGAGAAGACCCTTACACAACAAGACTACTTAAAGGTCACGTTTGCGGAAAAGCCATCAAAATCCGAGTACCAACCTCCACCGCGGTTAGCTCTTTTTTTTGCAAATTGAATATTTTTCGGATGCTTGATTTGTCCAATCTTCACATGTGCTTTACTGTTGTTCTATCAACAGTCAAGCGAGCCCACTTTGTTTATTATTCGAGAGCATCACACTCTATGCCCCAACAACGTATAGAGTACAAATCAATCACACTCTGCTGTGCCAAACGCTTGTCAAGCCAATTTATTTATTTATTAACAATTATTATGTAGCAACATAAATAATCACATATTGATTTTCAATGCTTATGCTACTATGCAACGTGTAAAACCAATAACTACATACTGAATAAGATATTTAGATTCCGCTTAAATAAAGAAAAACTTCTTTCGCACCTTTGATTTTTTTCCAATTTTTTATAGCTCGTAGCCGGAAGGAGCCTTTTAAACTGTTTGTGAAACATCTAGGAACGATACGTACGAACCTCGCGAAGAACGAGTATATCTGAAAAAATCTCGAAGATAAATTGGAGGATTGTTAATAATTTTGAATGTTTGGATACAGATTCTGAACTTTAAATGATTTGTAAAATCACTTCCAAGAATAGCCTTTCTATAATTAGATAAATGATCAAACTTTTTCAGATTAAACGCATATCGTGTAACAGCGTTGAATACTTGGTTTAGTTTTTTCGTATTTTTCTTAATAACAAGGCCAAACAAAATATCACCATAATCAAAAGAGACCTGACTAGTTGAATCCGGATATGTTGGGGAGTACAACGTCTCAATAATACAATCATTATAAATTTCACTGCAAACGGCATTAACCTGAGATGACCAGTTCAAGTTAATATCCATCATAAAACCAAGATTTTTGACAACATTAGAATATTCAATTGTATCGTTCCCCACTCTAATTGATGGTACGTTTGACAAAACGGCACGTTTTGTGTGAAAAATATTCGTTTGGGGTTTTCCTCCGTTATATTTTAACTTGTTACACAATTGCTTATGATCAATAGAATAGAATGCTTTACTGAAATCAAGAAGAACCAGTAAAGTAACCATCTTCTTGTCTAACGCTTCTTTTATGTCGCTTTCTATTTTAATAAGAGCGGTCACGGTGCTGCATGTTTTCCTATATCCAGACTGGAATGGATATATAACAGATTATTGTGTGTCAAGTAGTCATTCAGTTGCTGAGAGAGTAGTGATTTGAATATTTTTGAAAGGGCACAAAAATACTTATCGGACGAAAGTCTCTTTCAGTAACAGGGTGGTCAATCTTATCTATTGGAATTACTTTTGCGATTTTCCAATCAAGTGGAAAATCTTAGGAAGTGATACAACAATTAAAGATATCCCGAATGTATGAGAGAGTAACACTTTAAGACACTTTTAAAACTTGTAGTGGAATTTATGTAATTGTTGCCAACAGCATCACAAGAAGAATTAACAATCTCAGTAAGTATTTCATCATTTGTAACACACCTAAATGAGAAATTCGGATGTGTTTCAACATCATCATTTTGATTGAATGAAAGTGTAGTGTAATGAGCAACAAAGAATGAGTTCAGAGTATCATCGTTTACATCCCCTCCAACCATACGAGTGTTTTTTTGCTTTAAGCCCAATCGTTTAATGTTCTTCCAAAGTTGCTTAGCGGGAAGGTCAGCACTTAACTGTGAGGTGAAATATTAACGTTTTGTACAATTGACCTCTCGGTTTGACAAGTTGGACAAGCTGTGACAAGTTGGATGAGTTGGAATCAGTTTAATCCAGTTAAATGATCAATTAGTTTTAACGTCTTGTTAGAGTTCTCCATCATCAAATTGATGTTGAAATCGTCTGTATCAGAATATTGGGTTCTATAGAGAAAATATCAGAAACAATGCAGAAAATTGTATCTAGTTTAGCAACTAGACGACTCGACAGACTAAGTTTGCCTGTTTTAATTTGATAAACAAGTATTCAATTTCGCTTTCATTTCCAGATTTAGTGATAACAGAGAATTTGAGATTTTTCCTCACATAAAAGGCGACTCCACCCCTCTTGATTTTTTACTATTATCGCGATCAGATCAAATAATTTTGTAACCCTCAAGTTCAACTGATATGCTCGTATTTGAAGGTTTGAGCCAGGTTTCTACAACAAATAGAACATCATAAACCCACCCTGATACGGACCTTTTAACTCATTGGTGCTGTATTTCTGCATTACTTCAGGGAGATGCTAAGCGACTACACTGGGGTAGCCTTTTCGTGGTTTGTATTTGGCTATTTCTATCTTTAGGGGTATTCACTTAACCTTCTGTCTGTGTGTAAAAAACTTACGTTGCGTTGTGTGTGCTCTGGGGTCAAATTACTCCCAAATTGAAATTGCTATAACTTGCTGGCTTGGCCAATTTTGGATTTTTTGGGCTGTTTCAAAAGATAATTTAATCATATTCCTAATTATTTTTTTCCGTCACAAGGCATTCCATTCCCACCAGACGAACTTTGTTAAAGACGTCATCTTTACAAATTTCAAATTTATGCGATAATAATATATACAATGTGGAAAATTCCACATATCAGAATATCTTGAGTAGTCTAAAATAACGAATTAAAATATACCACCGCCTAGCAGCCAAGTTCTAAGCAGGGATGCCAGATTTGAAAAACATGTCTTCAATTTGAAGACATTTGAATCTCTGTGAAGACATTTATTTTATGGAGACATTTTGAAGACTTTTTAAAATATTTGAAGACTTACCTGCTTATTTAAAAATACTTGAAGACAATCAATAAGTCAGCGAATAGAAAATATAATTCGATTACTAACTTATGAATTTTGCGACTTCTAAATGCAGATAATATAAATATTACAAAAGTTATACATAATAGACTAATGCCTCGGGCTTAGTCGGTTGATAAGGTTGATAACTGCAACGCATTTTAGACTTTGTTAAGAAAATTATTTTGAGCTTTTTAGTGGAATGTCTTCACTTGTCATAAGACGAGTTTGTACAATCCCATTTAATTCCACCACTTGATTGTACCTTGACAGATACGTATTTCGACCTTACTGTTGAGGTCGAAATACGTATCAGTCAAGGTACAATCAAGTGATGGAGTTAAATGGGATGGCACAAACTCGTCTTATGACAAGTGCATTAGACGTCAAACTTACTTTTTTTTAGTTATGTGCTGGTTAAAAAAATTCCCGATGGCAGCATTTGTTTAAATTTTTCTTGGTAGCAGTGGCGTTTTCGACGTGTTTGTTAAAAAGGTGTTTCGATCATTGTATCAGAACGCAATGACTAGAGATGGGCAAAACGGATCACTTTGATGAACGGCTCAGATCTGGGTCATTCATTCTAATGATCCGGATCTTTCAACCGGATCCGATCCTTAGAACAAAAAGGAAGGAGAATGCAAAAAAAGTGAAACCTTCGTCATTCTGTCTTTCACTTTTGAATCGTACTGACAATAACTTTAATCTTTCTTGTTTACAAGCGTATCGATTACAAAAAATGAACTTTTTATTTCATTATTTCCTAACAAATGGTCAAATAATTTGCTGATCTGGTGAACCGGATCTTTTAAAAAATGATCCACGAATCATTAACTCACTTTAGAGATCCGGATCATTTGACCGGTTCCTGATCTGAGCGCCCATCTCTGAGACCGATCTAATTTATTTCAAACGGCAAAAAAGATAGAGTTCTATTATGACTTTTTGGGCTAGATCCATTTTTTTTTAAATTTCTTTATAATTCATCTGATCTTTTCGGTATTTCGAGAATAAGAATAAATTTTGAAGAACTCGATGAATGTTCTCTGAATTTTAAAAATAATTTTCAGTGAAAATTCGTTTTAAAAAATTAATTCGTGTAAAATAAAAAAATTAACCATGAAAATTCTGAGGAATTTCTCATGAAAATTCAAGAGAATTGAAATTGAAAATTCTTTTCAAATTATCTTGGAAATATATAATAATTTCAGAATGGGCAAATAAAGGAATTCCCCCAAAATTGAAACGGGAAATTCATCTTTATTTGCGGGAAAATCATCTGAACTCCCATAAAGAATTCATTTTCATTCCCACAAGAAATTTGTCTATGTTTTCGTGGGATGTACTCCGGATTTGTATTTGAATGCCTCTTCGGATTTTCCATGTACCACATTTTTACGGAATGTTCTAAATTTCCACAAGAAATTATTTTCATTTTTTTCAGAAAATTTCCTTAGAAAATTTTTACGAATGTCGACAGAATAGCCACGGTAAATTATTTTTAATTTGTACAGGAGAATCTTTTGAAAAATAATCAGAGGAATTTCATAAACAAATCCGCCAGAGTTTTTATTAAAGACTCAGTAGAAAGTTCAGGGTAAACTCGTTACACTTTCTTGTTGAATTCTTCCTTGAATTCCTTTGGTATTTTTTCAAAAATATCTTTGGGCACTCTGCCAGTATTTTAACTGGGAATCCCTCTAAGAATTTCTCCAGTAAATCCATCTCTGAAATTCCACATGAAGCTCCTCCAGGAATTCGTCCAGCAATTCCTTCACAGATTTTTCAGAAAATTTCTCCAGAATTTCCTTTGAAAGTACCTCTAGGAGCTCCCCCATAAGTTCATCCAGAATTTTTCCGTAGGATCCTCCAAGAGTTCCGTCGGAAAGTCCTCCAGTCGTTCCTTCAGAAATTCCTTAGTTTGTTTTTCATGACTTTCTGCAGCCTTTCTTCCAGGAATTCCCCTCGAAGCTCCTGCAGGCATTCGTAGGAAAATTCCTCCAAGAATCATTTCTGAAGTTTCTCCAGGAATTCTTCTTGATGGTGCTCCAATTATGTTGCCGAAAGTCTCTCAATAATACCTCTGGAATTATACTCTGGAATGTCTCTGTTATTTCCTCCAGGAATTCTTTCGGAAATTTCTGCAGCAATACCTCAGGAAGTTCTTCCAAAGAGTTATCCAAAAGTTCCTCCTGAAGTTTCTTCAGGAACTCCACTGCAAACCCTTTCAGTTATTGCTTAAGAAAATCATCCAGGAATTCTTCAGGAAAATCCTTCAGTAATTCCTCCCGAAAATCCCTCCGGAATTCCTCCTACAATTCCTCCGGAAGTTCCATTAGCATTTCATCCGGAAGTTCCTTCAGAAATTTATCTGGAAGTTCCTTCAGAAAATCTTTTGGATGTTCCAACAGCAATTCCTCCGGAAATCCCTTCAGGAGTTCCTTAAGAAATCTCCGATAAATCTATCAGGGATTTATCCAGAAGTTTCTCCAGAAATTCTTCCGGAAATTTCTTCAGAAAATCTTGTAGAAGTTAAAGAAGTCTTTAAAAATAAATTCAGAAGAATTCCACAAGGAAATTCAGTTAGAAAAATCCGTTGGAATTATATTTGAAGACTCATTAGAAAATCCAAGGGAAAGTCATTGCCCTTACTCATGAAGATTTAAAAGAGTATTCTTTTGGATTCTAACAATTTGAGTGTTAAAAAATAAACGATACATAAAACAAGGAGATGAATGAAGTTACAAACCTATTGGATTTTGAATTTTTTTACTGATAATCGTAATTTTGATATTGAAGACATTTGAAGACATTTTTACTCGACTGTGAAGACATTCGAAAATATCCACTGGCATCCCTGGTTCTAAGCTAATTAATGCCTCATGTCAAAGCACACGCCTTCCTGCATAACCTTTTCGAAAAGGTGCAGTTCAAAATGGGTAGTATTTTCAGATATAAGTAAAATAAGCATAAACAATCACTGTTTTTGTACCTTTTTCACGAAACCCCTTCCTGCGAGGTACCCGCCCACCTATAGGTTCAATTTGGTTACGACCTGAAATATGATTAAATTATCTTTCGAAACAACCCAAAAAATCTCAAATTGGCCAATTAAAAAAAAAGTTACATCAATTTCAATTTGGGGTCAATATGACCCCAGAGCAGTACTGAGATTTTCATTTTCATTGAGAGAAGTCACGCGATATTTACATTCTATCCTCTCATGCTTTCAAAGAAACCAAAAACAATGAAAGGAATGCCGCTACATTTTCCCGAATTTTTATTTCATGAAAGCGCATCAAACTACTGTAAATAAGCTGTTTCTTCTTCAATAATGTTACTTCTAACTCGAAAACAAGGAACAATATAATCATTTTATCGACTAGTCATCGTTATTTGAACAGATCTATCAAAACTATTTAGAAATTTGGATTTCAAAACGAAGCCACATTCCCATCATGACTGCTTGTGATGTGACAGGTGACCGAGGACCCGTTACATTTTCATTTGGTCTCTTGAAAATGAAAATTCAACTGTTTTCGCTTGCACATGACGATCACGAAAACTAGCAGGTGACTGCCCCAGAGCACAGACAACGTAAGTTTTTTTTTTTTGAAAAAAGTACATTGTAGCGCTTATTTTCAAGATTTTTTAAGCGAATTTGCACCAAGGGGACATATCTCGGCGAGTTTTACCAAACTACCAAAAATTCGGGGAATCGATTGAAAACTAAAAAAAGGCAGCCTTCCAAAGCACAATGGTTCGAGGGCATCCAAAACCTCAAAAATCGAAACTCGTATTTCGGTCGGAATCATATTTTTCTTATTTTATAGAATACTTAAATGGCTCAAATACAAAATTTGATGAAGTTCTTTTGAGTTATGACTTTTTTGCATAATTATCAATTGAACATGACTGTTTTATTTCCAATTAAAAATGCTGTTTGGCCAGGCGTTTAGATTAGCATTGTACAGCTTCAATTACATCGCTAAACCCAATATTATTTCAAGACTGCATTATCAGGGTCTTGAATATGTCTTTGTAAAATATAGGTGACAGAATTCAACTTAAGTTAGTTTTATCTACAAATTTAAATAAAATACTCACATTTTTTTGATTAAAGTACTTCAAAAGTATAAGCACCGATGAGTGCCCGTAATGATTATGAGCTTAAAGCAATAGCTTGCTATTAATCACTATTTTGTTTTGCGAAAAGTTGCGATAAGCTGTTTTAAACGTTTTAGTTTGAAATGTGCATAGTATTTTTTGGTCTGTTTCTAACTGAAACCTTACAAATACGTATTTTTTGTTTACAATAACCTTAAAAATGCCTTTTTCTTATTATTAAATTGAAGTGTCTTACTTCCAAAATCTTCTCATGGCATCCGAGAATCTACCAATTTTATTTTTTTTTAATTGTTTGGATTTTGTTTATGTCTATTAATCCGAAATACGTAATCATGCTGAAAACTTTTCTAAAGCATATGAAAACTCTTAGTATTGGATATTAGCATGGTTCATCACTTTGCCATAAAAATGTTTATATCTATTAAGAGTTTCAAATTCTAATGTTTGAGCTCGAGCTAAACTGTAGCACACTATTTTTGCCATCAATAGACTATGTTAGTACTGAGATTTGAACTAAAACGCAGAACTTTCTCATATTTGTGAAAATAATTATTCTGCTCATAATTATAGAATAGACAGATTTCTTTAAATGAGCAAAAAAATGACTCCTGTTACGAGTCAAGATTATAAAGGATAAAAATATAAGTACACAGTTACAACAATATTATAGCTGGCATGACATAGACCGTCGAATCAAATGAATTGGGGTTTATTTTCCATGTCGAAACAACTATTTGAACAAGGAGAACAGATGAATAAAGCAACCGCGATTCCATCAATTAATCACACACTACTACTATATTTGAATTTCTTGATCCCCTTTGCTTGAACGAAAACATTTGCTATTTCAATAGTCATTCAAATGTTTGAGCTAATTTGATTGTAATTTAACAGAGCACAAGTTTTAATGATGTATTCTTGACCTTTTAAAATATATTATTACGTTGTGAACAAAATAAATTTAACCGGAGACGAGCCAGCCTCGGGCTAAAAGTCTCCTTAATAAAGACACAAAAAAAAAAAAAAAATTTAACAAGCAAATAGATCGTCTTTTGTCTTGTCTTGTCTTGTCTTAGCAATCAATTCTTTTGAAAAGAAAATTATTTAGAACTTTTTTGTGGAATATCTTCACTTATCATAAGACGAATTAGTACTATCCCATTTTTTTATGGAGGGATGAAGGCAAATCTGCATACAGACACCTGAAATTATCACTCAGGGAGTGGGGTTGGCGCGGAAGGCAGAAGGCCAGCCCGCCGGACCCACTAAACCCACCCGAGCAACAGAAGGTTACTTGAGTTACCCTCTCTACTAATACCCTGGTTCCCCCAGGAACTGCCTCCCAGCATTACTTCTGGGGGAATGTACTCGCTCATTCACGCTCACACAGGTACTCATCCCGTATGAGTCTTACTTGGGTGCTCTCTCTAACACACCCTGACACTCTTTCTGACGCACCATATGAGTCTTACTTGGATGCTCACCACTGACATACCATGTGAGTCTAACTTGGGTGCTCACCCTTTACGCACCATGTGAGACTAACTTGGATGCTCACCCTACCACCTGATTCACGCTCTAGCACACAAATCTGAGCCTTATTTGGGTGCTCACTCTAGCACACCCTGCCACTCCTCCTGACACACGCTCTGACACACCATGTGGGACTTACTTAGGTTCTCACTTCTGACATGCCATGCGAGTCTGACTTGGGTGCTCGCCCTTAACATACCATGTGAGTCTGACTTGGGTGCTCACCTCTAACATGCCACGCGAGGCTGACTTGGATGCTCACTCTACTCACCTCTGCCATGCCTCGAGGTGTCGATAGCGATAGGTACCAATAACCTCCTACCTCGACATATGCAGTCTAACTAATACCTATGCGGTCACTCTTCTGCCATGCCTCGTGGTGGCGACTGCGGTTGCCACCCACTGCGACACTCTTACCTCGACATGTGCAAACCTCTCATTCATTTCCCCGCGCTCAGCCTGTTTTCGCTCTAACTAACCAATCACAAGTTAGTCATGCTTGTCGACTGCTGCTCGGCGAGTGGTTGCAGTCGAAACTGCGTTACACTTCTCTACCGCTTGGCACATCCTCTGGATAAGGGTATCCGGAGTTGTGTCCCGACCACAGACGTCTAGCATAGCTTTTCTTTCGACGTCGAAACGAGGACATACGAACAGTATGTGCTCTGCAGTTTCGTCAACACCTGGGCCTTCAGGGGCAGACGGGGCTCTCCGCGTGCCCAAATCTGTGGAGGTACTGCCGGAAGCAGCCATGGCCTGACAGGAATTGTGTCAGATGGAAGTGAACTTCCCCATGGGGTCTCTCCACCCAGCTCGATATGTTAGGTATCAGCCGGTGGGTCCACCTACCTTTAGAAGAAGAGTTATCCCACTCGCGCTGCCATCTGACAACCGAAGTCACCCTGATGCGTTCACGGGCTTCTCTAGTGCCACGTAGCTCGAAACACTCCTCGTCTTCCCGGATGACCAGCCCGACTGGCATCATACTCGCTATCGTGCGATACCGTGCGGTAGGCCAATATCACTCTGAGACACATTAAGCGGTACGTGCTCTCCAGCTTCCGCAGGTAACTGGTTACCCCCAGAGCTCTCGCCCAGGACGGGCCGCCGTACCTAAGAATAGATACGGCAACGCCTGCCAGTAGCCTACGTCTACTGGCACACACCTTGGAACTGTTGGACATCATCCTCGATAATGCCGCAACAGCAGTCGAAGCCCTCTTGCACGCGTAGTCGACATGGCTGGCGAAGGTCAGCTTGTCGTCTATTACGACCCCAAGGAGCTTCAAACTCCGCTTTGATGCGATCGCGACTTCACCCACGTGAATCACTGCATGTTGAACCGACTTGCGGTTGTTGACGATAACCACCTCCGTCTTATGTTGAGCGAGCTACAGGCCTCTAGCGCTCATCCAATCCTCCACCGTGCTGATCGCGTGTGCTGCGGTCAGTTCCACCTCGGGAATTGACTCCCCGTAGACCTCCAAGGTTACGTCATCTGCGAAACCGATTATCAGAACCCCGTCATACATAAGGTTCCATAGTACCGGGCCTAGTATTGAACCTTGCGGAACTCCTGCGGTAATAGGTACGCTTCTCTGACCGGCATCGGTCTCGCATAATAGTACACGGTTCTGGAAATAGCTTTCCAAAATACCTACTGGTTTTATAACTAGCTATCCACTAATTATTACTTGCTGACTGCTGCTGAATTGCGCTACGCGTTCCTGGAGTAATTTTTCCTAAGCATCCTCTGGAAATACTTCAGGATCTCCTCCATAAATTCCCCCGAGGATTCTTTCAGATATCCGTTTTATATTCTCCTGAAGTTCCCCCGAAAACTCACCCGTAAATTAAAAAACAAAACTTTTATAAGAAATTCCATCAACTTCCTTCAGGAATTCGAGAAATCTTCCTTCAAGAATTACTAATGAAAATTCTTCCAGGAGAAATTGCATGATAAATTTTGAAAGATTTCGTCGAGAAATAAAATATTCCGGAATTTCTCCGGTGGTCAGTCACAACATGATTTAGTTTCTACAGTTTCTACATAGATGAATTCCTGCCGAACCAATAACTTCATGCTACTATTCGCGCATATACGTTAGCACCAGGATGCTGACAGGGGTAATTGATCGTTTTGAAATCCATTTTATTATGACTCTCTATCTATAGAATGCTATGTGGTTTCAATCTGATCGCTTATCAGATAAGAACGTTTAAAACAGTGCAATAATCGCGTTGTTACAATGTACCTACGTTGCTAATAAAAATGTTCCATTTGTCTTCATATCATTAGAGAAAGAGCTCAGAATTCCTTTTTGTCACTTTTCTTTTCAACAACAAATATCAATACATTCGGCCCTGTAAAAACATCAAAACGCTGAAATTGAAGTCACGCAGCTTAGTTTTCTTTCCATATTGTATTGTACCTAGAACAAAACAAATGAATAAAGTACAGAATTAAAATTAATAATTGCTCTCTTCAATAGTTGCAGAGACTGGGATACAACAAAATGCAGCGTCCTATCGCAGAGCAACAGCATAGGACGGAGACTGAACCCAATGGTGCAATGTTTAAATCACCTCCAAAGACGAACACGAATCAAATGAAGACAAATAGTTTAGTATTATGGAAATCTCCTATTCTAACAATTAAGTACGCTGTTCTGGAAATAATTTCATTGCTGCAATGTTACGGAAAACGGTACGTGAATGGACTCTCTCCTCTTCTATCTGAACTATCATATTTGGTTTGATTTTTTTAGGTTGATCCAACGACGGAAACTGATGATAGCATTAGTCACATTACTAGTAGTCATTACAACACTTTGCCTCGTTCCTGGTAGTCATCAGCAAATCATCCAGCTAGTGAAATCAAAGGGTTTATTCATCATTTACTGGACAGGCCTCGGCGTGCTTTCATCTGTGGGTCTTGGTACAGGACTACACACATTCTTACTTTACCTAGGACCACATATTGCAAGCGTAACTTTAGCTGCTTATGAATGCAACTCTCTCGATTTTCCTGAACCTCCCTATCCAAATGAGTAAGTATTACATTGTCCTTAGCAACATTTTTTTAATGTTTAATTTAGTCTGTTAGTCGTCTTTAAACTAATGGCTGGTTACCTACCCGCCGCTGTTTAACACACTGAACTCAATACATCAACAATCTAATTGTTACAAATATGCGATCTACTTTTAACATAAAACACAATACAATACACTGGTGAAAATAAGTACAAAGACAACCTCGACTGCCATACAATATAGCCATGTTGTTGAAAATCTCGATTCATAGCGATTTGATTGGGCTGATTTTTTGCCAGCAGCACTCACCATTTTTTTTTTTAATCAAAGTTACTTTTATGCATAATCTTATTTGTACGCGATTCTGTTGGAGATAATTATAAAGACAGATTTGTTGTGTGGAGTCCCACATAGAAAAGTGGTGTCTTTATAATTATTTCCAGATTCCGAGGTCAAAATCAAGAGAGATGTACACAGTGCATTGTGAAATTTAAGCCAGATCGAATCGCTACGAATCGAGATTGTAATCCCCAAACATGATGAAAATGTCTTTATACTTATTTCCGGCGGCATATGCTTTTCCTCCTTATAGAATCGTGTGTCCTGAAGAGGAATCGATTTCAATGGCGTACCCAACTATGTGGTCCATCATGTCTAAGGTTCGTTTCGAGGCATTCCTATGGGGCGTCGGTACTGCTCTCGGTGAGCTGCCTCCATATTTCATGGCTAAAGCCTCTAGGCTCTCGGGAGCCGATCACGAAGATTTCGACGACATCAAAGAGCTAGAAGACCGAAAAAAGCATGGCGATAAACTTAACCTGTTCGAGCGTGGAAAACTAGCAATGGAAAAGTTTGTCGAAAAAGTTGGATTTTTCGGGATTCTTCTATGTGCCAGTGTAGGTTATTGTGCCCTAAACTTGTAACACGAAATAAACCATTAAACTCCGTTACAGATTCCCAACCCTCTGTTTGATCTTGCTGGAATCACCTGCGGTCACTTCCTGGTGCCATTCTGGACGTTCTTTGGAGCTACGTTGATTGGAAAAGCCATTGTCAAAATGCACATACAGAAAATTTTTGTGATCATTGCATTCAACGAAAACCTAGTGGACAAAGCGGTAGATTTTATGGCTATAGTACCCGTAATAGGAAAGAAGCTCCAAGAACCATTCAAAACATTCCTTCAAAACCAAAAGGATAGACTACACAGAGGAACAGCCAAAGTAGCACATGGTTCATCCAATGTTATTCAAAATCTATTTGAATATTTTGTTATCTTAATGGTCTTATTCTTCGTATCTTCTATTATTAACTCCCTTGCTCAAAGCTATCAAAAGAAGCTACAAAGTCAAAAGAAAAACAAAAAGTCATAAGTAAGTAAACAGTTCTAGTACATAATTTATGTAGATAATGTAAATACGCGAAAAGTATCCCAAATAAACGTTACTTTGGTTTTACTGCTTGTATTGATCCCATTTCTTTTTTTTTGTCCTCGTGCCTAGGTCGTACCTATTCTACCACTGGTGTATACTGAAAAGTTAATATGCTCGCGCTCCACAAACAAATTTCTGATTAGATGTTTGGGGCCGTCCAGAAACCACGTGGTTATATATAGGGGAAGGGGGTGGGGGTTGTTGGAAAATTACTACGGTAAGCCACATGGGGGGAGGGGGTTAGCTCTCGAACCACGTGGTTTTTTTTACACGAATAACTTTTGGTGAATACAAATCAATAAATCAATGAACGCAATGCGCATTTTAGGGTAGATGCCCACGCAGCTCAGCGTTAAAAGACGCAGGCGTGCATTGAAAAAAATTGGTAAAGCAGCGTCGCCGCGCCAATTGTTCATAAAAATTTGTTCCATTTGCTTGATTAATTCTCGAGTTATAAAGAAAGTAATGTTTGATTTGTTTGGAAGCCCCTCTTTCCAAAGCGGGGAGGGGTATCGAACCCCGGCTCCAAAAACCTCTTCATACAAACTTTCACGCCGATCGGTTCAGTAGTTTCCGAGTCTATGAGGTTCAAACAGAAAGAAACTCATGTTTATGTGTGTATATGGTGTATATAGATTCTAATGAATTTCTTCGCCGAGTTCTTCTGAATCTTCACGAGAAATTCTTCTTCATTTCCAAGAGATGTTTTTTTCGGAAATTTCAAGGAGAACACTTCTAAATTTTCAGCCTCCAGTTACCCTTGCGAGCAAAGACCTAGGATTATCAATCCGGAGATGGCGAGTTTGATTCTCGTTCCTGTCTAGGATGTTTTCGGGTGGGAAACATTATCGACACCCTAGGTATAGTGTATCTATTGCACTGGCCACACAAGATACATAATCATGCAATGGATGGCATAGAAAAGCTTTCAATTTATTTGTTTTTTTTTTGTTTATTGTGTGATTTCATCAACAGAGTACAATTGGCCCTAATGATGTATTTAAATATTAATTAATAGTAATGACATAAACGCACATAGTCAATGGTCAAGATAAAAAATTAAAACAAATAGAATGCAGCCTTATCAAATACAATTAACGAAAAAATTCTGAAAATCTACGACGAAGAACATTTCGCGTCAAGTTGAAGTCGAACATGGAAGAAACTCTAATAAACGTTCTCTGGAGGCCGTAGATTGCAGTTTCTGCACCGTAGTTAGTGCGACGAAGGGGGAGCCTCAACATCGAACTGTTCCGTTCATGTTGTCTTGTTGTAAAATTCTTTCGCAATCTATTCTTCCTTGAAGTACATCAGCTACACATAGGGCTCTGCCCACATCCCGGCGGATACGCAGTGGCTCTAAGGCAATCAAGCGACAGCGATCCTCGTAACTAGGAAGATGCAGCGGGTCCCTCCATTTCAGTCTTCGAAGCGCAAACCGCAGGAAACGCCGTTGAATAGATTCAATACTCCATACTGACGAACAATACTCTAATGTAAAGCGCACTAAAGAACAGTACAGCGATTTCATACAATAGACGTTCGTAGAAATGTTCGCTGTTTTCATGACAAAGCCCAGGTTTCTAGACGCTTTGTCGACAACGTATGAAAGGTGGTGTGAAAATGTCAGTTTTGAGTTTAAAACCACACCCAAATCCTTCACGTGATTCACCCGTTCGACTGTAGTTCCTAGCAAATGGTAATTGAATATAATCGGCTCTTTTTTGCGTGAAAATGTGATAACGGAACATTTGCATACTGAGTGCCGCTCGTTTCGGTTGTTGATTGTATTTCTCCGCTTAATTCAATCAAAAAGCTGTTGTTTCCATCGCCGAAAAATAGTTTTCATACTCGGAACTTCAACCAAACTCTGCTGTTTTAATTTCTTCAATTCTGTTAGTGCGAATCAGCGTGAAAGTGCATCCTTTAATTTTGATCCAGAAGCTTGTTGATCGCAATATCACAAGCCACCATTCTGAAATCTCCTGTCCTGAGTGATCGAAATTGAAGCCGAGCCATGCAGTGCAATAAATGCTCGAGTTCCATCGACCGCACGAATGAACGTTACACTATTTGCGAAGGAAGATGCGCAAAACGTTATCATGCTGCGTATGTAGGGCTTTCCGATGAAATTGTACGCGCTTTTTTTTTTTTTTCTAAAAACATTCTGTGGATGTGTGACGAATGCTTGATGGACTTCTGCACATCTCGTGATGTTGACGAAGCTGCTGAGGATTGTCCGTATAAGGGAATCGAGGAAACCGACGCTAACTGCACCCATCTATTGAAGTGTGAATCCGAAATAGAAGAATTGAAAATTAGAGTCAATGATATTATCGCTACACTTGATCAAATGGTTACCCACGGCACAGAGCTACAGCCGATGCCGAACGATCAGCAACATTCAACACCTGTTACTGCCGTCCCAAGCATATCTGTCCCATGTCGATTTTTATCATTTTTGAGTATTATACACCAAACGTTCTAAATTAATGTATATTTTATTGTGAACAAATAAATACATATAGTTTGTTCGAAAACTTGGCGAAAAAATATCGGGTCATTTTGTCCCATTGTAGAATTTCCAAGCATAACTGTCCCATTGAAACAAATTTCATATAACATGTATTAAATTACTTCGAAGAGGCCAATTTTCATTATCAAATCATTCAGAGAAAGAATATGGGTTGTGGTATAGTTTCAATGGGTAAAAAGGTTAATCCACCTAACATCGTTGATGCCTTTCTTGTGCATTATGAAAATTGAAAAGTAATAATTGAAGCATATTAAGATGATTTATATTAAAATTTGAGTGAGAATAGTCTCTCATTTTTATTCGCATTCTTTGTATTCATTTAGACTTTTTCTTCTTTTCTTGTTGGCATTACCATTTTTGCATTCGTATATGATGAGGCTAACACGATAATACTTTTATGCCTAATTGCACCCGAAAATTCCTTTGACCGTGAGTCCAACCAAGCCACCTAAGCATCATCGCTTTGTAGTCGTGCTTCTAATCGCATGGCTATAAGGTAGGCCCAATTAATTTACATATATACAAAATTTTCCAATAGCTTCGAAAGTGACTAATCGATTTTCAATAGCAAACAATGGGGCCGAATTTCCCGTCGAGTACAACTTATTACGAATAAATGGTCCTTAACATGTGTTTACAAATGTTCACACACGCACCACACACAGGTGGCAGTTTCCACTCGACACATCAGATGCTAATCTGAAATAAATTTTATAGGAATCATCAAACACCTTCGCAGTATTGCGGTATTGAGTTTTCGGTATTGAGTGCTTCTTCCAAAAATCCATCTGCGCTGAAACATAATTCACCTGAACCAGTGGCGTTGCCAGAAAATGGGGGGGGGGGAGTTTTCCGAACTTTTTTTCTTCGAAAAAAAAAATTCTTCTAAAAATTTTGTCTCTGAGGGGGGGGGGTCATGTCCAAAACCACCCCCATGGCTACGCCACTGACCAGAACTTATTTCAGGATTAAATTATGTATAGGAACCAATTCTCACTGTCCTTATACTTATGTAAGATATAATATCTCTGGGGTTTTCAGACACACTCGTCCCCATGTCAGCTTTTTAATACATTTTTTTTTCTATGGAGCGTAAGCCCCCTCCCCCAAAAGCTTACGTTATTAGTGTAAGGCCCTTTACTACAATACGCTTTGAAAAGATTTAATGCATCTAATTTGAAACAGGTTGTTATCCAGAGCCAACTAAACTTTTGCTAAGCGCAAAGTAATCTGATGATACTTTAGCACTGGGACAAATATGCTTGGAATTATCAATTTTGTCTTCAATTTCGCAGCATAAATGTCCCACTGAATAAATTCCACTAAAAAACAGTGTTTATCTTTTGAAACATACTAAGTCATTAGAAATACACTATTTTCATCGTTTATTAATCAAAATTTCATGGGGCAATTTAGCTACAAACTAAAAAATATGTTTCCAACTTCAATCGCATTTTTCTCAGTTGCATATTTTTTGACATGGGACAGATATGCTTGACACGGCAGTGTATCTCCGCTCGTAAAAAGTGATGTTCTATTAGATGGAACTAAAGAAGACACTGCCATGAATACCGTATCTATGAATGAAAATAATGCTCAACCTGTTTTTGATAATACATTCTCACTTTTCATGACGAATGTTGACTGCAATACGACAGAAGAAGAAATAGGAAGATTAGCTTGTGAATGTTTGAGCATTGCTGATAGAAATAAAGTTAGGGTAAAAAGGCTGGTATCGAAACAGAAAGTTCATGATTTAGATTATATTTCTTTTAAGATTGTGTTAGACCGAAAATTTAAATCATTGGCATTGAAAACTTCCACTTGGCCGAAAAAAGTTAGGTTCAGAGAATTTGAGAATCGCTGCACTGTATGGCGACCAAATTTTTAATTGAAGGTAATGCTAAATGTTTGTTTGTGGTTTTATGATGAGCTTTCTATTGGTAATTTTAGCAATTGTATTTGTTTTCATTTGTATTCATGTTGTATATATATATGTATGTTTTAGTTGATAAGTTTTTATTTCAATAAGACTAATAAGGTCAGTTGAAAATTAAAAGAATAAATAAATAAATCATTTTGTCGGATCAACAACCATTCGGTTCGTAGTGCACCAATCAGCGAAAGCATTGATTTGATTTGAAAAATTTCTTCTAAAAATTTTGTCTCTGGGGGGTTTTTATGCCCAAAACCACCCCCGTGGCTACGCCACTGTACCCACCGATACCTAATCGGTCCAGTTTTGCGATCGCGATGTCATGATTCAGCCTATCGAACGCAGCAGAAAGGTCTGTGTAGATCACATCCGTTTGGGCCCGAGTGTTCATACTTTCCGTGATGTAAGAGGTTAGACACAGTAAATTCGTAGTTGTGGAGCGCCCAGTTACAAAGCCATGCTGGTCTGTGTTGATGTGTTGCTTGCAGTTGGGCTTATTCTACGAGTCGAGTGACGTGAGATGAGTCGATTTTAACAATTCTCACGTGAGGTGACCATGTTATTCAAATGGGGCTATATTCTCACGTCATTTGAGCAATCTCACGTCACTCCACTCGTAGAATAAGCCCAAGTGTGCACTGACGTAATCAATGATAACAAGTTCAAATTGCTTCGATACGGCGCATAACGATGTAATTCCCCTGTAGTTATTAACATCGCGCTTGTTACTGTTTTTATACACAGGAAACATTTCGGCTATTTTCCAACAGGAAGGGAATACTCCGCTGGAGATTGAAAGCTGGAAAATCTTTTGAACTGGAGCCAGTAGCCATTCGATACTTCTTTTAATAAAACAGGATGGCACCCCATCAGGACCGGGGTTATATGAACCCTTGAGTTGAGATGCGGCTTTAGTAATAAGTTCGGCACTCACGTCAATGCTAACCAGCTGTTGGTTAGCCAAGCGGACGTTCTCGGCTGCGGAGGTGATGGAGTCGGCGGACAGTAGCTCATCTTCGAACACACTGGAAAATTTAGTTGAAAAAAGGTTGCAAATGTCCTGTTGCGTGTCAGCAGTTTCGTCATTCAGATACATGGATGAAGGCAATCCGCTGATTTCAGGTGAATTTTTAGGCGTTGTTGGATCCTTCTTTGATAGCGTCGGAAAAGGAACCAATTGGTTTGGAATTCCATAAATGTAAACCGTTGAAAAAGCATAGAATAAAATCAAAATTCATTCCGTTCTGACCATTCAAATTAGTAAGTTCCTCTTGAAGGAATTCCTTGTCTTTTATTGTTAAAAAATCCCTTTTGGCAAGACGAATCCTTTACTTATATGTAGTTTCTTTACTTTGCTCAAATGTTTAAAAAAGGTTTCGAGCGCGGTACCGTTTGTGAAGAACAGTCGATCCGACGATTTTGTCTGAACATTCAAGAAGTTCGGCGGTAAATAAATGAACAACTATTTAAAAACTGTTATATACAACAATGAGCATCACTGGTGAGTTTATTTTACAACAATTGAGTATTAATTATACAGTATTCAAAACAAAATTATAAACAACGATAAACAAGCCCGTCATAGCGTCTATGTACACGAGTTTGATTTTATCTTCCAGTTTATGTACATTTTAAGGCAAGAGCATATCAAAAATCTACTACACTAGTTTTGCGAAAATGGTTTTATCATCACATTGAATTTTATGTACACCTTTTTGAAAACTGTAAACACGTCACGTATATGCGTTATGCTATTAATATTTTTTTTCTCATTTTCGTTTCGATGAAAAAAAGGAAGAACATTCTTTTGTTTTAATTCAACATCATTGCATTCATAATTGCGCTGTCTTTTCGCTTTTGTCGATGTTTTCACATTGTGATATGTAGTAGTAGATTTACTATGAATGTCGCGCACTAAATAAAACCGGAGTAAAAATTTTGATATTACACAGCACATGCTAAAAACGA
This sequence comes from Armigeres subalbatus, assembly GCF_024139115.2. NCBI lineage: Eukaryota > Metazoa > Arthropoda > Insecta > Diptera > Culicidae > Armigeres > Armigeres subalbatus. Next base: position 216,403,360 of record NC_085140.1, on the reverse strand, counting down.
TGATTGATTACGTTGCTCGATTACTCGTTCGGTACGTGCACCTCTTTGGGTTTCTCATCATCGGAATCCAGCGATAAACAACCTTTTAAGTAGTCTTCCATGGTGCGGTAGACGTGCTCAAGCACACCGTTCAGATCGTGGCCTTCGTCGGCGTAGCTCTGGAATCGAATGAAAACAAAAGTTTAACAGATGAATTTTGTTTATTGAGTTGTTCTGGACGATACACGATTTTCGAAACTAATTTTAAACTGATTGCTTGATCGTATTACACATCCTCTACTATCAAAATGAATCGTCCAACCTCTTTGTTTGAATGCGATACGCAACACGCAACAAAATTAGCTTCGAAACAATGGTATTCGCAATTAAAATTATAGACATTATTTCCAACACGAGGGCATCTTATTCTGCTTGGCCCACAGTATTGGCGTGGTAAATCCGAAATCCACTAATGAAGTAGTAAAAATCGCCTTCTTACTGAGGAGGAGTTGGTGGTAAGCCAGGTTGCAGAGTTTATGTTTATGTTTATGTTTATTGTATTGATTCATCTGACATTTGGTAGTCTTAATGAATATAGTAAATTTAAACAAATATACATTAAACGATTACAATCTTCTTAAAAAAGTGGTCAATGGTAAGTTAAAATCAAATAGCCTATAAATGTTGTTAAAAGCAGCCGCAGCAGCACAGAAAGGTTCATTCATGCCATACATTCGATTACGCGGAGAAAGGTGCAGGAAATCTCGTTGACGCATTGTTCGTTCCGGAGCATAAAGATTTAACCTCCGGAGAAGTTCCGGAGAGTCAATTTCACCAGTCACGATTTTGGCCACGAAGGCAACCTGCGATCTATTCCTTCTCATTTGAAGAGTGTCAATACCAAGTAGTCTACATCGATCCTCATATGCGGGAAGATGAACGGGATCCCTCCATGGAAGGTGCCGAAGTGCATAACGCATGCATCTACGCTGCAGGATTTCTAGCCTTGAGATCCAGACGCTATCTAAACTAAAGCACAAAATTCAAGGATAGAACGAACTAAAGAGCAGTACAGATATTTTAAACAATGAAAGTCCCGGAAGTCTTCAGATAGTTTGAAAATGAATCCGAGTTACCGATTAGCTTTTGCGATTATGTCGTTATAGTGCGGCTTGAATGTCATGTCTTGATCCAGTGTGACTCCTAAATCCTTAATCCTATTCACTCTTTCAAGGGTAGTTTCAGAGATACAATAGTCAAAAACTATCGGCTTGTGTTTCCGATAAAAGAAAATAGCATTACATTTTTGAATACTGATCGTCAGAAGATTAGCAGAGCACCAGTTCGCCATTCTATCCACATGCGATTGCAGTTCTTCACAATCCTCGATGCTGTTGATAATCTTAAACATTTTAACATCATCCGCATAAAACAAACGACAACCAGGAGGTAGAAGTCGGGAGAGTTCGTTGATAAACAGCGTGAACAAGAGAGGCCCCAGATGACTGCCTGGTGGTACACCAGAAGTATTGGAGAAGTATTCAGACTGTGAAGAACCGATTTTCACAGAAAGCAATCGGTTCGACAGATATGATTTGAACCAGCACACTAGATGGCGACTAACTCCAAGTTGTTCTAACTTTGCAAGCAATATTCCATGGTCGACGCGGTCGAACGCTGCTTTCAAATCCGTATAAACTGCATCAACTTGACCACCGGAGTCCATGGTGCGAACACACAGCGAAACAAACTCTATTAAATTCGTTTCTACAGATCGCTTTGGATAGAAGCCGTGCTGTGCAGTAGAGATGTACGCTTTACTGGCACTGAATAAAACGTCATTCATGATTATCTCGAATACTTTGGAGCAAGAACATAAGGATGTGATGCCTCGGTAATTTTGTACATTCCTTTTGTCGCCTTTTTGTAAACGGGAAACATGTGCGACATCTTCCATTCATCAGGAAACTTCCCTCCTGGAGCGACAGTGTGAAAATCCTAGCTAAGTGGGTAGCCAGCGAGTTCGAACAATTCTTGAGCACAGAAGACGGAATACCATCCGGGCCGGCAGTGTACGAGCTTTTCAATTTTCTGATGGCTGACAGAACGGTCTGCTCATCGATTATAAACGCATGTAAATCTAAAACATTTCTAGGCGTGAATTGATTTGCAACAGCTATTTGATCGGCGGTGGCCCTGGTGGCATTGAATGTACTTAGGAAATGTCGAACGAATAAATTACATTTTTCCAGCTCAGAACTGGCGATTTCTTCACCCAGATGCAAGCACGAAGGCAGACCAACTTCATTTCGTTTGGAGTTAACAAACGACCAAAAACGTTTGGGGTTTCTACGGAGTGATGATTGTGTTCGAAGCACGTAACGACGATAAAGGAATCGATTGTATACACGATATGCAGTACTGGAACGGTTGAACTCCTGCTTCGTAATCAGCGTGCGATTCTTGCAGTACTGTCGCAATGCTTTTGCCCTACTTCGCTTTAGCTGACGCAGACGACTGTTCGATCAGGGAGGTTTAGGCTTCGGGCGACACAGGGGCACGTGCTCCGCAATTATACGATGAATTTGGCGAGTGAAATAATTAACAGCATCATCTACACAGACGTCAATCTCGATGGGTGACCAGTCAATACATGAGATAGCATCACAAATACTATCATAATCAGCTCGGCGGTAGTCGTACATTTGGTGCACGTCAGAAGCATCGTCAAACGTAAACAGGCCCGGAAGGTTGACGACTATGTCCAGAGCGGGATGGTCAGCATCCAGGTAGATGAGAGGTTCGATGGCTTCGGAAACGGTGCAAGTAGATTTAGCTGCATCGTTGGCGAGGACGAGATCCAGAAACCGACCATTCCTGTTAGCCACTCCATTAAGCTGAGTCAAGCAATTGAACGAAAACCATCGACCAATGCGGAGCTACTGGTGGAAAAACAGATTGAGGGTTCACATGCATAAACCCGTCTTCCGATGCAACCCATTCCAAGTTCGGTTGATTATAGTCTCCTAGTTGCAAGACGAAGTCATTGAAGTCCAGGTTGGAACTAATAGAGCTAAAAGAGTTCATGTGATCCCGAATACAATTTATGTCGCTACGCCGGTCTGGAGGTAGATATAATACTCCTATGCTAACCAATCGATCGGCCGTAGAAATTCTAATCCATAACTGCTCCAATGCAATGCTTGTCAATGTAGAGTCAACGTAGCTATTCCAGCGTGTTGAGACTGCTATCAAGACTCCTCCTCCGCGAGACTTAGTACTGTTAGCTGAATTACGATCTGTACGGTAAACAGCAAACTTAGGACCGAATAGCTGTATGCCGAGGATGTATTCGTTCAGCCAAGTTTCCGTCAAAACAATTACGTCGTAGTCACATTCACTAGCAGCCAGAAAGAAAGAGTCCACCTTAGTACGGAGGCCGCGCACATTCTGGTAGTAGATGCGCAAGGCATGAGCAGGTAATTCACCAGACGAAATGGATCCTCTAACCGGCAGGCAATTGTTAGAAACGTTGGATGATATGGCAGGCTGCTCGGGGTTGGAATCAGCGTCTACTGGCTGGATACTGGAAGTAACATATGTTACCGGAAGAGAATTGTTCGGGACGATATTGTACTTGGCTGCAATAACGGTTTGGAAGCCCTCCATGCCAGACTCAATTACAGGACCGGGACGACTGCGGAGCGCTGGCTGGAATGGCTCGACTACAATGAGCGGATTGAGGACTTCCATTAAGCTAGCAGGCGTGCATCCCGGTGAACGGTTGATTATTTGGATCCTAGATGTGTAGTTAAACGGCAGTTCGGACAGGAGAGTGGAATCATCCATGGTTTCACTAAAAACCGGAGAACTTTCAGACAGAAAATCGTTCATTGATGGTTGATACTTGCCAGAAAGAGGAGTGCGGAAGCTCTGTTTCCAATCCCAAACACAGGACCAGGACGGCTGATGATCGTAGGCAGAAAGGGCACGACTGTGTTGAGTGGATTAGGGGCTTCCTCTGTGCTTATGGAACTCGTGCGTCCAGGAACGCGTACATCGTTTTGTAGTATCTTGTTGACTGAATGCAAAGGCTGAGATTTAGCTGGAGAATCGCTGGAAACGTTGTAAAAATCAGGGTGCGAAACGCTCGGTAATGAACTATACTTGCCTGTAGAAGGAAATTGGAAGATCCCGTCTCCCATATCAAATGTAGGGGCGAGACGACTGCTGGCCGCTGGTGGGAAGGGCGCGCCAATACGATGAGAGGAATAGGAACTTCCTTGAGGGTAGAGGCAAGTGTGCGTCCCGGAGCAGAGCTGAAGCCATCTATCATATCACTTATTCCATCAATATAACTTCGTCCATTGATGTGCTCAATGGATCGTCGCATACTGCAGCAGGTCCTGGTCGCCAAAAATTTGCTCCGGATCTGTTGTCGGTGAACTCCCGATAAACTACTCCTCTCGGCCACGTAGAAGTCGATAGAGCCTTGGACTTCAGGTCCAGGTTCATACCGACTTTGAACGAGACAAACGACAAAGTATTTATATCCCTTCCTTTAGCAACCAGTCGAATTACTTGAATGTCATCTGACGCAAGGCGTTTCATGGCGAGAGCGCGAACTTGGTCTGTGGATACATCTCTCGCGATACGGGATAAATACAGCCAAAACTTCGGTTGATTAGGCGGAACAGTAGCTATCCCCATTGACGGAGACGGAGTGCTTCCAGTTCCAACTTGTAGCGAGGGCTTCGGAGTAGGTTCAGCGTTATCGATCGTTCTAAACAGTCTCCTGCCCTTGGTAAACCTAGGATGGATGTCGGTGGGCTTAAAAGACTTCGGAGTGAATGAGCTAGAGTTTATCAGCTTGGCAAAGTTCGTCTTAATCTCGGTTTTCAGTTCATCCATAATCTCCAACTTCAGGTTTTGCATAATATCGCTATGAGAATTCAGCGCATGCACTTGTCCGACCTCATAAGCCGCCCGTGTCGTATTTCGGAAGCGTAAGTCATCCATCAGTTTAGTACACGAATAGCACATCCAGAAAATTTGCTTGTTTTTCATAACTTCCTCAAACGCATCAGCAGCAATACCACAACAACGGGGATGAAAAATGGCTTTACAGAAGCCTTGGCACTCAACTTGAATGTCACCGATCTCATTTGCACAGGAACTGCATACTAGAGACATTGTGTTCGAGGATGCGGACCTTGTCGTATGTTGCGCTTGAACTTTCGCACTCCAGACAACCGTACATACAGAAACTACTGTGATCGAGAGTACCCAATTCGCACAATCGAGTCGACTTCGGATCACTTGTACCGTGATCGCAGTATATGCAAAATTGCAAAAGCAAAACACTTTTCTCGCCCGTCGATTGTTGATGAATTTTCTCAATTTCCGAATTCACTACGCGTGATTCTTCACTGCAGTAGTATGCACCACGTAATCGTTAGCGATAAAGCCAAAACACGCCACTTACAGACCGGTATTACTAAATTGGAATTAACAGCAGGGGAAAAACGCAAAACAATGCAACAGTAAACAACCAAATGATACAATGAGTTGCGACAACGCATGGACAAGCGTGGACTTCCAGAGGGTCAAGAGGCGAGTCGTATATCGACGTAACATTTTGCGACGACCGAACCTTGATTGATGGCTGAAGAAGGGTATATGTCTAGCGAGCATCAAGAAATTTTCTTCTGTATTCACTATACCACCCGTAGGCAGACTAGCTCTGTTTATCCAGGATGGAGAACATCGCGGTTTCGAGGGTTCGCAGAAATCGCTCTCAATAGATAACGAACGACGATAAAAGAGAGGCAAAAATCTCTTCAAATCATAACAAGCCATGAAAACAAAACTATCGCACTTGTATACAAGTTGGGGAAAACTGATTCGGATATGCGGCCCCCACCGAAGGGGTTGGATAAAACGCTTTGTTCTCACTCATTTTATGTTGGGGACCATATTTTTTCGCACAGCTGGGTGAGGCAAAGTGAAATGCATCATCAGAACCGGTGCCCCCAGCCCAGTGAGCCCAAAGATACGAATTCTTCAACCACCTCGATTTCGTCACCAACTCGTGGTGGGTGGCTGAAAATCGAATTAGGCACATCCATTCGATCCTTTGTTGCCTTGATCAACCGTATCAGTTTATTCGAAAATCCGTTTTCGTATTAGCTGCCATAGCTGGTCCCGATCGATTGTATCATATGCGGCTTTAAGGTGGTTATACAACAAAGCCACAAATCGGCCATCTTGGAAGCCACGTGCTTTTTCTAGTGATTTTTCAAGAGCACGAATTGAAAGAACCACAACGCCCATGGCGATGAAACATCCGTAGATCGTTTGCTAACTAATGCTAAACAATCGACTTTAATTTCAGCATTATACAAAAATTATTATGCTAGATTTGAACTTTTGATAATAGGAGTAGAAAACCGTGTGGTGAATTCGAAATTCATCACATGGCTTGATTGTATAATCACCTTAAAGTCGTTAAATAAATGATGTGTGGGCACGTTGTATTCGCGGCATTTCTGCAATACCTGACGTACGGCGATTGGTGTTAGTCGGCGGCATAAAATTTGGGAGAGTACCTTGTAGGCGGCGTTCAGCAATGTGATTGTGCGGTAGTTGCTACAATCCAGCTTATCGCCCTTATTGTAGATGGGACACGCGACACCTTCCATCCACTCTTGCGCTAGAACCTCATCCTCCCAAACCTTGGTAATTACCCAGTGCAGCGCTCTAGCCAGTGCCTCACCTGTCCTTACACATATCGGACTGTGGCACGTGGCCTTACGTGAACGGTTTAACTTCTCATAGAAATTTCGTGCGTTATTAGCGCGGTACAGTTGCTCCGTCTCTTCACGGTCTCCATCTTCCTGCTGGCACTTTTTCCTCGTGCCTCGTTCGCCCTTGTGCGGTATTGCAGAAATCTCGCCCATGCTGTATTCTTCTCCTTAACTAACTGCTCACATTCGCCGTCATACCAGTCGTTTCTCTGATCAGGGGACACCGTGCCTAGTGCAGCGGTTGCGGTGCTTCCAATGGCGGATCGAATATCTTTTCTGCCTTCTTCAAGAGACGCTGCGCCTAGCTGCTCTTCCGTTGGGAGTGCCACCTCCAGCTTGGTGCGTTCACTTATCTGCCTGTTTTTCCAGATATTTCTCCAACTCGCCTATGTCGATCTTGGTACCGCCGTCTGACGCTATTTGGCCGCCAGATATTGGAAGCTTTCAACATTCTCCGCTGGTTGCCCGGCTACTGTGAAACTGGAAGGAGTCACCGTGTTTACATCCAACGATTTGGTTTTGTTGACGTTGATGACTAAACCTGCCGAAGAGGAGCGCTCGGCAAAGTCGTTGAGCTTACTCTGCATATCGGAGCGCCGTTGCGCGAGGAGTGCAACGTCATCAGCCAATTCGAAGTCGTTTAGGTGCTCCATGGTTATAGGCTACCATTACAGCCCGCGGCTTGGTTCACGGTCAATCGCATCTACCAGAATCTCGTCGATTACGATGAGGAACAGTAACGGTGATAGAATACATCCTTGCCTCACACCAGCTACGACCCGGATAGGGTCGGACAAGACCCCATTGTGCAGCACACGAAAAGGCCTCGTACTGTGCTTCGATGAGGCCGATGATTTTCTCAGGAACCCCCGTGCGTCTCAGGGTGCCCCACATATTCTCGTGATAGAGACAGTCGAAAGCTTTTTCGTAGTCAATGAATACCAAGTAAAGAGACTCTTGGAATTCGTTGACCTGCTCCATAATGATATGGAGCGTAACAATATGGTCCACACAGGATCTTCCGGTAAGGAATCCGGCCTGCTGCCGCCGGAGAGTCGCATCGATCTTCTCCTGAATCCGGGCTAGCATAATTTTGCATAGAACTTTGAGAACGGTACTCAGCAACATAATGCCTGGGCAGTTATCGCATACAGTCCGGTTACCTCTTTTGGGCACCTTCACTAAAATACCTTGCATCCAGTCGACCGGGAAAGTTGCGGTGTCCCAGATATTACGAAATAAACGATGCAGTAGTTGAGCGGATGTCATGGGGTCAGCTTCAAGCATCTCGGCTGATATGCGATCGACCCCTGGGGCTTTATTCGATTTCATGCTTTGGATGGCTGTTTGAATCTCTAGCAGTGATGGAGCTTCGGTATTGACGCGTGTTATACGTCGGATCCTAGGCAGATCATGCCGAGGTGGTGATGGCCTGGCTGGCACTTGAAAAAGTTCTTCGAAGTGCTCGAACCAGCGTTTCAGCTGGTCAGTTGGGTCGGTCAATAACTGATCATTCGCGTCTTTCACAGACATCGTTGCATTAATCTTCGTCCCGCTTAAGCGTCGTGAGATATCGTAGAGAAGGCGAATGTCCCCGGTTGCGGCGGCTCTCTCTCCTTCGTCGGCCACAGAGTCTGCCCACGCTTGCTTGTCCCGTCGACATGAGCGTTTTACTTCCTTCTCAAGGCTCGTATCGTTGACGGGCTAAGACTTTGGCTCCTCTGGTTTTTGATCGCTCTATCGTGGCTTTGGCTTCTCTTCGCTCCTCTATCTTCCTCCAGGTCTCATCGGTGATCCATTGTTTTCTCTTGGTGCGCAGTTCGCCCAGATTGTTCTCGCTGGTGGCGATGAAGGCATTCTTGATGGCGGTCCATTGGTCTTCCACGCTGCCCCCTTCCGGAATATCTGCAGCACGCGTCTCCAGTTCTTCAACAAAGAACCGTCTCACCGTAGCATCTTCCAGTTGGCGTGTGTTGAATCGTCGTCCAATTTTTCCTCCTGCCGACGAATCCGCGCAATGCGCAGGCGTATTTAGTCGATGAGGAAGTGATGATCAGACGCGATATCGGCACTACGTTTATTCCGTACATCAAGAAGGCTCCATTTTCGGCTGATGTAGATGTGGTCAATTTGATTTTCTGTAAAGCCGTCACGGGAGGCCCACGTGACCTTGTGAACCGGTCGATGAGGGAAGAGCGTTCTCCCTATCACCATGTCGTTATTACCACAAAATTCTACGAACAGCTCTTCGTTTTCGCTCATTTCTGCGAGACCATTCGGAATTCTATCTGCGACGACATTGAGATGACTGTAGAAGTTCTCTTTGTCTTGCAGATCGGCAGCATCGGTTGGCGCATAACATTGGATAATAGTAAGGTTTCGGACCCGTGTTCCAAATCTGGCAACGATTATCCTTTCACTTATAGATTCCCACTTCATAAGCGCAGAGTGTGCCTGAGCGCTTAGTAGGAAGCCAATTCCGCGATGCCGGGGAGTGTGTTCAGCTCGTAAACCACAGTATAGCAGAATTTGTCACGACAGCATTCTGCGTTCTCCAAAGTCCACCCAACGGACTTTACTAACCTCCGGGATCTCAAGCTTCATACGGCGTGCCTCATTGGCAAAATGTGCTAATTTACCCTGCTGGGCTAGGGTTGAAACGTTCCGTGTTTCTATTCGTGTTCGTTGTTTCGCGCTAAGAGTCGCCGCCGCAAAATACCCCACATTCTTTCATTATCGGATACTCGAACAAATTGATTTAACAATTTTCTGAACTTGGATACCCTTGTGGCCCGAGGTAAACAACCCTACAGGGAAGTAAGAGGTGTCTTGGGGGATCGCGATGTGGTTTATATGCAGGCCATCTATGCCTTTCTTTGCTCGTCTGACATAAAAGTCTAATTCCCCTATTTTTTTTCTGTCTCGTTTTTGTTTTGTTTTTGTCTTATTGTTCTGTGTAATACGAAGCTATGGCCATCCGGAAGATGCTCCCTGACGAACCACAACTCGAGCACGATGCTACGACATGCCGTTAATGACGTCAAATACCCGGATTAGCAGCTGTAATACCTCAAACCTAAATGCCAACCTAGTCCATCCTGAAATTACGCAATCAAACCTAAAGTCGCCACGAGTATCTTGGTCTATGCCCCTTTCCCCTTATTAACTGTTGATAACAAGATGATATCGATTGTAAATATCAGTCTCGGCTCCGTTAAGTGTTATACACGCATGAGCCATTCCAATAAACGCAATAGATAAAAAAAAACAATAAAATTTCTGAAAGATTTAATGAACCTACGCATATAAAAAAACTAGTTCCGACAAAGTGTTACTACTAACTACTTAAAACTACCACCTACTTAAAACTACCATGCAATTTTGCAGTCTTCAATGTGTTTCGCCGTATTGAAGTCCTCATCTAGTTTCCCAGAAACTTGTTCCAATCTTCTTTTCAATTTTATTTCCTGTTCAATTCAAGTTCCAATTCAAGTGGTATCCAACCCCGTAAAAATACATCATTTCACCATTTCCCCATAGTTCTGGATTTCGGCGCCCCCTTAAGGCCTGGCGCCCTTAGCGGGGCGTGTGCCATGTGCCGCTAAACATCCCAGCAGGTCCATTGAATTGGTATAAATTCACTCATCACCTTCACAAGCTACTGTAGGCTTTCCTGGTTCTCCAAAACGTCCTGGGGTTCAGGACTTGCAATCTACTCGACCAACCAAGTGCTGATTGATGTATCCGTGCATTGCTAAATAGCGCAAAAAAATCATTGAGCTGGAATGTTTTCACTCATTACTTTTACAAGCTAACTCCATTAGTCGATGTTCTATGCTATTATATATTCTCCAGTTTTTTCTTCTTTCATTTATGTAAATTTTTAAAATTTTAGGTTCTTCACTCAGAAATATTTTCTCTATTACTCTGATTATCCTTTTGGACAATTTTTCAAGGAACTTCTGTTCCACATCTCGATATATCCATACTTGAGTTTGTTGTCTGGAGGAGTTTGTGTATTGGAGATAACCACTTTCCTTCGATGGGACTTGAACCCACGACACTCAGTACGCTATACTGGTGCTTTTAACCAACTAAGCTACGTAGGGCCATCGTTGGCCTTCTCAACTTAGCGACTGCTGAATGAGCCCGATATTCCCAAATTAGACATTAGATCCATTTAGTCATTGTGCATCTGATAGATACATTGAACTCAAGATCATTCTGAAGGACCTTGGAAATCTCATTTTTATGGAAATTAGGGTCATATGCTTATTGAACTGGATTGAGTATATACCGATGATGAGGACTTAGCAAAAGTCTTGGTTGATCTGGTGGATATCATGAGCTGAACTCGAAAATATTTTGGAGAACCTCGAACATCTCGTATTTAAGGAAATCGGGTTTACATTTGCTCATAGAACCGGGATTAATATATACCGATGACGAGGACATTGCACAGCTCCTGAACAATCTAAGTGATGAACCCACTTAACTCACTTAAAAATCACTATAACAAAGTTAAAAAATCCTGAACAATCAGGTAGATACCGTGCCACCGTGGGCTAAACTTGAGAATATTTTGGAGAATTTTGAACATCACATATTCCTGGAAATTGATCACTGGCTTAACGTTTAGAATTAATAAACTTGATTGAGTTTTTAGAATTATCATACAATGTGGTATATGGATTAAAACATGTCATATTCATTTGCATGATCGAAAAAAAGTGAAATCTTCCCAAGCCTTCAAATATCTTCAGTGTCTTCAGGATAAAGTCCAACTTCACCATCCCATGAATCAATATTAGAAGATGGCACAACATTTGGTGGAGTATCTTGAGGTGCCTTACCAGCATGTTTTAGTAGTTCCCATGGAATATGATCAACCACCAGAGCTTTATTGTTTTTCAGCAGGCTGCTTAGTGCCGTCGCCACCTCTGGATTTTCTTAGTGTGAGGAGCCATAAGTCTGTTCTCGTTTGCGGACCCCTCCATCCCCTAAAGTGTTATGGAATTTTTGAATGGGCCCTAGATTGCCGCGATTCGCATAAGAGACCCATGTCGATTTTTGCTAATTCTGATTTTCTTCCAGAAATAAGCATAAAATGACCTTACCTTTAGGAAAAACATGAAACGCTTATGCTTACGAGAGGCTATCACTAAAAGTATCTATATTTTACCTTCGGTACTTACTTGATATCGGAAAATGGTCCCCGATTCAGTCAGTGCTCTTGCCAGCTGTATTCCATGCTGAAAGGGTGCCGAAACGTCTGCTAAGCCATGCATAAGTAGGTAAGAATTGGAAGGGATTTGTTTTCCTCGTTGTGTTGCATCTGCTTCCACATATGCTTTATAGTTTTCAGCTGGTACACCCAATATACGCTCCGTAAACACCGAATCTAATGCGAAAAGATTGGAGGTGATAAATATGCTGTGATCCTCATGTTTTTGTTTTGGTTTCTGATAACATTCTAAATATGAATTTTAAAAGATCAATAGTGTTCAATTTACGAAGTATACCATAACAATGCTGATATTTTTCCAGTTTGATAAATAATAAATAGTTTTTTTTTTAATATCAATCAATCCATTACGATTCAAATGATAATAAATAATGATAAACATTCGTGAACCGTTACTATGATTTGATAGTCCATTACTTACTGTAATACAACCAGTCTGTGATTGGAGACACTGATATACCACACTTGAAGACATTTTGTTGGGATCCTAATATCATTGCTGTTACATACCCGCCGTATCCCCAACCCCATACACCAACTCGGCTTTCGTCTAAAAAATTGAGGGTCTCCAACAGGTATCTGAAAAACATAAGGTTTGAAAAGTTTAGTTAAACCCTTTCTACACTAAGAAACTAAACAGACATACAATTTTAAAACAACGTATTAAATTGTAGTGGGTTTGTGTCTTAAATCTTTTGACAAAAGCGATCGCCCGAAAAAGCGAATGCTCGTTTAAAAGTTTTGGACAATTGAAGAGGACCAGTGACACGTAGGTTCATCAGTGTTAATACTAAACATACCTCAGAGCGGATATTTGATCTTGCACTTCAACACCTCCAATGTGGCGATACATAGCCGTTTTTCCTTGTCCTCGTGCTCCACGCACATCGAGTCGGATGTAAACTACATCATTGTGACTTGACATATAGGTGCCCCAATCAATTTTAAACTGCTCAGAAACTGACGAGGATCCCGGTCTACCGTTACTGAAATTTAAGAACATCCGTAAATCTCCACCCAGAAGAAAATTTTTGAACTATTTATAGTACTTACACTTCAACTAGCACAGGGAAAGCCGCATCGCGAAGCTCTTCTCTCCAGCTGGGCGGAAGCAATAGTTGCACAGCCGCACGTGTTCCATGCGGCAAGGGAATCTCAAAGGACCGTTGAGTTGGAAGCGCAAGTTCTTGTAGTTTTCTGGTGTAAGCAGGTCTTGTGTCGTACAGAACTCGAACAAGCCGGTGATTCAGTGCAGTATGAACAACTGAATGGAAAGACGAATTACGATCAAATACTCATATTGCAGCTGTTGTTATACGATTTTGGACATGGATCTTCAACAAAAGCAACGAATAAAAACAAGACTGAACTGAACAAACGAATGCAATTTAAGCAGGGACTGGGGTAGTGTTAAGTATTTTTGGTCGCTGAAGATTATGTATAGCAATCGAATACATTACGATACAAATGTTATTTATTTTGAATGAGAAAAGAAATTAGTTATTTATAAAATTTGGGAAGCTGTTCCCATTTTCATCAAGCTGTAGCAAATTCTTTTCATCTCGAAAGAAACCATTTTCATCGAATCTATTTCTAACATACGCGCTCACTGCTGATAGAAATCACAAAAAAGACAGACGTAGTTCTACGTCAAAAGTAATTCAAACTGCTTTTCATTTTTCTGTTTCTGATGAATATGGGAGCTATGAGATGAAGAACCGGAACAGTTATCCTATTAAAACCTCTTGCAACTGCAATCAAACTGTTAAAACATTTATATAAAACCTTTCTGATTATTTTAAATACTATTGGTATTACCGATGTTAGTATCTTTATGGACTTGGCATGCAGGCCTAGTAAATTCTTAACCATAAAACTATGTGTTTGTTTTTCGAGATACTACCATGTGAATTACTCGAATTTAGAATAGTGGACCAAAATTGTTAAATCCAAATTGACGAGGTTAGGCTTTATGCACAAATCACGCAACGCAAAAAATCGGGAATTTGAACACATGTATCAATAAGTAACGCGTGCCCAGACACCCCCTTTAATTACGTTATGCTCACTGAGACAAACACCCTCCCCTCTAACCCAATTGTTTTACGAACATAGTATTAATTGTTGCCCCCTCAAAATATTATTTTTTAGCAAAAAAAATCCGAGGGGGGGGGGGACAAAATAGTTTTTAAATATTTGTATCGGCCTTACTTTTTTTATTACGTAACGATTCATAAACCACTCCACTCCCCCTCAAACGTTACCTTATTTGTGCAAATGGCCTTTGAAGCAATAGGGAAAAAAGTTTCGACATAATAAGCTGCATTTTTTTTAACATAGGGGAAGGTGGGGAGACTTGATCCCCGGGGAGACTTGATCACCCCCTGTTTTGGAGATTGCATTGCTTCCATCTAAGAGATAGTGATTAGTCCCAAACAGGACCGGATTTAGCCGGAAGGGGGCCCCGGGGCCGACAGCTTGTGGGGGCCCCAAAATGTACAAAAAAGGTTGGTTTTGGTACATGAGATTTGTGGGGCCAGTGGCCACGCCCCCCAGTCCCCATAAATCCGGCCCTGGTCCCAAATCAATATCTGTAGTATCGGTTTGTACCACCTACGAATTTGTGCGAAATGCTCAATGCTAATGCTAATGCTAATGCATATTAAATTAATAAAATATATTTTATATTATTTTATATATTAAATAAATAAATTTTATTCTGCAGGGCGGTTTGTACACGGAAGAAATAAACTACTCAATAGTGAGTTTAATTCACCCAACCTCGAACATCCGTACGGGAAGCCAAAATTGAGTAAATGGGGTCGAAGTAGTTTGCCTTTACTCCCATGTTAAAAAAAATACCCAACGGAAAATTTATTTACCCAACTGGAGGTTTAATTTACTCAATTTTGAGTTCAGGCAATAAACTCAAAGTTGGCTTCCCGTATTGAACTGGCGTCGTTGGATTGTTTCGCTCTTTTGTTTTTGACAACAGAAGAAAGAATGGATGAAAGAGAAGAGAAAAAATAACTCAAAAGTAAGTTAAAAAAAACTCAACGTTGGGTACTTTTTTTCTTCCTTGTATGTTTTGACCTTCCCAAAGATTTTTTTTATTGGACACGCAAAATTTGAACAACTTTCCATAACAATGACCAAATGCTCTCGTTTTGCTCGCAGCACAAAGCCAGAAATATGCTTAATCTTCTGTACTGATGAAAATGTCAACATTCCATAAAAGTTTTTGGATATGTGGATTTGAAGTTATTGCAATCTACAAAATGGGGACACTTGATCCCCCGTTAGTCACCCATACAAATAATTGACGAAAAAATTCAAAAAATATAAATTACTTCTCAGGCTTCTATTTTTTGTAGATTCGACAGATTTGATGAAGGGTTGGCAGGAAAAACTAGATTGCGTAGATATCATAGAAAGGGGATCAAGTCTCCCCAAATTTCAAAATTGCGTGTGCTGTCGAATCAAAATCGTTCATGTATACGCACAGCAATTCAAAAATTCCGCGTATTTTGATGAAAAAATATTTTAAAAATCTGAGGGCAGCTTTCTAATTTTATCAAAGCAAATTCTCGGAGAATGATCAATTTCCCCCGAATATTTTAAAAGTCGATTTTTGACAGCACTCCAAAAAATCGATTGTGTAACAATATCAACAATAATTTAAGGACTGTCATACATCAGTACTATATTTCTTAGATAATCTGTGTGGAAATCGCGTATGTTTATTTATTTTTGGCTGTGATACATAGGAAATCAGAAAAGGGGATCAAGTCTCCCCAGTCTTTTTTATCTTGTTGTATATAATTTGTTTTTCGTCCTTTTGGGAGTCTTCAGTATGTGAAGTTTTCTATTATAAACAATGTGTACCCCCTTGACTGTGAAATACAACAGTAAACCACATGTGACGATTAATCAAAGCTCTTCTTATGGCACTTCTATATCTTCTTCTTCTTTTTCATATTGGCATTACATCCCCACACTGGGACAGAGCCGCCTTGCAGCTTAGTGTTCATTAAGCACTTCCACAGTTGTTAACAGCGAGGTTCATAGCCAAGTTACCATGTTTGCATTCGTATATCTAGACCGGCACCGGGAATCGAACCCAGCCACCCTCAGCATGGTCTTGACATATACTTCAGGGAGTATATGTAATATTGGGGGTAAAATGAAGTAACGTATATAGAAGTGGGGGCGTAAAATGAAGTAACGTATATAGAAGTGGGCTATGACGCGCGGCTAAGGAGGGCCCCACTTCTATATACGTTACTTCATTTTATGTAATCCTTTTTTACCGTCGTGACGTGAAAAGAATATTAGATACTAGCACACCTGTCGAATTTCGTCTCTTCCAAAATTTTTCAGTTACCACAAAGATTTATTTTGTATCCACACTTTGTATCCAGTTTTGAGCTTGTCCTCCAATTCAATTTAGTTTAGCAGAGCAAAAGTCAGAATTTCTTTTTTTCATATTGGATTCATCATGCCATATTGGATTCCATTTGCTTAATTAGTTCTCGAGTTATGTAGAAATTAGTTTTGTTTGTATGGGGCTCCCCTCCCTTCTGGAACGGGAGGGGGTTACGAACCATCATAGAAACATTTCTAGTCTGTAAAACCTCCACATGACAAATTTAATTTCATATACTGAACTAGTTTCCTAGCTATGCAGAAATGTGTGTTTTATTTGTATGGGAACTTCCCCTTCTAGAGCGGGGTACCATATAAACATTTCTTGTCTATTAAAACCTCCACATTAGTTCCCGAGTTATAGATTATTGGCATCCAACAATGAACCTATGAGAAGCCACTCTTAGAAACCAAAAGAACTAAAAAGTTGTTTTTTTTTTCATTTTCAACAATTGTTCTATTCCAGGTCATCCAAGAACTCCCTGAAGTATATGTCTTAAGGACTAAACCATAGATAGCTTTTTTAATGGTTCATGCCCTATGAATCACACTGGAGAGTTCAGCAGGGATACCAGACATACAGACATGTCTGTATTTATACAGTATACCCCCGCTGATCCGACAAATGTATGGCCGGACTATCGAGGTTTCTCTCGTTAATCCGACTGTCAAATCCATACAAATGAACCAAAACAAAATCACAGCACAAATTTGAAAACTGACAGCATAATGTGTTTAAATGGGTGTTGATACTTTTTAATCCGGAAAATTCCGAATTGGCGAGATCCGGACTAACGAGTCGTCGGATTAGCGAGGTCCGGATAAGCGGGAAGATACTGTACAGACATTTGGTCTTGCATACAGACATCATACAGATTACAGACATTATACAGACTTTTGATGGAAGTTACAGACTTTTACAGACATTTTTGTTGTATTCGAAAACTTTGAACTTTCATACAAAATGCGGTTGGGCTTTCCAATCTAATCATTTTTGAGTTTTCAAACACAATCATTATGAGAGCGTTCTTACCTCCTTCTGGACTTCCAAACGAAGTTCTGGTGGGTTTTGAAGAAAACCATACTAGTATTCGATTGGAGCGTTCTGGGCTTCTGAACGGAATCATTTTCTTCTGGACTGAAGCACTCAAAGGATTTTGTTTGTAAGCGCAAAAGGAATCGATTCGAAAATCCAGAAAGAGTTCCCTTCAAAAGCCAAACAGAGCTTCGTTCAGAAAACCAAAAATCATGCGTTTGTTACCTCAAAACAAGTCTCCTTTGGTTTCCGAACTAAATTATTTGAGATTTGGGAAAGTATTTCTGAACGAAATTATTTTGAGCTTCCAAAACAGAATTCTTTTGAATTTCGAACGCAACCTTGTTAGGCTTCCGAGCGAAATTATTTAGGGCCTTCAAACGGAGTCCTTTTATATTGTGGAAAGAAATACTTTTGAAATTCCAATTGCAGCCATTTGGGCTTTAGAAGCCTAAAAAGATTCCGTTCGGAAGCCAAAAAGGTTTTGTTCGAAAGCACAAAAGGTATTGGTTCGAAAGTCCAAAAAGAATTTCCTTCGGAAGTTCAAAAAAGCTCGAAAGACCAAAAGTTCTCCGTTTGTAAACCCAAAATACGGCCGTTCCGTTCTTTAGGTTTCCAAACGGAATTATTCCTGCTGTGCCTCTTTTGGACTTCCCAACGGATTTTCCGTTAGAAAATGGCGTGGATATTATCAATTTATGTCAATGAAACAACATTCATATTGATAAGAACATTTAGAGCTTCTAGTGTAAGATATTCACTTGGCATAAGACGAGTAACCAAAAAGCGGTTTATTTTAATAATCAATACTCTTTCGATCCATATAATAAAGTTGGATTCGGCTTCAACAATTATACCATTCCAGATCATCCATTAAAAACCAATTGAAATTCCAATTGCAGCCATTTGGGCTTTAGAAGCCTAAAAAGATTCCGTTCGGAAGCCAAAAAGGTTTTGCTCGAAAGCACAAAAGGTATTGGTTCGAAAGTCCAAAAAGAATTTCCTTCGGAAGTTCAAAAAAGCTCGAAAGACCAAAAGTTCTCCGTTTGTAAACCCAAAATACGGCCGTTCCGTTCTTTAGGTTTCCAAACGGAATTATTCCTGCTGTGCCTCTTTTGGACTTCCCAACGGATTTTCCGTTAGAAAATGGCGTGGATATTATCAATTTATGTCAATGAAACAACATTCATATTGATAAGAACATTTAGAGCTTTTAGTGTAAGATATTCACTTGTCATAAGACGAGATATTTCATTCCTCCACTTGTTTATAACGTTACAATAACTTCGAGAATATGTATATCAACCTCAACAGTAAGATCGTCTTCAGTATCTCGTACTTGACTCGACTAAGGCTGTGAACCATTCCACCGATTTGTTTAACTTTAAATTTAGTTAAAATTTGAAAGTTTTATGGTTACTTTCCCATCGTGGTTAAAATTTTATCCCAAAGACATTTGAGTTTTGACAGATTGATAGTTATTTGGAGCAAAAAGGATTTGGCGTCACTTTTTCTCGCGAGCAAAGTTTAACTATCGAACTGTTAATTGTAACCATGCTCCGGAGTAGGGTTATTTTTATCCACTAAGAAATAACCATTGAACTGTCAAATTTTAACCAAAAGTTAAACGAATCGGTGGAATGGTTCATAGCCTAAGCACGCCTAAGTCTTACACCGACTTTTGATTATTGAAACATCGATATTCAACGTTGTCAAAAGTGCAGGGTTTTTGAATAATTTTCTAGTTCTAGTGATCGTTCGCTAATTGGGGCACGACCTTACCCCAACTAGCGAATGCCGTCAATGTTGTTTACAATATCGATCCCGCCAAACATGTAAACAAAACGTCAACGCGTTTTTGACGTCACATTCTGACGTTTAGCTACTTTTTAGTTGGGTTTCGCCCCAATTGGGGGGCCCTCCGTAGCCGGTAAGACGCGCGGCTACAAAGCAAGACCATGCTGAGGGTGGCTGGGTTCGATTCTCGGTGCCGGTCTAGACAATTTTCGGATTGGAAATTGTCTCGACTTCCCTGGGCATAAAAGTATCATCGTGTTAGCCTCATGATATACGAATGCAAAAATGGTAACTTGGCTTAGAAACCTCGCAGTTAATAACTGTGGAAGTGCTTAATTAACACTAAGCTGCGAGGCGGCTCTGTCCCAGTGTAGGGATGTAATGCCAATAAGAAGAAGAAGCCCCAATTGGCGAACCCCCAACTAAAAAGGGCCCCAACTAGTAAAAAAAAACAATTGGCGAACGTTCACTGTACCTCATACCTCCATACAGACAAATACAGACCAGTACTGGAAAAGGTCGTGATCGTCATATTAAGACAAAGACCAAAGCCCCTTTTTTTATTTCAGGCGACCAAATGAAAGAATCGTGGGTTCTTTGATCAATTTCGCATGAAAGACAGTCATGAAAGCATGTTGTGCCTTATTTTAAAATTAAAATTTCTAAGTAATTTTAATAGATATTTGCGAAGAATAGTGACTAGTCAAAAAAAACTATCATATTCCTTGAATTCATTGAGTTGAAAGTGGTAATAAACACTAAAATAAAGCAGATAGTGCACACTTTCATGCCCTGTCACGGAACAAATATTTTTTGAGCTTTTGGTAGCATGCCATTCATCCTTCGCGTTTCTATAGATATTGAAAGGGGCAAATATGTAAACATCGCGTGACATCTCTCATTGAAAATGAGAAATAACAGTACTGATACAGACATTTGGCTGAGATTGATACAGACTTATAAAAATTTTATCTGGCGTCCCTGGAGTTCAGTGCGAGATTTCTCTTGTTTCGGACAGCAGAACGATGGCGCGATCGGCCGAAATATTGTGTTCTGCTTTGCGCGGCCGGTAATAAAAATCAGTTCAGTGCGAGATTTCTCTTGTTTCGGACAGCAGAACGATGGCGCGATCGGCCGAAATATTGTGTTCTGCTTTGCGCGCCCGGTAGGCCGGTAGTTAGTTTGTACTGTAAAATCACTGTGTATAAATAATGGCATGGTCGTATCGCTTATCAGAGTGAATCCAGATCCAACGATGCCTACCAATTAACTGATAATCCTTCCTGTGGTTTTTGTGGAGACGCAGAGGTAAACACGGTCTTCAAATACCAAAAACCACCTACTAATATTCCTTCCTTCTTCCTAACTGACTACAAGGACGTGGCCGGCGCCGTTATTGATCATTTGAATTTTAGAGTCACTGAAACTTGCACACTGAGAATGCTTGAACAATCCCAGTCAATCATTCAGTTGATTATTTGTGCAATTTCACTGATTCTGGTCAATCACGGAGTAGCAACCATAGATATGTGTAGTCAGTCAAAGCTAAAAGCTAAGCTAAGCATGCCCTATGAATCACACTGGATATGCCTTCAATAACTATTCCATTACAGGTCACCCAAGAACTCCCTGAAGTATAGGTCCTAAGGTCTACACGCGTAACCAAAAAGCGGTTTATTTTAATAGTCAATACTCTTTGGATCCATATAATAAAGTTGGATTCGGCTTCAACAATTATACCATTCCAGATCATCCATTAAAAACAGCATCTGAGAAGAATTTTGAATTAGAGGCCTACATATAAGAAATGTGGATACAAATGTGCCGCTAATCAAGCTGTAAAAAAACAGCAGCAAGAGATCAAGCAGCCAATTTGTTGTTTGTTGCCTGATTTGAATCGTGGATGAGATATGAGAATTTGAGTTTTTACCCACACTGGTTCGCATCACGTTCCAATTTTGTCACGCTCCATTCGTCAACAATTCTCGGGTACTTATTCAAAAGGACGTTAGTGATTTTGTTAATAATAATTCAAACGTCGATTTCTCCAATCTGATGGCGCTCCCACGCAAACCAACACCACCAACAGGTAGCCGAAGGCTTCCCCTACCTGTTTGTGATGATGGTTTGCATGGGAGGACTATCAGATTGTACAAATCGACGTTTGAATCTTTATTTACAAAATCACATGCGTTCTTTTGAATAAGTACCCGAGAATTCCGTTTTTATCAACAGATTAAGATTAAGAGATTTAACTTTTAAAATAAAACAACTAGGGTTACTTTTTGGTCAAATGTTGTATTTATAATATTCCAAGCACTAGCGGTAAGGCCGTAACTAAAAAGAGAGGATTCTCTTCACCAGCCCCCCACTCCCCCTTTGGATTAGAAGTGACAAGATGCGGGTTTGTTTGCACTTTATCACTTCAGGACAAAGGATTACATTGTTATCTGGCGTTCTGATATATTCGAAAATGTTCTAGGCCGTCTAAACTGTTTTCAAGTATATGTCCTCGAATGTATCAGGAAATATGCCTACAAGCAAAATTTTCTAGGCTAAGATATCTTCTTCTTACTCATTGGTGTTACATCCCCACTGGGACATTGCCGCCACGCAGCTTTGTGTTCTCCACAGGGTAAGATATATGTCCAAAAAATATCTATGTGATCGTAAGACATAAATTGATCGCGTTTTGAGTAAACATAAACTATGTCTGGGTCTCCAAAACGTCCTGGAGTTCAAAACATGTGATATACCCGATCAACCAAGACCCAAGCGACATATTCGTGCATCGTTGAACATCTTAGCAGGTCCATTGAGGATTTCACTCATTACTTTTACATGCAACAACAGGCTTTTTCTTTTCTCCAAAACGTCCTTGTGCTCAAAACAGTTCAGAACATGTGATCTAATCGATCAAACAAGTCCTGAACGATCCTTTTTGAATAAGATTTGGTACATACTGACGATAAGGACATTGCAAAAGTGAATAATCTAGTAGATACTTTGAACTGAACTCGAAAACGTTTACATTATTCCTATTGGATATATTGAGTATATGCCGAAGATAAGAACATTGCAAAAGCCTTGATTGATTGATCTGGTAGATATCTTGAGCTGAACTCGAGAATGTTTTGGAGTACCTTGAACATCTCGAATTCAAGAAAATTTGTCTGAAGTTTGAGTTTGCATTGTTGGCTACATTTCGATCTTGAGGACATTGCTAAAGGCCTTGGTTGTTCGGTAGATACTTTGGGTTGAACTTGGGAACGTTTTGTAGTACCTTGAACATCACGTATTTGACGTATTTGAAAAAAAAAAGGATTTACATGATGCGTATGTGCCGATGATGAATACATTGCAAAAGCCTTGGTCGATCTGATAGATACCGTGGGATGAAATCGAAAACATTTTTTGAGAACCTTGAGTATCTAGTATTCCTGAAAATTGATAACTGTCTCAATGATCAGAATGACCAAACTTGATTGAGTGTTAAAATTAATTAACAATGTGGTATAGGATCCAAATATTTCAGATATCTGTATGCTGCCAGAAGCAAAGTCTTCCAAAGGTTTTGGATATCTGGGTCTTCAGAGTATAGTCTGGGTAGTTGACATCATGATGAACATTTTTGCTGAAGAAACTGAGGACCTAGCTCACAGCCAATCTAAAACGCTAAGCATATATAATCCATCCGTCTCGAAACGGTTAAAAGGTCGGTTAAAGGTTAAAGAGGTCAAATATTGTAAAAAAAAATTTATGTTATCAACGGATACCAGCTTATCTTAGGGAACGTCCATAAATTACGCCACCCTTTTAGTGGTAGGGAGAGGATTTCTGACCACATAAGTATTTTTTTTTAAATATTTACAAAAAAGCAGGACAATGAAGTGAGGCAGAATTGAAAAAAAGTTGATTTTTGCGTGACATAATTTATGGACGTTCCTTTGATGCACTCCTTACTTGCTAGGAACCTCAACCAGTCACCACTGATGATATACATTTCCTATTTCCAATATAACTTTGGTCTCTTTTCACTAACCCTTGCCTCCCAACAAGCATGCATGTTTCCCAGCAGTAGGTATCATTTTTACTAAAATTTTAGCTAAAAAAAATTGTCAAAGGAAATTATTCCGATTTATTAGTCACAGTTCCGATTTTATCATTCTGGAACTCACGGACCGTGTTGATAAAAACGGAACATATCTATATGCAATGTGATCACATTGAATAACGGTGTGAAATTTTTTACATAGGTATATAAACAATTCCTCCCCTGTTATATGTTGTTTTTTAATGAAAAAGATTGGCTACAGAGTTACATATTCTATCCGAGTTTCTCGAATCCAGGCTCTAGTTTGAATTAAATTGAAGTTTCCACATAATTTGGAGTCAACTGCTGCTGGGTACGCCACGTTGTGTTTAGCTGGTAAGGGCATATTGTCCTGGTTACATGGGGGCGATTTGACCAGGGAAATATATTTTCAAAAAACCGCAATATTTTTGAAGCAATTTAATATCATATTTACCACTGAGGCAAGCAATTTTGTTGCTCAACTGAGTGCTCTAGTGCCAAAGAAGAAGAGTGCTCTAGTGTAAAGCGTCGGCGTCACTTAACATTACATCAAATCTTTAGCTAATAGATTTTTTCTTTTATTTCCATTATGTAATATAAGAATACTTCGCATAGTATAATGGCATTACAAATATTTAAAGGTACCATTTGACCTTAGTTATAGTTTTCTAGAAATCAAACAGGGGCGTTTTGACCAGGTGGGGCGTATTATATCGTCTTACCCTTCTAATACATCTCTATTATTTAGCGGGACAGAAGTTCACATTGACCTGGTTGATGTTTTCACAGTTTCCACATAGAACGAGCATTATTATCGGGTGATAGAATAAGGGTAGAAAGCAACATCGACGACGTGCACATTTTTCACGACAAATGTGATTATTATCACCTTGATTGCCAATCCATACGATTTATGATGTAGATTTGTGTCCGTGTTGTTTCAAAAAAATGCATTCTATATACGAGAAATTATTATAAATAATAGTTTATAGCGATGTTCATGCTTTTTGTTCAACTCTTTGTTTATCGAAACTCGTAACTCAAACTGATTAATTAAAAAATGAACAAACTGAGAATTTATTCATATAACAGTGCGTCTAATATTTGGCCAATAGTTCACGTGTTCACGTCCTTTTATATTACAGTTTTTTCTTGCTTCCAAGATTGGAATAATGAATCTTTTTACAATTTGTTTTAATTAAATGAGTTACTTGTAAATGGAAATTAAAAAATAAATCTTGAGTTACATCAACAATTTATACTCTCGATACTAACGTTGGCCAAATATTTAGTACCACTTTTCTACTTTAAAAAGGGATTGCGCCGTGGGTCGATGAATATAACATACCTGCCAATGGTAATCCTGGACCTTCACACTCTAAAATGTAATGCGTAATTCCTGAATTTGAGGCCGCGAGAGGCGGAGGGCTCACATAAGCGTTAAAATGTGTACAATTACTGTAATAATATCGGCTGCTCCACAATACTTCGCTTAGATCGCAGGTGACACACGTT
Organism: Armigeres subalbatus; assembly: GCF_024139115.2. Lineage (NCBI taxonomy): Eukaryota > Metazoa > Arthropoda > Insecta > Diptera > Culicidae > Armigeres > Armigeres subalbatus. The sequence continues at coordinate 216,378,482 of NC_085140.1, read as the reverse complement.
GGCTCAGATCTGTTTACAGGTAGAACGAAAACAAGAGTTAGATTTTGTCTTCTAACATTACGCACAATAATTATTATTCTCTAATAGAGAATCTCTATTATTAGAATTACAGCCCATTCCCTATTTTTATTACTTGGATTGAACGATCGTAGTTCGACCAACCATGTTCAGTATGGTCTATTTTTTAGCCGTACATATCACCGCTTATCTGTGAACAGAATATTTATCTAGTCATTTGGCTTATTTTTTGAAAAGTTATATTAACGAAGGAAAAGTTAATAATTTCAGTTTAATAATTATGTACCTGACCCCAATTTCATACAAAACTAAATTTTCAAAATTTTGGTTTTCAGCAGTCTTGCATTCATAAAAATCGTATAGTTTTCGAGACATTGGTCATTGTTTTGAAAATAACCATGATTCCGGTGATATTGATGGGAGTACTGTGGTAACCTCCGGAAACCACGACTTGCGACCTGTCAACATTCATGATTTTGCAATACTGATTTTGCCAGGAAATCAACATTCCATGATGTCTCGGAATGTGACCAGATTAGCCAAATACCTTCAGAACACATTCTCATAAGTTTTTATTTGCAAAATCATGAGGTTTGACATGTTGCTTATAATTATTGACTTATGTTGACTTATGATGACTTATAATTCAAAGCTGAACCAAAAGATCTACTACCCGCAGAGAACCGGTGTCAGGCCATTAGGCCGAAGGTCATTAGGCCGAACGGTCTTTGGGCCGAATGGTCATTAGGCCAAATGTTCATTAAGCCGAACGGTCTTAGGCCGAATTCTTGCTTCTTTCTTTATTCTTGCTACTTCCATCTTTTATTTATTTTTTATTGTCTTTATTAATGAGGTTTTCGGCCCTTGACCGGTTCACCTCAGACTTCCATCTTTCTTCCTGCTTCTTTCTTTTTCATTTTTATTTTTTCACTTTTTCTTCCTTCTACTTTCTTCCCTCTCTCTTATTCCTTTTTTCTTTCTTCCTCCTTCCTTCATTTTTTTCTTCTTCCTCCTTCGTCCTTCCTTCATCATTTTTTTAAGCTTAGTTTTTCATGAATGCGGGGATCAGGCACGAAAGTGTTAATTGAACAATAGTTTGAATATATTTTAGATTAAAGTATTGCTGTAATTTTGTAAATTTTCCTATAACAAGGCTCTGTAGCTTTGGATACAAGGATCTACACAGCCATCGAATAAAAGCTGTCATAAGTAGAGTAGAAGTATAAGTAAATACTTAGACATTAACATAAAGAATTACACAAATATAGCTTTCAAGAAAGGAGAGTAAAAGTGCGGGTTGAATTGCTGGATAATGTGAGTACATTATCCTTTTCTCTCTCTCTCTCCTGTTTTCATGAAATTTCTAGGAATGATCGACGAAATTATTCGTGAACTACATGGTTGCTCCATCATTGTATCAAACCAATTTTATCAGCTTGTCTAAAATGGCAGATTGGATCTGACCCATTAAACAATCTCCATGTTAAAAACTTTACATAGCAGTGTAAAATTAACACTAACACGAGTTTTTTTTATAATTATTCTTAAATATGAAGTTACCTTTTGAGCTCCTCATTGACTGGATCTTTCACAACGTATAGATGTTGCTGTCCTGGACGTTTTCCATGTGTTCCGAGATAATAGACTAGATGATTATAGGTATCCCATGCTAGTATACGTACAACCTGTGAACAAATGAACGGTAGAATATAACAAAAATACACAAAACTGTCTTTGAACTATAAGTAATACCTCATAACGTCCATGCGATATCACAGCTATTCGTTGTTGTGTTATTGTAACATGTTTGATGTGGGTAAAATGTTCAGTGCCCGTTTCTTGCACGCTAGCCATCGTAAGGAAGCTGTCCCCATCTGGGGCAAAAACAGGATGAGGTAAAATATCCAGCCATTCGTTCTCGGGTGCTCGCTCAGAATGATGCTGAAAGAAGACACATTGTGAGTACATTTTAGCTCAGAAAGCCCTGCTGTTATTTATTGATTTACATTTAATTGTTGCTTCTGGAAGCAAGAGCGAATACAATTGCTGCGTTACAATTTCATCACAGAATCAATTTGGCAAGAACACACGATTTTGGCCTACGCTTATTAAATTAGTCGAAAAAGACTTACAATAGAAATATCAAAAAAGTGTTATTAATAATGACTCAGACCACTCAATTATTGATACTAAGGGTCAATTTCTTCACCTCCGCTTAGTGCTTAAACCAGGTTTAAACGTATGGGTAAGCACCGCTTATGAGTTAAGCGGAGGTGAAGAAAACGGCCCTAAGTGAAGCAAAGTTGCAACACCATGCGTCTCCACATCCAAATTTGAAATGTTTTGAACCTTTCGTTCGACTTACCAAGAAAACAGTGTGCTTTTATAGATTGTTAGTTTGTCATATGAATGCGGAATAAACATTACATGATCTGAGAAAATTGGGTGCATCTCGTATAAAGGGAGAGTGGGGCAAGATGGCCACCTTAAGCGATAAACTTTGTGAAACAGCGAAATTCCTTCGAATTCTGTAGATTTGGCCCTGACACACCTTTATGGTGCTTTGTTTTTCACATAAGTATCAATAAACACTGATTATTAAAATTTAAGTATTTTATAAACAGGTTTTAAAAACGATGGTTCTATTATGCTTATATTTACTACATAGGGCGATAAGGCCACCTCGGCGCATGACGAGCAAGAACCGAATAACATATCAAACAAATTATGTGGATCTCTTGGCCTCTGTCTCTACGATAACATCTAAATTTGCCTAAGTTTAATTTTAACAATCAAAACAATCACCCTTGTTTTAAATCATCTTCGATTCAAGTATAAACTATTTTGATGATTTTGTAAACACATTTGGCCGGGGTTCTGCCAAATCGCGCAACAAAAAAAGCCATTTTTCTGTGCAAGCTTTCGTTTAGCAGATTAAATTGATCACAAATCTATCAGATACCCCTCACCTCATAACTGAGGGTACAACAAATGTACGCATGAATTGATATGAAATGATTTCCGTTTTCCTTCTACGAACAAAATATCATAAGTCAGATGAAAAGCCAATTGGTTCGGTTAGGAAGAACCTATATATATATATATATATATATATATATATATATATATATATATATATATATATATATATATATATATATATATATATATATATTTAAGGGTTACGCGATTTTTAATCTTAGAGGTGGTTTTGTACCTTATACAGTTGGCACTACCGCCTCAAGCCGACATATAGACAGAGTTTTAATTTCAAATGAATTTTAAGATGAAATTTATGAAACAACTCTTAAAGTAATTCTTCTTCTTATTGGCATTACATCCCCAAACTGGGACAGAGCCGCCTCGTAGCTTAGTGTTCATTAAGCCCTTCCACAGTTATAAACTGCGAGGTTTCTAAGCCAGGTTACCATTTTTGCATTCGTATATCATGAGGCTAACACGATGATACTTTTATGCCCAGGGAAGTCGAGACAATTTTCAATCCGAAAATTGCTCAGACCGGCACCGGGAATCGAACCCAGCCACCCTCAGCATGGTCTTGCTTTGTAGCCGCGCATCTTACCGCACGGCTAAGGAGGGCCCCTAAAGTAATTTCCGAATAATCCTAAATTTCTGAATGAATTCCAGGAGTGATTCCCGAAAAAAAAATAGTTATAGGAATATCCGAAGATCTCAATGTAGATATTAAATTTCTGGAGGAATGTCTGAAGGAATTAAAAAAAATGGAAACAATTTTGTTCTGTTCTGTTCTCCAAGAATTTCTTCCTAGAGTTTCCGAAGGGATTTCTTAAGAAATTCCTGGAAGAATTTCTTAAAGAAATTCCTAAAATAATTGCTGAAGCAATTTAAAAAAAAAAGTTCGTAGGTATTCCTAAACCAATTTCCGCAGACATGCTTTGAGCAATGTAAAGCCGGGATTTTTATGGTATTTCTAGATTTATTTGCATAACATTTTTGAAGAAATTCACGAATTAATTTTCTAAGGTATACCTGAAAGAATTTCTGGGTGAATAACCGAATTAGTTCCTGGGGAAGGATTTTTCAACGAACTTTTTGATAAATTTATGAAAAATCGCCGGAATGATGACTGAACAAATTTCCGAAGTAGCTTCTGAAGTAATATTCAGGATTTTCGGCTTTCAGTCACATGAAAATGTTGATAATTTCAAATCACTGCCAACGTTTCGATCCGGGATGGATTTTCAGATTTTCAGTAGAAATTCCGAAAGAATTCTTAGAGGAATGACCTAACTTCTTGAAGATAGATAATTTAGAAATACCGTTCGGAAATTCCCTTACGAATTATTTTAGAAATTCTTTGTAAATTTCCTTAAGAATTGCTTGGAAAATTCTTCGGGAATTCCTTAAGAATACCTACGGAAATTGTTTCAGGAATACCTACCGAAATTGTTTTAGTAGAAATCAATTTGATCGGAAAGTTCAAATTAATTTCGTAAATTTGTTCCTTCAGAAATTTCAACGGAAATGCTTCTAGAGATTCCTTCGAAAATTCCTTTACGAATTCTTTCAAGAATTTCTTCCGCAATTCTTTTTTAGAAATCGCGGAACGTCCTTTGTATATTCCATTGGAAATTGGTGAGTTCAGTGCGTGTTGGCTCTTGTTTCGGACTGCAGAACGATCGCGCGATTTGCCGAAATATTGTGTTCTGCATTGCGCGGCCGTCAGTGCCTGTTTTGTCGTGTTTCTGCTCAGTAAGCAGATAGTTCGCGCGGCCGAGTGAGTAAACAATTGGTGCGTGATCGGACGTGTTTCAGGTAGGATTTAAAACATTCGTAAAATCCGAGTTTTTGGTTCTGTTTTAATGTTCGGTGAATAAGTGTTCGGTTGAACGTGTTTTGTATATGATGCGAAACATTTGTAAAATCCAGTTTACTTTGTCCTCCTTTGGACGGTTCGTAAGTAAATTGATGAATTTATTTTAATATTTTTTCAGCATATACTGTTATTGACAAACGCTCTATATTGTCGAATAGAGCTCCCTTTTATTCACCTTACCCACTAACACAAATTTTCCTTCCCGAGACATCTATGAAGGTAGTATGGGTTCCCTGCATCTTCACTAGTAGATGTTGAACTAACATTCCTTCCCTTCCTTCCGTGATTGTAAGGAAGTGGGCAGGTATACAACTGCTACTGTATAGGAAAAGGTACTAATTCCAAGTACCAATTTGCGACTATATAAGTAGATTGCCCAATTGAGCATTGTATAGCCACCCACGATTTGTACAATCACATATGCTATGCTATGCTATGCTATATTCCATTGGAAATTGGTTGTGAATTCCTACAGAAAACCCTTCAAAAATTCCTTAAAGAATACCATGTGGAAAACGATACTGAAGACCGAAAAACATGTGTTTTTTAGGAGGAGAGCATTTATGAAATATGCAAAAATATCCTAGCGGTCGGAATCGAACTCACGCCTCCCAGTATGCTAAACGGATACTCTACCAGTATGCTATGGTAAACTTAATGCTACCCTCATTAAGTTTGGGTTCGATTCCCACCGGTGTTTTTAGGTCTTCAGTATCGTTTTCTACATAGCAAAAAGTAATACGAAAGTTCTTTAGGAGAATTCCTTTTATGAATTTCTTTGGAAATAAGGTTAGGAAATTAGCTTTAGGATTTCCTATTGAAATTTAATTACGAACCGCTACATTTTTTTAAATGAATCAGCAATTATTTCAGGATTTTATCAAACAAATTTTCGAGTAATTCCTTAAGAAATCTTTTCCGAAACTCTAGAAAGAAATTCTTGGAATTCCTCTAAAATTCCTCATAAATATCTCCAAAATTTAACCCAAGAATGTTTGTGAAAATTCCCTCCTGAAATTTGTTTGGAAAATCCTTAAGACTTTCGCATGTTCCTTTAGAAATTCTTTTGGAAATCAGAAATTTATTCAGACATTCTTCTAGAAACCATTCAGAAATCACATCAAGAGTTCCGTCGGAAATTTCATCTGGAAATTCAATTAACATTTCCGTTAGAAACCCTTCCGAAAACTTCTTTAGGATTTACTGTTTTATTCTATAATAAATTTCCGGAAAAAATCTTCTAACAAAATTTTCGGAATAATTCCTGAAGAAATAATTCGGAATAATTCAGAAGAAATTTTGCATGGTTCCACTAAAAACAAAAGGAGGTTCGGAAAAAATATCCGGATAGATGTACAAATGCCTTTTCAAATGATTTTCCGAAGGAATCCGTGGAGGAATTTCAAAAGGAATTATTGGCGTATTTTTCTAAATTATTTCTGGAGTGGAAAGATTTTCATAAGAAATAATCGAAGAAATCCCCGGAGAAATTTCAGAATGAATTCTCGAACGAATTTCCAAAGCAAAACCTGAAAGATTTGGCAATCAAATTTCTAAAGAAATTTACGAAAGAATTTCCAATCAAATTTTTAGGGTAAGATCTATCAGATTTTCCAAAGAAATTCCAATATTTATAAAAAAAAACTTTTTCAGAAAAAACCCTGAAAAATTCTAGGGAAATCTTTTTTTTTTTTTCAGAGGAGTTTACGCGTAAATAATTAAATTTCAGGGAAAATATTTGATTTGGTGGGTCACGTGCCCCATCGTTCCCCAGCTTAACTCCGCCAGGTACCATTGATGTAGATAAGGTATAGTCATATGAAAGCCGTATCTACATCAAAGTTTTTTAATTACCCACTGTACCTTGGATGGTACATCATACCATTGAATCGCACTACTGCTTGAAAGATCTTACCTCTTCGCATTGCCAACTAGGACTTTCACACGATGCCACAAAGGACATATTTTGAGGTCGAGTTATCCACACTGTCGATATTCGCATATTGGGAGCACTCATCCAGCTAGCCGATAAAAAATAGTGATCCCTAGAAAAACAATTATCACACAATCATACAATTAATGTCGTTCTCAGCCTCTCTCTCTCATATTTCCAATACTTACTGCTCCTCTAGTGCTGCAGGACGACTTAATTCCGAAGTTACTATATTGCTAAGGTTTCTTATATCCACAACCCATAGTGTCACTTCCGGGTTGATCGAACCCGGCGTAGGATATCGCATTTGCTTAGAAATAGGAAAAAGTGTTCTATTATCATCTCTGCCTGCGGACAACGTTGTGGTCGTTGTGAACCACGGGTACGTCATTTGCCCAACGCGTGAATCGTTGAATGTTGCATACATAATGTGACTCCCGTCAGGCGAAAACCACATCGCTTCGAATGAAGTAAAAATTTCCTCTGGACGATGGTGGAAAGTTTGTTAGTTAGATTTCAAAATTGAATATTTTCATTCCAGTTGACCAACCTTCATACAACCAATCAGGTACACCGTTGTATATAGTATTTTCTTCTCCTGTAAATGTTAGCCTATGATCTTCCTCTTCCGATGGTGATTGTCTTATATATATGTCGTTAGCGGCTACTATTGCTATTGCGGTAGTATTACCAATCCAAGACACATACTGCAAGCGAGCGGTCTGCAGTTTTGAAGAGCGTTTAAGTCTTATTGGCATATGATGGCTGAAAACGGGTAACCAAATTAGAATCTAGAATGTTATTTTTACTTGAAGTAGAAATGCATTGTTTCATAGCACACACTTCACAAATAATCCAAATGTGTATGTGAATTTGCATTCTACCTACACATATTAAAATTTCATAATAATAAATATTAAATTATTTAGAGCTTTTAGAGGAACGTCTTCACTTGTCATAAAACGAGTTAGTACTTGACTTATTATTATATTAGCTAATTATCGAATTGTATAAATGAAAATTTCAAAATTCATACTTACTCATTAGCGACGTCATATACTGTATATAGTGCAGTAAACGATATTCGATAAACCTGCAAAAGAAATAATTGAATCGTTGAATATTTTACGTTATTGTAAAAAATGTATGCTAAGAAAGCAACAAGTATGTGAGATCCTAGAAGCACATTTCATACTGATTAATTGCAGCAACTCTAATATGATTATATTCGGTTCTATTTGAATAAAATAAACCCTTTTGGACATCAGTGTTGCCCTTGGAAATTAATGTTCAAATGTTCAGTTTAAGATTGATTACTTATAGAAGCGAACATCGTTAAAGTCCTGAGATAAATACAATCATTTCTAAAATGATTTGTAATTAAATCGTGATGAACTTTCCTTATGTAAAACATTACATTAATAGAGAACAAGAAAATATAATACGACGTCCAAGAATCAAGGTTCGTAGACCTTTGGATTCAGTTCTGTTTATCAATGGGAATGTTTTTAGAATTGATTTGTATGAAATACGATATCGCACGTTTTAAAGTATTAATTTCAACCGTTTTGGCAATAACCTATACTTTGGGTATATAAGGTTGGGAAAAGAGGCCCCAAAATAACCCACCCATCGTGGTTGAGATAAACGTAGGTAACAAATCTATGCAAACGTATGCAAAAAAGTTTCAAAATTATAAATAGGAAGGCAGGAAACCCGAAATTTTCCACATTTGGATGAAACATTCAACATTTTGGCGAGGCAAAACACCCTAGTGTGACTAACCTACAATGTACAACGCGTCTCCACGCGCTTTCAATACCAGAACGTTGCATCACCGAATCAGCTAGCAATGATTTTCAACTGTTGCATGAGGTAGATCATGAACATCGCTACGACTAAGTTACAACAACATTAAAGCAGTCTACGTACCGTACGTGTGGGTGTCCGATCACAATCTTCAATTGCAACCGATAGTTACTAAAATACTGAAACTGAAGTAGGATTAAATCGGCTGCTTATGTCGTTCGTAATAATTGGTTTTACATGCGGCTTATTGGGCCCGCGCAAACCTCCTGACCGGCCTCACCACACGTATACAGATTAAAGAAATTTAAAAATTTGTCAAAAAGTCATAGAATAAGCAGTGTAAGTACACTAGTTTTAATGACAAAATGGTAGATAATAGTCCAAAGAAGATAATAATGACTAATGTCACTATGGACATATGGTAAAATACATTTAGGAGACATTTCTACGTAGAAGAAGCTATCAACAAATAATTATATTTGTTATGTAAGTTATGCATAGACACAACATGTAAAGGATTTAGTTCGAAAATTATATTGGTCGGTAACCTCGAGTTTTCAAACATAGTAATTAAATTCCACTCCGGGGTGTTAATACCTGGAAATTAGGAAACAATAAGATTGATCCAAAAATCAGCTGTTCACCAAGGACGTGCGGCCCAATTTTCGGAAAGCTATATCTAAGATGGCAGAACCGGTGGATAGGAAATATTGGGCCAACAACCTACTGTTCCTGAAATTTAATTTTTGATGTTGGACAACGTCTTACCCGAAGGTACTGAGTGTCAAATCAGAATCTAAAATTTGGTACCGACATGAAATCATGTAAGAATTTGAACGCCAATAAAGCCTTTATTTTTTGATGAATTTTCGAGATTTATATATCAATCGAATTCGCAACTCTCCAGCAATTTGTCAATTTCATTAAAACTTTTAATTAATTACGATAAACTATTGAAAATTTTAATTCTTGTCCTACCAAGTGAAAATATCAGAACCAACCAATCCTATTCATGCATTCCCAACACGGACATCAGAATGATGTAAGTTACGGGCCTTATGACCTACCGTTTCATTTTCTCCGGGTATAAAAAGGCCCATGATTCGCGCTCGTGCGTCATTTTTGTACGATGATCCACGGTGGGTGGACACGGAGAGAGAAAATGGAGAGCGCACAGAACGATGGCGTTGGTCCTAGCATCGAAGGCGGTGGTTTCTGCATCTGTAGCGGTTAAGCGACAAACTATCGAGTGGGCTTCCATATACAGATGTGCTCGACTTGCGGTTAGCGGCAGTATAGTCGACGTCAGCGGCACTGCAGTTAAATTTTCTTGCATGGTTCTGGATCTGGTTTTGTTGCAGGACCAATAAATTGGTTCTTTTCAGGACCACCATTTTATACAAGGAAAGGTTGTTGTGTGAAGAATTTTGGTCAAAGTGCAAATTAACCGCTTTGCGACGCAAGAAAGTTGCCGTCCGTAGCAGAATCACGAGAGAGAGGCGCGTCGGAGGGAGATGCTACAAATATTTATTCGCATGGATGGCATCAGTGGTAGCCAAGTAAATTTTTCTCAAGATATTTATTTGGTTTTGTTGCAGTATGTGATTGGGTAGGTATTGAAAATAGATCGATTCTCAGGATCACAATTTTGTGGAGGCGAAGGTTAAGCCGAGACGAATTTTGTCTAAAGTGCTTATTATAATCACTTGGCAACAGGAGAATGTTGCCGTCGATAGTGAAATAACGAGCACGTATCAGAAGTAGAAGCTGCAAAAACGTACTCGCATGGATGGAAATAAAACCTGAAACAAGTAGCAGACTACCTACTAAAATTACAATTTTGAAGATTTTACTTGACTGCTACTGCTGCTATCCACGCGAATAATTTTCTGCTGCGTCTTCCTCTGACGCGCGCTCGTGATTTTGATACCAACGGAAACTATCTGCCATCATCAAGCGACTAATTTGTACTTTGATCAAAATACTTCTCGCCTCAAGCTTGGATACGGATAGAAAGCTTGTTACTTCTAGTTCTTACTAAAATTTTTGGTTTAGTATATTGGTGTACTCAAATTTGCTAAAATGGTCAAAATATTAGTTTTTTTTATGATTTTTGAAATGTTGGACCACGACGATTATATATTTTTACGACGATTATATATTTTTATATTTTTTTATGAAAGTTCAAACATTTTTACATAACGTATAAAAAAAATAGAAATGTTCATCAAGCCGTTTTTGAGTTACATTTTTTTGAAAATTTCAAGTTTTCTGCCCATACACACATGGAATGAACGTTATTCTCCATTATTTCAAATAGCTCAAATTAAATCAAAAGTATCAAAATGTTATTCTAGAGTGTTTGTTTGGTCCCGTTTATTATAAGAATTTACGAATCGCAATAGCTGAAAATAGTTCAATCGGAATAGTCCGGTGTTGTTATTGATGATTTCATTTTCCAAAATCGGCAAAGCAGTATGTCGTTTTACAAAAAGGTTGGTTTTCAGCGATCCATACAATAGATTATATGTTTTCAATATTTTTGATGAAGGTAATTCATTGTGTTTTCTTTTTTGATTATGATTCATCTGTCTCCTTTTTCTTGTTCACTCTACCTAAATGATACCAAAAGGAACTATTTAAAGGGTCTATAAGATAAAGCATATGTTAGTCAAGGAAATCAGTGAAACCATCTAGAGTGATTTTTTTCGAGAGACCATCTAGAGAGACAATTTCGCCGCACCAGCAAACATCAATAATGGTGGTTTCGAAATAATCGGTCCCAATGCCGCTGGATCATCGGAAATTGACGCTGTTCCTAGTATTGGTAAGTAGAATAATCTCTTCTTTTTGTTCATTCAGACATCAATATTTGCTACGTTTTACAAGTTGTACTCGATTATTCAAAAAATTGAAAAAATATCAGTTCCGTATAATCTTACCTAATCCGACCTAGTGGCTCAATTTGTAGAGCAGTTGCCTATCATGCAACAAAATAGAATAATCGAATACAATATGTATTACATTATATAAAGAAACATGTTCCTAACTAATAGTTATTTTCCATCTTGTTTTCAGAATCTTTGTTTTCTTTGGAATCAACGAGTGGTGAATCAATTGGTATCGCTGCTGCCCAGAAACCCGGAGACGGTCAGGACATTCTTCAACAAATGAAGGCAAAATTTAATTAAATATCTGACAGAAACGATCGATATAGGATTCTAACTTTCCTTCCCAAATCCTGAACTGCATACAAAATTATGCAAGAATTCGGTGTTTCGCAACGAACTGCTCAACGTGCAAAGGAATTACAGATTGAAAAAGGTTTTATGAGCACACCGGAGACAATGCAATGGAAAAGAAAATAAAGAACCGTTATACTGCCGCTAACCGCTGTTAGCGGCAGTGTACTCGTGTAAAACAAATCTCTGGGACACAATTGTTCATTACTTTAAGCCACAAAATGAAAATTACATTATCGTGAAACGGTTTTCGATTTCAGATGAAGAAAAGTGTGTTAAATTGTAAGAATTTTGCTATGTAATATTTTTTGATGAATTATGAAAAAAAGTAATCAAATTAAATGCCGAGTTTTAATTAATCAGAGAAAACCCTTGCTTGTAGTCTAAAGCTTTGAGATTTGAGCTACAATTCCTCAATATTACAGAGCCAAGATTCTCGCAGACAGCGCTGGTTGTCAAATTTTGAATAATACCAATAGAAAGCATTCATTACACAAATAATTTCAACGTAGATTTCATTGGTCGGAAAAATTGTGTTTTTTGGACTTCAAAATTGATTTTTAACTAAAAAGAATATATTCTAGTTTCAGTTCGGTTCACTCAAAATGACCCTTTTGTGGAATAATTCAAAATAGTTAAGTTTACTCAGTCGTGGTTTACGCTACCACTCAAATTCGGCATGAGTGCCTCTGCAATCCTTATGAGCACTCATGCTGAATTAGGACGCTAACGGACCATTGTGGTTCCAGTTATAGCGTAAACCATGGCTGAGTAAACCCTAGCAATGTTGGTCTCTGCTTTTAAACAATTTGAGGCTGATTTATAGTTCTTACATTTAATGGGGTCAGAATTGGACAAGCCTCCCCTACTTTTGATGGGTACATTGGTACATTACTTCACAAATAAAACTAGATTTGTAAACATGGTTATCATGAATTTATTAGGAATAAGTTTGATAACTTCAACGAAAAGATTCCCGCAGTTATTTTGAAGTGATGGAGAATAACGTCCATTACATGTGTGTGGCTCGATGAACATTTCTAATTTTTGATATGTTATGTAAAAATGTTTGAATTTTCATTAAAAAAAATATAAAATATATAGTCGTTGTGGTCCAACATTTCAAAAATCATAAAAAACGAATATTTTGACCATTTTAGCAAATTTGAGTACACCAATACACCAAACCAAAAAATTTAGTTAGAACTAGAAGTAATAAGCTTTCCATCCATAAAAAAACATTGCAAATCGATCAAGTGGTTCAAAAGTTATGATTTTTTTAAATAAAAAAAATCGAAAAATTGCGATTTTTCTGGCAACCCTATATCGACCCTATACGGGTCAAAATATTTTCATGAAGAACACACCAAGCGATTTTGAACAAAATTGGACAACTTTTTTTCAACTTTATTCTTTTCCCGTGGAATCGCTGATTATAAATAGTAAATCATGAAAAACTAAAATTAAGATTCGTAAGGAAATTTCGCATGGGCACTTCACAACACGCATTTTTGCCTACTATGCAGAACAGCGTCTGTTGGGTCAACTATTTTACAGATAAAAGTCCAAATGTATGCACTTACCTGTTTCACATTATGCTTGAACAGTACATATCGCAGGTCGTGTGAACATTGGTAACTTTTCACATTGATTTGGCGCTGGGAAAAAAAATTCATCGTGAATGATATATGTATTTGATGTATTGCGAGAAGAAAATAACTTACTATAGTATGGTTTGTCACCAATGTCGACACAGTGTTTGTGGCAGTGTCTAATACAGCAAGCCCTCCATCGTCAGATTGAAAGACAAATTTTTTGCTATTTATCCACATAGAAGGAAGCCGTTGTGGTATTATTTCCTTCTGCAGAAAGTCGTCTAATTTCATACGCTTGCCAGACCAGTATAGTAATTCATCAACGTAGCTGCAAGGGTGCAATAAAACAATAATTTTTACTTTTTCTATCCCAAAAAATGCTTAATATAAAAGTCTTACTGAAGTCATACTTACCCTAAAAGATATATAGCTGTAACAATCCCAGATATAACAAATCCGATTACTAATAGAGAAAATATTATGCTCCTCCAATTATGGCCTTCAGGTGGGAAAAGATCCTAAAAATAGAACATAATGTATGCGTTTAAACCTCAGTCTAATGCAGTTTATTTATAATCCAGACGCATTGCCTCTATTCTGAGTTCTGATTCAACCAAGTGGGCGTCGTGCGTATGCTGTGCCAATTTATGCTATTTTAAGGCTTCCCTTACCTGTTCTTCTTTTTGTTTTGGATCCGCCACCTGCAAGGTTTCATCTGGAGGTAACCGCCATGATCCTCCTCCACCCCCGGCCCGATCTGTATGCACATTTGCGTGCATTACAGGATCCCGAGGTACTAGGACTAGCTTGATTGTACGCCGCCACGATTATGTGTTTTAGAAGCCTTATGATTTTCAGATTTTTGTGTTAATGTTATACAACCAAACAGCTGCAAAAAAAAAGGAATAATCTACAATTAGCTGGGAAATTGAAATAAGTCATTTTTCAATAAATTATTAATTATTAATTATTATTTATATATTATTAAATTATTAATTAATTATTCAGCAGTTCCAAAGATATGCATTATTAACACAAAGAAAACTAAAAAATCTATGTCTTTTCCCCAAGGTTCCACAGTTATAGAATCTAGTATGTAGTAACAACTTTTCCGTTAAACACTGTGGCGCTCGATAGAAGAAGGAGAGCGGAAGATAATTTCGGCAAATTTAAAAAAAAACGTCGTTCCGCACGAGCGAGAAGTCTTTTTCTTCTATTCATTACCAATTTTATCTGCCAATTATCTAATACATGCATTCTAGCTTAAGCTAAGAATACTAACTTTATTCATTACCTTTATTGAAGGGTTTTTTAGCCCTAGGTTGGCTCATCTCTAATTTACTAATGTATTATGTCACGTGATTGACGGAAAATGGAAACCGCCAGGAGCAAGAATGCAAAAAATGTAGGTTTTTCCCTACCAGCCTCCATATAAATTTCAAACGCAATGTGGGAATGCAATAAATCGAGACCATCTTGTTCACATTTCATTGGGGCTCCAAACGATTCAGATTTTTTTTCTTTCTGTATTAAATCTCTGGCCCCATATGAATACGATTTATCCTTACGTCAAAATTTCCTAAAATGGCAGGACTGTTTAAAAATAATTTTAGAGATATGGGAATTGGGAACTACGATTATCGCACATTTTTGACATTTGAACTGCCCTTCTTTTACCATTTGAAGTAAGCTTAGATGACCTTTGAGAACAAAAGTGACGAACCCGCTAAAAGCATAACGTATACATATAAGATTTAGTGGCAGTGCTACACCGTGCGTCTCCATCGAAATATATTATACCAGGAGGGTGAGACGCCTGTCATCCGCAGTACAATGGCACTTCTACCCAACATCCTTTTTGATACTTTTGGTAGTCATTTTCTGGGTGATATACCCTAATTCAGCTGCTCATTTTGGGCGATTGACTTGTAATAGTTAGTAAGTGCTAATTATCGGCAATTAACTTATCCTAACAATAAATTGGAATTAGTTAAGTTTTATCGAGCCTTTTGTATTTGTATAGCTATTTTATGTCGGAAAATAGCACGTAGATACATTCGAAGTTTTTTTTATCATGAATTAAACGAAATAAAAACAAAAACATTGGACGCCATATTGAATGAATCATGGGTAGGCGAATAAGTCACCTCTTCAGTCCCATGTATTATACGCAGTCACCAAGAGTTTACAAGAGAGTTTAACACGTGTCTAAGATATAGGGTAAGATGGTATAATGGCAAAAACGCGCCTGTTTGATTCCTAGAAAATCTATAACTAACTAAGACTAAAAATCAGTTAGCACCTTTAAATATTTGTAATATCATTATTCTATGCGAATGTGGAAATATTCTTGTATTACATAATGAAAATAAAAGCAAAATTCTAAAATCTAAGGATTTGATGTAATTTTTAGTGACGCTGCTATACGGTTCAAGAAAATTGCGTTTTTTTTAATGTGTTTTACTGGTCAAATTTCCCGCAGGTAGGCAGGATGATATGCCTTTAGCTACTGGACAAAAGCACGGCGTACCCAGCAGCAGTTGCTTCCTAATTATATGGAAACTATCGAATTGTAATTCAAACCTGATAAAATGAACTTATGCTGGTTTTTTCATGTCAAGCACATAGGGGCTTGTATCCTTTTTATTATTAGGTAGAGAAAATACATATGAACGTCTTTATAGTGGTATACATTAAGGAAAGGCGTTTTGACCAGGCACTTGTTGAAACCCATTTTAATGACTTTTCAAAAAAGGTTTCTCTGTAATATTCTCATATCACAACTTACAAGCAATGCATGTACGGCACAAAAAACTGCATAAATTGCGTTGAAAATTAATAAGTTATTGAAGTTCTGCCATAGGGGGTACATTATACAGGGGTTAGACAAAAATGTTCAGATAGGCAACATTTTGTTGGAATTCGAATCATCATTTAACTTTGATTATGATAATCCGATTTTGATAAAACTGGGTACATCGGACGCGGAAACTTTTCTAATATTCTGTTCAATATATTCAAAATACATTTTGACAAGCAGAAGATGTAATTTTATGTGACGTCTACTATAATCATATTTTATGCTAGCTATAGATCAAAATCCTTAAGGAATACGCCATTATGGCAATTTCCGTAAAAACGGTTCCGAGAATATGATGAAAGGATAACTGATCGGTACAATGCGAATATGGGTATCTAACTATATGGCTTTGTTAGACGATGATTACAGTAACAGTTTCAGGATAATAATGTCCATTGCCTTCCTTACAGCAGGTTCCAGGGGCCTCCGAGGGAGAGGTCGGGTTCGGAGCCCACTAGAACCATGCATATATAGGTGCCCATGAATATAGAATTTATATTAAATATACATTTTGAGAACAACACTCCCAGCTAAAAGTTTAGGTGCACCCTAGAAAAATATAGCCAAAAGTTTTTGGCTGTATTTTTGCCGTCTTACATCCGATTTCGGGTATTGACAGCTCAGTACATGGGTAGATCTTACATCGTAGGTGTGTGAAATGAACAATTTTTATTTTTTTATCTGCTAAAAAAATCACCATGTGATACACATTTTTCTTGAACTTATGTTGTCAAAATATGTTGATGTCGAAATTGAGCGCACAACATTTCGAAATAAAAAGTGGAATGGAACCCAATTTTAATCATCTTTGAGAGGCAATGATGAAACTTCGGCGGAAAAGTTTTGTTTCTTTTTAAAAATCCAAATGTTCACTCAAGTGGATGGTATGTACCAACTATATAGTGAACCAGTCATAAGTTTGTGGTCACTCTCCTGATGTGAGTTTTAATTCAATTTTAGCCGAATATTGTTTGAAGTAAAGTTCTTAACCTTTTGTTTGAAAACTCACTTTCTTAAATATATATTTTGCCTGATAACATTTCCATATTGAAACGGTTATACTAAGATTAACCTTCCCAACAGTGCCCAAAAACTCATTCTTAGGATGTTCGGCCCATATTAACTCGAATTTGACATAGAAATACCTCAGTCGTTTCTCAGCCAAATTTACATGTTGTGTGGATCCAAATGGCTGATAACGGGAACTTCAATAAGACACCAAAAATTTTATTTACAAGCTACAATCAAGAAATTTGGAACTAGCTCATTCAATATATATGTTAATACGGTTGTGTACGGCTTTCCGCCACAGTGCACTGAGGTGGTAATATGTCTCAGGTAATATGTAACCCCACGCTGATGGTAACTTACTCAAACCTCACACATGTTTACATACTCAAAATGATCGTAAGCTCATCAATTTTTCGTAACTGATCTCAGTTTAATGATCGGCCACACCTACACAGTGAAAGATTCGACAGTTGGCACCTTTTATATGGACGTAAATTGGACAATAAAACCGCGCTACTACGATTTTATTACTTGTTCTCTGGAAAATGTGCTGAAACTGTTTTACATATGATGGAAAACGTTATTTAGCCAATAGTCCCGCATTCTGAAATAAGGACCAATTCATCTACCAGGTCAGCCAGGTGTTAGAAAATTGATAGCAACCCCACCCATCAGGGCATTAGAGACCATCCCTAGCAGCACACATATTCCACATAAGTTACTGTAACTCATATGTGACCAGATTTAGACACAATCAAGTTGCTGCAGCTACTTTTGTCTGACTTGTGCTACTCGGGATGCATTTGATTACGATTTAGATTAAGACAAATCGGATGTTGTACGCATGGCCTCTGAAGGTCTATATGGTCATGATGAGTTGCTGCCAATTCTCTACAGAGTATAGTTGATCTAGTAGAACAATAAGTTCAAAGTCTAGAACAGTGGTGCTCAGCACTTTGGGCGTTTTTTCCCTTAATATGGTTATCACACAATAAAAATAAGCTTTCACCTTACAAGTTAGTACTTAGTCGGCAGCTTTTAAATATATCTATCTGCTGAGGGTAATCAAACGAATAATGATGATCATACTCATGGCCTCGAAGGGCCTGTATGGACATGATGCGTTACTATAAATTTCCAGCAGAGCCTAGTTAGCCTAGTAGAACAATTGGTTCGAACTCCATAATGATTTGAGTGGTTTGATCATAGTATTTGGTCATTTCTAAATAAAAAATTACACGCATAGCCTTAAAAAGCTAGTATGGACATGATGGCTTACTATCGATTTTGTTCCAAACAAAGTCGACCTGGTAGACCAATTGGGCTGAAATAGAGAATAATTTGGAGGACTTCGCATTGGACATCCGCTTTGGACATATCTAAATTGTAGATCATTCGCATGGCCTCTAAGGGCCTGTATGGATATAATAGGTTATTATCAATTTTGTAAATGCCCCAACCAAATTGTATTTCAAGAATTTTTAAACTTTCCCCGTCAAATTTGCAAACTTTTTGTATAAGTACACATATAAACAAAGCTGACCTCAAGACGAATCGATTGATGAGAACATCTTGTAAATCGGTTCATCCATTCGTGAGTTATGTTGCCTCAAAGGAAATGCAAACTCATTTTTATATGTGGAAGAAGAATAGAAGACAAGAAGATTATTAAGTCAGTCGATTTATTTGTTTGGAAAGCGATCCAAAATGATACTATATATATTATAAACAGAGTGCTGTAATATTCATATTGATATATCATATCATAAAATCGTTTGTTTGTGGCTCAGTTCAGAAACAAAATTTGTCATCTCACAGTTTTGCTCAACATTAAACAAGGCCGTTACAAATAACTGTATATATATAAAAATGAAATGGTCTGTGTTCGTATCCGCATAATTCGAAAACACCTGGATGCATTTTATTCATTCCTTCAGCAAATATCTCCGTTATCGTTTCCGACGGGTTTATATGATATTTTCACACGTAAAGATCACAAGTAGAGTAAATCCTGAAAAACTAAATTTGAAAAACTAAAAATTCGTAAGGAAATTTTGCGCATTTTTGCCTACAATGCAGGACAATGTTTGCTTACTATTATTTATTAAAATTACGTCCTACTTGTCTCCGACAATGAAAAAAAATCAGAAAAATCCTCGGATTTGTTAATGAATGTTTTGAAAACCCCTGATTGTTGCCTCCTTAAATTATAATTTTTGGGCAAAAAATCCGAGGGGGAGACATAATGTATGGTTTATATATGTATCGGCCTTCTCCAATTTCAATATTAAAGGCATGAGAGCAAAAAATCTCCTAAAAATTCAATTAATATTCATTTTTTTTCTACCTCTTCGTGAATGACTCTACGTTCCAACTGGAACATGGTCTACCTTCCAACTTTTGGTTTAAGTACTAAGAAAAAATATTTTAAGCTCTTTTTAGTGGAATGTATTCAACCGTCTAAGACGAGTTAAGCACTCTCCATTTAATTTCACTACGTTTTGTTATCATACGTAGATACGTATTTCGACCTCAACTGTGAGGTCGTCTTCAGTGTCTTGTACTTGCTTGTGTCTTGTACTTGTACTTGAGTCAAGTACAAAACACTAAAGACGACCTCACAGTTAAGGTCGAAGTACGTATCTGCTCAAGATAACAAAACGTAGTGGAATTAAATGGAGAGTACTTAACTCGTCTAAGACGGTTAAGTAGTAAGTTTAGTAGGGTAAGATGGGGCAAGGCAAGGACACGGGGTAAGACTGGTCAGTGCCGTTTTTGAGCATCGTTTACATTTTAATGCAGATATTAAGCCGATGCAAATATTTAAAAACAATAATGTCTCCCCCCCTCGGATTTTTTTACCCAAAAATTATATTTTGAGGGGGCAACAACATAAAATTTGGATGACTTTGAGGATTTTCAAAACATTCTTTAACAAATCCGAGGAGTTTTATAGATTTTTTTCCATTTGAGTATTAATTTTTTATTATCCCCTCCCTTGACCTTTCGGAGACCAGTAGGACATAATTTTAACTAAATATTTGTAACAGCCTTATGCCTTTTTTAAGAATAATAATTTGGTTCTACTTTATGGTATCCTGAGAGGGAGAAACAGATTAAAAAAATGTGTATGTCAAGCCGAGCCGAAAACTAGTTGCCAGTGTGAGCCGAAAACAAAACTGTCAGCAAGAAAATTTTCTAAGGCAATAGGGGAAGTGTACCGGTTTTGGCCACCGTAGTGCCTAATTTGGCCAACCCTGAAAAATGGATATTTTCCAAAAACTATCGATCATTTTCCACAGCAAAGAAGCGTAAGGGATGTATCTCCTGTTACAGCTGAAAAAAACCATCGTAAATTGCTTTATTTTCGGAATTATGCGAGACCCTATCTAGACCAACATTTGAAAAGGGCATAACAGCTAAACATTATTCCTTCTGATTCTTCGTCCACATATAAAGCTTTATATGTAGACGAAGAATCAGAAAGAATAAATTTTGGCTGTTACGCCCTTTTCAAATGTTGGTCTAGCTATAACAACAATAAAACGCAAAACAAAATCGGTCTTTTCAGGTGGCGCCTACGTTGATTGTTTTTCCTTGTTGAAAATTTACTTGTTGCATGACGACAGTATTTTATTTAATTTGATGTGTAGTATCGAGAGCTCCCTCCCAGATGATCACTCGATTTGAGGATAAAAAAATATTTTGATAGAAAATGGCAAGTTATATATTTTAAACGATTAGACATTCTAACATGAACCTACAAATGGAGCAAGATGGATCAACACATACTGAGCGGCATAGTTCGTATACAAAAAATATTTTTCATTGCTTATCCAATCATTTTGAGGTTATCTTCCAGCATAATGGTGTTAATTTGTTAATTAAAAATATATAATATTTGCCTCGATTTTTGCCTTTAAGAAAGCAATACTTGTACGGTCTGTTTTCATAAAAAAAATTGCAGACATTTTTCGAATGTAAGGTGATTATTTCTTCAAGAGCCTAAAAATTCTATTTTATTCAATATCATCATTTGCAATAAACCTATCTATCTGTGTGTAATTTAATATCGCGAATTAAAATAATAATAATTGTAGAATTCACTGTTCGACCCATCTTAAACCGGCATTTTTTCTTGTCATAAGACGAGTTTGTACAATTCCATTTAATACCATCACTTTATTGTACCTTTGACAGAAACGTATTTCGACATCAAAAGTGGAATTTTCGTTATTTCATGCACGTGGGATACAGATTATAAGCTATTTTTATAAATCCACGTTGAAAAAATAAATTTAAATATTTTTGTTCGGGACTCGCGACCCATCTTACCCCATCCTACCCTATTCTATTAGCATTTCCTCAGTTATTGATTGAAAGCATGCCAGCCAATTGCATAAATATGTATATTGTGTGGTAAGCATAATTGTTTAACCCAGAATGTCGAGAATGTCTCCTATCCCAAACCGGACCGAGAATCGAACTCGCCATCTCTGGATTGGCAATTCTACGCCTTTGTTCGCAGATTATTGAATATTAATTGATAATTTTAGTGAATATGTTTGCTCTCATCACCAAGATACAATATTTAGAGAAGTTTTATGCTAAACAAAAATTATTTGTGTCAAAATGTATACGCTGGTTCATTCGGAAACAAAACGTCGAAGTTTTGAGTTGATATTTACATTTCAGTCTATGCTCAATGCCCACAGCAAAAAAATGTTTCAGCAGTGACGACAACTACAATATCGCTCTTTAGTTTAATAATTCTATTATCGCAACTAATAGGAGAAGCATAAGAAGAAATCGCAAAATGTTGAACGGCTGAAATTCTTGCCCATTGTTGAACACCCATAAGAAACGCACGTGCGTTCAACAATAAGCGAAAAAATAGCCGTTCAACATTTGTCGAATTACCCTACATAGTCACATGATGTCATATTGTTAAAGTTCCTGACATTATCTAACATAAAAGCGTATGAAAACTAGTTTGGATTTTTCTTATCCAAATAAGTACATCTGACCATTGTTCACCTCTTGCCTTCTCTTGGTAAGATGATTTAAATCAAACACAATATTCCGCATGCATCATGTTGCTATTAATAAAATGAGCGAAATGGAAAATTGCATTAATGGTCTGTATAATTAGCAGTGGCAGTGGAATGATAGAAAAAAAAACCAACTAAATGAAAATAAACATTTCTGTTGCATATTATACTCTTGTAATAAAGGAACTCTCGAATAAGTACAATCTCTTAGTCACTGATTAAACATCAAAAATAACCTTTTCACAAAATCCAAATTGTCATTTAAATCCAAGTCTTAGAAATTTCAACTGATTATAGGCAAATAAAACTAAACCCTTCATAACTATACTATTAATGCCCAAGAATTCATAATCTATATCGTCGTTATCTTCCAAAAACCAATTCTTGATTCAAAACTATATTAAAGATAATACAAATGTGTACACTATGTTTTAATGAACGAGTAAAATACATTGAATAATATTTTCACAATAATTTTTAGGATTATGATAAAGTAATAACACTGTCGTTAATATACTCACATTATTTCCAAAGTGAAAAATATTAAGCAGATCGACGTTTAAGCACACACAAGGATCCAGAGTGTTGGCGCAAAGACATTCCTAGGAAAACTGTCGGCCAGTCGCCACTTGCTCTATGCAACTAATGCACCTGCAGTGCTATATTTGGACAGATATGACAAGAGCACGAATGCAGCGCGTTGCAAAGGACATTTTGTCCAACCACTTGGCTCTGGTGAATTTTCACTCTAGGAAAACGTGGAAAACGACTTGTCGGGTACAATGGCGATTGAAAACTGTGCTCCACATAGTATTGTTTGCATGCTTCACACGTTGAAATTTAAACTGCAGAAGACATAGTGGCCGAGATTTATGACTGTAAAGTTGCGAATCGATATGGCTAGATTGCGGTATTTTGCAACTGGACAGTAGCTGTACGCATGGTGCTCTCACTAGGGAACACACTATGAACAAATAAAACAATGCATTGCAATGCATCGTCGTTGTAGGTATTTGAGCGATTTGCACTAATTTAGTATCACCTATGTCTAAGATAGGTGTCTCCAGTAGCCTTGCAAGCAAAGGCGTAGGATTGCCAATCCGAAGATGGCGAGTTCGATTCTTGGTCCGGGCTAGGATGTTTTCGGGTTGGAAACTTTCTCGACACCCTGGGCATAGTGTATCCATTATACTTGCCATACAAGATACATACTCATGCAATGGTGGGCATAGAAAAGCTTTCAATTAATAACTGAGGAAATGCTAAAAAGAATACTGTTGAAAGGCAGGCCAAGTTCCAGTTGGAATGTAGAGCCATTGAAGAAGAAGAAGAAGAAGAAGATGTCTAAGATAGACATAAAAAACTATCGAAAATGTAATTAAATGTCAAACAACTTGAGTAAGATATACACATGACACATATTCTTCGGATAGATGCACCCAAGATGAATACACCGCTAGGTGTTCCAATGTGGCAAACTCACGATTCAGCCATCTTGGATTTTAGTATGGGAGAGCCAGCCGGTTTGTTTTCGTTTTGCACTGAAAATGAATTTTTCACCCCCGCCTTCTTCTCTTCCACAAACTAAGCACATTGCAACACCTAGCTGTGTATTCATCTTGGGTGCACCATTGCTGCAGAGCACCAATTTTTTAAACTACATTTTTGACATTATCTTATTGTTTCCCATATTTTCCAATACCTAAATCATCAAATAAATATTAATATTAAGTATGATGAAAGTTTAGCGAAAAATAAGTTTAACTCAACTAGATTCTCCCTTCCCTATAAGTCATATTAACAACCAATCAAATAACAGCAATAGAATTCTACAACTGAATTTCCAACAAAATCCCAGAAATAATCAAAACAATTACAAATGAACTAATCACAATACCTTAAAATCAAAATATAGGAGGAAATCAAAATCGCTTTATGAGTAATCAAAATAGGATTGCAGATGGACCCGTAATGCTGGGTAGACACCTTTGCGTGGTGTGTTACGGGGTAAGATCTACCATGGTTACATTGCCAGCTACAGGCAAATCCTGACCCAACGATTACCTTCCTCATTATCCAACTCCGTGGTACTTATGAGGGTGTCGCTAAGTCGGTGGCCTCTCGTTAAGTAAGTACTACATCAGCACTTCCTTCCTCTCCCTAGTTACGGTGAAGATGGGCGTGGCCAGGAGTAGTAATCCTCATGCTTTTGTTATTTTTGTTTAAGACTGGAATCAAGGACCACTCCCCTTCTTGATTTCTGATAGCATTCTAGATAAGGATCTCAAAAGTAAAACATGAGTATCACTAGTGTCCAATCTACGAATTACACCGTAACAATGCTAATGCTAATGCTATCCTAATCAAAATAGGATTGCAGATGAATACAAGAGAAGAATTATCGAGAGAATTATCGTTAGACGATATTCCAATTTTTTTTAAATTCCTGATCGCAAAAATATGCTATAATTGTCGAAAGTTTGGACATCACCACACAAGATACTATTCAAGGCGGACTGTGTTTTGCTGCAGATTTGGTCTACCAGAACTTCACTATGAGGATTGACCATACTATGAATAAAAAAACAAGTTTGGAAAAATTGAAGGAGCTTGTTTTCCCTGCCACTGAAAATCCCACAGAATCTGCCTCTAAAGTTACAATCGGAGACTTTCAGAAGCGAATCACCGAAAATAATAAAAATTCTCTGATAATTCGGTCCACTTTCATAACATCAACTCTTCATTTGTAAACTTAGATGGAGACGCTAGGTCTTTTTAAACTTCGATATTTGGGGACTTTAGCTTCATGGCTTACTTGATAGTGGCAGCATATCAAACGCCAGCGGCCAGCCGATGTAAATTGTAGGATATTTTGATATCCCCTTCAATGTCAATCAAACAACAAAAATACTTCTATGTCTGGATGTTCCTGAATTGGAAATTATGTGCATTCTAGGCATGGATTTACTCATGTTGATTAATATTAAACTATCATTAGGAAATATTAGGTTTAACGATTTCAAGGCGGCAAAAGATAGTGGGTTACGGTTCCGGTAGTACCGGTAACGAAAATACCGGGAATACCGTTGATTGTCGGTACCGAAAGTGCCGGTACCAAATATCTATGAGAACCGGTATTTACGGTACTAAGAAACCAGTAAGGAAAATCGCTAAATATTGAACGGCTAATTTTGTCGCCTATTGTTGATCTCCCATAAGAAACGCACGTGCGTTCAAGAATATGCGAAGAAATTAGTCGATCAACATTTGGCAAATTACTCTATTTGGAAAAAATAAATATGGAGGAATTAGAAATGATTGCTTAAAAGGGACAAAATCCACTCTTGTACTCCAATGGCTTTGCCGGCCATTGCATGAGTATGTATCTTGCGTGGCAGGTTCAATGGATACACTATCCCAAGGAGGGGGCAGCAGGGACTTTGTCCAAGGGCTTGACGACCCCTCCCCATGGCCACTGCGAGTTAGACCGGGACCATCGTCCCTAACCCCTAATCCCAAGACGTCAAGCGACCCGTGCCGAGGGGATGCATGGCCAGGGGGGTGAAATAATAAGCTAGGCCTTTAACGGAGCCTGTGGGGTACCTGGGCACCCTACACAGTAATTGTCCCTTACCGCGTCATGTTGGGCTCTGGCGTGGTGGACCTCTTTTCCCGAGCAACTCGTGGGACCAAAATGGAAAACCAAGTCAATTCTTCAATTGGTGGTAGTAGTGTAGGCGACAAGCTCTCTGGGGGCCGCTCCAAAACGCGGAGGGTTACTACCCCGAACAAGGGTAGTGGGGCTGGGAAGCTGAACCCCGGCCAGGTACCTCCAAAACCGGGGGAGGAAGGACCTGGAAAGGTCCGTCCACCCAGGAAAGACGGTGGTAATGGGTTACGGCAGGCTGAGAGCTCTCAGCCGCACCAGACCAGGGAAATAGAGGGGGATGACGCCTCCTGGACCCTGGTCAAGAACAAGAGGAAACCGAAGACGTCAAGGGCCGAAAAGAAGGCCCAAGCGAATGCGGGTAGCAAGAAGTCTAGGGTAGGCGCCAATCGCTCCAGGGGCGATGCCCTAGTCATCAAAACGAAAGAGGCTAAGTACTCGGACGTTTTGAAGGCGATGAGGAGTGACGTCAAGCTCGGTGAACTCGGCGCCGACGTACGACGAATAAGACGTACCCGGATGGGCGAGATGATCCTCGAGCTAAAGCTGGGCATCTCGCAAAAGGGCGCCGCCTAGAAGAAGTTGGCGGAGGAGGTCCTAGGCGAGACGGTCAAGGTGAGGGCACTCACTACGGAGGTGAATCTAAGGGTTAAAGACCTGGACGAGATCACCGAAGTCGAAGAGCTCGTCACGGCACTGCGGCGACAGTGTGAAGTGGAGACGCTCACCGCAGCCGTTCGGCTACGGAAAGGTCCGGCAGGGACGCAGGTAGAATTGGTTCGGCTATCTGCAGCGGACGTCTCCAAGGTAGTCAAGTTAGGGAGCGTCAAGGTGGGATGGTCGGTATGCCCTGTGGGCATATACGAGCAACCCGAAATTTGCTTCAAGTGCCTGGAACCGGGGCACAAACAATGGGACTGCAAAGGCCCTGACAGAAGCAATCTCTGCCGACGCTGCGGATTGGAGGGACATAAGGCACAATGCTGCACGAACCCTCTCAATTGTTTGATTTGTTCCAGCAAAGCTGTGAACAGCAAGCACCCCATGGGGGGTTCGATGTGCCCGGCGTTTTAGCGTGCTGCAAAATCACAGTGCAGGTAACGCAGCTGGCTTGCTCGGCCTCGCCCGAGTGTTTGGTGTGCGCAGGTTTAGAGGAAACGGCGGAACACGTGTTGTTCGTGTGCTCACGTTTTCGCGCAATGCGTGACCACATGCTTGCCACATGTGGGGTGAAGAAGCGTTCTTAGGGCCATATTTGGCGGTGTATAATGGCACGCCACGTGCCGGCGAACACTGCAAAGATTGTGTTCACTTCCAACCCGGCAGGTACAAAAAGGCGTGGAGCGCAGCGAGCGAGGTGGCCAAGCCAAGTACAAATCGATTTGGCGAGCGTGGGACGCAACCGAGCAAGGAGAGATGTGGCCTCGAATCGTGTATTTTGGCGTCAAATTCTGTTGATTGATTCTGATATCTGTTTAGATGTACGCTAAAAATGAAAAAATCTGCTACACTAGGGTCGCTTTTAACACGGTTTGGTTTTGCTTGTTTCTGGACTTTCAATTTATTGAAACATGGAATTAGCCCCACGAAAGTTGTGAGTGAAAATGAAGAATATAATAAAAACTCTCCCTAAAAACAGCAGAGGAATCAGGGTATAAGCAATAAATAATTTTAAAAAATCCTAAATAATTTAAATTTCCATAAACATCTAAGAATTTTTCCCAAAACAAAAATAAATGAGCACTTTTAAAGGCAAAAATTGCAATTAGGGCGATACAAATATTTAAAAACTATTTTGTCTCTTTTTTTTTGCCAAAAAATAATATTTTGAGGGGGCAACAAAATAAAACTCGGATAATTTTGAGGATTTTATAAACATTCTTTATCAAATCCGAGGAGTTTTTTTTATTTGTTTCCCTTCAATATTTATTTTTTATTATCCCCCCCCCCCCCCCCCTTTGACCTTTCGGAGACCAGTTCTACTCAAAGTATGAGGGAGAAAATGATCGAAAGATAATTGAAAATCATCAGATTGAAAGCCGTTCGCTAGGGAGTGAATAAGTATGAAACTATAGAGTGTAATGGAGGCATGGAGACCACCTATTGAGCAGCACAACAATCAAAGCGTGAATCTTCTGGCTTTATCCAATAAACAGATGATTCATTTCAATTAGCAATAAACAATTACAAAATTTGCCACGAAATATTTTTTTCTACAAAAAATTAATAACTTCCCACAAAAAAAACAATAAAGAGCAATAAAAATATGAAAGCTTCCATAAAGAAAAAAATTAAAAAAGCATTTTTTCTATTTATTGTTCTTGGGAAATTAAATCATATGTTATTTTTTTTTGGAAATTTTCTTATTTTTTATTGCTCTTTATTGGTTATTTTGTGGAAAGCATTTATTTTTTTATAGAAAAAAAAAATTCTGGAAAATTTTGTAATTGTTTTTCGCTAATATTCATTTATTTATGGAAATTTTGTGTTTTTTTTTAAAGGAACATTTTGATTTGGAATTTTTTAATTCTTTCTGGAAATTTTATTTTGATGATTATTTCATTCAAAACAATAACGGTCGTATGCTTGACCTTTGTTTTGGTAGTACTGATGGTGATATACACATTACTCATTGACTGAGGCACCTTCCCCTCTTGTTCGATCATCGATTCACCATATGCCACTGTTAGTCGAAGTACGCAGCATTTCTCCTTGTGTATTCAATGATCCAGTAGAAGCAGTTTATTACGAATATAGAAATGGCGATTATTCTGGGATGAACAACTTTCTCTATAATATCAAATGGCTCGAATTATTCAATCAAGACCTCAAATCATCAGTTACTGTCTTTTCCAATATTGTGTTATATGCTATTGACCAATTCGTACCAAACGATCTAGGAAGCCTCCGCTAAATCCACCGTGCACCAACAATTATCTCAAGCGCTTACGGCGTGGAAAACGATCTGCTTTGTGTAAATATTCTAAGCATAAAACACACCGGTGCAAACTGCTATATAACTCCATGAATGTCCGCTATAAACGCCTGAACAACAAACTTTTTTTCGCCTACCAATGCAAAGTTCAACGGAAACTTCGTCACAATCCAAAAGGCTTTGGAACTACGTCAATCAACAGAGGAACGAGTCTGGTCTACCTACAGTCATGTTCAAGGGAAGCATCGAATGTTCATCTCCATACGGAATATGCGATTTGTTCCTTAGCCATTTTTCGAGTGTTTTTACGCAAGAATCACTTGGTGTCAGCCATGTTTCCAAAGCCGCCAACTTCATTCCCCCGTGTCCTCCATAGTAGGTGACCATCCTTTTGTTGACGCGCAAACAATAGCCAATATGTGCTGTTCCATGAAAACCTCAACTAGTCCTGGACCAGATGGTATCTCAGCATTCGTATTAAAACAATGTTCGAATAGTCTATCCGTACCATTGTCATGCCTATTCAACACATCGCTTCAAGCTGGAATATTCCCGAATCATTGGAAAAATCGTATATCTTCCCTGTCTTTAAAAAAAAGGTAGCAAACGTGAGGTTAGCAATTATCGTGGGATATCTGCTCTATGTGCAATCTCAAAGTTGTTCGAGAAAGTAGTGTACCGCAAGAAAGTCATTTGGAACCGTTGATATTTCTGGTTTATCTCAATGATGTAAATATGCAACTTAAATCTTTTAAGCTCTCCTTTGCTGACGACTTTAAACTATACTGGGTCATCAACGGCGTCCGTGATGCATTAGTTTTACAATCTCAGCTTAAAGTTTTCACTGAATGGTGCAATTTAAATCGCATGGTTCTCAATGCTGATAAATGCTCCATAATTTCATTTTCCCGTAAGCGCACGTCAATCGACTTCAATTACAAAATTGGTTCTACAAGTCTTAAGAGAGAATCTGTCGTTAAGGACCTAGGTGTGTTTTTAGACTCTAAACTATCTTTCAAGGATCATATCGCTTTCATATCATCCAAGGCTTCAAAAACACTAGGTCGCATAGCAAAGAAATTCGATAATATTCATTGTCTCAAATCATTATATTGCTCATTGGTGAGGTCTTTGTTAGAATATTCGTGTGTTGTATGGGCCCCTTATTACCAAAATAGTAGGGTAAGACGGTATAATATGCCCCCCCTAAGACAACTCCTTGATAACTTTTTACTTTTCAACGCAATTTATGCAAACTTTGTGTTATTTGGTAGTCCAGGAAGTCGAAAATGCATTGCCCGTGAGTAGTCATATGAAAAGTCGTGAAAAAATGAATTTTAAAAAGTGCCTGGGCAATACGCCCCACCTCAACCAAAGACGTTTAATTGCTCTTCATTAGTATTTTATCTATCCCATAGTAAAAAGCTTACAAATCCTTTATGCGCTTGACATTAAAAAACCAACATAGGTCCATTCAAGCAGGTGTGAATTACATTTCAATATTTTCCATACAATTTGGAAGCAACTGCTGCAGGATCGCTGCGCTTGTGTCCAGTTGGTAAGGGCATAATGTCCTGCCTACACTGGGGCGTTTTGGCCAGTGAAACATGTTTTCGAAAATCGTTAAATTTTTGAAGATGGAAGCAATTTTATATCATATTAACCACTGAGAAAAGTAATTTTGTTGCCCAACTGAGTGTTGCAGTGCAAATTTTGCGGACAGTATGCCAGAGTCGCTCCAGAATGTTGAGCAAACAAACATGAAAAGTTACATCAAAACTGTAACTTTTTGTATTTTGCTATTATTTTCATTGTGTAATACAAAAATACTTCCACATTCACATAGTATGATGGGTTTACATATACTTATAGGTACCAACTGTTTTTGACCCTTAATTAGTTATAGTTTTCTAGAAATCAAAGGGGGGCGTTTTGGCCAGGTGGGGCGCATTATACCGTCTTACCCTATATCGCGCATTGAGTCCATTCAGCGCAAATTCGTACGCTTCGCCCTGCGTCGCATTCCCTGGAACGACACAAATAATTTGCCCAGTTACGAAGAACGATGCGGACTGATAGGTTTAGAGCTCTTAAGTATACGTCGTCAGGTATCAAAAGCACTATTTATTTCTGACCTTCTGCAATCTAAAATTGACTGTCCGTTCTTGTTATCAAATTTAAGCACTCATATTCCTACTCGAGAGCTTCGTTCAAGCTCCTTTATTTGCTTCAGGGGTGCCCGAACAAATTACGCACATAATGAGCCCTTTATAAGCATGTGTCGTATATTTAATCAATGTTCTACTGCTTTTGACTTTTCTCTTCCTCGTTCTGCACTTCGAAGAAGATTTCTTCTAATATTATCTCCACCTCGCCTTATCACGTAACATCAAAATGAACTGGTTAAATAGATTGTAGATGGAATTGTAAATAGAAGTAGTTATATAATAGTTAAGAATAGTAGTATTAAGCTAAAATTGTATCATTTGGAAACATTGTATTTTCTGATGATATGAAAAGAAGAGGAGGTTTTGCGCCCATTTGAGAAAGAGTGCAAAGTGCTCTACTCAAACGGGCTTTTCCCTGCTTCAAAGAAATAAAGAAATAAAAATGCCGAAAGTAAAGGTTCACACAGATATTAAAAAATTCCATCAGCGTAAAAAGCGACCCCATTGTATGAATTCTTTAAATGAATTTTTAGAGACTATAAAGAAAACTACTATAAATACTATACTATAAAGAAAAGAGTTTTTTTTTCACAGAGCTTTCCCAGTGTATCTGAAGAATGTTCCATTTTTAATTCAAACAACTCGACGAAACATGTCAACCAGTGGTGAAAAGTCCATACCGTTGTGTGGGGCTAATGTTGACATTGGATTATTGATTTTCTAAAAACATTAATAAAGTAGCTTTCTGCTGCAGGTTTGTTTTTGCTTTTCTTTTTGTAGTTTTGTGCTTATTTTTGACCCCGAATAAAGCAGATTAAAAGTAATCAGACGAGATGTTTTATGTACTGTTCAATAACTTCCTCCATCTAATTCACCAGCCTTTTGTACATATTCCTATATGTACAATACGAATATATACCATTCGAATTGATTAAAGAAAAATGATCAGTCATTTCACAAGATGAATCGTGACAAAAAAACATCCACACATTTTTACAATGTTCTGAAACTCAGATGTGAATATGTACATTATGTACATTATGAAGATCCTTCGTACCGTAGTTAAAAGCACCAGTCTATCGTACTGAGGGTCGTGGGTTCGAGTCCCATCGAAGGAAAGTGGTTATTTTTTTTTTTTTTTTTATTCGTTTATTTATTTGGAAGGCACTCTGTGTTCTTAACCGCTACTGTGCCGTGATCTACTGTGGTACTCTGCTGTACAGAGTCCACACAGAATCTATTTTTAGATGTCCATAATTCGTTATTGTTGTCGTTGCCAGTCCATATCATCGTGAGTCCATTGTGTTCATTCGTCCATGTGGTGAATCCAGTGATCGTTGCTTTTGTTCGGTTGCTATTAATCGAAGTACGTTGGAGGAATGCCTCCGAGAAGAACAGATTTGTCAGTCGTCATTAGGCAGCCGTGTCGGTGAGGCGCGTTCCCCAAAACGCCACCGTACGGACTGCGATTCTGGCGACTGGCAAGGGTTTGGTGGAGGGGCTGGGAATCGAACCCATGACCATTCGCTTATGAGGCGAACGTGTAGCCAACTACGCTACGGGACCCCCGAAAGTGGTTATCTCCAAAACATTTTTCAAATCAAAATCTTCCACGTGATGTACATATTCATATCTGAGTTTCAGAACATTTCAAATTAATGTCCAAGTTGGGTGGTCCAATGCCCGGAAAATAGGCAATTAACTATGACTGAACAAATACATTTTTATTTGTATAGGTTATTAAGCCTCAAAGATCTAGTTCAGAATTTTAGTTTGATATGTAGCGTCTTGTAAATTTAGTTCAATTTTCATGCTCGTTGAGCCACCCATCTGCCAAATTTCGACTGATGTGGCTATTTTTGGTCTTTGTAGAATCGGGAACGTATATGCTTTTCGTATATTACCAGTATTGCTTGTTACCAATTATCTAATTCCCGTAAATCTGGATTCTTGGGAACCTGTTTCAACATATCTCTCTAAAGTGCTTTCCTTTTACATTTTATGATTTCGTGAATTGAAGTGAATAGTAATAAAATTCAATCAATTTCCATCATTCTTCAAAAATGCAATTAGTTTTTTAAAACTTTTTTCGCAGAGCACTATACTGCCGTGAATCGCATATCTGTCCCATCTTTGCTGGGTTTCCTATTCATATGGGACAAATATGCGATTCACGGCAGTATAGGACACTAGGTCTAATTATACGAAATATTTTTTCATCAGCTTACGCAGGAAACATAAGCAACAATAACATTTTCTGAGACTATTAGCATCAACGTAATGACTCAATAAATCAGTAACCTTGATCTCAGTTTAGGCCAAGGGTTATGATTTCCATTGCTCAATTTTTCCCAAGTATAAAATATTATTCTCTTTAATATTCAGATTATCTTGCTTCAGCAGTTATACAATATAGTCAATTTTTTATAGTGCCAGAAAAAATAAGATGAAGACCAAGAAGATTTACTTCTTATTGGTACGTGCACGCAAGCAAGATTTTCTTGATATTTATTTCAATCCGCTTGCCGCAGGATTTGACACTACGTCCTTCGTAAAAACTTCATAGCCTGGTATCGCTGTTTTCCATGTAATGTTTCACACATTATAACGATTTTCATCACCCAGCAGTGTGATACCCCGGGATTCTTCGGTTCCTTCTCTCTCACTCTCACCATTTTTTCCATACCTCAAACATGTTAATTGTGGCATTGGTCTTCTTCGGCCTGTCTTATTCCAGGCCAATGTTCATACTTTTCACCTAACTAGTTAATATTATAGAATCGAGGAAACACAAAAACTGATACAAATATTTCACTTGAAAGCTTCTTCAGAAAACTGATATCCTTTTTTTCATTTCAAGCATTTTTCACTTTTAATGCGTGAACCAAAGAGACAATCTCCCGGATAACACAGGGTTGAACTTATCAATTACCGATTTCATGGGAGCGCTGCACACCTTCAACACCAATACGTATTTAAGACTGACGGATTTGATTATTCTTCAGCACATTCACTTTTCAAGTCCACCAATTTTTCTGCTTCATTTTATAATTTATGGTTCAAGTCACCTCATGTTCCAAGTTGTTTTTAGCACACTCTCACCCATGTGATTTATTTTTGGTGTTACATTACTTTTTCTCACAAGCATTAATGTATGCACTATAGCGATATCGAACTCGCGAACACCTGCAGTTTTCGACTAGATTAATTATGAAGACATTTATAACGAGAAAATTATCGCATTGGAAGATCTATGACTAATGTTCAGCAGGACTAATATTTCCTAAACAATAACCCGTACAAATGAAAAGGGAAAACCATCGGAGTATCGGTATTCGGAATCAACAAACAGGAAAATAGAATGTCACTCGTCTCGGAAATTGAAACATAACTATTTTCACACAAGCCAAACGTGTGAAAAATACTCAAGCAAACATGATTGGAGGGCATGCGCATGAAATCCGTTGACGCTATGCAATATTGTTGATTTTGACGGGTCATCCGCAACATTTTGCACGGAGAACATATTTATCTGCACAGCCATAAACTCCAACAGAGCATATTTGAAAATGCCATAAACTTGTTAAAATATATAACTTTCTCCTCGACATTCTCCATTAACTTGAACGGAAAGAGGTTCGGTTGTGGGCAGCCTTTCGTCTTCGGTCTATAACTTTGGCCATAGTTGATCTTATGCGAAATTTGTGTACCAATTGAAATCTAGACGAATAACCCTACTAACGGGTGGCCACTGAAAAACGGGAAATTCAATACTTTAATACTTTTCTATGAGAACATTAATGCATTCAGAGAAATATTCCATTATTTATTTGTTTATTTATTTAGTACGGAGCCATCTGACTACAATGTCTTAATGAATAAAAAAAACCCTGAATAATCCACCTAGCGGTGCCACCAGTGCATTTATCGTGCAAGAAAAACTAAAAAATATAAATGAGCGTGTTTTGGGCATAAAAAATAGTATTTTGGCAATAGCTTCTGATCTCATAGTCCGACCTGGCCAATTTTCAAATACAAACAATGGGACACACATATACACACACAGGGCTGCGAAATGGTGAGTTGACATCTGGGAAGGAGCGACCTACACAGCTCTGGTCCTCACAAGTTCCAATCTCACGCTTCCACGGGTCTTCCGATGAAAATCGACCGCCAGCTAAGGGTTTTGTACTTAGCTGGTAGTGCAGCCTGGACACTGTTGTCCTTCTGACATCAGCTAGAGTGAGTGGGTGCGACCAAGGGGACCATCGTCCCTAACCCCTAATCCCAAGGCGTTAAGCGACCCGTGCCGAGGGGATGCATGGCCAGTGGCGTGAAATAATGAGCTAGGGCTTTAACGGAGCCTGTGGGGTACCTGGGCACCCCACACAGTAATTGTCCCTTACCGCGTCATGCTCTGGCGTGGCTCTCGTGGGATCAAAATGGAAAACCAAGTCAATTCTTCTTCAATTAATGGTAGTAGTGTAGGCGATAACCCCTTCGCAAGAGGTGGGTTGTTTAGGTCTCCGCCTAGGAGGCCAGAGGCAATAGTCGGCAGCTCGGTGCGTAGCGCCAGCGTGGGTCACTTAGCCTTCTCTTCGGCTACGCCGGTAGAGGTTATGAACGGCCCATGGCTTGTGAGGGCGATGAACCGCAAACGCGAAGGGATTTCGGCCTTCGAGGTGGCGACGGAACAGCCGGACGCCATCATCGACTTTGCGTCATCGAAGCATAATATCAGTAAGGACCTCAAGAGGAGCTTGCTGAAATTCCGAAAGTCGATGATGGAAGCCAAGCTGGATAGGGCAGTTGGGACGGCCAAGTGTAAACCAGTGAACTCCGTGAAGTTGAGGTCTACTCAGACTGAGGCCCAAGAATTCGCGGACTCGGGCGAGGTCGAATCGACCGAGGGCGTGCCAGCGAAGACGGTGGTGCCAAAGTCTACCCAGACTGAGGCTCAAGTATTCCTGGGCAGGTCGGGGGTGACTGCTCCAACGGAGCAGACACAAAAACGGGGGAGACAGTCTCCAGGGGATGAGCTCCCTGGGGGGCGCTCCCAAACGCGGAGGGTTACTACCCCGAACAAGGGTAGTGGGGCTGGGAAGCTGAACCCCGGATAGGTAGTTCCAAAACCGGGGGAGGAAGGACCTGGAAAGGTCCGTCCATCCAGGAAAGACAGTAGTAAGGGGTTACGGCAGGCTGAGAGCTCTCAGCCGCACCAGACCAGGTAAATAGAGGGGGGATGACGCCTCCTGAACCTTGGTCTAGAACAAGAGGAAACCGAAGACGTCAAGGGCCAAAAATAAGGCCCAGGCGAATGAGGGTAGTAAGAAGTCTAGGGTAGGCGCCAATCACTCCAGGGGCGATGCCCTAGTCATCAAGACGGACGAGGCTAAGTACTCGGACGTCTTGAAGGCATTGATGAGTGACGTCAAGCTCGGTGAACTCGGCGCCGACGTACGTCGAATAAGACATACCCGGACGGGCGAGATGATCCTCGAGCTGAAGCGGGGCGTCTCGCAAAAGGGCGCCAACCATCACGATTTCGCCCGAAGCTGGCTCGTCCCAGTTTACGACACCCTTATAAATCTAGAAGGTTAACTTTTATCAACGAAGCTACATCATCTTCACTACCGGGACGCACGCTAGTCGACTCATTACAGTCGAGCCATTCCTGCCAGCGACCTTCAGCCGTTCCAGTTCTGTGTTTGAGCTCGGTGAAGGTGTCTTCCGCACTCCCTTTGCAGGCAAGTATACACATGAAAGGGGGCCCTCCTTAGCCGTGCGGTAAGACGCGTGGCTACAAAGCAAGACCATGCTGAGGGTGGCTGGGTTCGATTCTCGGTGCCGGTCTAGGCAATTTTCGGGATGAAAATTGTTTCGACTTCCCTGGGCATAAAAGTATCATCGTGCTAGCCTCATGATATACGAATGCAAAAATGGTAACCTGGCTTATAAACCTCGCAGTTAATAACTGTGGAAGTGCTTAGTGAACACTAAGCTGCGAGGCGGCTCTGTGCCAGTGTGGGGATGTAAGGCCAATAAGAAGAAGATACACATGAAAGTAACACTTCTTTGCCTGAACAATCTCCGTATTCCAGCGCTCTCGGTAGTATCAGCCCCATAGAGACAATAGACAATCAGGACTTATCGTGTGCTACATTGACCATCAATCCGTTGAGAGTGCGTGTTTTCTCGTGTTTCGGACAGCAGAACGATCGCGCGATCTGCCGAAACATAGATCTGCATTGCGCGGCCGGTAATAAAGTTAATCAGTTCAGTGCATGTTTTCTCGTATTTTGTACAGCGATGATTCTCCAATAAGCAGAGCGATCAGCCGAAATTTAGTTTTGCTCTATGCGGAAAGCAAAACAATCGTCACCGAAATTGAGTAAATTTTTTTCTTGTCCAGTCGTGTTTCTCCAGTAAGCAGAGCGATCGGCCGGTCGTCAAAATTTAGTTTTTCTTCATGCGGAAAGCAAAATGATCGGCTGGTCACCGATATTTTGTTCTGCATTGTGCGGGTGAGTAAGTTAATCAGAAAGTGAAAATTTAGTTCGCACTCCCTATCCCATATATCCAACATCCTAGTGATTTCTCAAAGCGAGTATCACGTCAACAATTTCCTACTTATTCCTCAATTGACCTGCATTCGGACACTGCTGGCGCTGGTATTGCTTATTTTTGGGTCACCAATTCTTACACATTGAAGATGATGTTAGTCCCAAACTTCATCTGTTGGTTCTCTGTGTAATTACAGCTGACCTGGCAATAACGGAGTAGCAACCGTATGACCGCCCATCATGCTCATGATCGTGCTCAAGCTACATTGACCATCAGTCCGTTGGTTCCTCTTCTGTATCATCACTGGGACGCACGCTTGCCGCTAGAACGGATCCCCCCAACGCAGTGGAGCCGTTGCCGCCAGCGTTCATCAGTCGTCCTGGTCCTGCGTTTGGGACTAGAAATGGGGTCTTCCGAACTCCTGTGTTCGGCAAATATGAACAACATTCAAATGGTTCTGTACCTAAAGCTACACTGTATTCTAGTGAACAATGCATCTCGCATATCCCCACGCCCTCCTATTCGCCCATCTTCGCTTGCTGACCAAACGCATCTGCAGAGTGTCCAGGACGCACCGCAGTAAGCTTCTCGGGAGATTCTTCCAGTCCCTCTATCTCAGTTGCGCCATCTGCTGCCAGCGTTCATGTAAGTCGTCCTGGCCCTGAATTTAGATGTGAATTGGAAATCTCCCAGCATGTTACTCCAGCGAAGTACCTATGCAACAATGAACATTCGCTGCCTGATATGGATCTAACTTCCAGCAGTTCTCCGCTAGTATCTTCAACCCGGTCGATCTATCGCGACACCGATGATCTCTTGATTTGCTACCAAAACGTAGGCGGTACCCTTCGGTTCGGTTCCTTCGTGGCTACATCGGGAATACCCCAAGGAAGTCATTTGGGTCCGTTAGTCTTCCTACTATATTTCAATAACGTGAATTTTGTACTCGAAGTTCCCCGCCTATCGTATGCTGATGACCTGAAAATGTTCTTGCAAATCCAATCTTTCGACGATTGCTATTTCCTTCAACGTCAGTTAGAATCTTTTGCCTTTCCAGATTTTTTTATGTTCGTTTCCTAAAGTTTTTTTTCTGATTTTTTTTCGGGATATTATCAAGATTTCAAACGGATAATCTTTTGAATTTCATTCAATGTGATATACTTCAACCCGTGACTCAATAACTACGCAGCGCAGCGATATGTTCTCTAGGACAAAATACAGCAATTTTTTTAGATTTTTCATACGCATGAAATTAGAAGAGATTTTGTGGTATACTTGAAGCTAGTTATTTACTTCCAGTTTTGTTATTACATACCAAGCCAAAACGATGTAAATATGAAGATGTTGTAAGTAAAAATATGATATAATTGTATCGTCTTATGAATTTTCGCCTGCAAAGATGGCGTTCGCTTCCGATCCGGCAGGTACGAGACGGCGTGGAGCGCAGCGAGCGAGATGGGCAGACCAGGTGCAAAATGACTTGGCGAGCGTGGGGCGTATTCGAGGGTGGAGAGATGCGGCCTCGAACCGTGTATTGTGGCGTCAAATTGTTGATTCAGTGTTATCTGTTTAGATGT
Source organism: Armigeres subalbatus (assembly GCF_024139115.2). NCBI lineage: Eukaryota > Metazoa > Arthropoda > Insecta > Diptera > Culicidae > Armigeres > Armigeres subalbatus. The sequence goes on along the minus strand of NC_085140.1, from coordinate 216,339,194 downwards.
AGACTGAATAAATGAAAATGAAATGAAAAGCGTTCATTTATTTATTTAAGGTCACATTACAGACTACTTATGTCCTAATGATGGTAAAAAAATACACCCGATTCTTTTTTTTTTACACGGGGAATGCGTTCCGTGTAAAAAAGGTTTTCAGTTCAAAATTTAAAAATCCGTGTTAAAATAGTTCTATGATTTCTCGACGAATCATGCAAAATGGAGCAACTTTGGGCTTGTGCATGTTTCATGTCCGTAGAGGACAACCTTATTAGCGTTATTACATGACACATTTGGTGCGGTGGCGAATCTTTTTTGACCGCAGTTTCTTCTGGAGCCCGTAGTAGGCCCGACTTCCACAGATGATGCGCCTTCGGATTTCACGACTGACATTGTTATCAGCCGTTAGCAAGGATCCGAGGTAGACGAATTCCTCGACCACCTCGAAGGTATCCCCGTCTATCGTAACACTGCTTCCCAGGCAGGCCCTGTCGCGCTCGGTTTCGCCCACAAGCATGTACTTTGTCTTTGACGCATTCACCACCAGTCCAACTTTTGTTGCTTCACGTTTCAGGCAGGTTTACAGTTCTGCCACCTTCGTAAATGTTCGGCCGACAATGTCCATGTCATCAGCGAAACAAATAAATTGACTGGATCTGTTGAAAATCGTACCCCGGCTCTCCGCATGACACCTTCCAGCGCAATGTTGAACAACAGGTACGGAAGTCCATCACCTTGTCTTAGTCCCCGGCGCGATTCGAACGAACTGGAGTAGAGGAATTCTTGAAGGATATTCTGAAATAATTGCGAAAAGAATTCTAGAATGAAGTCCTAGAGGATTTCGCTATTAAGTTCATGGCGGTTTTATCCCGGAGGAATTAAAGGAAGAGCTCCTGGAGAAATGCCTGAAGAAGTTCCTTGAAGAATTTCCGAAGGAATTTCTTATAGATTTACAAGTGAAATTATGGAGCGAAATCGGAGAATTTCTGTCATAAATTTTCTTCTCTTTTGAATGTCAACCAAATCTTTTGAATTTCAACCACCTATTTCTGAATATGATTGGATTGTAAAGTGCACATGTTAAGGGAATTCATTCCAGTCCCCGTTCAATCTTACCACTATTTAGGGGAGGGGGGCGACTGCGCCGTTCTCAAGAAACACGCAAGTTCTACCAGAAGCTCAACGTATCACGCATAGGCTTCGTGCCGCGAGCCGAAATGTGCCGGGATAAGGATGGGAGCATCTTGACGGACGAACGTGTGGTGATCGAAAGGTGGAAGCAGCACTACGAGGAACATTTGAATGGCGCTGAGAGTACAGGCAGTGAAAGTCAAGGCAGCGGAGGAGATGACTACGTCAGTTCAGCGGACGATGGAAGCCAACCAGCCCCCACCTTGAGGGAAGTTAAGGATGCCATCCAACAGCTAAAGACCAATAAAGCAGCTGGTAAGGATAGTATCGGAGCTGAGCTCATCAAGATGGGCCAGGAAAAGCTAGCCACTTGCCTGCACAAATTGATAGTCAGAATCTGGGAAACTGAACAGCTACCGGAGGAGTGGAAGGAAGGGGTTATATGCCCCCTCTACAAGAAAGGCGACAAGCTGGAGTGTGAGAACTTTCGAGCGATCACCATCCTTAATGCCGCCTACAAAGTGATATCCCAGATCATCTTCCGTCGTCTGTCACCATTGGTGAATGAGTTCGTGGGAAGTTATCAAGCCGGCTTCGTTGACGGCCGCTCGACAACGGACCAGATCTTTACTGTACGGCAAATCCTTCAAAAATGCCGTGAATACCAGGTCCCAACGCATCATCTGTTCGTTGATTTCAAGGCGACATACGACAGTATAGACCGCGTAGAGCTATGGAAAATTATGGACGAGAACAGCTTCCCTGGGAAGCTTACCAGACTGATCAAAGCAACGGTGGATGGTGTGCAAAACTGTGTGAAGATTTCGAGCGAACACTCCAGTTCGTTTGAATCGCGCCGGGGACTAAGACAAGGTGATGGACTTTCGTGCCTGTTGTTAAACATTGCGCTGGAAGGTGTCATGCGGAGAGCCGGGTGTAACTTCTGAGATGTAACTTCACAGGGAATTCCTGGATTCGAGGTGAACCAGCCTTGGACTGAAAACTTCCCAAATAAAGATAATAATAATATTTGAGGTTATGGCTTTCAGTCTTCTTATGCTCAAAAACGGGTTTTACGTTTTTATCCGACATTTCTGTTACATATATTATACCTTTATCAAGGAGTTAACTAAGTCCGGTTTTATTGTTACATTGTCTTAGCATTTCCTAATAAAACGGGACTTAGTTAACTTAGCGACTTAGAATTCTTCTGATAATTTCTATGGGAATTCCTCCGGAAATTTCTCTGGGAATTCCTCTTCTGAGGTGTATCTTCCGGAGGAGTTCCCAAAGGAACTGCCGGAGGAGCTCCCGTAAGAACTCTCGAAAGAATTTCAGGAGGAACTCCTAGAAGAATGCCTAGAGGACCTCCCGGAGGAACTCCCACAGAAACTATCGGAAGAACTTCAGGAGGAATTTCCATTTGAATTTCTGAAGAAACCCTAAATGATTTCCTGAAAAAAGCCTGAATGAGTTCCTGGCAGAGCTACTGGTGGAATTCCCGAAGGAGCTCTCGGAGGAATTCTCGTAGGAACTTCCGGAGGAATTTCTGAAGAAACTCCCGGGAGAATTTTCAAAGGAACCCCCGGAGGAAATGCCAGTGAAACTATCAGAAGAATCCTCGGAAAAAATCGTGGAAAATTCATCTTATAGACAAATATTGTCTAGCTGAAACCTTTGTAGGGGTATATAGCTGGACCATCGTCATCGTCAGAGGACATCCCAGAGAATTCCCAGAGAAATTCTCGGAGGAGCTTCTGGGTGAATTTCTATATAAATTCCTGAAAAAACTAAATAAATTCCATAAAGAAAGCCTGAATGAATTCCCAGAGGAAATTCTGGAGAATTTCCCGGAAGAATTTTCAGAGGAACCCCCGTAGGAACTGCCGATAGAACTACTGGAATAATTATCGGAGGAACTCTTGGAGGAACTGCCGGTGGAACTCCTGGAAGAATTCCCGGAGGAGTTTTTGGAGAAACTCCTGGAGGATCTCCCAGTGGAAATCTTGATGTTTTCACCGGAATACTTTGGGAATTAATCTAGGAATTCCTCCAAAAATTTCATTTTCGGTATAATTTCTGTATAAATGTTCGGTGGAATTCCAGGAGAAATTCTTTGAAATTTTCACAAGAAATTATTTGAAACTTTCAGGAAAAAATTTATGGAATTTACACAAGAAATTCGAAGATTTTTTGCGAAATGTTTACTATTTACTGGCAGTTCTGCGGAATTTCCACGGAATATTCTTAGGAACTTCACGGTGCAATTTTTCAAAAAAAATATGAGAAACAGCACAAAGAATTATTGGAAGAATTTCCTGCAGAACTTATAAAGGAGCTCGTGGAAGATTTCTTGGAGTAAATAATGGTGAAATTTTTGGATTAATTGCCGGCGAAATGAATGGTGAAATTCATTGCCGAAGAAGTTGCTGAAGGCATTCTTAAAGAATTCCTGATAGAACTTCGGATAGAATGACTGGAGCAATTGTCGAAGGAATTCCTGGAGGAAGCTTGTGTATTGTTTTTTCTGCTATTTAATAATAAATACTATTTCAGAGCGGATTTGTTTAGAAATTCAAATATCATTATTGTTGTTAGTTAGTTTGTTGTTGAAGTTTTGCCGCAGGAGTGGATGGAAGGTGTCGTGTCCCATCTACAAAAAGGGCGATAAGCTGGATTGTAGCAACTACCGCGCAATCACATTGCTGAACGCCGCCTACAAAGTACTCTCCCAAATTTTATGCCGTCGACTAGCACCAACTGCAAGGGAGTTCGTGGGGCAGTACCAGGCGGGTTTTATGGGCGAACGCTCCACCACGGACCAGGTGTTCGCCATTCGCCAAGTACTGCAGAAGTGCCGCGAATACAACGTGCCCACACATCATCTATTCATCGACTTCAAAGCCGCATATGATACAATCGATCGGGACCAGCTATGGCAGCTAATGCACGAACACGGTTTTCCGGATAAACTGACACGGTTGATCAAAGCGACGATGGATCGGGTGATGTGCGTAGTTCGAGTTTCAGGGGCATTCTCGAGTCCCTTCGAAACCCGCAGAGGGTTACGGCAAGGTGATGGTCTTTCGTGTTTGCTATTCAACATCGCTTTGGAAGGTGTAATACGAAGAGCAGGGATTAACACGAGTGGTACAATTTTCAATAAGTCCGTCCAGCTATTTGGTTTCGCCGACGACATAGATATTATGGCACGTAACTTTGAGAAGATGGAGGAAGCCTACATCAGACTGAAGAGGGAAGCTAAGCGGATCGGACTAGCCATCAACACGTCGAAGACGAAGTACATGATAGGAAGAGGTTCAAGAGAAGACAATGTAAGCCACCCACCGCGAGTTTGCATCGGTGGTGACGAAATCGAGGTGGTAGAAGAATTTGTGTACTTGGGCTCACTGGTGACTGCCGAAAATGATACCAGCAGAGAAATTCGGAGACGCATAGTGGCTGGAAATCGTACGTACTTTGGACAATAAAGACGCTCCGATCGAATAGAGTTCGCCGCCGTACCAAACTGACAATCTACAAAACGCTCATTAGACCGGTAGTCCTCTACGGACACGAGACCTGGACGATGCTTGTGGAGGACCAACGCGCACTTGGAGTTTTCGAAAGGAAAGTGCTGCGTGCCATCTATGGTGGGGTGCAGATGGCGGACGGTACGTGGAGGAGGCGAATGAACCACGAATTGCATCAGCTGTTGGGAGAACCATCCATCGTTCACACCGCGAAAATCGGACGACTGCGATGGGCCGGGCACGTAGCCAGAATGTCGGACAGTAACCCGGTGAAAATGGTTCTCGACAACGATCCGACGGGCACAAGAAGGCGAGGTGCGCAGCGGGCAAGGTGGATCGATCAGGTGGAAGATGACTTCGTAGACTGCGTGGTTGGCGAAGGGTAGCCATGGACCGAGCCGAATGGAGAAGACTCTTATATACCGCACAGGCCACTTCGGCCTTAGTCTGATTAAATAATAAAATAATATTGTTGTTAAATAAATGCACAACGCGAACGTTGCATTGTGGGCATGAATCCGTCACGTTTATTAGCGTTGCGTTCTAGTACAAAACGCTGACTTCAACGCCCAGCGCAACGTGCTATTGTGATCCAGCCTTTACTGTTGGTTGTGGATTTCGTTTCAAAGTTTTTGGAACTTAGAAGGAAATAGTGCTCGAAATCCTGGCTACGCCCAAGGCCTAATAATTCAATTGAAATTTGTACATATATGATTCAATTATTTACATATTATAGTAAATGTGCTCATTTGAGCTTATTGGATATAGATAGATATTGGAAAATTTCTTTCGCGGTATTTGGAATCGTTTTCTGAATGTATGCGATATTAAGCATATTAACAAATTAACTATGCTCTGGGAGGCTCAGACAGTTGGTGTTGACTTGCTGAGATTGTGAGGCAAGTGTGGCCGTGCTATCGATTACCATTAGTTTTTTGGGGAGGAAAACTTTTTGAAGCATTGAAAGAACTTTCGGATAAGAGATTTGATTCAAAGCATCAGATGGGTATCGAATACGCTTTATTTTGATCCTACTGCCAGAATTATCCGGCATCATTAGAAAACTGCTGTTCTTAGTAATTCATAACACCTTTAAGTCGAGTTGCAGAATTTTGCGTAATATTTACATTTATTATATTGGAACCTTCCTATTTTACGATATATGACTAGCATCTACGATTCATATGTACAACAGTTATTTTTTTATTCAAATTTGTATGAAGCAGTTTATTGTTTTCTGTGTCGATATTCTCACTCTTGCCAATTATTCTAGCATGAAAAGACAATGGCAAAATCGTATTTTCATGGAATATCGTCATAATGAGAATAAAATACACAAACATGACTTTTTATTTGTGTGCATGCAGAGGTATGCCCAAATGCTAAATTATTCGATTTTTTTCCTGTACTACCTTGGCCACTACTGCATTCTCTTGCAAATGTGACTTAACTGGCTTTTAACGAACAACGAAAATAACTCATTATTGTACCTCAATTTTACACTTCATGATGTTTAACACGGAAAAATAAATAAATAGGTTTTATTCAGCAATACAGCTTGATTACACTTGCTGAACTGAAAAGTATATTAATAATAATTTATCAAAGACGACTGCTCTAGTTAAAATTTATATTGGAGGTTACTTGAGAGTAGTCATTGCGCCTAATATTAAGCCTCTGTCGAACTATAGTTTGGTTAACAAGCACATATTATAAATAGATTTTCCATTCCTTACCTCAAGTATTTTTTTCTTTGTTTACCTCTGTTGTACATAAGAGGAACAAGACTTTCTAACTTTTAAACATCAAAAAATGTATTATGAAGGTACACTATATTAATATTCAAACCAGGAATATATTTTTTTAAAACTTGTGTTTGAGAAAAATAACATAAAACATTCCCTCAAAAGGGACAGTTATTCAGAACAGCGGTTTCACTTTAAGAATAAAAATAATAAATTAGTACTAAAACCTCACTACCGCTTCTTATGTTCTGTATGCATAACCTCCCGTCAGTTTAACTTTTTTTGTAATAACTTAAAACATTGATCCAATCTCTTATCGACTGTATCAGTATTATAAAGCACGTTATGCATTGTTTACTTGCCACACTATAATAAAGCTTTTTTCGTTTTGATTTCCGGTAGATTGTTCGGCTTCTATTTCGACACTGTTCTCCATATCACCGTCACCTGAAAATACCGAACAACATGTGAAATTTATATATTTTGTATTTAGGTTGTAATTGACGGTATGCTTATAGACAGCTTTTTTTTAACTTTTTACAAAAAAAAAAAATACCCTTGACATAAGACACAATTTCACGCCTGGTATACCTTATTTTTTCAATCACTTTTGATGATTTGTCACTAAACCAAGAACACCTTTACTAACGTTTCTTCAGTTCCTACCAAAAAAGATGAATTTCCATCAAAGTGCGTGGTACATAATTATCCAAGTAACACATTTCAAACAGATTTGGTTGCAGTAACTGAAATACCACTAGATTTTGTTGTACATAAGTCACAAAAACTCTTCTGTGACAAATGTGTTGCTCGAGATTATTCCAAGACAATTGAGATGAATGAAAAAGCCGTCCACCATAAATCATTATTAGTTTCATCACCACCGTAAAGTTTATTCAGACTACAATCCTTATTAGTTGATAGCGACAATATTTTAGAATCAAAGTTCACACATCTTATTTTCGTTTAATATGATATCAAATAATGAAGCTCGTATTCCGAACAGACTATAAGTAAAATAAGGCAAATAACTATTGGATTAACAAACTCATTCGAAGCGACTACCGCCAAAAGCTCAGCGAGATGGTTTATTAATTCATTATAAGCAAAAACCTAAATGATGTAAATATTGTTATAGCAGTAAAAAAAACCAGTTCCAATGCAATGTATAACTGTGTATAATATAAAAAAGTGCTTGTGCTTATACGATTTGGAATCAACAATGGTTTTGTCACCGGTTGAATGCAATCGATTGCAAAAATAATCAATGTCCATATTAAAAAAAAAACAGATTAATCCACTTAGCAATGATGATATGCGTAACTAAGTGAAAAATTAACCATTGTCTTCATAACTTATGAAACAATTGACCGGTGGTTATCAAATTTACTAGGCTTCAACAGGGGACGAAAGCAGTTTGTTGCGCGTATTTCGGTCAAGGATTACTATATGAAAAGTTGGCTAATATTTTTCTTATTTCGTGTGTACACTAGAGATGGGCGTTCAGATCCGCAACCGTTCAAATGATCCGGATCTTTGAAGTGAGTGAATGATTCGAAGCTCACTTTTTGAAAGATCCGGTTCACCAGACCAACAAATTATCTAACTTTTTGTAAGGAAATGGCAAAATAAAAAGTTTATTGTAGATTCTCTAGACAAGTTATACAGAAGAGGAGCAAGTCCACAGAAAAGGAGTGTGTTGAACGACGGGTGGCGTTCGTGGCTGCTAGAGCCGCTCTGAAGACTGAGATTAGATCAAGGAAAAAAGCCTGCTTCGAGGGCCTGTGTCAAAGTGCCAACGCGAATCCATGGGGTGACGCCTATAGGGTCGTAATGGCCAAGACACGTGGGGCGATGGCCCCTACAGAGCGGTCTCCAGAGATGCTGGAGAGGATCATCGCGGGGCTCTTCCCACGTCACGTCCCTGGCCTCCCTTTGTGGAGCTGCCACGGGCCAGGGTGGCCGACGAGGGAAGAGTAACGGTGGCGGAACTTGCGGGGATTGCACAGTCCCTTAGTGTAGGTAAGGCGCCAGGACCGGATGGTATTCCGAACCTGCCCAGCCAACACAAAATCGCATATGCTAGCAAATAAGTGTACAAGGTGGAGGCGATATAGGCGCATTCCTCCATTTGACTGCGTGCAAAATGCACGTATATGGCCTCCACTTTGTACACTTATTCGCTATGATATACGATCTTGTGTTTGCTGGGTGGCCATCAAAGCGGCCATTGCTGAGGCTCCCGAGATGTTCAGATCTGTCATGCAGAGATGCCTGGACGAGGGAGTCTTCCCTGAAGCATGGAAAAGGCAGAGCTTGGTCCTATTGCCAAAGGCGGGAAAACCGTAGACGCTATCTTGTCGGTTACCAAATCCGCGGAGATAGCTATCCAGCGTAAGAGGAGGGGAGTTCGCTATTGTGCAGTAGTGACTCTCGACGTGAGGAATGCTTTCAATAGTGCCAGTTGGGCAGCTATTGCAGATGCGCTCCTGCGTCTTGGAATTCCCGAGTACCTGTACAAGATTCTCGGAAGCTACTTCCAGAATCGAGTACTGGTATACGACACGGAGGCGGGTCGGAAGTGCGTTGACATAACCTCAGGGGTTCCGCAAGGTTCCATACTGGGTCCGGTGTTATGGAACGTCAAGTACGACGGTGTCTTGAGGTTGAAGTTCCCGGTGGGCGTGGTAATCGTCGGCTTCGCTGACGATATAACGCTGGAGGTCTACGGCGAATCGATCGAAGAGGTGGAGTTGACTGCAGCCCACTCGATCGGAATTGTGGAGGAGTGGATGAGTTCCAGGAAGTTAGAACTGGCTCACCACCAGACTGAGGTGGTTGTTGTTAACAACCGAAAGTCGGAGCAACAAGCGGTGATAAAAGCAGGCAACTGCACGGTCACCTCGGACGCTCCATCAAACTCTTGGGGGTAATGATCGACGATAAGCTCACCTTTGGTAGCTACGTCAATTACGCCTGCAAGCGTGCCTCCACAGCTATAGTGGCATTGTCCCGGATGATGTCCAATAGCTCTGCGGTTTATGCCAGCAAGCGCAAGCTTCTGGCTAGCGTTGCTCTGTCCATACTGAGGTATGGGGGCCAGCTTGGGGCACGGCCCTGCGTATTAACTGCTACAGAACGAAGTTAGAAAGTACGTATAGGCTCATGTGCCTAAGAGTTGCGAGCGCTTACCGTACCGTGTCGCACGATGCACTTTGCGTCATCACCGGTATGATGCCTATTGACATCGTTATCGGTGAAGACATAGAGTGCTTCGAAATACGCGGCACGAGAGGCATCCGTAGGACTGCCAGATTGGCCTCAATGGTCAAATGGCATCGTGCGTGGGACAGTTCCACTAAGGGTAGATAGACACATAGGTTGATACCGGAGATAGGTACGAAGGGTCAAGAGGCGCCTTGGGGAAATCACTTTCCACCTGACCCAGGTCCTTACAGGCCATGGTTGCTTCAGACAGTACCTACACCGGTTCGGACACTCGGCCTCGCCCGAGTGTCCGGTGTGCGTAGTTTTAGAGGAAACGGCGGAACACGTGTTGTTCGTGTGCCCGCGTTTTCGCACAATGCGTGACCACATGCTTGCCACATGTGGTCTGGACACTACCCCGGACAACCTAGTCCGGAGGATGTGTAAAGATGAAGTTGGCTGGAACGCCGTTTTATCGGCTATCGTCCAAATCGTCTCGGAGCTACACAGGGTTCGGAGTAGGCTTCATGGGTCATACCGGTGCCCTGTGGTCGAACTCGATCCTTTTATCGAACAAGTGGCCGCGTGAAGAACAACATGGTATCGTCGCTTTCGCGGCATCGGTCAACCGGGCGGGTTCCGAGCCCGAGGACGGTAAGGGGTCCTCGTCAAGGCTGTCGCAGGCGTAGGCATCGCGTCGGCAAGTCCCTCTGTGGGCTGGCGAATAGGCCCTATCGCAGAGAGGTCAATTTGGGGTGCACGCGGCATCATCATTCTTGATACTAGTCGTGCAGAGGGAATCAGGCGCGAAGTCGACCCTGCCCACCTTCCGAGGACATAGGGCGTGGTAAGGCCACCTGGAAAGCCGGCAATGCGCTGGCACGATACCATGGTGTTCTTCTAAAAAAGCGAGTCACGATGTTCGATGCTGCAAAGACACGCAGCTAACCTCGAGGGTACGTTATACACTGGCCCCCCTTTGAAGCATTACTTTCTGGTTGTACCGAAGGGACGATGGGCTTGGCGGCAATGGAAACGGTTTAGCGGGTCGGGGATGCAGTCCTGCCTCCCTCGTTGGAGGTGGTCCCTAACCCCGCACTTCCTGGACAACCCAGGATGTCTGTTGAGCAGATTCCCCCTTCATTGCTCAGGAAAAAAAAGATAGAAATTTGCTCCTCGCGTGGTATGTCAGAATTGAGAACCTAAGTAAGTCCTACACGGTGTGTCAGAGTCAAATTGGTGTGCTAGAACGTGAATCAGGTGACAGGGTGAGCATCCAAGTTAGTCTCACATGGCGCGTAAAGAGTGAGCACCCAAGTTGGACTCATATGATGTGTGAGAGCCAGCGTCAGGGTGTGTCAGAGAGAGCACCCAAGTAAGCCTCATACGGGATGAGTGCCTGTGACTGTAAATGCATTCTCCCTTGTAAAAAAGGCAGACATTTGCTCAGTTCATCAGAGCTGAATTAAATGGTACACTGGGGTCACAATCTACGCCATTTTTGAATTCACGCGGTTTTCGTGATTTACGGATTTTTCGAAAAAAATTCGCTTTACGCTTTTTTGGGATTCACGCATTTTGTATGCGGTATGTATCCCCCGCGTAAAAACCAACTCCACACACTGTTTTACTGGGATCTCAGTTCAACTTTTACAGAGATTCGCACACATTATTTGCCGAAACCAAGCTAACAAACCTTGTTTTTGACGGGATATCAGTTTTTTAATTTGCTGGGCACACGGCTGTGCAGATTTTACCGAGCTGCAGAAATAAAAGCTGAGTATGCAGTGTATATGGGGGCATCCATAAATTACGTCACGCTTAGAGAGGGAAATAGCCCAAAGTGTGACAGTCCATACACAATTTGTGGATGCTTCATTAAAAAAAATGTGACAATGGGGAAGGGAGGGGGGGGTTTGAAAATGTCCATTTTTTGCGTTACGTAATGGATGGATCTTCCCCATAACACTAAGAGTCTCAGAGCCTTCTATAAAAATCTCGTTTAGGAGTGAAATGATGACATTTCGATACAACTTACGAGAAAGGCAAACATGTATTTCGGCCATAACTTTTAAGCCCATAGTTTGATCTGTCTAATTTTCAGTAGAAAACGATGGGACACGAATCTCCGTCGAATTCAGCTTGTTGCAAGCACCGCCCAAAATGCTAAACATCACTGATGTAGATAATCAAAAGTCTCACCTCGTGCTTTTCAATTTAAAAAAAAAAACATAATTTTGAAATTTTTAAAATTATTTGGAGATTTGCGTCCTATATCTAACTGTGGATTTTTTTTCGTGAAACCGCTTCTTTCGATGGCAGAGTTCATTCGGTTCTTCTAATGTATGCTTGTTTGCATTTTGCATCATTCACTGATACCACATCAGATACGCTTGAATAAGATTTTTTGTCCTCACTTTAGTATGCATTCTCAGGGTTCGGATTTCTTACTTACTCACGTGATAACAGAATTACGCACCATCCATTTTATCCGGAGAATTTACAGTGACACCAGCGAAAACTTGTTATCCTTCTTCAAATGTTTAGCAAAGTTCAAGTCGAGATTCAAGTGTTGCTTAGTTTGCCAATTTGATTTCTTCAGAAGATGCGCCATGATAAGATATAGGTACAATACATCAGTTTTTTTCTTCTGGAGACTGGAAATCATACAGCCGCAGGATAACTTCTTGCCGCAATAAGTTAGATCAACCGTTCAAAGCTAGAGCGCGTAGACACCGATCATGACAAATGAATAACTGGTCGTCAAGATGGCAATGAACCGCACATCACGCCCCCATCGTTATATTGCTCTTCAGAGCGCCTCACTCTTGAGTACTGCTCATCCGTTTGGTGCCCACACTACAACAACGGCGTGGAACGACTGGAATCCGTTCAGCGTCGTTTTCTTCGATTCGCACTTCGGAGGCTGCGCTGGAATGACCCTTTCCGGTAACCAAGCTACGAGAGCCACTGTCGCCTGATCAACCTAGACACTTTGCGAGTTAGAAATGACGTCACCAAAGCATTGACCATTGCTAATATCCTACAATGCAAGGCTGATTCGCAGGTTCTATTTGAGCTTATCAACCTGAACGCCCGTCCGAGAGCTCTTCGTAACACTTTAATATTGAGGTCCAGACACCATCGTACAAATTACGGTCAGAAAAGAGCTTTAGGCGGTTTGCAGCGGATATTTAATCTAGTTTCCCCAGTGTTAGATTTCTAATTGTCCCGAGAGGTTCTCCGGCGTAAATTAGATTGGTTTTTAAAGGCCAAGCTAATTAGCTACATTAATTTGTGTTACCTTGACTTGAAAATCTGTTTGTTTTTTTGACTATTGTATTTTTTCCCACCCATGGCTTGTAGTAATTCGAAACAATTTTTGCCTCTATTTCATCGTTGTTCGTTATCTAATGAGAGTAATTTTTGCAAACCCTGTGTATGCTACATTGAGTACAATGGAATTGATAGTATGGAGAAGATAGACTAGGCGCTTGGAAAATAGATAGATCATGGTGTATATGCAGAGTGTGTGCATTTTAGATAAAAGGAATAGGAATGTATAAATATGGCTTAGGCAGATTTGTTTACATTGTTATCGATACAATTTTATGTTTGGGTACAAGTTAAATTCGACCGAATTCGAGCAAAAGTTTTTCAACCAACCACCAACATTGTTGTTTTTAAAGCGGCAAAGAATAAAAAAAAACTATTTGATCCTTCCAGCAAAATGATATTTTTCTTTGAAGGCATATAATACTGCCCATAAAGGCTTATGCATTGTGTTCCATGTAGATAGGAAATCACGAAAACATGGGACTGTTATGCATTTATGGGCAGTAAAGGAAAGGTAAAAAGTATCAGTAATCAATTTTTGAAACATATTCGGAATCCCATGATTTGTTTTGAAATTTCAGTAATAGCAATGTGCTTTGTGGATAAGGAAATTTGTAAGACCGTAAAAGGATTATTTTGCAATGATATGGAAATTCTAATAACTTCTTTCAAAGTTAGGCTTATGTAAAACTGGATTTTTAAAAGCGAGCGTGGGCAATTTTGGTGACGACATACATAAATCGAACGAACTTCCTTCCTAAGGGGGATGCTAGTAATTTTATTAAAAGTCACCTTAATAACTGTAAGCATGCTTCATGTGGGTAATTCATACCCACATTAAGCATGCTTACAGCGGCACAGGAGTTCTTTCTGAAATCAGTATGGTGAAAAGCATCTGAGGGTAAATTTCTCGAAATTAAACACCTTTATCACAATAGTACATATGTGGTAGGCGTAATAGCAGACACTTCCTTCAAAACTGGTACCAAATATATTTTCGAAAATTGTCCCTACTCTCGAGAAAACCCACGTTATATGTCTTTCGCCATACAGATGTGTGGTGGTCATGCTGCTGGTTACGCATATACGTTAGTACCTGGATGCTGACAACGGCGGGTAGGAAACTAGCATCTAGCTGCCAGCATCCTGGTACTAATGTAAATGCATAAACAAACAATAGCATGAAGTTTACAGCCAGAAATTTGTATGGTCAATAGGGTGGCTCAAATTAGTATGGGAAAAACTTTTTTCAATTTTTTTGATGAGCCGCCCTCTTATTCGGTTCTTTTTGAAGCCCTGATGGTTTGGACAAAATTTCAGCCAAATCGGTCAACGTTTTTCGTTTTTCGTTGAAAGTTTATATGCAAAAACGTATGTAGAAACATCCAAAAACAGTAAATTGCAGTTGGACGGCAAAACTTACGATGAAGAACTATGATACTCATTCAGATCTTGAAGAATTTAATACAGAATGTTATGAAGAAAACCGCGAGAAGATTAGAGTTTGCCCGGATAAATTATTACCATTTCTCTGAAGTGAGGTTTGAGCAAATTTCGTTTCTTTTACCTTTGAAAAGAAATAAATTCACCCCTACAACACTCCAGTAAAATGCTAATATCTTTGCCTAATAAACTCCAATCTTCTCGCGGTTTTCAGCATAACATTCTGTATTTAATTCTACAAGAACTGAATGAGTACCATTGTTCTTGATCGTAAATTGTACCGTCCAACTACAAATCACTGTTTTTGGATGTTTCTGCATACATTTTTCCATATAAACTTCCAACGAGTTTAGCACCGCCCAAACGTTGACCGATTTGGCTGAAATTTTGTCCAGAGCATCAGGGCATCAAATAGAACCGAATCAGAGGGCGGCTTATAAAAAAAATGAAAAGGTGTTTTTTGAGCCACTCTAATGGTCAATGACATCTAATGCCGGTTTCTCGAAAGTGGAAACTTTTTAGGAAAATTTATTCGGTATCAGTTAGGCAGGAAGGTGTCTGCTACTACGCTTACTAAATAGTTTTTGATAAAGGTGTTTAATTTCTAAAAAATCAACCTGAGATACCTTGCGTCATACTGATTTCAAAAAATTAACTCCAAGTGTACTCTTTTATTCTGTTTAATTTTTTTATGTTTTTCATGTTCTTGAGAATATTCCTCTGTTCGTTTGCTCCGTTCAACATATTTAACTTCCGAAAAAAGCCTATTACTTTTATGATTACTAGGAAGATAATGCTTGATGTGATCTTTCTGATATGTAAAACAAGAAAAAAAAGGTATATTAATCATTGTTAAAGAAAACCGCTTAAATCAATTATTATTGAAAAGAGAATAGGTTAGTGTTGTATATACAATTGATAAAAATTAATAATGGAAAAGAAATTAGAAAAATTAGAAAAGCAAGTTAAACAAATAGATGAAACATACCTTTACGTCAACTCTGATCTACTGACAAATCATCAATGGAAGCGTTTACTCGCCAAACTAATATGTGAGAAGCAATGTCGCATGCATCGTCCACACTTTCTTCTAAAATAAAAACCGAAATTAGAACACAAGTTCAAATTTTCTTGCTTGATTTGATGTCCCATAAACCTCACATTTATTGCAAGTTTAAACATATACGTAAATCAAGCGAATAATAATAATAATAATAATTGATCCAGCTTGAGTAGATTTGCGTTTTTGTATGGTCGATCAATGACTAGGTAATCGATATGTAAAATGAACCTTACCGATAAATATAAATGACGTAAATGGTCCGAAATAACAATAAGCAGCATACATCATCCGGAGCTACGTACGGAGTACGTTCAAATTTCTTTTTCAGTTTTTCTTTCTTTAGTTTTGAGGTTCATCCATCGGCCAACTTCCAAATACTGAAAGCAATGTCATCATAATATAACCGATGGTTTGCACAAGAACCACACATCTGCAAGAAAACCAAAAAATGTTGAATAAAGTCCATCCACTTATTTTTAAATAGTTAATAATTTAAAAAAATCATTATTTGTGGTGCGTGATCTATTCCAAGAACAAATGGTAAGGTAAAGATTTGGGATTGAAATGATATTACTGGACACTTGAACATACAAATTCTTATTAATTTAGTTACTGCCTTTGGGAATTATTTAGTAATAGGTACCTATATTCAAAATTCTCCGAATAAAAACATTCTACATAAAAGTGTCAGTAACAATGCTTACCTAGCCGGAAATCAATGTATCCCTCTCCACCTGACAGAACCAACATGTCCTTCTTGCATGGAAACTGATTCTGATTTTCTGGGTTCATTGGAACTGCTACGAAGAACTTCACCGCATCTCTGTGACCATGAAAAGACAATTGGGCATTCGCCATGCAGCACCTTGGTAACATATTACTCGACATAGCACCACTGGAGTCGCTGAGTGGTACTGATATCACAACACCATTTCCTGTACCTGTAGTAATAAAAGAAGGAATTGAACAAAGGTTTTTAGATACGGTATTGATTTTATCAAATTACTGTACTATTCGGAATTATTTTTCGAGCACAATATACTGAACTGAAGTTAATGTTGGCTGTGTTTATCATACCCATACCATACCCTAGGAGCTTGTATGAACATCATGAGTTGCTATCGATTTTGTACCGAGCCTTGTTGATCTGGTTGAGCAATTGGTCCAAACTTCAGAGTTATTAGGATGACTTAGAGCATTCGGTTTGAACATATCTAAATCGTAAATCATACATACGGCCTCTAAGGGCCCGAAGAGGCATGATGGGTTGCTAACAATTTTGTACCGATATGAAATAAATGAAACCGTGTTATCCAAATGAATTTAAATGATAACTTTAATTTATTCAATTCATAAAATGGCTTCTTTTCTTCTCGCTGAGTAATCACGCAATTGCCACTCGGTCAAAACTATCCACTATGTCTCCTTCACTACTCTTCTCTACAAACATAGCTCAAAAAATGTGCGATTTAGTTAATTATAAATTACCCCCCCATATAATTTTAGCACATAACAGTGGGTCAATATGACCGAAACACTTAGTGATTTTTTTGGAGCCCTTCGGTAACACTCAGGAACAAAGTGTTCCACGAAATAGGAAAAGTCAAGAAGTTTAACAAACGTCAGGAGAGGGTCAAACATCGGCAGAAGGTCAGGAAAACGGCTGACCCTAAGGAACGGCTGGGGCAAGTGTCCCCACCAAAAAGGGTGCTGAAGTTTGCATGGAGGAAGACCTTCTATGGAGGGAGGTCGTGGACTCCAAAAAAGCGAAACGAGCGAAAAAGTAAGCCGCAAAGAAAACCGCTGAGAGAAAGAAAGGAGCGGTTGCCAGAAGAGGTAACGCTCGTATGCGAAAGAGTCAAATGAACAAAAGAGGTAAATCTCGCATGCGAGAGAGTCGTAGTCAAAGGAACAGAGGCGAGGTAATTATTGTCAAAGCTGAGGGTCTTGAGAAGCGATGAAAAACTCGCTGGCATGGGTGATGATGTCAATTGCATCCGCAGAACGCAGAGGGGTGAGATTATTCTCGTCCTGAAGCGGGATGCTGCGCAGAATAGTGCTGCGTATAAAAAGTTGAAAGAAAAAGTGCTGAATAATGGGGTGCATGTTAAGACTCTATACCCAGTAGACGCCGCAGATTTGGTGGCTGCACTGAAAAATCAGTGTGGCGTTGAAATCCAGGATATCGCTATTTGGTTGAAGAAGGGTTGAACGCAGGTTGCCACATTCCAAGTATGTTTGTAATCGTCGACAGTAGAAACATCTAAGGTACCCCGGGGCAAGTGGGACCTAAAAAATGCTAGTTCAGCAAAATCATTAACGCATACTTCAAAAACATGGTATTTCAGGACATTAACCACGGATACATCATTATATGCTTCCGTTGTTGAAGTGTAGACGTGTTGTAAGCCATTTATTCAGCTACAAAAATATTGGTTGTGACATAAATAAATTAACCTGTGGAATCCACTTACCGCTTCAAACGGGGCAAGTGGGACCTATTTTGCTTTATACTGTCGAACGAAACTAATTTGAAGAATGTAGATATAATGTTCATGATATTTATGACTCGTAGTATTTCAGATCATGGATGGAGGTTTATTGCTTGTAAGACTTTTGTTTTTGCAAAAAGAAAGAGATTACAATGTTAGCAGATATAAAAACAAGACAACAGCCGGTTTACTGTTTAATTGGCTATTGTCTGGCTTTCCATTTGCTTACTTTCTTACCAAATGTGTTAGATGGAAGAGATGAGCAAATCTTTGTTCACTTTTCGAATGAATGTTTCTCTGTTTAGAACACAAATCATTACATGAATTAGAACTTCAAAAGAAACGTTTTTAATCAGGCGATGCGCAGTGTTGTAAATTTGTAATACACTCAACCCTCTTTTTTACGGCAGTTTTTTATACGTCACTTCGTTTTACAGCCTCCTTTTTACGGCACGTGACGTAAAAAGAATTTGAAACATTATTGACATCCAAAAGTAAACCTATAAGAAGGCACTCTTAGAAACTCAAAGAACAAAGTATATTCATCATTTGCCTTCAACAATTGTTCCGTTCCAGGTCATCCAAGAATTTCCTGGAGTCGACACGCGTAACCAAGGACCTAAGGTCTACAAGCGTAGCGAAAGAGCTGTTATCTATTGTAAAAAATGGTTTATGCCCTATTTGATATATTAAACAAAATTCTGTTCCATGTCATACAAGAATTTCCTGGAAAATAGGTCTTGAGGTCTACCCGCGTAACCAAAGGGCTGTTATCTCTTTTTTAAAATGGTTCATGCTCTATATGATCTATTAAACCAAACTCAATATGCCTTAAGCAGCCGTTCCTTTCCTGGTCATCCAAGAATTCCCTAGACTCCTCAGCCGCAGATTCATCCCAATTATATTCTCCGAGTATTTGTCTTTCACTCGCGTCTCAAATGTAGGCATATGGGCATATGAGTAGTTCTAAGATCTCCAAATCGTCCTGGAGTTTGAATCAAATGGTCCATCGAATCAACCAAGTCTTCCAAGATGTTTCCAGCCATGGTAACCACCCAATTCTGTCCTCCAAATATTTTTCTTTCACTTGCTGGACAATTTGGAGATCTTACAATATCGAATATGCCTGTATTTGAGACGTTAGTAAAAGACCAATACTCAGAAGACAAAATTGGGTTGACAGCGAGACTGGGGACATCATGGAAGCCTTGGTTGATTCGGTAGACCATTTGATTCATACTTCAGGACAATTTGGAGATCTTACAACACCTCATATGTTTTGTTTTGATACGCAAGTGAAAGACAAATCCTCGTAGGACATAATTGAGTTGATACCACGGCTTGGGACATCACGAAGGCTTTGGTTGTTTGGTGGACCATTTGATTCAAACTCCAGGTCAATTTGGAGATCTTATAACATTTCCTGGATTTGGAGAGATCTTACAATACCTCATGTGAGACGCAAGTGAATGTATTTTAAAGTATCCTCACGATCAATAAATTAAGTGGAAAAATTCTTTTTACGTCACATTCGGTTTAAGTGCCCCCAATAAGTGACGTAAAAAGAGGGTTGAGTGTAGAACGAAATGGCCAATTTATGTCTTAAGAACTTTATTTATCTGAAAAACTGTTAATCTGATGCGATGTTTAAAAATAACAAAACACAAGAAAAAGCCTGTTGATCTATTGTAGAATAAATAGATTGTTTGTACTGTAAACGGAAAATTTCGCATAGTTATACCCATTGCTCTGTTCCATGAGGCAGATAATTTTCAGAAAGTAAAATACACATTTGGTAAATCAACTGTACACTACTTCTTAACAACGAAACCAACGATATCGCATTTTTTCGGGTAAAGATTCGGGTTCGCAGAATATGCGGATTGCCCGGAATGCGTAGGTGAGGTGGACTCGGATTGGATTTGACCGGCATGGATTTGACCCAGGACAAACTCATCTAGAGGATGTGCCGGGACGAGGATATTTAGAATGCGGTAAACACAGCAGCTCAACAGATTATGTCGAAACTGCAGCGATGGTGGCGTTTTGAATAAAACTAGCAGCTGCAGTACCAGTGATGCTGTGAACACCTTGTTCACCTCGGTAACCAGCATGTCGCGGATGGTCTGGTCTAATTCCGTTACCCCTTGCTTGAAAAAAAATTAATACAACCATAGGTAATGTGACCAGACGATCCGCATTTCGCGGGACGCTGCATTTTCCAACTTTGTTTTACAAATTTATTACAATTCATACAGCCTTACAAATGTCTTTCCATTTTTTTTTGGGCCAAAATCTATGCGAAATGCAGTTTTGGAGGATCCATCTTCAAGCCAGTTACGCAATCCAGATAGGTGTCCCGCATTTTGCAGGACGCTTGCTGGTCACATTAACCATAAGTGATGATGTTTCAGAAGAAAACAGAAAAATGAAATAATGTTTAAATATACCTATATACAATATGATTCTTTTTTCTGGAAAACTGTACACATTCTGTGGATTGATTTTCTGGGGAATGGAATTCTTGGTAATAGAATTCTGGGTTATGTTACGCTGGGGAATAGTATAGAACCATATTAATCATATGGACTCGGAGAAAACGGTGGGTACAGTTTTTGGAATTGGAATGTTTAACAATCACTGACACACGGCTGCCAAAATTTATACTCACCAATCCACAGTCTATTACAGGACACCAAGAGAGCCGTTATTCGAACAAAGGAAAATCCAAGCTTTCCTGTTCCCAGCATTTTGGAAACATACGGTTCAATATCGATATCCTGTATATGTCCATATGTTTCTGATGAAAAAAGCCGTAATGTAGAATCCAATCTGTAACAAAACCGAAATAATAGCATCAATTAATCTTTGTGCCTACTTCATTACTCTTTATACCTAATGGATATCCATACGCCCAGGCCAGTGGCTGCCATCTGACGTATTTGACTTTCTTTCCGGGGGTGCGCCTCGAACGAATGTAGTACGGTTAAAGTGATAGGGTCTATAACGTGAATCCTGTTTCGATGCGCAGCCCATACTTTATCTCCGACTATGGTTAGGCATCGAATCGAGTGCTTCGGTGATCCTAGCGTCAATATGTGATAATTATTAGCGTCCCATTCGCCACAGATTTGTCTCCTGAACACCACGAGCGACCCGTTTGCTAATGCCACAACAACTCGGGACTCTACATGCACTATCGATAGAATAGAATCCGGCAGTTTAATTCGATGTAAACACACGTTCCACCTGGCAATGGAACTATGCACATACAGCATTCCATTTTGAGCGCCCATCCACATTGTTGGACCAACGGATGACACTGGCGGATCATCGTCGTCGGACGGTTTATTATCAGCGTCCGCTTCACTCGCAGCCGTTATGTTATCATTCTTATCAGTATTGACCTCACATGAATTTTCTATTGGTTCTAGTGCATCTTCAATTGGAGATTCCTGAAAATCGGGATGAATAGGAGCGTAAGTTCTACCAGATGCGAAATTTTGATATTTTTACAATTTATGTAATCCTGTGTTTATTTTAAATCGTATAGGAAATCCGTACGGCTAATATTTCAACACAATATTACATACCTTTTTGTTGTGATTTTGATCACAATTCACAGGTTGAACTTCTACACTCTCGACTATATTTTCGCTCTTATTTTGGGCCACCAGTGGCTCTTGTCTTACATAAGTAACCTTTCCAATATCATCCGGAGAAGTACCAGGATTTTCCAACATTTCTCCTAAAAACATATTTGTATTGAAAGTCCTAGAAAATCAACCCACGGTAATATTACAAACCTGCTTTGGTAACTTCACTATTTTCCAGAAGGGCATAATCCTTCTCCTCTGCACCCTGTACGGTGCATATACAAAGTAAATGGTTTTGACAGACAGGAAACGAGTCGAGCACTTCCGCAGGGTTTTTGGCATCGATGACGGTAACTGTGCTCGCCGAGTGCGTGCTGGTGCAGATCCAGACGAATGAGCTCAGCTCTGTTTCACTGTTCAAGGCGTTATTGATAGACACCAGTTGTTTTTCAAGAGATTCTAGTTCGTTTATTTCTGCTGATACTCCCTCAGTAATTTCAGTGATTTTTGTTTCGGATTTCTTAGAATAGAATATGCTTGCACCAACCATACAGCCACCATCTCTGGTGTAACCACCGTGGAGATTTACGCCACTGGCACACCAAACTTTCATGTGCGGGCTGGCTTCAGCCAGTGGTCTACAATAGACAGGAACAGGGACAGGAACACCGCTATTTACTTTAGAAGAACCTCCACCAACTAAAGGTTTTGTAGAAGGTAAGCTCCATCCATATGCCTGCAATCGACCGTCTTCTTTTTGCACGTGGGCCCTTACTTGCCTATATTGATCCCGCCTCCTTTGGTTGGCCCGTTCCGAATTGGCCATTTCCGGTTCTTTAGTAAGAATCAACACATTCGAAGATTTCAAAGAGCTAAAATGAGCGGGACTATTGAAAAGTCTGGCTTCGGGAATCCCCTGCATACTAGGGCTTTGGTTTGTACTATATCGAAGTAACCTCCCTGAAGATTCGGGCGGCGGTCTATCGCCTGAACTAAAAAGGTTACTAAAAAACTTCCAGATGCTCTGCTTTGATTTTTTGTCCAGGTTTTCAACCCTAGAGGCACGCATCATTTCCGTCCAGCGTACAGCATCTTGTAATTCCATGAATCGTTCTTTATACTGCAAAGTAAAACACAATAGAGACTAACAACTTACACAAAACAAACTGATTATAAACATTTAACCTGATTCCTCTCCATTAGCACACGAGCCATCTCAACTCTGGTGAATCGTTTCCTCTGAGCCATTGGAATGTCACCTTCCTCTTCTTGGTCGACCGTGGTTTGTTTAACCTGGGCTTTCGTTTTCTTCAGCTCCTCCTCCAGCTCGGTAACTTTGGATTTCAGTTTATTTCTTGCCAAAATCACTGCGTTCAACTCTTCCCGCAGGATTTCTATTTCACCAGTCAGTTCGTCGACCTTCACTATAAGATCGTCTTTGACGATGTTTAATGCATTTCTGAAATAGGATGATTAGCGTTCGATTAACTCTGTATAACAAAAGTGTTTCTGAGCAAATTGTTATTACTTACTTGGTAGCCAGCAGCTCATTGTTTTCCATAATTAGGTTTTCAACTTCTTTTCCCATTCCTAAAATAAAGACACATATTTAGGGCGATATTTCAACTGTGCTTGGCAGATGATTTGAGAAATGTATTATTGGGGATTTTAGCAAATTAGTCAGTCATTCCAATAACAATGATTCGATGTAAAAATATATACATTTTTATCTTCTCGATATTTTCTTTGGCCGAGCTGCCAAAGAATGAGTGAAGAAAAAAATACCGAATTTCATTGTCTCATAGCAAATTTAACGTTTCATGCCGGTTTTGTCATTGTTCAAAATACAAATTGAAAAACCATACTTACCGAAGAAATTGTCATTAACTGAAAATCAAAAAATGAACTAGTTTAGTTAGTAATTTCAATCGCGATGGATTAATTTAGATAATAATATATTAGTTGAATGGGAATATTGGTGATGAAAATGGAAAAGCATTCTCTGAAGAACAAAGAGACATCATTTTTGGTTAATTTCCATTCTTTTACATTATAGTTCGAAAAAAAAGACAACTTTAACAGCATTGTACTGACACTAAAACCGGGAAGTCAGCTACGTGATTGAAGCTGTACGCTCACCAAAATATGTATCCGAAGTTATTTAGTATATCTATGTCCATTTGCTTTCTGGGGAATTATTATTTCTCATGTAAAAGATACCTAATTAATCCACAGCAATGGTAACGATTGGTATATAACACTATGAGTTTTTGTGCCTACTATTAAAATTAAAAAGCAATCGTTACCGCAAGTACAACCATTTCCTCTATAATCGACACGTAAGACGAACCGAAGCAAACCTACGTAAGAACCCAAAAAACTTTAGGTCGTTTGTTAATCCCAAACGGAAGGAATCTGGGCTATGTTTATTGGAAATGAGTTCACCCGACAATTCAAGCAAGTGTTTCGCGATTTCACTGCCTCGCCGGTGCAAGTGTTACGTGCCATTGACTGGACGCCACGTGATGTGCTGCATTTTGAAATTCCCCGCATTACTGAAGATATGGTGATAGCCGCAATGCGCAAACTGAAACTCTCCTTCACAACCGGGCCAGATGGGATTCCATCATCAGTTTTGAAGCGTTGTGCTGTAAATCAGTGCCGCCCACTTGCGAGAATTTTCCAGGTTTCGGCACTGCAAATGGAGTTTCCTTCCAACTGGAAACATTCGTATATATTTCCGGTGCACAAAAAGGGAGTTAAGCGGAACATGCTCAATTACCGCAGAATCACATCTATGCCTGCCTGTTCGAAGTCGTTCGAAATTATTATGCATGACGCTTTATTTGCGTGTTTTAAAAACTACATTGATTTCGATCAACACAGTTTTTATCCGAAGCGGTCGGTTACGACGAACTTGGTTCAATTTACGTCCAGCTGCCTGCGTTGTTTGGACTCCGGATGGCAGGTTGATGCAGCATATATGGATCTGAAAGCCGCTTTCGATACTGTGGGTGGACCATGAAATTCTGGTTGCTAAGCTGATGTTACTCGGCGTTTCATATATGTCATATTTGCAGAATCGTTTGATGCGTGTAAAAATTGGCACGTCAGAATCAGAAGTTTTCGCAAACAAATCGGGAGTACCTCAAGGCAGCAATCTGGGCCCACTACTATTCTCGATCTTTATTAATGATATTTTCATGCTGTTGTCACAAGGCTGCCGCCTCTTCTACGCAGACAATTCAAAAATCTATTACGTTAAAAAAAAAACCTGACAGACTGCAACGAACTGCAAAATATGTTGTATATTTTTGCGGACTGGTGCTCAAGAAATCTCATGTACTTGAGTATTGAAAAATGCAACATCATTTCATATCACCGGAAAAACGCACCAATCATCTTTTTTTTATTTATTTATTGTTGCTACATCAACAGACTAATTTGTCCCAATGATGGTGTGATAAAAAAAAATTTGGGCGAATATAAAACAAAACTAAAAGTTATACATTTAAAACAATTTACAAAAACATATCAGTCTTTACGTAGTCTACTGTGCTAAAAAGAACTGGTAGAAACGGCGGCGCAGCGTCTGTCGGGGAATGTTAAAGTCGAACAAAGCTGAGACACGATTGAATTTTCTCTGCAACCCGCTGATAGCACCATTCATGCTGTAGTTAGTTCGGCTGAAAGGCATTCTTAGGGGCCATCCACAAAGTACGTCACGCTCCTGGGAGGGGGGGTTCCGAGCAGCGTGACGACTCTTACAAAAATTTGAGAGTTTCAATACAAAAAGTGTGACGAAGGGGGGAGGGGGGTTGAAAATCACCGATTTTTGCGTGACGTACTTTATGGATCTTCCCTTAGCATTGCGCCGATTCGTAGTGCTCTGGGACGGACGTTGATGCTAATTTGATTCATGATAGAGCTACAGTCAATTCGGCCTTGCAAGATGTCAGCAATTAGAAGAGCTCGAGTTGTCTCCCTACGGTGTCGAAGCGGTTCCAAATGTATCAACTGACATCGCGATTCATAGCTTGGAAGACGTTGTGGATCCCTCCATGGAAGTTTACGTAGTGCGAAACGTAAAAATCGGCGTTGCACCGACTCGATTCTGTCGGAACCGTTGTTATAGTTCGGGTTCCACACTGCGGAGCCGTATTCCAGTATAGAACGTACCAGCGAGGAGTACAATGGGATGATGTTACTGGGATGGTTAACCCCCAAACCTTTCACCTGAGTCCTCCGTTCGATCGTGGAGTCAAGTAGCTTATAATCGAAATTAATTGGTTCTTTTTTCCGGGAGAACGTAATCACAGAGCATTTTATCGGGTTGACCACCATTCGGTTGATGGAACACCAGCCAGAAAATAATAGTAGTTGATTCTGCAAAAAGCGACAATCGTTTATCGAGTTGATCCGGAGGAACATCTTCAAATCGTCAGCGTATGAAAGCCTTGGACATTTAATTATGAAGTTCACGTCATTGAAGTATAATAAGAAAATCAGCGGTCCTAGGTGGCTTCCTTGTGGTATTCCCGATGAAGCCGGGAAATCGTCAGATGTGCATTCGCCGACGGAGACCGACAGCCGGCGTCCAGTCATGTATGTACGGAGCCATTCTAAGAAAGAACCACATATTCCAAGCCTTTGGAGTTTTGCTATAGCGATAGAGTGGTTCAGCTTGTCGAAGGCGGCGGATAAGTCGGTATATATTACGTCCGTTTGCGCCCTGTCATTCATGCATTCTGTAATATATGAAGTGAGGCACAACAAGTTAGAAGTTGTGAAGCGGCCGATCCTAAACCCATGTTGGTCTTCGGACAAATAATGTTTGCGGTGAGAAAGCAGAGGTTCCATGATTACAAGTTCGAACAGCTTTGAAATGGAGCTCAGAGACGTTATTCCTCTATAGTTATCCACGTCTCATCTATTTCCCTTTTTGTGAAAAGGAAACATGTTAGCAGTCTTCCAGCATGAAGGAAAGTGACCATTGAAGATAGATAGCCTATACAGCGCAAGCAGAGGTGTTAGCAAAACTAGAAATGTGTTTCTTAAGGAATGCAGAGGGGACACCATCGGGGCCGGGGTTAAATGAAAGCTTGAGTCGTGAAGCAGCAGTCGAGATCATTTCGGCGTCGATGTCGATATTGCTCAGTGCTTGGCCGAACAGTGGGACGTTATTCGCTGCGAGAGTAACTTCGGCGTCGGACAGCTGTTCGTCGATGAAAACGTCAGAGAACTTCAACGAAAAAAGACGACAAATGTCCTTAGGAGTTGAAGCGGCCTCATCGTGTAATGTCATTGTCGAAGGCACATTCGCAAAAGGCACTGGCAATTAAATGCGAAAAATTTGGTTATAGATTACTATATGAAAAGTTGTCTAATGTTTTTCTTAGCTTTTGTGCACACACATACACACACACACATACACACATACATACACACGGACGGACAGACATTTGCTCAGCTCGTTGAGCTGAGTCGATTGGTATATAACACTATGGGTTTCCGAGGCATCTATAAAAAGTTCGTTTTCGGAGTGAAATGACAGCCTTTCGGTACAACTTTGTTGTACACGGTTAGAAAAAAGTACCTGATTTTAGGTACTTTTTTTCTCTTGCATCTACCTCCCTCTTCCCTTTGTTGTCATAAAATGAAGACTGAAGAGCAAAGCCACTCAACAAGGGCAGTAAAGTGTGGGAACCCAACGTTAAGTAATCTCATGTTTACAAAAGTTGAGTGAAATTTACCTAACTTTTGGTTAGTTTCTATTTTAAATTAAGTATAAGTTACTTAATATTAAGTGAATTTTACTTAATTTCAAGAAAAAAGTACTTAATTTTGAGTTCCCACACTAAACCCCCGATTTATTATTACAAATGACACGGGTATACTACAAAAGTTCAATTAAATGGACGCAGTGGTTCATCCCGAACAAAAAAAAGAAAAAAAAAACAGATTAATCCACCTATCGTTGGTGGTGCCTTTCTCGCATTTAGTTGAGACACCAACCTTATATGGAGTATATATGGTCCGATGTACCATTTTCTTCATAACTTTCAAACGCAATGAGCGATCGTTATAAAATTCAATAGTGATCAACAAGGCTTTGTCCCCTGTCGAATGAAACTTGTTGCGAGAAAATCGGTTAAGGATTACTATACGAAAAGTTGTCTAATGTTTTTCATAGCTTGCACACACATACGCACACACATACACACATACATACACACGGACAGACAGACATGTGCTCAGCTCATCGAGTTGAGTCGATTGGTATATAATACTATGGGTCTCAGAGGCTTCAATCAAAAGTTCGTTTTCGGAGTGAAATGATAGCCTTTCGGTACAACTTAGTTGTACGAGAAAGGCAAAAAACCTTTTTACTTGTGTATTTTGAAAAGTTTCATGGCAACATTCGTATGTAATTCGTCACCCCAGATATGTTTTTCAATTAGGCAATGAAGTTTTTACAAAAAAATATGAATTTTGGTTTTTTAGTTCAAAAAACAATTTCCACGATATTAGGCCACCATCCCGCTCAGTAGTGCATAATACCGCGGTTGAATTTCTTCAGTAAAATGACTCCTAAAAAAATGTATACTGTACTCCTTGGATCACATGGCCAAAGCCTTGGACAGTGTGAGAAACGGTACATCAATCCGCTTTGCCTCTCATTTGTATGGGATCCCGGAAAGCACCATTAGAGATAGGATAAAATTGCGATATTCAAAGTCTTCGCCTGGGGCACCACCAATCCTCAAGTATGAAGATAAAAAATGCATAGTTGATTGGCTGATTGGTATGGCTAAAGCTGCACTTCCTATAAACACACAACGCCTCCGTGCTTTTGTCACTAAATATATAAAAATAGCGAAGATCCAGAACCCCTTTTAAAACTGGAATTCCCGGAACCAAATGGGTGGCAGGATTTTTGATTTTTCCCCGGAGCAAATCACGCTATGGTTTGAAGAAATCTCAGCTTACATTAAAGAGGGAAATCTACAAGAAGCTATGAAAAAACCCAAACAAATTTTCAATATGGATGAAACTGCTGTGCGCACTATTCCAACACGGGACGTAGTGTTGGCAAAAGCAAATGGAAAACAAGTGCATACTCGTGTTGGCAATTCAGATAAGGAATCATATACAGCTCTTTTTCCGGAAATGCTGCTGGTATGCTTGCTCCGGCTGTTGCTGATGTTGTTCCCTTATAAGCAAAGAGTGCCTGGCGATATATATAGAAAACTTCCGAAAGGATGGGCAGCTGGCAAAACTGATTCCGGATGGATGACAAGTGATACATTTTTCCTCTATTTGCGGGATGTCTGTGGCTTTTGCGTGAGAAAATTGAATTCCCTGTCGTCATATTCGTAGACGGCCATTCTTCGCACGTTTCTGCAGAGTCGATTGCTAAGAATATGGTTCTTATTTGTTTACCGCCTAATACGGCCCAGATACCCCAACCATTGGACGTCAGTTTCTTTAGGCCACTAAAACAGTACTAGAATCAACTTCTAGTTGAATGGAGAATTGATAATGCAGGAGACTTGCTACCACGCAGTGCAATTGCGCCGTTGCCCCACAAAGCAGTCAAAAGAATGGATAACTTGGTATCAATTCTGATGAACGATTTTAAACGATTTGGTTTGTACCCGTGGGATGTTAAGGCTGCGAAATGGTGAGTTGACATCCGGGAAGGGGCGCCTAACATAGCTCTGGTCCTCACAAGTTCCAATACTCACGCTTCCGATGACAATTGACCGCCAGCTAAGGGTTGCGTACTTAGCTGGTAGTGCAGCCTGGGCACTGTTGTCCTTCTGACATCAGCTAGAGTGAGAGGGTGCGTCCTGTGGGGTCTGCCTAGGATGTGGTGGGGTTCGACAGTGGGCTCTGTTGAACTTCTATAAAAAGCTGCATGTGTCCCCAAGCAGGTCCTATCAAAACGACCGAGTGCCGCTCAAAGCGCACTAGCCTAGTCCTGGTGTTGGGTGGGACTTTAATCAAATTTGACCCGACTGATCGAGCGTCTGTCCACCAAGGAGGTGCGGCTCCAACAGCGTCTGTTCTGGCATCCAGCGGCTGAGTATGAAATGCTATTCCCCGGAAGCTATACCTAAGATGGCTGCCCCATCCCGGTGGATAGGGAACCTTGGGCCAACAACCTACTGTTCCCGAAACATCAATTTGTTCGAGAATCCGATAATGAAAGAATACGGACTAGTTTTACGGCGACGACTCTTAGCGCGAAACAACGGACACGAATAGGAACATGGAACGTTTTAACCCTAGCCCAGCCCAGGGTAAATTGGCACAACTTGCCAATGAGGCATGCCGAGATCCTGGGACTGAGTGAAGTCCGTTGGCCAAACTTTGGAGAACACAGAACGCCGTCGGGACAAGTTCTGCTATACTCTGGTTCACGAGGTGAATACGCTCCCCGACATCGCGGAGTTGGCTTCCTACTAAGCGCTCAGGCACACTCTGCGCTTATGAAGTGGGAACCTATAAGTGAAAGGATAATCGTTGCCAGATTTAGAACACGGGTCCGAAACCTTACTATAATCCAATGTTATGCGCCAACCGATGCTGCCGATCTGCAAGACAAAGAGAACTCAATGCCGTCGTAGATAGAATTCCGAAGGGTGATATCAAGATCTGTTTGAGCGACTTCAATTATGGGACGCCATGGTCTCGGAGAAATGAGCGAAAACGGAGAGCTGTTCGCAGAATTTTGTGGTAATAACGACATGTTGATCGGGGGATCGCTTTTCCCTCATCGACCGGTTCACAAGGTCACGTGGGTCTCCCGTGACGGCTTTACAGAAAATCAAATCGACCACATCTGCATCAGCCGAAAATGGAAACGGAGCCTTCTTGATGTACGGAATAATCGTAGTGCCGATATCGCGTCTGATCATCACCTCCTCATCGGCGAAATACGCCTGCGTATTGCGTGGATTCGTCGGCAGGAGGAAAGAGTTGGACGACGATTCAACACACGCAGACTGGAAGATGCTACGGTGAAACGGTTCTTCGTTAAAGAACTGGAGACGCGTGCTGCAGATATTCCGGAAGGTGGCAGCGTGGAAGACCAATGGACCGCCATCAAGAATGCCTTCATCACCACCAGCGAGAACAATCTGGGCGAACTACACACCCAGAGAAAACAATGGATCACCGAGAAGCCAAAGCCGCGATAGAGCGATCGAAAACCAGTGGAGCCAAAGTCTTAGCCCGTCAACGATACGCGGCTCTTAAGAAGGAAGTAAAACGATCATGTCGACGGGACAAGCGAGCGTGGGCAGACTCTCTGGACGACGAAGAAGAGAGAGCCGCTGCAACCGGGGACATTCGCCTCCTCTACGATATCGCACAAGCGGAGCGAAGATGAATGCAACGATGCCTGTGAAAGACGCGAATGATCAGTTATTGACCGATCCGACTGACCAGTGCCAGCCAGGCCATCGCCACCTCGGCATGATCTGCTTAGGATCCGACGCATAACACGCGTCAATACCGAAGCTCCATCATTGCTAGAGATTCAAACAGCCATCCAAAGCATGAAATCGAATAAAGCCCCAGGGGTCGACCGCATATCAGCCGAGATGCTCAAAGCTGACCCCATAACATCCGCTCAACTACTGCATCGTTTATTTCGTAATATCTGGGACACCGCAACTTTCTCGGTCGACTGGATGCAAGGTATCTTAGTGAAGGTGCCCAAAAAGGGTGACCTGACTGTATGCGATAACTGGCGAGGCATTATGTTGCTGTGTACCGTTCTCAAAGTTCTGTGCAAAATTATTCTAGCCCTGATTCAGGAGAAGATCGATGCGACTCTCCGGTGGCAGCAGGCCGGATTCCGTGCCCGAAGATCATGTGTGGACCATATTGTCACGCTCCGCATAATTCTGGAGCAGGTCAACGGAATTCCAAGAGTCCCTTTACTTGGTATTCATTGACTACGAAAAAGCTTTCGACCGTCTCAATCACGAGACCATGTGGGATACCCTGAGACGCAAGGGTGTTCCTGAGAAAATCATCGGCCTCATCGAAGCACAGTACGAGGCCTTTTCGTGTAGAGTGCTGCACAATGGGGTCCTGTCCGACCCTATCCGGGTCGTACCTGGTGTGAGGCAAGGATGTATTCTATCACCGTTACTGTTCCTCATCGTAATCGATGAGATTCTGGTAGATGCGATTGACCGTGAGCCAAACCGCGGGCTGTTATGGCAGCCTATAACCATGGAGCACCTAAACGACTTCGAATTGGCGGACGACGTTGCACTCCTCGCGCAACGGCGCTCTGATATGCAGAGTAAGCTTAACGACCTTGCGAGCGCTCCTCTTCGGCAAGTTTAGTCATCAACGTCAACAAAACCAAATCGTTGGATGTAAACACGGTGACTCCTTCCAGTTTCACAGTAGGCGGGCAACCAATGGAGAATGTTGAAAGCTTCCAATATCTTGGTAGCCAAATGGCGTCAGACGGCGGTACCAAGATCGACATAAGCGCACGGATCAAGAAAGCAAGGGCTGCCTTTTCGAGTTTAAGAAATATCTGGAAAAACAGGCAGATAAGTGAACGCACCAAAATACGAATTTTCAACTCTAACGTGAAATCGCTAGCGAAACATGGTGTGTATCAGTGGAGAACACTCAACGGCATTAGCAGATGCCTGCAGTATATAATTCGGACCTGGTGGCCTCACAACTGGTTCTTAAACAACGAGCTCCATCGTCGTTGTCACCAGAGGCCGATAGCAACAGAAATTCGGGATCGGAAGTGGGACTGGGTCGGCCACACTCTATGTAGGGGCGGAAACGAAATCTGTAAACAAGCATTAAACTGGAACCCAGCGAGACATCGCAGCAGAGGCAGACCCAGAGGCTCATGGCGGCGAAGCCTCAATAAAGAAATAAAAGAAGTCGACCGAAATCTAACCTGGCAACAGGTTAAAGCGATAGCCGGGCAACGCTCAGGATGGAGATCTTTCAAGTCGGCCCTTTGCACCACCGGAGGTGTACAGGATCCATAAGTAAGTAAGATGTTAATGCGGTTAACTATTCGGCACTGTTGGATAGACTATCTACTACAGAAGGTGCTACTCATAAGAATCGAGCAAATGAAGAATTTTCGAATGAACCGCAAGCAAGTGGTAACCATGCAAACTTGTTGGCTGAGGTCCAGGCTTACATGACGCAGAAACAAATTGATGTATTCAACCGAAGTGATTCTTCCAATGAGTGGTTGGGTTGCCCAGAAGAAACTGCACTTTTCCACGTCTAGCAAAAAAAAAGGATCAACATAGTTCTACCCCAACAGAAATGCCAGTACATGTACAGGTGAGGACATCGCTGGACGCAGAACCATCACTCAGTGGCTTCGGGGAATCTTTAGGTATTAGATATAATGATATTTTTTACAATTTGCTGAATTGATCATTTTACTATGGGTTCACCAAAGCGAAACGCACCATTAGACATGCCCATCCGAACGTTCTAGAGATGCACTGAAGTATTTTTTTTATATCCCTACAATTGAAAAGAAACAGACTCCAAACACAATGTCTAAACCAATATCCCCCCTCGGTCGCAACTAGCGATGCTTATGAAATGTATTTGGAAAATGTCGAGAACATCAAGACCACCAAACTACTGTATGAGGAAAAAATGGAACGGCAAGAGAAGAGGAAAACTACTAGCAGACGCAGACAAAAAGGCCGAATTACTGAAGAATAAGAAAAAGAAGAAGCAAAAGTGATTATATATGATTTTTAATAATGATAAATTGGAAATAAAGTTATATAATTGTTGCTCAGTGAGTATTAGTTTGAAATGTATTGTATATTGTATTGAACAAGTCTATTAAACAACACACGGAATTAGGAACTTTTCTGCGCGGTATTTGGAATCACACCTAAAAAAAGCACGGTATTAGGCGTATGTGTATGTCGACAAATATTATCATTTTCGCGTGTTTTGTCAATTCATTAGTACAAATTATTTTTTTTTCCATAAAGAATATGAAATATTGAATGAAACAACGCGTTGATCAATTACGATTATCGCATATTCATTTTTTTATTACCCGGGTAGAGGTGAATAACAAACAAATAACATAATAATAAAAATTTTTGCTGTGATATCAGATTTTGTTATTCCTATGTTGTTCATGAATAACATAAAATAACATCCTAACAGCAAATTTTGTTATAATAGTAAAATTTGTTATTATGTTATTGTATGGAAGCTAAAACAGCTAGAACAGAACAACAAATGAAGAACATATGTTGCAATCATAACAAAGTTTGTTATTCATTTATCATTTGCATTTTCAACATATCAATAATTACTGATTTTGATATTTTCCTTTCTATAAATATTTTGCTATTGGTTTGCTCTTATAATAGCAAAATGAGTTATTTTTTAGCTATTCGCTCGAACAACTTTTGCTATTATTGTAGTTTATATCAAACAAACTAGCATCAGATTTTGCTATTCTGTTATTCATATATTAATGGTAAAACTTGTTATTTGCTATTTTCTTCTACCCGGGTACCATCTTAAGTTGAACATGCTCTTAACCCCACAGTATTAGGGCATGTCACGGTAAACATTATTTTATACTTTAGTTTTCATTTTGTGAGAAATTATATTATTAAACTTGACTGACTCGGAGTTTGCTGCCGTAATCTGGCAAAATGACGTATACGCCATTTTCCAAAAATGGTGTTAACGAGTAGCACTCATCGTACTCTTTAACAGAAAAAATGGAAAACATGTATGTTGTAAAATGGCACATACGTCACTTTTTCAGATTACGGCAGTTTGGAGCCACAACATTAAATAATATTTCGTTGACATATTGGCCGAACCTTCTCTATTTTAGTAGGGTTGCTTGCTCCATGACTTGTTTCTTATTTTTGTGATTTTTTCAGCAGTAAGCACGCATGTTACTAATAAGAAGCAACGAAATTGGTGCTGTATTTATTTGTTTGATGATACGATGAATATATGTTCAATGAAACGGCACAGTTCCTTTAAAGTAGCACATTTTGCCCAAATCTTAAAATGTTATTAATAGAATGTTTAAATTTCAAATACTATCATCAATAAGAAATCTGAAAAGGCCCTGTATTTGCTTGAGTAAATAAGGGCTTAATAGTTAGAAACAGAGCAATTTGATTATGTATTTAATTATTAGTTGTATTTCCAGAAGTTTTGAAAAAACAAATTGCTAATAATTCTACACCGTATGGAAGTTGTCGTTTCCAATATCAATACTTATAATCAAACCCCATAAATTCAAAAGTCAAATGTAAATACATTTCGTGTATACAAGTCCTACGTCTACTCGCGGTTATGTTTAAAACATGAATTACCCATTGCTTGCCTTTTGTAAAAAAAAAATGGATATGAGAGGGATGGGAATAACTTCGAGCTGCTCATATGACAGCATTATATCAATATGCGCACACAACCGCGACATAACGGTGTTGAGGTCTGTTTACAACCTAAACTTCCAAAACTCCGTGCACTGCTGTAGCAAAACTACACGTGAGCCGGAGCTCCGTGTACACGACACACGGTTCTAATTTTTGAACCGAACCGAAACCAGTTAGTGACGAATTTCGCGCCAACCCTTCTATGGGGCTGGCAGCACCATCTCAGAATCGAATGAAACTTGGTGGGCATAAATATATGGTATTTCTAAGCCACTCTGCATACTTAGTTTTTCAAAAATTGTCAAGAGTAACATTTGATGAGGGCCTAATTTTTTTTCATGGATTTTTTATAAATCCATGTAACTCTAAAATGACAAGACCTACAAAAAAGTGTTGTATGGCGGACTGTCGTGAAATTCCCAGAAGTTTTTTGGAAAAATATTCAAAAACTAAAAAACTATTTCTACACTGAAAAAAAAAATAGTTTTAAAAATTAAAATCGATATTATAAAAAAATCTCATCTCAGAAATCGATCAAATTTTTTCTGCATATAGGTATTTTAATTATCTAACTTTTCTGGGAATAATGTTCCTGTGACATATTTAAGGAAAAAAGTTTTTCTAACAAAACTTTTTCATGTCCATATTGAGTGAAAATTTATCAGCGTGTTTTATGCCTTCAGCGCCAATTATAGGTTCAGCAGCCTATCATCAACCAACGACACATTTTGGACGTATAAAAATTTGTTTGGGAAGCAATTTAGCATAATCTAACATAATTGTGGACCAACATTTGAAAAGGGTTTATGTTTTATTTGACTTTTGTATCGAAGTAACTTAAAACAATTACAAAAAATAGTTACTTTGAAAACGGGCAATGTTGCCGAAACGAAACTGAAGTGATATTTAATTGTAATAGTGGAAAAGAAGATGTTGTTTTTCAGCAAAGGCTAACCACTGAACGGTGTAATTTAGAAACCGTTAAAAACCTTTAGAGTAGATGAATTTGTATCGAGTTTTATTGAAAAAATTGATAAACTTTTAACTTATGACATTATTTGCAAACAGCAATACACTTGTACTGTCAGATTTCTTTGAAAATTATTCATTCATTATCCAAAATGCTGCTCAAGGTTGGAATGATTCCCAGGCAACAATACATCCATTCGAAGTTTACTTTTAAAGATACGGTTAATTGGAAAACGTTAGCTTTATTAATCAGA
This sequence comes from Armigeres subalbatus, assembly GCF_024139115.2. NCBI lineage: Eukaryota > Metazoa > Arthropoda > Insecta > Diptera > Culicidae > Armigeres > Armigeres subalbatus. The sequence continues at coordinate 216,302,980 of NC_085140.1, read as the reverse complement.
AGTAATGACCCATGACATAAAAGCTCTTCACTTATTCATTTCAAAATCAATTGACTTTTTGAAACAGTCGATCGGTTTTACAAAACATTCTTTTGTGCCTGGAGGATCTGCAGCACATTATAAAAATAAAAAGAACTTTGCAAGTCTGTGTAATTTTAATTTAAAACATGGCTTAGAAGCAGAATGGCACCTTTTTGAAACATCGCACGGAAAAGGCCCTATTGATGGCACTATGAAACGGATGGCAAAACTAGCAAGTCTTGCTAAAGATTATGGAAATACTATCAAGACTCCTCGGGAGTTGTACGAATAAGCGAATGGGCACGTTTTCAATCAAACAAAAATATCGCTATATTACATTTCTGTTAGATCACGAATGAGCAATACCGCCATCAGGGGTGGCAAAGGGTCTGGGGGTGAGAATGGCACAGCGCTCTCACCGCGAGCATGGAGGGCGTAGAGCAAAATCGTTCAAAAGGTCTCTTATTTTTGTCTTCTTGCCCTCAGATACATCCATTCTACAAGCATTCTAAGTAGTTGAAACAGTGACCCATTCTCACCCCAATTTGACCCATTGTCACCCCGACGACGGTACTCAACAAGAGTTTGATGAACTTTTCAAAAAAGCAAAAACTATAGTTGGCACACAAAAGCATCATTCTTTTATACCAATCGCTCATAAAAAAATCCTGGCTAAAAATATTCCAACTCAGATGAAGACCCAAAAGTCTTTGACTAAGTTTACAAATTAATGAGTATTCAAGTAGAAATGAGAATTAAATGTAGTAACAAATAAAATTGAAGAAAAAATTAAAAAAATGCGGAAAATTTATTATTCTTCAAATGTCCGTTTACCGGAGATCCCCCTAATGAAATTACCTACCGAGTTTCATCGTTTGGAATCAAAATGTTTATCTGATAATAAAAAGCTCGTTTTTGAAGGGAAATGATAACCTTCCGGTACAACATTGTTGTTCGAAATAGGCAAAAAACTGCAAATCAAGACAAAATTTTCAAAACGACTTATCTGCTTTTGTAAACAAAGATTCAAACGACGATTTGACGAATCTGATAGCTCTCCCACGCAAACCAACACCATCAACAGGAAGCGGAAACCTTCACCTACCTATTGATGGTGTTGGTTTGCGTGGGAGAGCTATCAGATTCGTCAAATCGTCGATTGAATCTTTGTTTACAAAAGCAGATAAGTCGTTTTGAAAATTTTGTCTTGAAATGTAACAAATATGTATGCGATCGATGGCAGTACACGAGGAAATAAAAACGTGCCTGTACAATTGAAATATTGTTAGAGGATATATTTGGGTGGTCCCTATATGATGTCTCATTGTTTTATCTCCAGCTATGTGAGTTGCAATATTAAACGAGTAACATTATTAAAATAACAATACCCCCTACCTGACGAAGCATAATCTCCTGGGTGCACCCATCCGCCAGTTATCTCTGCTTCCTCACTCTCAACTGTGTCGTCCTGGAATGACAGTTCTTGGTAGAGAGTATTACCAGACCTTTGCTCCTTTTTGGTGGTCGTTTTACCACCAATCGAGTTGGTCATAACCGGCGGTTTGGATGCCTCGCTTTCGGGAGACGTTGCCTGATTTACTTGTTGCATTTTCTCCGTTTCGGAAGACTTCTCGGCGGTAACAACCTGGTCTAGTTCATTATGTAATGAAGGAGGCCCTGAGCCATTGCTACTCTCTCCGCTGCACACGACATCCGAGTCGAGCAAGGTGGAGTTTTCCAGCGAGGTAAACCCATAGGATACGGGACCAGACGAACGGGCAATGGGCATCAACCGCGATGCGTGAAGATTCATCCGTTCTGATGCACCACTTACTTGGGAATGGTTAGAATTTCCCATCATGATCTTCGCACGTTCCATATAGTCGACATGCGTTTTGAACAACTCTGTATAACGCTCGTGTAGTTTGTTATACTCCTTCTTGAGTTCACCTTCACGTTCCTCCAATCGACTAGAATGATCCATACTATTTTTATGCTTCAACTCCAGCATACGAACGATACTCTCCAAAGATTCCAATCGACTTGCCAGCTCTTTGTTCTCCTGTTCGGCCAGATCTTCCGTCTCCAGGAGCTTTTGCTCGGCCTGTTTCCGAGCATTTTTCTCTCGCTCATATTGCGTGACCAGCTGTTCATTATCTTCTCGGAGCAGCTCGAGTTCAACATCTTGCTCCTGGTTGTTTTGGTATGCAGAATCCAAACACTCCAGAACATTAACCAGCAACGGCATGAGTGATTTTACGACGTCTTCATCGTAACGCGATATCATGCGTTCGAACTCCTGATAAATTGAACCGGCTAGTGATTGCACCTACAAATAAAAGTAATACATTAGCATAAAGTAGTAACTGTATTTAATTTGACTACTGTACTCTACTGTACTAGAAGGCTTTGCTTTAATTGTCCAGCCAAACTCTGAACTGACGTGTTTAGTAAATTGTTAGTTAGTAAATTGTCTTACGGCCATTCTCTTCACCTCCGTTCAACTTATATTTATGACTCGAAAATGCGCACGCACTATATCTACTGCCGTTCTACGTATAACTATCGCATGTACATAGGAATCCCAGCAGAACGATTCTTTGACAGGGTAGTGGCCATTTAGAGTAGTAGAACAACCTTTCGGGATACTAACGTTCAGGGCAAAGACATTCAGGGTAGTGTCATAGAACCGGCACAACAATTAAGTTTAATAACAACCTGGTGGTTTTATGACTACCGCCTTAGGTTCATATGCAGGAAGTCATGGTTGTTTTTTTTTTTCAATTTGTATGAGAAGAAAAATTATGGACGAGAACAGCTTCCCTGGGAAGCTTACCAGACTGATCAAAGCAACGGTGGATGGTGTGCAAAACTGTGTGAAGATTTCGGGCGAACACTCCAGTTCGTTCGAATCGCGCCGGGGACTAAGACAAGGTGATGGACTTTCGTGCCTGTTGTTCAACATTGCGCTAGAAGGTGTCATGCGGAGAGCCGGGTGTAACAGCCGGGGTACGATTTTCAACAGATCCAGTCAATTTGTTTGCTTCGCGGATGACATGGACATTGTCGGCCGAACATTTGCAAAGGTGGCAGAACTGTACACCCGCCTGAAACGTGAAGCAACAAAAGTTGGACTGGTGGTGAATGCGTCAAAGACAAAGTACATGCTTGTGGGCGGAACCGAGCGCGACAGGGCCCGCCTGGGAAGCAGTGTTACGATAGACGGGGATACCTTCGAGGTGGTCGAGGAATTCGTCTACCTCGGATCCTTGCTAACGGCTGACAACAACGTTAGTCGTGAAATACGAAGGCGCATCATCTGTGGAAGTCGGGCCTACTACGGGCTCCAGAAGAAACTGCGGTCGAAAAAGATTCGCCACCGCACCAAATGTGTCATGTACAAGACGTTAATAAGACCGGTAGTCCTCTACGGACATGAAACATGGACAATGCTCGAGGAGGACTTGCAAGCACTCGGAGTATTCGAGAGACGGGTGCTTAGGACCATCTTTGGCGGTGTGCAAGAAGACGGTGTGTGGCGGCGAAGAATGAACCATGAGCTCGCCCAACTCTACGGCGAACCCAGTATCCAGAAGGTAGCTAAAGCCGGAAGGGTACGATGGGCAGGACATGTTGCAAGAATGCCGGACAGCAACCCTGCAAAGATGGTGTTCGCTTCCGATCCGGCAGGTACGAGACGGCGTGGAGCGCAGCGAGCGAGATGGGCAGACCAGGTGCAGAACGACTTGGCGAGCGTGGGGCGTATCCGAGGATGGAGAGATGCGGCCTCGAACCGTGCATTGTGGCGTCAAATTGTTGATTCAGTGTTATCTGTTTAGATGTTAACTAAATAAATGAATGAAAAAATGAAATGAGAAGAAAAGTACACCAATAAAAAATCCAAGATTTTTTTTAAATCTCTGTTAAGGAAACTTTTAACCCAAGGCTGGCTCGTCTCCGAAGAGATTCAAGATTTCTATTTATGAATCTGCAATCAAAAGGACAATCGGACAATTGGTGTTTCCATATCTGAAAACAACAATTCATTTCAAAACACACCTACAACTGGTGTTGAAGAAAATATCTTGCCAATCCAGGAATAACAGATAAATTTGGTGAGAGAATTCCGTATATGATTAATCAAATTGGCCACAATTTATTGATCCTCCGGCAAAACGAAATCTCGATACTCAAAAGGACCTAAGTAACATTTTTTTCATGAATTAATTTGAATAGCGCAATCAATCTTCGTATTAGTTTTTTCTGCATCACATCACAAGATCATCTGCGTATACGACTAAGTAAGTAGACTTCTTGCTATTCTTCCGAACATTCTTCCGGTATTCATGTAAAAATGCAGTCTTTACGTCAGCGTGCTTGATGCGCATATTTCTTAACTTCCAATTTGCAATACAATAGTTTTTCCCATCCTGCTAATGTTAGCCAGTGGACTCGAGTGGGATGGGAATAACTTCGAGTGACTTCAACTTGCTCATTAGACAGGACTAAAGCTAGTTATGCAAACAGATTCGATGCCTTGAAGATCCAGCACCAGCCAGACAAAGGGACAGAAAGTAAAAGTAAAGTAATTATGCCACTACGTGCAATATCTTGAAGGATGCCTATGAAAACAAACGACAATTGGCATGGTAGATAAATTTAAGGAAGGATTGGTCAAGCTCATACCGATGAACATCCTAAAAAACAATAATACACCTAGCGGTGATATTCTTTATCTCGTGTATCATAAAATGTAATTTGCAAAACTCATGAGAGGTATCCTAAACTCAAAGTATTCTGTGGTTATTAAATAATTATTATGATAGTATTATTGTTATTGTTACATTAGGAGCAATGCCAGCGTCTTGTTAGGAGTGAAGTGGATTTCGGGCGATATGAATCAGACACCAGCTTTCGCACCAAAACAAGCATAGTAGGTATAAGAATATATTGGGAAGGCTAATGTAAGAAATCGTGTCGAATAGTATCAACCTGGGATATCAACTACAGTATCAAATTTCATCCACTAAACGGTATGGGACAATGCAGTGACACTTCATACCACAATGCTAAATTATTAAAAATCTTTTCCATTAATGATCTGCAGAGACCACAGTGGCTTATAGAACCCCGCACGTTTCTAGTCATGTAATTTTCATCTGGCACGTCCTTTGGAACGTGAGAAAAGATGCCAGGACGAACCTCGTCATGCAACACAAAAATGTAGCACCATGTAAAGATGTAGTAATACAACATATGACTCGACACACAACCATCATAACAATGATCTTCGCAGGAAAAATTTTGGCAGCAGGTTGTCAAAATTTTCCAATTAAGAGACCTGAGAAAAAATAAAACTTTTCAAAATACTCTTGCATTCATCCTTCAAGCAGTATGAACATTAAAATATAACGTTTGCAGAACCTGCACTAAGCAAATGTTCCGAGAACAAGGAATAGCCTTGGAAAACTTACTTTTTCAGACATCACCATTGCAGCGTCATCGTGCGTTCCGTAAACAATTTCCGAATCTCCGCCTTCTGCTTCCATGTTGAGTTGACTAGAATTTTGAATTTACGCACTTCAGGAAATGTATTCACTTTTTTTGATCGAAACAACACTTCACAACACGTACAAACTACAAACAATGCATATTTTTTACATAATTCTAATCAGTTGTTGGAATCCGTCGACAATATTATTATTTCGATTTTCTTCAATCACTCATCAACCATGCACACGAAAAAGTCACTGATATGCACGCTGAATGAAGCGAATCAAAATAAAAGGTAAATTTCTAAGCTGACATCATGCAATATTTTTGCTAGGGGCCTAGTTATCCAAAACCATGAAAAACACAGTGGCACAAGTTGCAAATATTTATTATCAATTCAGTGCAAATCCGAATTATAGCCGCTAACAAAGTTGGATTTTTTTCACAATTCATACGTTAAACCCAACTTCGGAAGTGGTGCGCTGTTTTCATTTTGTGATGTGCTATAGGGCACTGCACGGACTGCTTCGTCTCTTTCTCGCTGCAAAGAAATTTGAAAACAACAAGGCCAGTAAACGTCAAAATTTATGAGGAACGAAAGAGAAAGAGATGTTTCCGTGCAGTGCCCTATACAGCGCACTACTTCCGATATTAGGTTTAACGTATGGATTGTGAGAAAAATCCAATTTCAATAGCGGCTATAATTCGATTTTCTACTGAATTTATAATATGTAGTTTCTGCTTATTCGCCACTAATAAAAATCCACACATTTTTATTGGCAAAAATCTAAAGAAATTTACAAACAAATTTTATGTGTGCGTTAACAACCAGCCGATATAGCAAAATCCACTCCACATGATGGTTTTAGTTAATAAAGGTTATGTGCGAATGATTTTTTGGCAGTGGCTGATTTTCTACCCACCACTGCCACATCCAGGCGATATATGCGCAAATAGCCAGCATGAGTTAACCGCCAGAAATTTGTAAGTCGAAAGACATCTAAAGCGTTTTTTTTTTCAAAATTAGGAACTTTTTATAAAAAAAACTATTTGGTACCGGTTACTGAAGAATGTGTCCGCTACTATACGCCTACCAAATATTTTTTCGATGAAGGTGCTCAATGAATCGCCTGCTTTGAGCGTGCTTACAGCGGCACACTAGGAGTTAACTTTCTGAAATCAGTATGGTGATTCACCATTGGCCATTGGCCATTGGCGAAAGGCATCTAAGGTTCGATTTCTCAAAATTAAGCACTTTAATCGAAAAAAATATTTGGTAGGCGTAGTAGCGAACACCATCCTTCATAACCGGTACCAAATAGTTTTTCATGAAAAGTCCCTAATTTAGAGAAAACCCGCGTTAGATGTCTTTCGCCATACAAATTTCTGGCGGTTAACTCTTGCTGGCTATTTTGCGCATATACTATAGCGCCTGGATGTGACAGCGGCGGGTAGAAAATCAGCCACTGCCAATAATTCATTTTGAGCAATCGAACCTTAGATACCTTTCGCCATACTGATTTCAGATAGTTAACTCCTAGTATGCCGCTGTAAGCAAGTTCAAAGTAGGCGATTCATTCACATAGCCGTCATGCTTCCCTGCGGGTCAGTCTCTGATTTGACGTTTATGGAGGTCCACTGCACCCACCGCTCGGAGCATTCTGACAAAAGATATTTTAGTTACAAGATAAAGATTGCCGCTTCGGTTCCCTTTATTCTGCTGTCCGAAACATGTGTGGTACCTAACTGTCAAATCGTATATATTTTTCCTTCATTGACATTTAGATCCCCTATCCTCGCCAGCAAAAGATGTTCCGGACAGCGACGACAGCGACAATGTTTATCTGGTAACTAAAATATCTTTTGTTTGAACAAGAGGTAATAATCTATAGAGGAAGGTTGACGCTGTCGTCACTGGCAAAACATCTGTTGCTGGCAATGATAGGGCGCTAAATGTCAACGCAGGAAAAAAAAAAAGATATTTTAGTTACTAGATAAAGATTGTCACTGTCGTCGCTGTCCGGAACATCTTTTGCTGGCGAGGATAGGGGAGGATAGGAGGATAGGCGAGGATAGGGGATCTAAATCAGGTAACGCAGCTGGCTTGCTCGGCCTCGCCCGAGTGTTTGGTGTGCGCAGGTTTAGAGGAAACGGCGGAACACGTGTTGTTCGTGTGCCCACGTTTTCGCGCAATGCGTGACCACATGTTTGCCACATGTGGTCTGGACACTACCCCGGACAACCTAGTTCGGAGGATGTGTAAAGATGAAGTTGGCTGGAACGCCGTTTTATCGGCTATCGTCCAAATCGTCTCGGAGCTACACAGAAAGTGGCGCGTGGACACAAGGATGGCTAGTTCAGGCGCAAATAAGAGGTGGTCCAAGGGATCGGAGTCGGCTTCATGGGTCATACCTGTGGTCATGCCCTGTGGTCGAACTCGATCCTTTTATCGATCAAGTGGCCGCGCGAAGAACAATATGGTATATGGTATCGTCGCTTTCGCGGCGACGGTCAACCGGGCGGGTTCCGAGCCCGAGAACGGAAAGGGCTCCTCGTCAAGGCTGGGGCAGGCGTAGGCACCGCGCCGGAAAGTCCCTCTGTGTGTTGGCGAATAGACCCTATCGCAGAGAGGTCAATTTGGGGTACACGCGGCATCATCATTCTTGATACCAGTCGTGCAGAGGGAAGCAGGCGCGAAGTCGACCCTTCCCACCTTCCGAGGACATAGGGCGTGGTAAGGCCATCTGGAAAGCCGGCAATGCGCTGGCACGATACCATGGTGTTCTTCTAAAAAAAGCGAGTCACGATGTTCGATGCTGCAAGGACACGCAGCTAACCTCGAGGGTGCGTTGTGCACTGGCACCCCTTTGAAGCATTACTTTCTGGTTGTACCGAAGGGACGATGGGCTTGGCGGCAATGGAAACGGTTTAGCGGGTCGGGGATGTAGTCCTGCCTCCCTCGTTTGCTGTTGGAGGTAGTCCCTAACCCCGCTCTTCCTGGACAACCCAGGATGTTTTTTTGAGCAGATTCCCCCTCCATTGCTTGGGAATAAAAAAAAAGAGGAGGGAGGGGGATCTAGAAATCTCAATGGTACGCAAGCAAAGCATCATGGAAACTAAGATTTCTTAGTATTGAAACTATGCAAAACATACGAGCATGCTTATTGCTATCCATTAGATGCCCACGTGATCCATTACTAGACGAAAAATGTGTAGCATGCCGTCGCATGAATTTGTTTTTGAAATCTTGAACAGTGTGCTGTGTTCAGAGCGTGTTGAACACGAACACGCGTTCTCGTGTTCAGATGCATCTCTGTTGTTAGGTTAGGTATCAGCCGGTGGGTTCACCTACCTTTAGAAGAGTTATCCCACTCGCGCTGCCATCTGGCAACATGCGTTCGACGGCTCCTCTGGTGCCACGTAGCTCGAAACACTCCTCGTCTTCCCGGATGACCACCCAACATACAATTTAAGCTTGTTAACGTAGTGTAAGCTAACGCCATCGCCATATTCATACCCATTCTTCAACGGAAAATAACGTTCGTTCTAACGACTCAGGTAGCATGTCTGCTTCCGACTTTGGTTTTCTAAATGAACAATTGCATCACATGATTGATGCAATGTTCAAAGCAAATACCAAAACTGAAGTTGTTCAGGTTGGTATCAAATTTACTCAAAGAATTGTTATTGGACTTCGTTTTAATGGATCCAAATAATTCTTTGAAAGTTTTAAATTGGAATGCCCGCTCTTTAAAGGGTAAGGAAGATGAATTATTCAACTTCCTATCAGTTCATAATGTGCACATTGCCATTATAACTGAAACATATTTAAAACCTGGTCTTTTAATCGAAAGAGATCAAAATTATTTACTTTACCGAAATGATCGTCTTGACTGCGCCTGTGGTGGGTCGCCATTATCATTAATAGACGTATCAAACATAAATTATATTCTTTGTTTGCAACCAAAGTTTTCGAAACCTTGGGAGTTTCTGTTGAAACAAATTTTGGACAATAATTATTATCTTTTATTGCTGCCTACTTGCCTTTCCAATGCAATGGGCAGCAAAGGAATTTGTTTAGAGCTGATCTTCAAATTCTGACTCGCAACAAATCCAAATTTTTCATAATTGGTGACTTCAGCGCCAAAGACCGTTCATGGAATAATGCTCAAAGCAATTCCAATGGTAAATTTTTATTTGAAGATTGTTCTGCGGGATATTATACTATTCAATATCCCAATGGCACAACATGTTTTTCATCCACTCGAAATCCTTCGATAATTGATTTGGTTTTAACAGATTCAAGTCAGCTGTGTGGCCAATTGGTAACTCATGCTGTCTTTGACTCTTATCACCTTCCTGTGACGTTTGAAATCTCACAAGAAGCCATTAACAATCTAATCTGAACTTTTAATTATCATAGAACTTATTGGGATTTATATAAACGTACGTATATAAACGTATATTGATAGGAATTTAGATGTTGATATTCCTCTCGATACCAAAAGTGATATTGATAATGCTCTCATATCTTTGAAAAATTTAATTGTCGAAGCCAGAGGCATATCAATTCCTAAATGTGAAATTAAATTCAACTCCATTATTATTGACGACGATCTTCAGCTACTGATCCGTCTTAAAATTGTGAGGCGAAGGCAATACCAAAGAACTAGCGATCCCGCGTATAAAGTTATTTGGCGAGATTTGCAAAATGAAATTAAAAAACGTTTCGCTATTCTGAAAAATACCAACTTTGAGAATAATGTCTCGAAGTTGGATCCCAGTTCGTAACCCTTTTGGAAATTAACGAACTTTTTTAAAAAACCTAAAAAGCCAATTAAAGCGCATAAAGAGGGAAATAAAATTTTATTAACAAATGGTAAAAAGGCTCAAAAACTTGCCCAGCAGTTCGAGAGTCCCCATAATTTTAGTCTAGGTCTCACTAGTCCAATTGAGGATCAGGTTACACGAAGCTTCGAAGACATTCTTAATCAAGATAATGTTTTTGACCCTTCGTTGGGAATTAATTTGGATGAAGTGAGATCTATTACTAGAAAATTTAAAAATATAAAATCCCCGGGTGATGATGGAATTTTCTACATACTTATCAAAAAACTTCCTGAGAGCTCTTTATCCTTTTTGGTTAATATATTAACCAATGTTTTCAAGTGGCATACTTTCCAGATAAATGAAAAAAACGCCAAAGTTGTTCCAATTTCGAAGCCGGACAAAAATCCAGCTGAGGCTTCTAGTTTTCGCCCAATCAATTTGCTTTCTTCAATAAGCAAACTGTTTGAAAAGATTTTTTTAAATAGAATGATGGTACATATTAATGACAATTCTATTTTTGCTGACGATCAATTTGGTTTTCGCCATGGACATTCAACCACTCATCAGTAGGGCGATTCAAATTTCAAAAATGTTCGAAAATTCCAACTCCCATATGTCTATTAGCATCATTTTGATAATATAGGAGTCCTGGCAAAATTTCAGGCAATTCGGTGGCCATTTAGGGGTGGCGCGAAGTCAATTTATGTTTATATGGAAATTTGTATGGGAAAAACTTAAAATTTATTAAACAATTTCGGCTTTACTCTGTTGCGCTATTCGCTTATACATTTTTTCTACCCGCGCTTGGATGTTTTCTGTTATATACATACATGTACCTGGATCTATAATACATAGGGAAATTCCTAGCTGCGCAAACAAACCAACAGAGCTTGGGTTTTTACGAATTGCGGGAGAGACAGAAAGTGGAGACACTTACTTTGGCGGTGGCGCCAACAGTGACTGCCAAAAATGATACCAGTAGAGAAATTCGGAGACGCATAGTGGCTGGAAATCGTACATATTTTGGACTCCGCAAGATCGAATAGAGTTCGCCGCCGTACCAAACTGACAATCTACAAAACGCTCATTAGACCGGTAGTCCTTTACGGACACGAGACCTGGACGATGCTCGTGGAGGACCAACGCGCACTCCGAGTTTTCGAAAGGAAAGTGCTGCGTACCATCTATGGTGGGGTGCAGATGGCGGACGGTACGTGGAGGAGGCGAATGAACCACGAGTTGCATCAGCTGTTGGGAGAACCATCCATTGTTCACACCGCGAAAATCGGACGACTGCGGTGGGTCGGGCACTTTGCCAGAATGTCGGACAATAACCCGGTGAAAATGGTTCTCGACAACGATCCGACGGCCACAAGGAGGCGATGTGCGCAGCGGGCAAGGTGGGTCGATCAGGTGGTAGATGACTTGCGGACCCTCCGTAGACTGCGTGGTTGGCGATGTGTAGCCATGGACCGAGCCGAATGGAGAAGACTCTTATATACCGCAAAGACCACTTCGGCCTTAGTCTGAATAAATAAATAAATAATACCTATAATAGCTGGTGTTTCCCAAGGCAGCATACTGAGGCCCATATTGTATAACATTTTTACTTCTGACTTACCTGATTTACCACCAGGATGCCAAAAATCTTTGTTTGCAGATGACACGGGCCTTTCAGCCAAAGAGCGAAGCCTTCGTGTCATTTGTAGTAGATTGCAAAAAAGTTTGGATATTTTCTCCACTTATTCGCCAAAATGGAATATTTCCCTGAATGCTTCCAAAACTCAGCTTATAATTTTCCCACATAAGCCGAGAGCTTCTTATTTGAAACCTTCTAGCAGACATATTGTCATGAATGGGATTCCAATTAATTGATCTAGCGAAGCGAAATATTTAGGACTTCTGCTAGATCAAAAATTAACTTTTAAAAGTCACATTGAAGGCATTCAAACCAAATGTAACAAATATATTAAGTGTCTATATCCACTTATAAACAGAAAATCAAAACTTTGTCTTAAGAACAAACTTTTGATTAACAAACAAATTTTCAGACCAGCCATGTTGTATGCTGTGCCAATAGTTGCTGAAATACCAGAAAGAAGGCACTTCAGAGGATTCCAAATAAAATTTTGAAAATGATTCTGAAGTTGCCTCCGTGGTATAGTACCAATGAATTTCATAGAATTTTTCATAGACATTGCGACAAATGTCCAACAAAATAAATTCCAATCTATTGCAACGATTAGCTCCTTGTATCCTTAGTATAAAAAAAGTTTAGTTTAAGTTGAAAACATTGTAATTCCTACATGGTTCAATTCAATCAGAGGAAAAATCCTAACTGCAAGAGGCAATTTAAATGTATTAATAATAACTAAAAATGTAGCATAGCAAATAAGGATGATAGTGTTAAGAAAACACGGAACACTTAGTCTAAGAGATGATTAGATTTATTAGTTAAAAAAAATGCTGCTGTGTACCGTTCTCAAATTTTTAGGCAAAGTTATCCTAACCCAGATTCAGGAGATAATCGATGTGACTCTCCGGCGATAGCAGGCCGGATTCCATGCCCAAAGGGGTCCCTGAGAAAACCATCATCCTTATCGAGACACAATACGAGGCCTTCTGGTGTAGAGTGCTGCACAATGGGGTCTTGTCTAACCCCATCCAGGTCATAACTGGTGTGGGGCAAGGATGTATTACATCACCGTTTGGGGCCGTACACATTTTTTTTTTGGGTTTTCAACCCTCCTTCCCCTCATGTAAGATTTTTCCCATACAAATCAATTTTTATTTATATGGAGCGTAAGAAAATGACAGACCCCTGCCCTCCCCCAATAAGTGCTTACGTAATTAGTGTACGACTTCTTACTGTTCCTCGTCGTAATCGACGAGATTCTCTTCGCCAGGTTTAGTTGTCAACGTCAACAAAACCAAATCGTTGGATGTAAACACGGCGACCCCTTCCAGTTTTACAGTAGCCGGGCAATCAGTGGAGAATGTTGAAAGCTTCCAATATCTTGGTATTTAAACCTGGCAACAGGTTAAAGCTATATGTGGACATCGCTCAGGATGGAGATCTTACAAGTCGGCCCTTCACACCACCGGAGGTGTCAGGACCAATAAGTAAAAATAAATCATATCAGGAAATCGTACGTACTTTGGACTCCGCAAGACGCTCCGATCGAATAGAGTTCACCGCGGTACCAAACTGACTATTTACAAAACGCTCATTAGACCGGTAGTCTTCTACGGACACGAGACCTGGACGATGCTTGTGGAGGACCAACGCGCACTTGGAATTTTCGAAAGTGTTGCGTACCATCCATGGGGTGTAGATGGCGGACGGTACGTGGAGGAGGCGAATGAACCACGAGTTGCATCAGCTGTTGGGAGGACCTTCGAACCATCACACATCGTTCTCAATCCTATAAACTATTCCAGCTTCCTATATACAGCATGCGTAAGGGTCTCGTCCGACTTCGCAGTGAGCTTGTTTCTCCTATGTAGATGTGTGTAATCAAACCCTTTATCGGTAAATTTTCCCAATTCCTTGCTCAGCCTTTTTATCTAAACATAAAACCAATTATTAAAATCTGTCGTAGGGTTAAGCGCTAATTCCCGTCGTATAAAATTCTAATCCACTAAATACTCGCGAATGATAATTTAAATCAACGAACTTATCACCTGGCAAGATAAAAAAAAGTGTGCACTGTGGTTTGAACTCATTTACATTCCAGTATCATTTTGTTGAAAAGCACTTCAAACAACTTGGCGATCCATATTATTTGCACGATTTGCTACCCTATTCATACGACTCATTCCAACAGCATCTTTTCCTAGCAAACGCACCATCAATCAGAATGCGTTCACTGCATATGATCTTGGGCAGAAATCTCTAGTGTAAGGCTTTTCGATCTACACGCGTAACCAAATATCAATTTGCCAGATTCAAATATGGTACATGCTTTATATTTCTTTATTGGGAGCAGGAAAAAACCTCCTCATCTTTTGTATCAACAAAATTTACATATACTCCAAATGATACAATATTGACTTATAGCTAGAATTACTATCTACTTACAGATAACACAGGTACAAATCGGTAAAACGATCACTGTTACAATATAAAAAAAATGCCGAACGAGTAGAGGTTGACGTAGTAACGCCTAGATGCGTGAATTTCTTTTTCAACGTCGAGCGTGGAAGATGGAAATCGAATTCACAAGAACAACGATTGAATATCTGTAGTACAAAGAGTAGAATACGTCCACTGCAAAATGATCTTGGTCATCCAAGGAATCTCTGGAGTAAGGCCTATCGATCTACACGCCTAACCAAAGATCAATTTTCTTGATTCAAATATAGTACATGCTCTCTGTAGTACAAATAATAGAATGCATTCACTGCACATGATCTTGGTCATCCAAGAAATCCGTGGAGTAAGGCCTTTCAATCTACACGCGTAACCAAAGACCAATTTGACCGATTCAAATCTGGTTCACAGCACATGATTTTTGTCATCCAAGATATCTCTGGAGTAAGGCCTTCTGATCTACACGCTTAACCAAAGATCAATTTTCTCGATTTAAATATGGTACATGCTCTCTGTAGTACAAAGAATAGAATGCCTTCACAGCAGATGATTTTGGTCATCCAAAAATTCCTGGAGTAAGGCCTTTCGATCTACACGCGTAACCAAAGATCAATTTTCTCGTTTCAAATTTGGTACGTGCTCTCTGTAGCACAGGAATAGAATGAGCTCACTACACACGATCTTGGTCATCCAATAAATCCCTGGAGTAGGGCTTTTCGATCAGCAGGGCAGCAGAACTATGTCCAAGGGCTTGACGATCCCTCCCAGGCCATCTGTGAGTTGTGCTGCCGTAATCTGGTGACGTGACGTAACAGTTATTTTACAACATGCATGTTTTCCATTTTTCTGTTAAAGAGCTCGATGAGTAGTACTCGTTAACACAATTTTTAAAAAATGGCGTATACGTCACTTTTTCAGATTACGGCAGTGTGGTGGCTGCCTAAAATGTGGTGGGGTTTAAGAGTGAGCCCTGTTGAACCTCTATAAAAAGCTGCATGTATCCACAAGTTAGCTCCGCCAAAACGACCGTGTGCCGCTCAAAGCGCACAAGCCCAAGCCTGGTGTTAGGTGGGACGCTAAACAGACCTGACACGACGGCCCTCCGACGAGACAAGAGGTTTGCGCAGGCAACATAAGCCGCCTTTAAAAACAACCATTACGAACGACATAGAAGATAATACGACTCGATACAATCGGCAACGACCTAGGCGACGAATAAAGGATCACGATTGGAAGCTTGGAACATGGAACTGCAAGTCGCTAGGCTTCGCAGGTTGCGACAGGATAATCTACGATGAATTGCATCCCCGCAACTTCGACGTCGTAGCACTGAAGGAAATGTGCTGGACAGGACAGAAAGTGTGGAAAAGCGGGCATCGAGCGGCTACATTCTACCAAAGCGGCTTCATAGTGGTGGGCAAGATGCGCCAACGGGCGATTGGGTGGCAGCCAATCAACGCAAGGATGTGCAAGCTAAGGATAAAAAGCCGTTTCCTCAACTATAGCGTCATCAACGTGCACGACCGCGAGAAAGAAGCGTTCTATCCACAGCTGGAGCCCACTGCGGGACGTTCAAATCGTCATCGGTGACATGAACGCTCAGGTAGGAAGGCAGGAAATGTATAGACCGGTCCCCCGCAACAGTATCCACAAGGCCACATGGAAATCACCTAATCAAGAAACGGAAAACCAAATCGACCACGTTCCAATCGACGGTAAATTCTTCTTTGACATCACGAACGTACGCACTTACCTCAGTGCGAATATTGAATCCGACCACTACACGCGTCGAAGTCGGACGTCGCGGCTTAACATTGGGCGGCTACAAGACGGTAGACTAGCCCAAGACTACGCGCAGCAGCTAGAAGTGGCACTCCCAACGGAATAGCAGCTAGGCGCAGCGTCTCTTGAAGATGGCTGGAGAGATATTCGATCCGCCATTGGAAGCACCGCAACCGCTGCACTAGGCACGGTGCCCCGGATCAGAGAAACGACTGGTATGACGGCGAATGTGAGTAGTTAGTTGAGGAGAAGAATGCAGCATGGGCGAGATTGCTGCAACACCGCACGAGGGCGAACGAGGCACGGTGCAAATGATTTTTCGGAGGAAAAAGCGCCAGCAGGAAAGTTCTATGAGAAGTTAAACCGTTCACGTAAGGGCCACGTGCCACAGCCCGATATGTGTAAGGATATAAACGGGAACCTTCTTACGAACGAGCGTGAGGTGATCTAAAGGTGGCGGCGGCACTACGAAGAGTACCTGAATGGCGATGTGGCAGACAACGGTGGCGGCATGATAATGAACCTAGAAGCACGCGCACAGGACATGCAACTTCCGGCTCCGAATCTCCAGGAAATCCAGGAGGAGATCGGCCGGCTGAAAAACAGCAAAGCCCCTGGAGTTAACCAACTACCAGGAGAACTGTTTAAACATAGTGGTGAGGCACTGGCTAGAGCGCTGCACTGGGTAATTACCAAGAATTGGAAGGATGAGGTTCTGCAGCATGAGGAAACATGGTGGAAGGTGTCGTGTGTCCCATCTACAAAAAGGGCGATAAGCTTGATTGTAGCAACTATCGCGCAATCACATTGCTGAACGCCGCCTACAAGGTACTCTCCCAAATTTTATGCCGCCGACTAACACCAATTGCAAGAGAGTTCGTGAGGCAGTATCAGGAGGGATTTATGGGTGAGCGCTCTACCACAGATCAGGTGTTCGCCGTACGGCAGGTATTGCAGAAATGCCGCGAATACAACCTGCCTACACATCATCTATTCATTGACTTTAAAGCCGCATATGATACAATCGATCGGGACCAGCTATAGCAGCTAATGCACGAAAACGAAATTCCGGATAAACTGATAAGGTTGATCAAGGCGACGATGGATCGGGTGATGTGCGTAGTTCGAGTTTCAGGGGCATTCTCGAGTCCCTTCGAAACACGCAAAGGGTTACGGCAAGGTGATAGTCTTTCGTGTCTGCTATTCAACATCGCTCTGAAGGGAGTAATACGAAGGGCAGGGATTGGCACGAGTGGTACAATTTTTACGAAGTCCGTCCAGTTATTTGGTTTCGCCGACGACATTGATGTTATGGCACGTAACTTTGAGAGGACGGAGGAAGCCCACATCAGGCTGAAAAGCGAAGCTAAACGGATTGGACTTGTTATCAACACGTCGAAGATGAAGTACATGATAGGAAGCGGCTCAAGAGAGGACAACGTAAGCCACCCACCACGAGTTTGTTTTCGTGGTGCCAAAATCGAGGTGGTTGAAGAATTCGTGTACTTGGGCTCACTGGTGACCTCCGATAACGATACCAGCAGAGAAATTCGGAGACGCATCATGGCAGAAAATCGTACGTACTTTGGACTCCGCAAAACGCTCCGATCGAATAGAGTTCGCCGCCGTACCAAACTGACTATCTACAAAACGCTTATTGGACCGGTAGTTCTCTACGGCCACGAGACCTGAACGCGCACTGGGAGTTTTCGAAAGGAAAGTGCTGCGTACCATCTATGTATGGTGGGGTGCAGATGGCGTACATGGGGGAGGCGAATGAACCACGAGTTGCATCAGCTGTTGGGAGAGCCATCCATCGTTCACACCGCGAAAATAGGAAGACTGCGGTGGGCCGGGCACGTAGCCAGAATGTCGGACAGTAATGTGGAATGGTTCTCGACAATGATCCGACGGGAACAAGAAGGCGAGTTGCACAGCGAGCAAGGTGGATCAATCAGGTGAAGGACGATTTGCGGACCCTCCGCAGACTGCGTGGTTGGCGACGTGCAGCCATGGACCGAGCTGATTGGAGAAGACTTTTATGTGCATCACAGGACACTCCGGCCTTAGTCTGGTAATAAATAAATAAATAGGGCTTTTCGATCACAGCATATAATCTAGGTCATCTGAAAAGTCCCGGAAATAAGGCCTTTTGGTCCTCACACGTAATCAAAGATCCATTTGCTCGATTCAAATATATTATATGCTTTTTATAGTACAAATTTTAGAATGCTTTCACAGCATATAATCTTGGTGTAACCAAAGATAAATTTGCCTGATTCAAATACGGTACATCAGTGGTCCCCAGCATGCTTACTATCAAGGGCCGTTCAGAAATTTCGAGCTTTTGAAGCGGGCCGTAGTATATTATTTGCAACATTTATTCTTCAGTTCAAATTGCATACAAGTATATTTGAATTAAATATTTTATTTCATGTTATATTTTTTCAAATAAAATATGTACTTGCAAGGACATTTCATTCTATAGTATTTAACGCCGTAGTTGACTTATAGACTTCAGTATCCTTTTTGCAGTAGAGCACTTGACACGAAACTTCACCAAAGCATCTTTTCGGTTCAGTTGGCAGAACATATTTTAAGCGGTTTTCCCATATGACCATATGTCGATCGATTCCTTAGTTTTGATCTTATGTGCTTAATGGTTGACGTTTATTGTGCACTATAACTTGTCGTAACAAATAACGAAAAAATCCTATAAGGTATTTTTGGCAGCATCCTCTCGAGATTCTATAAAGCATTCACTCAAGATTCTGAGCAAAATTCGTTCGAGATTCTGAACATAATTCGATTGCAATTCTAATCAGAATCCGTTCGAGACTCTGTACAGAATCCGTTCGGAATTTCAAACAGAATTCGTTTGAAATTCTAAAGAGTATCCGTACGTGATTCTGAACAGAAATCCGATCGAGATTTCAAGCAGTATCCTTTCGGAATTTGTTTGAAACTTTGAATAGAGTCCGATTAGGATTCTGTTTGAAATTCTGAATATAATCCGTTAGAAGCTTCTGAACAGAAGCTGTTTCAGATTCTGAATAGAATTCGAATGGTATTTTGAACGGAATCCATAGTTTTCTACGTAGGTAGGATAGTCAACGAATTTGCAGGAAGTAAAAATTTCAAGTTTTTAAATGTCAGTTCATTTTTGCTAAAACCTAAACTATTTTGAAAAATTAAAGCATTCCTATTACGGAGTAGTGTACGACATTATATTTACCTGTAGTTCAACCTTTAGTTCCTTTAAATCTGCGATTAAAAACCAATGTGCTGCTGTCATGGGGCCCTCCTTAGCCGTGCGGTAAGATGCGCGGCTACAAAGCAAGACCATGCTGAGGATGGCTGGGTTCGATTCCCGGTGTCGGTTTAGGAAATTTTCGGAATGGAAATTGTCTCGACTTACCTGGGCATAAAAGTATCATCATGTTAGCATCATGATATACGAATGCAGAAATGGTAACTTGGCTTAGAAACCTCGCAGTTAATAACTGTGGAAGTGCTTAATGAACACTAAGCTGCGAGGCAGCAATGTTCCCAGTGGGGGATGTAATGCCAATGAAGAAGAAGAAGAAGTGCTGTTGTCATAACCCGGGGTGATAACATCGGAATATATTTTCTGTCGACCTACATAACCTAAATCACAACATCATAATGATGAGAACTTGACAGATTCCCGTGTACAACGAAATATTGGGAATGATAAAAAGCATTTCCTGTAATACAAAGAATTAAATGCGTCCACAGCATATAATCTTGGTTATCCGGAAAATCCTGGAAATAATGCTCTTTGGTCTACACGCATAACCAAAGATCAATTTGCTCGATTCAAATATGGTACATGCTTTTTTTAGTACAAAGAATAGAATGCATCTACAGCATATGTTCTTGGTCATCCAAGAAATTCCTGGGGTAAGTCCTTTAGGTCTACACACGTAAACAAAAATAAATTTGCTCGATTCAAATATGGTGCATGTACTACAGAGAGACAAATATTTGAACGCGTTCACAGCATATGTTCTTTGTCATGCAAAAATTCTGAAGTAGGGCCTTTTGATCTACACGCGTGACCAAAGATCAATTGACAGAACATAAAATCTTATAGTGGAAGGCCACGAACTGATTCCACGGACCTGGGGATCCTGAACGTTCAGGGAAACTGGAGGGACATCGCCCAAGACCGACGATTATGGAGCTCTACAATACGCCAGGTGTAGGTGTATCGACGCTATAACAAACCAGGTATCCAGGTAGGTAAGTTCTTGGTCACTTAAGAAATCACTGGAGTACACGGTCTACATTCGTAAAAGCATTAGTTCTTGGTCATGCAAGATATCACTGGAGTAAGGCCTCCCGAATAAAAAAGTCCAATAGAATTATAATAGAAATTATTTTAACAATACGATAAATTTAATTGTTATTACAATAATATCTATAGTTGCTCACAATAGAATAACAATTAAGAATATTGTTTTCCACCATAAATCCTATTGTAAATGGCAGTTTTACAATAAGCCATTTTATAAAAAGCTCAAACGACAGGAGACCTAACACTAATATTTACATTTTACAAGGAACATTTGCGAAAATGGAATGAAATGATGATGATGATGACGAATTGATGATGGTTTGCATGCAAATTTACCAAAACAAAGACCGAGCCGTTCACTCAAAATTTCGATCAGCTGTTCGAATCTGTCTCGTAAAATGGCTTATAGAAAATAGGGGTTGTTAGTTACCGTAACAATAAAAAAATCGTTTTTTTCTCATTGTCAAAATTTTTCTGTCAATAGATTTTATTGTACGTTAATTGGAACAACAATAAGGCAATTTAATTGGAACAATAGAAGAACAATAGAATTGAATGTTCATAAATAAAATGTATTGTACTTTTATGATATTTTAATGTAATTCTATTGTAGTTTCTATTCGGGCTATCAATCCACACGCAAGAAGAGGAAATTGTCAATGTATGAGTCAATCTGGTATCTGATTTTCTCACTTTTCACAAATAGAAAAACTCGTAAATGTCCGATGATACACACTATATTTATTTCATTCCCAAGATCCAGTACATTATACTTTTTGTAATGAATTAGTTTTAATTTGTTTGTATTCCTCTCTACGTATTAACGATGTAAGTTTTTGAATCAAACCACCCAACTTCTATTTCAGTATCAATTGAATCTAGTTGCACTGTCACGATTTTCAAACTTCATCTCATCAAGCAAATAAACATAACTCAACTACTGAACTAACTAACTGCACTAACTGAAACGCACTGAACTTACTGCACTAACTGTCGAAATAACTAAACTGACTAACTGAACCGCACTGACTCCACTCCAAAACTGAACTAACCGAGCTCCCTGAAGCTCCTAAAAATCTTCTACAAATCAATATAGGGGGAATGACGGCTTTGACAGGTTTTGTTCTATTATTGGCAGGGGGGTTTTTATGACTGACTAGGCTCAAATTCGGCTTAAACATTATTTGCCTATCCAAGAATATTGTGGCCAAATTTCATAATAATAGAACAAAACCTGCCAGAGCCGTATTTCCCCCTAATTAATAATTTTTCCATTGCATCAACATGCAAAAAAATGCACTTTTTGTATGCTGTTGCCGACCACTGTGACCACCGCAGCAAATAATGTGCCTCGGTCGAAACACTACACCGACACCGGGTCATCGTGCGCGGTGCCGATTTGTTCTATGCCCCGCAACAGCGGAGACAGAAGAATTAAATTGAAGCGAATAAAAATCCCGACTCATGGATTTTTCGGCAACGGCAACCATAATGCACTCCCAGCACGAATGCAACACTTGTTTCAGAACAAGTAGCATTAGGCATGAAAAAAATGGTCAAATTTTACATCAAGAAAATTTTGAGACATTGCACGCGTAACCAAAGATCAATTTGCCAAATTTCAGTACGGTATATACTCCCTGTGGTACACTACAAAGAATATATAACCACGTACAAAGTAAAGATTTTCACAGACATCATCCCTACACATTTTCTATTACATGTACCACAATGGGCACATAGCTTTATGTAACCGTTAAGTATTACAAATTAATCAATTTCAATAAAAGAGAAATGCTTCTAAAGTGATTTTCACACTTTGCTGGTTGACATAGTTAGGTTGGGCGGCGCAGTACTCATTACTCTGGCGGGCGTAGGTCAAGTTGGTAGCAGTGCCATTCGCCTACCGATTGTTTCAACCGGATAACTTATGGCTACCAAAGCAATCGATGGAACTTGCCGAGAAGTGGAATTTGAAGTTCCCGCGAGTCTGCGGGAGGCAGGCTCGCTCTCTTTATTTGCGACCGTAAATGTAGTTACATCGTGTGAACGGAAAGTTTTATTTTGAGAAGGGCAAGTGGAGTAGAATTTACACGTGTTTCTGGGACGGTTCAACTGCGCTGGAGAGCCCCGGTCACCAGTACTGCCGTAATCTGAAAAAGTGACGTATACGCCATTTTCCAAAAATAGTATTACGGCAGAGTAGCACTAGTTGGTGCTGGTTAATCGACAAGGATCGGAAGAGTTAACCGGTCTCGCCCAGTGTGATTTTTATCACCACGGCTCACTGTCGAGAGCTGCACCGGATGTCGTCTGGGATCCCCCTCCACAGTGTTAACTGTGCGAATACACCATCCGCTAACCGCCAAGGACAACCGCATTTTGGGAATCCCATCGTCAGTAATCTCGGATGTAAGAAGCTGGTAGGTAATGTACGGATCAAGCAGATCGTCGTCCGATCAAGTGCCTCGACGCGTGTTACAGTTTATCGTCCGGCGAGTGTTCGCCGCCATCTCGTATGGGGAAGCAAGCCAAAGTATCAGCCCGACGTTTTGTCAGCCGGCCCCGTTGTACAGCTGCGTGCATACAACCCGTCTGCGCCCGGCCGAACGGCCGAAGAAAATTATCTCCAGTTAAATAGAACTGCCACCTAACCTGCAAAACATTTCGCCTTCAATTCCGTAGTGCGCCCTGTCGGCGCCCGGTCGCCCCGCTTTCCATTTAAAATTCTCGCCACAAATACAGCTTAAGCGATGGATCGTCGTCGTTTTTTTATTTAATTCGGTGCATATATACCGCGTTAAAAACATAATTTGGTGTACTTATTTATTGAAATCGCACAGATTTATTTGACGCAATCCATCGAAAATTGGAATGGACGAATGAAAGCTATCATGGACGTAAACAGTTTTCCGTAAGACAAATTAAAAAAAAAAATGGTTATTTTGATTGCCGATTCCTAATAAACCATGATTTTGTTCATTGCGCTAATAGTTTGCAATGGAAAGAAGGAACTCAATATAAATACATGTTACATACAAATTAGTGTCGCGTCAAGGTGGGATGGTCGGTATGCCCTGTGGGCATATACGAGCAACCCGAAGTTTGCTTCAAGTGCCTGGAACCGGGGCACAAGCAATGGGACTGCAAAGGCCCTGACAGAAGCAATCTCTGCCGACGCTGCGGATTGGAGGGACATAAGGCACAATGCTGCACGAACCCTCCCAATTATTTGATTTGTTCCAGCGAACAGCAAGCACCCCATGGGGGGTTCGAAGTGCCCGGCGTTTAAGCGTGCTGCAAAATCACAGTGCAGGTAACGCACCTGGCTTGCTCGGCCTCGCCCGAGTGTATGGTGTGCGCAGGTTTAGAGGAAACGGCGGAACACGTGTTGTTCGTGTGCTCACGTTTTCGCGCAAAGCGTGACCACATGCTTGCCACATGTGGTCTGGACACTACCCCGGACAACCTAGTTGGGAGGATGTGTAAAGATGAAGTTGGCTGGAACGCCGTTTTATCGGCTATCGCCCAAATCGTCTCGGAGCTACACAGAAGGTGGCGCGTGGACTCAAGGATGGCTAGTTCGGGCGCAAATAAGAGGTGGTCCAAGGGATCGGATTCGGCTTCATGGGTCATACCGGTGGTCATGCTCTGTGGTCGGACTCGATCCTTTTATCGAACAAGTGACCGCGGGAAGAACAACATGGTATCGTCGCTTTCGCGGCGTCGGTCAACCGGGCGAGTTCCGAGCCCGAGGACGGAGAGGGGTCCTCGTCAAGGCTGGGCAGGCGTAGGCACCGCGTCGGCAAGTCCCTCTGTGTGCTGGCGAATAGGCCCTATCGCAGAAAGGTCAATTTGGGGTGCATGCGGCATCATCATTCTTGATACCAGTCGTGCAGAGGGAAGCAGGCGCGAAGTCGACCCTTCCCACCTTCCGAGGGCGTGGTAAGGCCACCTGGAAAGCCGGCAATGCGCTGGCACGATACCATGGTGTTCTTCTAAAAAAGCGATACGTTACGATGTTCGGTGCTGCAAGGACACGCAGCTAACCTCGAGGGTGCGTTGTGCACTGACCCCCCTTTGAAGCATTACTTTCTGGTTGTACCGAAGGGACTATGGGCTTGGCGGCAATGGAAACGGTTTAGCGGGATGTAGTCCTGCCTCCCTCGTTTGCTGTTGGAGGTGGTCCCTAACCCCGCACTTCCTGGACAACCCAGGATGTCTGTTGAGCAGATTCCCCCTCCATTGCTTAGGAAGAAAAAAAAAACACATATTTATTGGCAAAAATCCATAGATTTAACTTATGATGTATATCAGCGCACACATAGCCATTCTCCACGCGAACTACTAATAAAATATATGTCCAAATAAAATATGGGGACCTTATGGAACAAGCTTCTGCTTATCAAACCAATGTCGACGATTCGTATACTCTTCCTTTATGTTACCCAGTGGAAAAAATAATGGATATAATTAAATTCGTTTTAGCAGAACCCTTTTTGCAAGACACCTAAAAAACGCACTCTTACCCCACCGGTGGGGTAAGAGTACGCACTTTGCCAATCATGTGCTTAAAGTATTTATTAACACAAAAATTATCTAATAACATTTAAATGATGTTTACTGAAAGTATATTGTGGAATGTTTAAAGATTACGTAACTTTGAAGGGGAGGGGGGGCGTCCTAGAAATATGAACTTTTATACGAAAAGGGGCCGTCCAGAATCCACGTGGTTATATATGGGGGGCGGTTTGGTTTGACCAGGATAAGCCACATGGGGGGAGGAGGGGTTTAGCTCTCGAACCACGTGGTTTTTTACACGAAAAGCTTTTGGTGAATTACAATAGCGGTGTGAAACATACAAATCAATAAATCAATGAACGCAAAGTGCATCTTGGGGTAGATGCATACCTGCGTTATTAGACTGCTGCGTACACGTTGGGTTAAAAATACGCTGCGTAGATCCTGTTTTCATAAAAAAATAAACGAAAAAACAGGTTGCGATACAGTCTTAATTCCCAAAACAAATTTTGGAATGTAAAAATGGAAAAACATTTAAAAAATGCGCCACGCCGCACCACTTCGGCAGATGGCTTTTGGCATCACGCCGCCGACCTTTTTGCATAAGCGCACTGCTGCTACAATTTTGAAAAAAAAACATGTTTTTACATTAATCACAAAAAATCTTTAGAAAAATCTTTAAAAGAATTTCTTGTGGATATTCAGGGAGCATCCCATAATCAAATTTGTATTCATTACATGTACATTCATTAAACTCATTATTCCATACATGAATTCGATTTCTTTGACTGTATTGCGGAATGAATGGTATATAAAAATGTCTACAATTTCCATCTAAATTCTGGTAGTAATTGGAATAGTGCTTGAAAGGTCGCGTTAGATCGGTCGAAGTGCGCGTTAGATCGGTCGAAGTTACGCGTTTCTCGGTTTCCAAAAGTTACCCAGCTTATATTGTGCGGGATAATCCAGGTAATAAATAAAAGTTGATATAGACTATTAGTGCGCGTCGATTCGTTTGTAGAAGCACGATCCTCAGTATACAGAAGCCACCGGACTTGCATTGTGTTAGTTTTTTCTTTGTCGCGGGACCTTAAGGTAAATGGTAAAAGAGTTTTAAAATTAGTGTGCGATACTAAATGTTTGTTCAAAAGTAGAACGGTCTCGAGGCCACGGGTTTTTGTTCTGCTTTGTGCGGTAAGTTATTCAAATAATTAAGTGCGCGATCGGTTGTTTTTGTTCAAAACAGAACGGTCTCGGGATCACGGATTTTTTGTTCTACTTTGTGCGGTCAGTAATTGGACTAATAAGTGCACGATCATCAGACACACGTTATACACAGCATACCGTTTACCAAGGCGAACCCCGCTACATGCCCTACCCTGTATATCCAACATCCCAGTGATTTCTCGTGGAAGTGCAGATGACTCGTCGGCTTCCATCAAAGCGAGTATCACGTCAACATTTTCCTACCCATTCCTTAATTGACCTGCATTCGGACACGGCCGGCGCTGGTATTGCTTTATATTGGGTCACCAGTTTTTACACATTGAGGATGATGTTAGTCCCAAACATCATCTGTTGGTTCTTTGTGTAATTACAGCTGGCCTGGCAATAACGGAGGAGCAACCGTGGGCGGTCAATCATGCTCATGCTCGAGAAAGGGAAAATTATTTCTTCATACCTGGCAAACTGCTGCCGTAAAAACTTTGCTAATATGTATGCTAATAAATGTATGGAAGACTAATTTGTTTTGTTGTTTTATGTTGGTCTTTTTTACCGGAAATTCCGAATTTCCGGAGCTTCTTCCATGACCATTGAATGGCCAGTTATACCCTACCAAGAAACTATGGCGTTTTCTAGATTACTCATGAGATTCTGAGAGGATTGAAGTGTCGGAAGCCTAGTTTGTTTTGTAGTTTTATGTTGTCCTTTTGTACCGGAAATTCCGGATTTCCAGGAACCTGTTCCGTGGCCATCGCATGGCCAGTTTCACCCTAGCAAGAAACTATGGTGTTTTCTAAGTTACTTATGAGATTCTGAGAAGTTGTCGGAAAACCAATATATTCCGTGATTCTATGTTGGCCTTTTATACCGGATATTCCGGGTTTCCGGAACCTGTTCGGTGGTCATCCGAAAGCCCATTTAAGTCTTTTTTTCTATTGTTGTCAATTATTTACATTGACCATTAATTACTTATACTAAAACACCTGTTATGACGTTAAAATTTCAAAATATTGAACATTTGCTTAAAAAATGACTTATGCCACACTTCAAAACTCCCCCCACTAAAATAGGGAGGGTTATGCTGAGCATTTTACCCACCTACTTTCTGGAACTACTATTCCCCTTGATCACAGTTGAAACATTGCATTTTAGTGGAAAATTGGCCGAGAACGAGCTGTTTTAAGTTGTCAATGATGAGGATATATAAATGAGTATCCAACTAGATAAAAAACAAAATCTATGCTTGAGTTATGGCTTGAGAAATGGATTGCGAGTGATTTGGCTATGCGTCCAATTTGGGAATCTTGAGCTCATTCAGTAGCCGCTAGGTTGCGAAGGCCGACGGAGGTCCTTCGTAGCTTAGTTGGTTAAAACACCAGTCTAGCGTACTGTAGGGTCATGGGTTTGAGTCCCATCGAAGGAAAATGGTTACCTCCAATACATTTTCCAAATCAATATCTTCCACATAATGTACATATTCACATATGAGTTTTCACAACATTGTAAAAAAAAATCTATGCATTCATTTTCTGATTTTGAGTTAGCTCAATACCATAAAACCATACTGATAAGACAACATGAAGTATGCTTCAGCATAATACAGGTCGGACTCGATTATCCGGAGTATCGATTTTATTTTCACTCCGGATAATCGAATCACCACAAAAAAATCAAATTTGCATTTAATAACGAAAAACTTATGTTTTATTTTGTTTGCAGTGGTGTAGTCAGAATTTGTTTAAGAAAAACATTGATTAATCCACCTAGCGGTATCGGTGACTTTCTGGTGTAATATGGAAAAATATTTGCCAAATATTGTATTTTTGTCAAAACTTTTGAGTCCATAGTCCGATCCAGTCAATTTACAATATGAAATGATGAGACAGGATTTCCATTTGAATGCAGCTTGTTGGTTGAGAATAGATGCCAAAAAAATAGCTAGACTATTTAAGATTTTTGTGCAAAAAAAAGTATGTTTGCCTTTATTTCTTTTGAGTCCTATCCATGAAATTATCAATAGGAAACAGGATTTCCCATTAAATGCAACCAGTTGGAAGCAAATCGAATAAGGATAAGTACCGCAAAATGGGTTAGATTATGTCCACTCAAAGACACAGACATCACCTCATTTGCCGACCATAGACGATCGGTATATGATACTATGGATCTCCGAGCCATCTAAAATAATGTAAAAAATGGTAAAATTTTAAATTGTCTGAATGTTAGACATTTTAAGATAATTTGGGAGATTACCTGTGGAAGCTGTAAGGGGTCGCCGTGGTCACAACTAATAATTTGGTTTTGCTGAAGTTATTAGCTAAACCTAAACTCTGGTTACCTAAATGAACGTACATAGATTAAATAAGTGTGACAATCCATACACAATTTTAAAATGATTGATATAAAAAGATTGACGGGAGGGATGGAGGAGGGTTTGAAAATGGTCGATTTTTGCGTTACGAAATTAATGGATTATAGGGGGATATTCTGCAAGATAAATTCCTTTACAAAACTACCAATTGTAAGGACATCGGTTCTGATGATGCATTTCTACTTGTTTTACACATGGTCCTCAATGGCAATTGTAATAGAACGAACCGTTTTATCACAACGACGGTGGGGGAAATATTTTTCTGCCTTTTTTCGCATTTGTATCAGGTGATGAGCATTTTTTCATGTTTTGTTATGATCGAAAAAACTTTAGGCTTCTTGTCTATCGTCGGAAATATAAATAAAGAGCGAATTCGGCCATCCTTGTTATGTCGAATGAGTGACTGCTTCATCAATTTTGGAGCCACATTGGATTGATATAAACAGCAAATCTGAAGATATTATCTCAAATGCAACAGCTTAATTGATAATCGATCAAGTAATTGCATGGAAGAAAAAAGAGGAAACAGACCTCCATGGGAAAGTAACTGAAGCGAGAGGTTTGTGAACATGTTATAGAGAAAATAGTTTATTCATGGACTTAAGATTAAATATATAAAACACCCCTACTTCAGTCCCTACCATTCCAGCTACGTTCATGTTTTTTCAAATAATCATATTTTGTATGAATATGACAGTAATATATTCATTTGAATTCATGGATTTGACATACAAGCCTATAGTCAAATTTCAATATACAAAACGGCCCCTTTTCAACCCCCTCGAACAACCTTGATACGTCCCATATTGTTAAAATAATCATATTGTTTATTATAATATTGAAATTTCAAAATAAAAATAAAAAAAATAGATAAAAAAATACTCCGGATAATCGAGTCTAAAATTCCGGATAATCGAACTCCGGATAATCGAGTCTCCGGATAATCGAGTCCGACCTGTAACATAATTCTTAAGTAAAATAAGGTTTTTAACAGAATTTGAATTCAAACACAAAAAAATCCCACATTTTCTATATTTTTATGTACCTACTGATATAAAACTAAACTGATATAAAATTGATCAGATTAGGGGGCCTATACTTCACGATGAATGGGGTATTACTTTATCGCCAATGGTATATAAACGGGAATTCGGCAATAACTCTATTGGTCGCAAAGAAGTTATTTGACTTTGAAAAAATGAAATCAGAATTGCGTACATAATGTAAAACCAATTCAATAAAAATTCCGCGGAAAATAAATAAAATTTCGTTTCGAAAAATTTCGAATTAAATGGACGTTAATTTCGTATAGTTTCGATGGCTCGGAAGTAAATCTATATTCCGTTTCGTTTCGTTTCGAATCAACACAGACATTTCAAATATCGTTTCGTTTCGTTTCGTTGGGAAAAAGTGTGTTATCGCATACCCTTAGACCCACTAAATAACACCTTCTGGGCTCAAGCCTAATGTGCCGGCTAGACTACGAGGTGTATAATACCACTTGGTATTTATATAGTAAATTGGTATCCAAGGTTTTGACCCTTCCTTCGGAAGTGTCTATAATTTCACTTTGTATGCGTTACGCAGGTGTGTTACGAATTATTCTATCAAGAAATCTCGTGAATTATCAAATAAAATGTATGCAGGGCTGGTAGCGATGAATGCCGTTCAAAATAGTGACTTTAGTGACCAACGATGACGAAAAAGGTGACTTTCAGTTGTAGAAGAAGTGATCAAATAGTGACTTTTGTATGAAGTTGGGTAAAGAACTACAAGAGGCCAGTGAGTGACACTCTCGTAAGTACCACGGAGTTGGATTCTGAGGATGGTATTCGTTGGATCAGTCAGAAGCTAGGAATGTGACCATGGTACCTCATGTTAAGTAACACACTACGAGAAGGTATCAACCCGGCGTCTCAGGAACTGGTAGTGAGTTACAAGTTCGATAAAGTATTTGGACTCTCAAAACTTATAAATCTTTTGTAGGACCATTTCTTTGAAAAATATAAAGTCATTAAAATAATGCAGAGATTTTAAATGTACGATTTGACCCGTTATTGAACTATGGTTGAATAACAAATTTAAATGAAGCTTCTGAGATTTTGAGCTCGACTTGGCTTTCGGGGAAATTTTTGAAAATCCAATAAAACCATGGCCTCTACAAATCCATACATTTTAATAAACTTTAATTTCAAAATGTGTATTTTTTCAATGCTCTTTGCATCAACCCAAGCAGCACCAATTTGTTTCACTACTGAACATTTCACTGTGTTGCAACTATTCGGAAAGAAACAATCTTTGCGTATATGTATGCCATCAAATATAACTTTCCTGCAATCTAAAATGCGCAAGAGGCGGTGCCTACGGAAACATCCTTCGATTGCAGTAAAATTGCAATAATGTGGCAAAATACTACAGCGGAGAAAAATAAAATAAAAATATAAAACTGGATGCGATTTATGAATCTTGTGATTGATAGTCCTTCACTCTACCACAGCACCATTCAACACTTCGAAGGGACTGCATGTTGATTCACAATAAAAACCATTCGATTATGAAGTTTTGTACTCGAGTTTCGTGTTACTTGATTGCACCATCACAGGAAAAAAATGTGAGTTATCAAAACGTTGAACGATGCTTAATTAAACATGAAGACACATTCAACTTGTCTGCAACTTAATTTAAACAAACAATTAAATTTTGAAAGACGCATTGAAGTTACATGGCAAAAAATATGCAACTTGATGATTTTGTTTCGTGTTTGCAACATAAGGTGCAGTATTCTTTGTTTGTTTGTTTCCAAATGTCAAACGCGTACTGCATTGCAATTTTAATGAAACATTGATCACAATTCGAACGTTTTTGACATCTTGATGCAACTTTTTCGTGCTTTGATGTTTTTCCAATGCCTTTAATGAAACTGAATAGAAACAAGGTGCTTTTTGGAAGATGTTGCGTGTGCTACTTGGGAATCTAGCAGTGAAGCACGTGAAGTATTACCACTGGCGGGGTCAGTTATTGATATTTGATAGAGCACCACTTGGCGTAAGAACGCTCCCTTTGTGAACTACAGCGTGCTTGCGACGAGTGGTGCCCACCTCGCCAATCTTCAAGAATAAAATCTGTTGTGTGCTGTGTGTATGATCTTTCTTATTTTAATCTTCATTCTTTGATTATTACTTACTACATTTTCCGAAAAGATGTACTTTGTTTATTTACTTCGACTATATAAATTTGCCAATATTAAAGTCCCCGGATAATGTGTTGTAATATCAAATGGAGCGAATCCAATATATACGGAATGCAATTCTATCGCTTTATTTGTTAATACCTTCGTCGGGGGTGACAATGGGTCTGGGTCTGGGGGTGAGAATGGGTCAACGCCCTCACTGACAGTGTGGAGGTCTGATAACAAAATTGTGTAAAAAGGTGTCCTATAATACAGTTTTCTTGTCCTCATATACTTTAAATCTCTTCTACAAGCATTCTACATATGTAGTTGGAACAGTGACCCATTCTCACCCCCTTTTGACACATTGTCACCCCCGGCAGCGGTAACATTTTACATCCCAAAAATGCGTATGCTTCTTATGTATTGGTGTGTTCATCCAAGTCTCACTCTTCCTTGAAAACGAAACATAATTTATGTAACGTTCCAAACTATGATTATTTCATTTTTTTTGTACAACTATTTTTTGCAAATTTCACTATATTGAAATAAGAATAAGTCACGATTGCATGAGGATGCATGAAATGTTTCTTATGGAGCTTATTAAGGAAACTCCAATCTTTCCAACACTGACAATTTCATTGCTTGGACGGGTTTGGGACCCAATCGAAAGTTTTATTTTGTGAAACATATTATGCATAGTGAAAATGGCAGAAAAAAGCTTGCAATTAATATCATGTTTAAAGATCAGCTGAAAACGGTTTCTGATTAAATCATGTTAAAAAACGTTTTACTTACCCTCCTCATTGATACCTATATTGATTTTTATC
Source organism: Armigeres subalbatus (assembly GCF_024139115.2). NCBI lineage: Eukaryota > Metazoa > Arthropoda > Insecta > Diptera > Culicidae > Armigeres > Armigeres subalbatus. The sequence goes on along the minus strand of NC_085140.1, from coordinate 216,270,325 downwards.
ATGGAAATTATTATAATCCAAGAAAAATACGTGAACATTTTTTCATGCACATTTGCGATTAAACTAACATCTACATTATGGTGATGTTTTGGCAGGCAGCATTGCTTACAAGCAAGCAATATTGTTTCACAAATCCTATGGCAATTAGTATTACTATTTGAGAGTACAAAAATGAAAAATAATTTGGAAATTAAAGAAAATGTTTTTGATTTTTTGCCAGGATTTGGCTGAAATACTCCTCAGTGTGATGTTGAGAAACATCAAATTTAATTGTCATGTGATATATGTCATGGCTGTCCACTATCTTGTCACCGGAGGGTATTAACGCTCACCTGCAGCCGTGGTTCTGGTTCCAATATTCCTCATTTCTGTACTCTATACTCGAGGTCAGCTCTTCGCATTTTAACAAATTCCATTCGTGAAGAAAAAGATCATAGTTGACATGAATCGGAAATAACCTCACGATTTTCAAAAACATACTTTGGAATTTTTTTGGTGCATATTTCCCAAATTTAATATATTGCTATCAGATTTACATTTGATTTGGCTTATAATAAGAGTAGGTACAAATAATTTTTATTTTGAACTTCATTACAAGGCAATGTAAAAATAGTGACTTTAGTGACCATTTTCCGAAAAATAGTGACTTTAGTGACTTTTGGATGAAAATAGTGACTTTATAGTGACTTGACTCAAAATAGTGACCAAGTCACTAAAAAGTGACTCGCTACCAGGCCAGTATGGTATTTGAAACAAAAGCACCTTGATATTGAAAATATAATTATAACAAATGATATGATATGGAATTATGCCTATTTTTCTCATTTGTTTCAAAGAAACAAATGGTTTTATTTAAGGAACATATAGAAGCATGTACAAAAAAGTCTTCTCAGAATAGCAAAAACGTAAAAATTTAAAGGGATTTGAAAAATTTCTTCAGTGCAAGCTAGATAGCAAATGTGAGCATGTTTTGAGACACTAATAGACTACTTGTATGCATGTATGTGTGCGTATGTGTGCAAATTCTGAAATATACTACCATAAAAATCTCACTCATTTTTAAGGTATTGAACAAGTTTAGTTTTACCAAATTAGGCATCCATAAGACGAAATATATGTTATTATTGAACGCTATTGAGTTTCGCTCAGATCAATGACTGATTTAGTTAGTTCTGGATTAATTAATATCGAGGTCTCTGTAAATTACGAGTACAATATATGCAACCAGCGTTACGATTGTTACTAACCATGTCACAATAGTTATTCAATCCGACGAGCGCCTTATAGATAGGCAGCATGAAGTACAGTACGTTATCATTCGTTGAGTTGTCACTCAACCCATGACATCCGCCTTTGGGTAGGCAGTTATTGTGTCACTTTCACGGTAAATCGCCGTGGGAAGCTGAGTAGTTTTATCTCGTTTTAAATACTTGAGTCTGGAAAAAAATTCCTCATAACTAAGTAAGGGTCAAGATCTCACTGTAGGTGGATTAATCTGGGTTTTTTTATAGAAGAGCTGTTCTCATTTTCATCGCGCTGTAACTAGAGATGTCTTAAATCTCGACTAACCGATTAGTAACTAATCGATGATTTTCGATTCTTAACGATTATTGAATCGATTCATCGTTGAGTAGTAATCGATTCAAAATTAATCGATTATCACAACGATGAATCGATTAATCGAAGTAATCGACATCTAAGAGTTGTCGTGAAATCCCGATTAATCGATTAGTAACTAATCGATTACTCTCGATTCTTGTCGATTATTGAATCGATTAATCGTTGAGAAGTAATCGATTCAAAATTAATCGATTATCACAAGGATTAATCGATTAATCGAAGTAATCGATTAATTTGCGACATCTCTCCTGTAACAAAATTCATCTCATCTCAAGAGAAAAAAAATTAAGCATAAACTTCATCAGTTCTTGCACGCATGCTCACTAAATAAATAAATAAATAAAAAACTCCATCTCAGTTCAATCAAAGTTAATTGCCTATATTCCGGGGATTAAACCACCCGACTTGGACATTAATTTACAATGTTATGAAAACTCATATGTGAATATGTACATTATGTGGAAGATAATGATTTGAAAAATGTATTGGAGGTAACTACTTTCCCTTCGGTGGGACTTGAACCCACGACCCTACAGTACGCTAGACTGGTGCTTTAACCAACTAAGCTACGAAGGACCTCCGTCGGCCTTTGCAACCTAGAGGCTACTGAATGAGCTCGAGATTCCCAAATCGTTTCTTTGATTTTGATAGGATAAATATAAGAGCTATGAGGTGAAAAACCAGAACAGTTGCACTATATAGTTTTTATTGAATATGCATTTGTTGTTTACTTTCCCTATTCGCTATATTAGGGGACTATATCCTGTTGTTGTATAATGTACAAATGTACGAGGAAGGCACTATTGCCGCTAATTGATTTGATTATGGTTCTAGGAACTTTTTGCTAGCACGCGTGCTTATATCAAACTTTTTAGATTTCAGTATCAGTGTGTAATCTGCAGTATCAGAAGTGCGCTTAGAATTGTAGGGGACTGAGGAGACTTGATTCCTTTTTCTCATTTCCGATGTATCACAACAACAAAAAAATACGCGGTTTTCACACAGACTCTCTAATAGCCTATTCAGATTACGCCATTTATTATGAAAATTATCGTGACAAATATGAGAAAGAAAATTAAATGTATGGGGATTGGCATCAAGTTACTCTTTATCATGATATTTATTATCATGAATGGCGTAATCTGATTAGGCTATAAGAAATATAAAATTCAACTTTACTGGTGTGTGACAGTATGTAATTTGTTGTTGTTGACACCAGTACTGAGATTTCCATATTCATTGGGATATTCACATTAAACCCCCTCTCATAGCTTGAGCTTGATTGACTGCCCGTAGTTGCTACTCCATTATGACCAGATCAGCTGTTCTTGCACAGGGAACCAACAGATGTTTGCTTGGGACTAGCACACATCTTCAATTTACAAGTACTGGTGATCTCATTTGTTAGGTCATACTGGCGCCTGCCACGTCAGAATGCAAGTCAATGTAGGGAAGGGGGAGGAAAATGATTATGCAATCACTCGCCCACTGCAAGCCGAATATACCTCTGCACTTGCAACGAGTTCATGCGGAATTTATTGGAATTTTTTGGGTTAGGTTCTAGAGGCAGAGTTCCGTCTTGGTTAAAGAGTTGTCAATGTGATAGATAGGAAAAAACCACTGATGGAATTTCTAATTGGATGTAGGAAACGAGCTCTATAGTTCATTTCTAATTCTAGCAGATTACTGTTAGAATACTTAAGTTGAAGGTATAGGAATAGCAATGAAAACGGTATGGAAGTATATTTCCAGTTCTAGCGATTGCTAGAACATGAGAAATATAGAGAAAGATACAAAGTAGGAGAATAGAACGGACCTGGGATTGAACCCACGACCTCCTGCGTATGAGCAGTGGCCATATGACTACCAAGCCCGTTTCACATTAAACCCGCTCTCATAGAAAACATAAACGATAAAAGGAATTTCGATAAATTTTCACGGATTTTTATTCAATGAAAGCGCATCAAAGTATTGTAAACAAGCTGTCTCTGCTCCAATAATGTTATTATTATTACCTCTAGCTAAAAAATTAGGAACAATATAATCATTTTATGAGTTCAAATAAAAAAAGATAATTATGCGGTTTAACGTGGACAAGTATTGAGCTTCGTAATTCTTTATTTCATCGATAGAATGAAACTACTTCCAAATTAATCAAAGGTGAGCAATATTTTTCTGATGATATAAAACTTTTCATTGATATTTTCTTGACGGATCCAATGTTGCCTTCAATAATTGATCACTACTTAACGTATAATAAACTAGGTACGTTGTTCAAAGTAGCACTTTCAATTGATATTTTAGACAGTTCGTTGAACAAAAAAAATACGATAATGCAATTTAATTATCAATTGATCACTTTCAAACGGAAATACAAACAAATGAATTCTTTCTCCGCCACCGTGGAGTTTTGATTTGAATAAAATAAAATTAATTAAAATCAAATAATTGACACGCTGTTATGCTAACAATGATACAAATAATACACGTAGTCAGCAACAGTCTCTCCAAATAGCAAAATCAAAGAAACTCATAGGTATAACAACTGTTTACCAAGCCTCTATGTTCTGCTATCGGTATCAGATTTGAAGTAAACCTATGGTATTGGGAAACAGGCAGGGTATCGAAATTAAAATATATAATTTGGTATTCATCATACGGTAATTTGAAATTAACGTGTTTGTTATAGTACCAATTACTGGGCTTTATATTCTTCCATATTGATTGCGCAAAAAGAAAAACACAAATTGAGAAGCTCCACCCACCATCAATATCAGTCTCCGCCTACCGAAGCTGGACTGCGCATGGTCGGTGATATGGCGTACGAAGAATGGATGCACTCGTTCTTTCTGTCCAGAGGGGCTTTCGTCCGATTCAGTGTAACATAAACCACCGACCGGTATACGACGCGACCGCTGTATTTATTATTTTGTACCGCAACTAGTAGTAAGTGTATATCAGGAGTTTATTAATTACTGGTGATCAATAAGAATGTCTCATGAAATGGAAGTGACTGTGGAACAACCGGAAAATGGTGATATCGGTTGTGGTGCACCATGTGTAGAGGCGAATAATTTTACCGGAGGAATAACGGAGGTGCAGTGTAGTAATTTTAGCTTTCGTAACAAATCTTCCAACAATGCAAGTTCATTTCGAATCGAGGCCCTATTGGCCAGTGCTAGTGATACCAAAAATGAGTCATCGAGTGCAACAATGAACAAGGATTACAAACTGGATGCTTTCTTGAACGATGAGTCATATTCAGGGTAGGTGAAAAGATTTTTTTTTAATTTGTTTAGTGGTGTAAATGCATTGAACTAAAATAATTGCTCCTACTACGTACTATGCCATTCGTTGCAAATTGCCATGTTAATACAATAAAATAAAAGTTTTTTTGCTCAAACTTAGCCTAGTTACATGCTATTGGTCTCTCTTATTCATGATTATTTTTCATAAGAGACAATCTGCTGCTATAAGCAACTGCTTCATATATGTATGATTTCCTATTCATATGGGACAGTCATGATGTCAGACAGTACTTTAAATGTTAAACTCCACTGGTTGAATGAAGTATAAAAGACTTCATGGCCTTTAGATTTCTTTTTAGTAGTGCAAATCACCGGAAATGCCATTATAGCAATTTAAATTTGTTTGGCAATTTTTCCGAATCTATAAATTCTATAATCTGGAGTCGAGAGATTTTCGCGCTTGAAGAATTCATTGTAATAGACTACTGATTTTTTGAGTATTTTTCTACACTTAGTCAAAAATATTGCACATACTTAAATGTATAGTGAATATAGAAATAAACTTTAGTCCACGAAATCTAGAAATCTCACTCCTCCACACCAGGTTGAACTCGCCTCACAAGAAGTGAGAGTCTCGATTCGAGCACAAAAGGATAATCGACATCTGCTAAACATCTGGCGAAGTATCCGTTTTGCTTTTATCGTACACGATAAAAAATATACACGTCCTTGCGAACTGTTCTCCATTTGAATATGCTACTTCTTTAGATACAAATCAATATCAATAGCTGAGCGGGACCCTCCTTAGCCGTGCGGTAAGATGCGCGGCTACAAGGCAAGAGCATGCTGATGGTGGCTGGGTTCGATTCCCTGTGCCGGTCTAGACAATTTGGGCATAAAAGTATCATCGTGTTAGCCTCATGATATACGAATGCAAAAATGGTAACTTGGCTTAGAAACCCCGCAGTTTATAACTGTGGAAACGCTTGATGAACACTAAGCTGCCAGGCGGCAATGTCCCAGTGTGGGATGTAATGCCAATGAAGAAGAAGAAGAAGCTGAGCTCGACGCATACAAAAAATACCACCACTTCCATTTGACGTGGCAATATTTTGAATATAAAACAACAAAATAAAGAAAATACCTCAACTCAGATTTGAATAACATGCCTTTGCTTGAAAGTCCTTCGTCTTACCCAAGATTTTTTTTATGTATAGGTTATTCGACTTCGTTAGTAGTCGGCCATCTGCGAGTTGTGGGGCTTTCCTAGGATGTGGTGGGGTTGAATTCTCATAAAAAGCTGCATGTATCCGCAAGTAGGCCCCACCAAAGCGACCGTGTGCCGCTCAAAGCGCACAGGCCCGAGTCCTGGTGTCAGGTGGGACACAAAACAGACCTGCCCCGACGGCCCTCCGACGAGACAGGAGGTTCGCGCAGGTCCAATAAACCGCCTGGAAAACCAATAATTACGAGCAATATAATAGATAATACGACTCGATATAATCGGCAAAGACCTAGGCTACGAATAAAGGATCACGATTGGAAGCTTGGAACATGGAACTGCAAGTCGATAGGTTTCGCAGGTTGCGACAGGATGATCTACGATGAATTACATCCCCGCAACTTCGACGTGTGTGTGAAAGAAAGAAAGCGTGGAAAAGCGGACATCGAGCGGCTACCTTCTACAAAAGCTGTAGCACCACCAACGAGCTGGGAACCGGTTTCATAAATAGTGCTGGGTGCAATGCGCCAACGTGTGATTGGGTGGCAGCCAATCAACGCGAGGATGTGCAAGCTGAGGATAAAAGGCCGTTTCTTCAACTATAGCATCATCAACGTGCCCTGCCCACACGAAGGGAGACCCGACGACGAGAAAGAAGCATTCTACGTACAGCTGGAGCAGACATACGATGGATGCCCACTGGGACGTCAAAATCGTCATCGGCGACATGAACGCACAGGTAGGAAGAGAGGAAATGTATAGACCGGTCATCGGACAGGATAGTCTGCACACCGCATCGAATGACAACGGCCAACGATGCATAAACTTTCCAGCCTCCCGCGAAATGGTAGTCCGTAGCACCTTCTTTTCCCGCAAAAATATCCACAAGGCCACATAGAGATCACCTAACCAGGAAACGGAAAACCAAATCGACCACGTTCTAATCGACGGTAAATTCTTATCCGACATCACGAACGTCCGCACTTACCGCAGTGCGAATATTAAATCCGAGCACTACCTCGTTGCAGTAAGCCTGCGCTCAAAACTCTCGACGGTGTACAACACGCATCGAAGTCGAACGCCACGGCCTAACATTGGGCGGCTAAAAGACAGTAGACAAGCTCAAGGATACGCGCAGCAGCTGGAAGTGGCACTCCCAACGTAAAAGCAGCTAGGCGAAGCGTTTCTTGAAGATGGCTGGAGAGATATTCCATCCACTGCACTTGGCACGGTGCCCCCGGATCTGAGAAACGACTGGTATGACGGCGAATGTGAGCAGTTAGTGAAAGAGAAGAATGCAGAAGTTGAACCGGTCACCGACACGTGCCACAGCCTGATATGTGTAAGGTCATAAACGGGAACCTTCTTACGAACGAGCGTGAGGTGATCCAAAGGTGGCGCTACGAAGAACACCTGAATGGCGATGTGGCAGACGAAGATGGCAGTATGGTGATGAACCTAGGAGAGCGCGCGCAGGACATAATATTACCGATCTCAATGAAATCCAGGAGGAGATTGGCCGGCTTTGAAAATATGGCTTATTAAGCTCTTTAGCACAACCGTAGAGTTGCTCATAAGATCAATCGGAATTTGACTTTTGAAGCTTTTCCAGCAGATTTATGAGTGGTTTATTGATAGTAATAAGAGCGCCAATAAAACTGAGAAACTAGCCATGGCGGTTGCTGTCATAAAACCACTATAAGAATTAAATAAATCCAACAAGCATGGAAATTGTTACTTGAGTGGGGCAGTACTAGGCGGGTTTTATGGTCGAATGCCACGGACCAGGTGTTCGCCATTCGCCAAGTACTGCAGAAATGCCGCGACTACGACGTGCCCACACATCATCTACTCGTCGACTTCAAAGCCGCATATGATACAATCAATCGGGACCAGCTATGGCGCTAATGCACGAACACGGAGTTCCGGATAAACTGACACGGTTGGTCAAAGCGACGACGAATCGAGTGATGTGAGTAGTTCGAGTTTCAGGATATTTACGAGTCCCTTCGAAACACGCAGAGGGTTACGGCAAGGTGATGGTCTTTCGTGTCTGCTATTCAACATCGCTTTGGAAGGGGTAATACGAGAAGCAGGGATTAACACGAGTGGTACAATTTTCAATAAGTCCGTCCAGCTATTTGGCTTCGCCGACAACATAGATATTATGGCACGTAGCTTTGAGAAGATGGAGGAAGCCTACATCAGACTGAAGAGGGAAGCGGATCGGACTAGTCATCAACACGTCGAAGACGAAGTACATGATAGGAAGAGGTTCAAGAGAAGACGATGTGAGCCACCCATCGCGAGTTTGCATCGGTGGTGACGAAATCAAGGTGGTTGAAGAATTTGTGTACTTGAGCTCACTGGTGACTGCCAAAAATGATACCAGCAGAGAAATTCGGAAACGCAACGTGGCTGGAAATCGTAAGTACTTTGAACTCCGCAAGACGCTCCGATCGAATAGAGTTCGCCGCCGTACCAAACTGACTATCTACAAAACGCTCATTAGACCGGTAGTCCTATACGGGCATGAGATCTGGACGATGCTCGTGGAGGACCAACGCGCACTTGGAGTTTTCGAAAGGAAAGTGCTGCGTACCATCTATGGTGGGGTGCAGATGGCGGACGGTACGTGGAGGAGGCGAATGAACCACGAGTTGCATGAGCGGTTGGGAGAACCATCCATTGCTCACACCGCGAAAATCGGACCACTGCGATGGGCCGGGCACGTAGCCAGAATGTCGGACAGTAACCCGGTTAAAATGGTTTAAAAATGGTTCTCGACAAAGATCCGGCGGGCACAAGAAGGCGAGGTGCGCAGCGGGAAAATTGGAACGATCAGGTGGAAGATGATTTCAGGAAATTGATCATGAGGTATTATAGTCTCCCGAATCAGTTCTTTATCATAACAGCTCCGGGTCTCTGGGTCCGGATATTAAGGTAAATGACAAACTAATTACATAAAAATAACAAATTTGACTCTGATAACAGGTTTTGTTATTTTTATGCTATTCACGAACAACATGAATTAACATAGCAAGAACAAATTGTCTTGACCAATTTATTTATTAATTGGAACAACCAATTCTGATTTTTTTGTAAATGTTCTGCTATTGGTTTGTTATTATAATGGCAAAATAAGTTATATTTATTATTTTGCTATTCAGTTACTCATGTATTAACGTTTTTTTTGTCTACCAAATCCCTAAAATGGCAAATTTATATATTTGCAGCCCTAAGTTGCCTCTTCACCCGGGTACATGTTGATGCTTCGATAATTAAGATTATGTTGAGGAAAACGTCGAAAATGTGAATGGATTTTTTTTACCATTTCCCCTACATCATACACTATTGTATCAAATGGTGTCATGATACCTACCAACATTAGCAATGGCCGATCGGAAAACTTTGTACATTTTCCAGCGCACATGCGCAGCCCGGAACATTGTAGCATAGCGTGAAGAGGCATTGTTGTAGCAATAAACCAGTGGGAGTTACTTGGCGGTTAGATGGGAAGGCCATGAAAAGCAATTAGCCGACGACGACAACATGTCTTGGTGATTAAGGCCTTATTCCAATCCATTGGTTATTTAATTATCCCTACTACCGTGTTGAAGGTATGAAGTAGTGCGATTCAATAAAATTTAAGATTGCTGGTAGCATCGCTGCTATGCTTTAACAGGAGTTTTCTTTAGCTTCGTCCGTAGAAGCGCGCCGAAAAGTCGGGTCATGTTGAACGGACTGAGCTTGTTGAATACAAGTGAGGTGGATGTTTTTCCCCTTTTCACAAGTTCCTCGCACTATTGGAGCATAATGCGTCGGCGTTGATTTCACAGAAAATAGCTGATCCGTTTGTTTAAGATACTGCATATGTGACATTTTTCACTAAAATTAGATATTTATATATTCTGAACCCTTGTGCGGTAAGACGCGCGGCTACAAAGCAAGACCATGCTGAGGGTGGCTGGGTTCGATTCCCGGTGCCGGTCTAAGCAATTTTCGGATTGGAAATTGTCTCGACTTCCCTGGGCATAAAAGTATCATCGTGCTAGCCTCATGATAATACGAATGCAAAAATGGTAGCCTGGCTTAGAAACTTCGCGGTTAATAACTGTGGAAGTGCTTAATGAACACTAAGCTGCGAGACGCCTCTGTCCCAGTGTGATGTAATGCCAATAAGAAGAAGAAGAAGAACCCTTGTCAAAAAAAAAGTATTATGGCAAAAAATACGCAAAAAAAATTGTTTGTAACTACCTATTTCTCGGGTACTTATTCAAAAGGACGTATGTGATTTTGTAAACAAAGATTCAAACGTCGATTTGTCCAATCTGATAGCACTCCCACGCAAACCATCACCACAGACAGGTAGGGGAAGCCTTCGGCTAGTTATTGGTAGTGTTGGTTTGCGTGGAAGTGCCATCAGATTGGACAAATCGACATTTGAATCTTTGTTTACAAAATCACATACGTCGTTTTGAATAAGTACCCGAGATTTGATTTTTTTTTGGTTGTTTGAGAAACTTTATATGTACACGCACTTTGAAAAGCAATAATAAAGTACTAAGAAATCGAAAGATTTAGTGCCAATTAGTTTAAAAACAGTTTTTTGTTGTTTTATCGGACTTGTGTGAAATGGTTGGGTATGTATAAATTAATGATCCTATGTGTATATAAATCTTGTGCGAAAGAGCGGAGATTTCAGTTGAATTTGTTTCGATTTTTATTGCTTGCTCACTTGCTAAGCCAGTGTTGTAAAATGTCATTTGCATTCGTTTGTATAACTTTCCCAGAACTTTTTCCAGAAGGTAGCTTGCAATTCATGATGTATGACGAACTTATAGCGCTTAAATGTGCCTACAACTTTGTCTAACAAGACATTGCTGTAAATATGAAATCTGGGGCGTGGGGGGCAAAATGTCATTCAAATGACATTATGTCAAATGACACGTGACATTTTGGAGAGTTTTCACTCTCCAGCCTCAGATGTTATATTTAGAGCAATGTATGGACAAAAATATAGCCCCGTTATGAGTACATCTTAAATTATGAAATAAATTTGGCTTCTAAAGAAAGTTATGAATAAATTAGTCAAATGACATGCAGATGACATTTTACAAGCCTGCTCAGAATACTTCAAATTAGAACACATCAAAGTAACCAAATAATTTTATTTACTCAGACCAATGCGGCAGTGGCCTTTGCAGTGCACAAAAATCTACGGATGATCCGCAAATCGTCATCCACCTGATCACCTTGCTCGTTGTGTACCTCGCCTTCTTGTTCCCGTCGGATCGTTGTCGAGAGCTATTTTCACCGGGTTACTTTCCGACATTCTGGCTACGTACCCGGCCCACCACAGTAATCCGATTTTCGCGGTGTGAACAATGGATGGTACTCTCAACAGATGATGCAACTCGTGGTTAATTCGCCTCTTCCACGTACCGTTCGCCATATGCACCCCACCATATATGGTACGCAGTTTGCGTTTCTAAAACTACAAGTGCGCGTTGATACTGCACGAGCATCGTCCAAACTTGTTTTCAAAGGGGTCAAAACCATTAACTTAATACATGTTAGGGCTGTGGGGTGAAAGTACGCAGGAACGAGTGGGGTAAGAGTACGCATATGAACCTTCAAGTTCAGATGTCAAATAAGACTACTTTCAAAGCGCACAGATCCAAAATAAATAAAAAAAGGACCGAAATAGAAAACCATCACATTTTTTTCCTTTTTAGAATAATCTGAAGTCCTTTGGGACTTAGGGGACAAAGCACTGAAGCGAAATAATGAAATTTTATTAGGTATTGTTTTACGCCTAAACATTGTCCATCTAAAACACAATTTCATCTAAAAGATTATTTCATTTGATCAAAAGAAACATCCATAAATTACGCAACGCTTAGCTAGAAAGGGCTTGCGAGGTGTAAGACGATTCATACATTTTTAGAGGATTTATACAAAAAGTGTAAGATAGGGGCGATGAAATGGCTAAATTTTGCGTCACGTAATTGGTAGACTGTCTTTAAGGAAAAATCCTTTGTTTACGCCACGCGAGACCTGCACTCATCTACCCAAAATGAAGTTCAAACAACTCAAAATTAAGTTCAGTTCACTTAATTGGGACCGTTGGTGGGGGAAGCCAATTTTGAATTGGATGGTCCAACTCGGATTTGAGTAGTTTCCGTTTGATCCCGTGTGAAAAAGAACCTAAATATTAAGTTGTTTCTACCAAATGTTAAGTTTAAATAGGCTTAAACAACCTAAATTTGAGTTCAATCCCTTTAACCTAGCTTTGGCTTCCCCCATCAAACTGCTATCGTTGGGTGGTTTTCTTTCTCTGTTTTTGACATCAAAGGATGAAATGAAAGAGATGCCAGATCGAAAACAACTCAAAATTTGGGTTGTTTGATCTACCCGTGTGGTATATCTTTACCTCTGTAGTTTTTGACGTAAACTACGTCTAAGGGGAAGACTCGGATACAGGGTGTAAAATGAAAATTTCAAAATTGAGGACCGTCACGAAATCATGTAAGATTTTGAACGTTACTAGCGCATTCATCTTTCGATGGATTTTTGAGATTTATATATCAATCGACTCGGAAACTCTCCACCAATTTGCCAGCTGTATTGGATATTCTGATTAACAACATTAAACTATGGTATCGAACCATTTTGGCAACACCTCCTATTTCCGTCCGCTACGTGAGTCTCTCTTATGACGGCAGTACAGCTTCGGAACGCATACGTTCTTAAAACGGGCTATACTGCCGTGAATCGCATATTTGTCCCATATGAATAGGAAACCCAGCAAAGATGGGACAGATATGCGATTCACGACAGTATAGGAGTTACAATAGATCTATCACCTTCTAGCTCCCGAATCATAGATTCTTGCAATTATATTAATAAACTGGTTGCACGAATATTGTATCCATAATGCCACTTTCGGACAGTGGGAGTTATATTGTAATAAAATAACACAACACCTTCCCCCCTATTCCCGTCCGCAACGTTTACTACTCGGGCGCATCACAACCGAATGACTTGGTGTTTGGTACATCCCGAGCAGCACACATGTTGTACATAGATCACAGTAGCTTATGTGTGACTTGATTTAGTCACAATTGGGTTGCTGTAACCTGTTTCATGGTCTGGTCCCCAGAAGTCCCTATCTCACGCTTCCACGGGTCGTTTGATGACAAAGACCGCCAGCTAAGGGTTGTGTACTTAGCTGGTAGTGCTGCCTGGGCACTGTTGTCCTTCTGCTAGAGTAAGAAGGTACGCCTCGAGCGTCTGTTCACCAGGAGGTGCGGCTCAAACAGCGTCTGCCTGGTACCCAGCGGCTGATTAACGAAATGCTGTATCGCGTCAGCTATACCTAAGGTGGCAGCCCCATCATCGTGATGTAGGTAACGCGACCCCGGTAAGGTAGCTTACTGAAGCCTCTAAAGTACCACGAAAATGGAGATAGAAGAAAAAGAGAACGGTATTTTTGGCAACCGACCCGGTAACGAAACAAAAACTATGATTAGAAACTCGGTACCTGGAATGTCAGGACCCTAAATGAACCTGGACGAGTGAGCCTTTTGGCTCGTGAACTGCAGAAGGTTGGAGTGAACGTGGCTGCTATTCAAGAAGTCCGATGGCCTAGATCCGGAGAACGTGAATTCCGAGCCGTGTACCCCACGACCAATACTGCATTCAAGTATAACATCTATCACAGCGGCGGTGAAAAAGCAGAGCATGGAGTTGGTTTCGTAGTGATGGGCAAGCAGATGAAGCGAGTGATGCGGTGGAAACCCATTAGCGAACGAATCTGTGTGTTGAGGATACGGGGCAAATTCTTCAATTACAGCCTAATCAACGTTTACGCACCGACAAACGATAAATCCGACGACGTGAAGGACACGTTTTATGAATGTCTTGATAAAGCCTATGGAGAGTGCCCAAAGCATGACGTTAAAATTGTTATCGGAGACGCTAACGCTCAGGTCGGTAGAGAGGACTTTTTCCGTCCCATAATCGGTAGGGAGAGCCTTCACTCCGCTACCAATGACAACGGCCTACGGCTAGTAAATTTTGCTGCTGCCAGAGGGATGGCCATCAGTAGCACCTACTTTGCACGAAAGAACATCCGAAAACACACCTGGAGACACCCAAATGGTGAAACTTGCAACCAGATAGACCATGTTCTGGTGGATGGGCGCCATTTCTCGGATGTTATCGATGTGCGGACATTCAGAGGTCCGAACATTGACTCAGATCACTACCTCGTTGTCAGTAAAATTCGATCACGGTTGTCAACTGTATCGAACGAAAGATCACAGCGAACGATGCGTTACAATATCCAGCGATTGTCGGCGGAAGGAGTATCGGCTGAGTACCGCCAGAAGCTCGACGAACGGATAAGTGCAATCAACGTTAGCGACAACATCAACGATCTATGGGAGTCGATCCATGGAGCGGTGAGCACAACAGCACGAGAAGTGGTAGGCACTGCACAGAGGCGACCCAGGACGGGTTGGTTCGATGTGGAGTGTCAGAGAGTGACAGACGAGAAGAACGTTGCCAGAAGCCGGATGTTGGTGTCAGGTACCCGATCGAATAGAGATCGGTACAAGGAAGCAAGAGCAGCCGAAAAACGAACCCACCGCAGGAAGAAAAAAGAGTACGAAGAACAAGTTATTAGTGAGGCGCAGGAAAAAATGGAGCAGAACGATATGCGGAGGTTTTATGAGTCTGTCAATGGCGTGCGGAGAAAGACAGCGCCATCTCCCGTCATGTGCAACGACCAACAAGGGAATTTGCTAACAGATAAAACTGAAGTGGCTGCCAGGTGGAAGCAACACTTCGAGACTTTGTTGAATGGAGGAAGTGACGGTGCATCGGTGAACAGAATAAATATTAGCAACGATGGACAAGCTGTGGAGTCACCTACACTAGATGAGGTTTAAAAAGCTGTCAAAGAGCTGAAAAACAATAAGGCTGCGGGGAAGGACCAGCTCCCGGCTGAACTTCTCAAACATGGCAGTGAGCAGCTTTATGAAGTTCTGCATTATGTCGAAAATATGGGAAGACGAGGAAATGCCTGCTAGCTGGTTGGACGGCCTCATTTGCCCTCTCTTTAAGAAAGGAGTGCGCCAATTACCGAGGAATAACCCTCCTTAATTCGGCGTACAAAATTATGTCCCGTATCCTGTTCAACAGATTGAGACCGCTTGAAGAGTCCTTCGTCGGCGAATGCCAAGCAGGTTTTCGTGAGGGCCGATCAACGACGGATCAAATGTTTACCCTGAGACAAATCCTTGATAAATTCCGGGAGTACAACTTGCAGACACATCATCTGTTTATTGATTTCAAGGCGGCGTACGATTCAGTGAAACGGAATGAATTATGGCAAATTATGCTTGAACATGGTTTTCCGGCGAAACTGATACGGCTGATTCGTATAACGTTGGACGGATCGAAATCAAGTGTAAGGGTTGCAGATGAATTATCGACGTCTTTTGTTACCTTGGATGGATTAAAGCAGGGTGATGCACTCTCGAACCTACTGTTCAATATTGCGCTCTAGGGAGCGATTAGGAGAGCTGGTGTGCAAAGAAGCGGTACCATTATCACAAAATCGCATAAGCTCCTGGCATTTGCGGACGATATCGATATTATCGGAATTGATCGTCGTGCCGTGGAAGAGGATTTTGTGCCTTTCAAGAGGGAGACAGCGAGGATTGGACTTACGATCAATACCAGCAAAACGAAGTACATGGTCGCTGGCAATCAACGTGGGTTCATTAGTGGTGGTGGTAGCGAAATAGTGCTTGATGGTGAAAAATTTGAAGTGGTAGAAGAATTTGTGTATCTTGGAACATTAGTTACGTGCGATAATGATGTTACCCGCGAGGTGAAAAGGCGTATTGCAGCTGCAAATAGGGCTTATTACGGACTTCGTAACCAGCTTAAGTCCCGTAGTCTGCAAACGAAAACAAAACTCGCGCTGTATACTACTCTGATTCTTCCGGTGGCTTTATACGGCCACGAGACATGGACGTTAAAGGAGGCTGATCGGAGAGCTCTCGGAGTGTTTGAGCGTAAGGTGCTGCGGACAATACTCGGCGGTAAACAGGAGAACGGTATCTGGCGGCGTCGCACAAATCATGAATTGTACCAGCCCGGATATTATTAAGCTTGTACAACACGGCAGACTATGGCGGGCTGGTCACGTTGTTCGTATGCCGGAAGAACGTCAAGCGAAGATAATATTTAGTAGAGAACCCGGAAGAGGTCGCAGGCTCCGTGGAAGGCCACGTACACGATGGCTTTTTGCAGTTGAAGAGGACCTGTCCAGGGCGACTGGAAGCGATTGGCCCAGGATCGAGTCCAGTAGAGAAGGATACTCCATTCGGCGTAGGTTCATCGAAGAGCTGTAGCCCATCAAGTATCAAGTAAGTAACCAGTTTCATTAGACTTGTGCTGCTTGGGATGACTAGCATTTGTTGATTTCTAGTTGTCGCGACCGGGTTTTATCGACCCGCGCTTCGTTGTCGTACTCGACAATCCAACTATCCCTTCTCCAACAGCGATGCCTCGACTCAAGGATTGTCCCGGACCTTGAGAAGAACATCGTGTGACATCATCAATTAGCACTCTCGAAAAATTAGTCGAATTTTTTTTACCGATATCAATTATAGATAGTTTTTTGTTTCAAAATAATATTTCTCCATATTTAATAATCTACTCCACTATTTCCATGTATATATTACTACACTTACTGGTGATGTACAAATAATCAAGATATACACAAAAAAAATAATGAAAACTAATCAGCGCGTAAAAAATAAAGACGCCGAAAATTACACAATTCTAGGCATAGAATCTTTTCCAACAAATTCGCCCTAAATGTATGCAATTTCTAGTGAATTATGTTTTTAAATCGTATAAATCTCGCTTAAATTTTCAAAAGGACTTAAGTAACATTTGTTTCATAAATTAATATAAATATTGTAATCAATAGACCAATACGAAAGCTTTTGTTTGCAGTACTCAAATAATTCATGAAAAAATGTTACTTACGTCCTTTGGAAAAGTTAGGCGAGAAATAGTTACATAATGCAATAGAAACTGACAATATCGTTTAAATGTCTAGACCAACATTTGAAAAAGGAATAACAGCGAAAATTTATTGGATCTGATTCTTCGTCTACATATATAGCTATACATGTGGACAAAGAATCAAAAGGAATACTGTTACGCCATTTTCAAATGTTGGTGTAGATATATGCTATTTTTGGCATTCCTTTTATGTATATTACTTTCGTGTAAATTTCAACAACTTTTTCTATCTGTGTAATTGGAACGCTTTCGATTAATAAACGTTGCGGACGGAAAAGGAGGGGGCTGCCCAAAGGCGGATTCTATCACAAACGCCCGAATGACAAACGCAGTCGCCCGAATTCCATTCGCCCGAAAAGATCAAACGCTCGAAAAGACCATTCGCCTGAATGGACCACTCGCCCGAATATGTCATATATTTATGTATACCTCCAGATTCTATAACAACATGTTATTTTTCCTAATCATATTAAAAGAAAAAATATGCCAATCACCTGGAATATATGAACGTACCAGTTTGTCTAGTTTTTCATTCTTTTCTGCTATTTTAGATGTCTTCTTAGCCTGCAGTGGTCGTAGGGTATCAGTGGTCGCATTTCTTTCTTCTAGTTGGAACTGTTTTGGAACGCTGTAAAACGGAGGACTTCCTCGTTTCAAAAGCGTATTCCACTTATTGTGCCACCCTAAAATGTTATTGGAAGTTCGAGGAATACTGTTTAGGGTATTTTCATAGACCGACCATAGTGAAGGGGAGAAAAGTGGGTCTCTAGTGGTCTTTTTGTGCGTTGATTGGCAACAATTCACATAAGTCCGCTACGGTAGGCATAATTGACGTTACGCATTACGGACGTTAGGAATAATGTACGTTAGGCATAATGGTCGGCATAATTCTGCCTTCTTTATGTCATGGGCTGTTCTTGGGTCATTTATGTATAACGTTCATTATGCCTAACGGGTACACCCCATCCACATGATACTTGCTTACATAAAAAAATACGTTTTTGAGCAAGATTTTAGAATCCCCTTGAATGCCTTTGTTAAATCTTAACATGAAAAAAGTGCTAAGGTCTTTTTATGGGCAAGCTGAAGTCTGTAATCCTTCCCGTATACCGATTGTAATCCCAATCGCTGATGTTTTCTAAAAACAAAACTTTGGTTGAGGAGAAAGAAACATCCTTGAATCTTGAATCTGGGAAGACACGTTCCTCAGCATTAATCTCAGCCATCTTAAAATCCAATAGTATATACTATGGATCTAACGTATACTGATAAATTTCGTTCCACCAACGAACAAAAGGCTGTATCATACGTTCCCGTGTTTTAGCATTAATACCAAGGGAACGAATCGACGGTGTTGACCTTCGCATACAGTTCCGTTAAGTGTGAACACTTGAGCAAGTTGTTGTGGAGCAGTTGAGAATGTTCCGTCAATTATCCAAATCTTGGCTTGTGCTTACAACACTGAATGATGTGTTGAAGGAAATAGAAAGATGGTCCATCATTACCATGGATAGTCGATCGCAAGAAAGGTTCTGCGTCCAATGTTGTCATATAGCATCTGTCGATATGCACATATATATAGTCACATTCTGATGGTTATAAGAGTTCATCACGTCGTCACCGGCGTTACATTATACGACGTGGCTCGTTTTTGCTTATCTTTAAAACGAATTTTGCTCAAACCTTAATACTTAGGGAAGAAATCATGTCTTCAATTAATTTATTTATTTATATATATATTTATATATATATTTATATATATATTTATATATTTATTTATATACGTTACTCAAGACAAATAAATCTTATTATGTTGGAAAATAGTGGTGGAAAATTGAAGCATAGTTGGTTCAAACAGTTTAAATTCCAGTTGTTTTTTTTTTTTTCATTCAAAAGTAATGACTAAATATTTACGTTTAAGTGCTCAATTATCTTCTTTCTAAAGTGCATCTGTCCTAAAGACTGCACAGTAAGTTCATTTGGTAAAGAATTCCAAAACGTTACACCTTTAACGAAAAATGTACTCCCATACTTAGCAGTGCGATGACGATGGATCACAAATTTTCGAGAACGACTTCCTCGGAAAGCAGACAATTTCTCAAAAAGATAGCCAGACGTTTTGCTGTTTATTAGATTATACATAAAAAGACAGCTCCTATATTTCGGAAAATTGTCGAACGAACATCCTAATATACGATCTTGTAAATGTGGTACGTGGCCTTATCGATTTAATCTGTAAACAAACCGCACACAATACATTTAGAAAGAACAATGTATAAAGAAAAGAAGGGTGAATTCCTATTTGCGTCTCTTAATTTCGGAATCGCGAAAAGCATCATTACTATACATGGGTTTTTTAAAGTGAAAATTTTAAGTTATCGTACCGTCGTCGGGGGAGACAAGGGGTCAATTGGGGGCGTGAAAGGGGTCACTGTTTCAACTACATAGAATGCTTTTAGGATAGATTTTATGTATATGAGGACAAGAAAACTTAATTGTAAGAGACCTTTTTGAACGATTTTGTTATCCGATCTCAGACTGTCGGTGAGGGTGCTGACCCTTCAGACCCATTGTCACCCCCGACGACGGTATTCAACAATTTTCATATTTTAAGTTACATAAATTTTGTTCTAAGCCAGTGACATAATGCATGATATTACATGATGATCACTGCATTCCTCAATGCACAAAACTGTTTTACGTAGTTTTCGTCGAGCGTACGTGTCTTGTACACAACCCCTGAATTGTTTAGGTTAAAAATCAAATATTGGGTCCTTTCACCTTTTTTTTCGGGTCACCCATTCGTTTTTTTTCTGTGGATCTTTGCCTATCTTCTCCATAAATTAGTTTTTGGTATTATGGTATTATACAGTCTGCAGAACTTTTTAAATTTCGAAAAAACACATTTTTTTACTAATTTTTGATGTTACTTCATCCTCACACCAAAAATATTTTTTCTCGTTCAGAAAAACTTACGTACTACAAAGAGCTATTTATAAGAAATATTTTCATAAAAAAGATCCAAGAAATGTTGTTCTGTGACTGAGATATTGCAGTTTTAGTAAATAGTTAAAAAGTGTACAAATACGGTACTTTTTCTTTACATGTTATAATTTCATCAAGATTGCACCAATATTTTAATTTTAATTAAAAAAATTCAAAAGCAAATAAATGGGAATATTTTATAGGTAACATGGCTTTTCTTTCCGATGGAGTTGGTTACCTGAATTACAGGATTTGGTCGGAGTATATGGATGGAGCCAGTTATGAAAAGATATCACACCCAACAGTTAATATGTAGCAATATACCTACAAGTAACTGCAAGTAATAAGGTTTACTATGACCTCTTTATTAGTTTTGATTCAATCATAGGATGCTCTTCACGGCATACAAAAAACAAAGCAGGCTCAGCACGTATGTAAACATTCAGTTCGAATGTAAACATGTGTCGTCAATACTATCTTCGCACAAGCTGAACTGAGACGAGATGCTCTACGGTCTCAGCATGCTTACTTTTGTACTCTAACATGTGGCGATAAAATATGAGTCATATTACATATGACAAAACGAAAGGGTGACCCCCAAAAAATGTAAAAGGACCCAATATTTGATTTTTACCCGATCTGGCGTGACCTCCAAACGATTTTTTAGAAAGTCGGTTTGTTCTACAAAAAATATCCAGACAGGTATATCTTTCATTTAAGGGTTGAGCACCATGACTTTTCGAACATCGATTTTTTTTGGGACACCCTAATGTTGATATTTGATTACCACACTTTTTCTACGCTAGAATTGGCAAATTTGAATGCAACAAGCTATATTCATATATATTAAATTATATTATATTATATAATGTTATATTATATTATATTATATTATATTATATTCTATTCTATTCTATTCTATTCTATTCTATTCTATTCTATTATATTATATTATATTATATTATACTATTCGCTTCGACCGCACCACCGGCGAGTGTCCATCGAGCTAGTGTGTGCTGCCAGAACTGTTAGCCGGCAACACAGCAGTGTGAACGCAAGTATTTAATTGAGCTCCCTCTCATTGTTCCCCTCTCTTCTCCATCTTATTGGAATAGTTTTTTCTTTCTTTTTTACTCGTCTTCCCCTCTGTCCCAAATCATTATTTTGTTTGTGTGTGTGTTTTTTTTCTGCCCTTGTGATAATTGTTTAGTTTTAAAAGAGATTGTGCCTCGCTGCAGCGGCGCATTTCGTGTCCGCAATGCGCGAAGGCGAAGTTGGCGGGGGTACTTCGTATTCCATGTCAAATGTTTCCTCTACGAGCCCCCGTCCCAAGGTCTACCCTCACGACTCTAGTGGGCCGTATGTTGTTTTCTTTCGACCCAAAGGCAAACGTTTGAATATCAGCCAGATTAGCAAAGATCTGGAAAAGCGATTTTCGTCTGTCACGACCATTGACATGGTTGGGTCCAGTAAACTACGTGTCACGGTCAGTGATCGCAAACAGGCCAACGAGATTGTCACCTGTGAGCTTTTCACTCTCGAATATAGGGTGTATTTACCGTCAGCAGTGTGTGAGATCGCGGGGGTGGTGACGGAGGGAAGTATGACATGCGACGATTTGAAACAAGGTTTCGGTCGTTTCAAGAACGTTTCTTTGCCTCCTGTTGCGATACTGGATTGCAAACAAATGTATTCGGTGTCGCAGGAGGGAGAGAAGCGGAGTTATTCCCCGTCTGACTCTTTCTGCGTCACTTTTTCCGGGTCCGCACTGCCTGACTACGTAGTGATTGGCAAACTTCGTCTACCTGTTCGGCTGTATGTACCGAAGGTGATGAATTGTGTTAATTGCAAGCAGCTGGGCCACACCGCTCAGTACTGTTGCAATAAACCTCGCTGTGCATCATGCGGAGAGAAGCATGTGGAGGGAGCGTGCAAGACGGCACCGAAATGTGTCTATTGTAACGAAAGCCCTCCACATGCTCTTGAAGCTTGCCCAACGTACATACAGCAGCGAATCCACCAGAAGCGGTCTCTTCAGCAACGTTCTCGGCGAAGTTACGCCGAAATGTTGAGGAAGGCCGCTCCTCCACTCGTTTCTGACACCATCTACTCGTCTCTTCCTTTGGACGATCAAGGTAGCTCTGACTCCGAGGTTGGAAATGGGGTTCCCTTTGTTTTCAATGGCTCAACGAGGAAGAGAATAAAACAGAGCCAGCGACCCTCGAAAAAGCCTAGAAAACAGCCTCAAAGTGAGCCCCAATCCAACATGGTCAAATTCAAAGCGGGAGGAAATACTCAAAAACGATCAACTTTTGTGGTTTCACATCAGGATGATCGAGAGTTTCGACCGCTTCCGGGAACATCTAAAATCCCAGATACCCCATTTTTGCGATTTCTCAGCCAGAAAGAGAGCATACAGAGCGAGCAGAAGAACTCCTGAGCGCTCCAATGTTCACACTTTCTGGCATCGTGGAGCTCATCCTCAACTTCTTTGATGCTTCCGACCCCGTGAAGAACATGGTCAAAACTGTTCTTCCTATTCTGACTCCTCTCCTGAAGCAGCTGGCTTCGAAAATGCCCCTCCTCGAGTCATTTGTATCCTTCGATGGCTAACTTAGTCAATAAGGGTAACATGATTTCGATTCTACAGTGGAACTGTCGAAGTATTCTTCCAAAATTAGATATTTTAAATTTTTAGTTAACAAATTACAATGCGATGCTTTTGCTTTATGTGAAACATGGCTAACACCAGATGTGAACCTTCATTTTCCTGATTTCAACATAATCCGCCGCGATCGGGCAAATCGATATGGAGGAGTGCTTTAGGGATCAAAAACAGCACTCCTTCTATAGAGTCGATCTTGCGCCGATGTCTGGCACCGAAGCTGTCGCATGTCAGGTGACTATTCGAGGAAAAGACCTCAGTATCGCCTCGATATATCTTCCTCCAAACACCGCGATATCTCGAAGAGATCTCTCGCACATCTGCTCGGTTATGCCCGAGCCACGGTTGCTCCTGGGAGATTTTAACTCCCACGGAACAGGCTGGGGGGAACTGTACGACGACAACCGTTCATCAATGATATACGACCTCTGCGACGACTTCAATATGTCAATTTTGAATACAGGAGAAGTTACACGAGTGGCTCCTCCAGCAAGAGATAGCCGTCTAGATCTTTCCATTTGTTCGAGCTCATTATCGTTGGACTGTACTTGGAAGGTGGTCCAAGATCCCCATGGTAGTGATCATTTGCCGATCGAAGTTTCGATTTCCA
The DNA here is from genome assembly GCF_024139115.2 of Armigeres subalbatus. Lineage (NCBI taxonomy): Eukaryota > Metazoa > Arthropoda > Insecta > Diptera > Culicidae > Armigeres > Armigeres subalbatus. The sequence goes on along the minus strand of NC_085140.1, from coordinate 216,246,863 downwards.
ATGGACATAAGCAATCTGCTTCCATCGATCTTTCATATGACCTCACGAAGCACATCGATTGGGGCAAATATGCGGACGCCATCAGCGATGGCATACAGTCGATAGAAGCACTTCCCCCGCGGGAAGAGTACAAGTTTCTATCGCAGTTGATTCTTGAAAGCGCTCTTCAGGCACAACGTCGGCCGGTGCCAGGAGCTTCGGTTCGTAGGAAACCCTACAGTCCGTGGTGGGACATCGAGTGTACGCAACTTTATCGCGAGAAATCCGCCGCGTTCAAAGAATTTCGCACGGGGCGATCGTTCTTCACAAACGATACACCGCGCTCGAAATCCAGTTCAAGAAACTGGTCAAAGTGAAGAAGCGCGGATATTGGCGCACTTTTGTTGAAGGTTTATCGCGCGAGACTTCAATGAAAACTCTGTGGACCGTCGGGAGAAGAATGCGCAACGCGTCGTCCGTAAACGAAGATCGTGAAAGCTCGTCGCGGTGGATACTTGACTTCGCAAAGAAAGTTTGTCCGGATTCGGTACCGGTGAGGCAAGAGCTACGTGATGCTTTTGCAGACAGGGATGATATGGATCGTCCCTTTTCGATGATTGAATTCTCACTTGCTCTCCTTTCATGTAACAATTCCGCTCCAGGGATGGATAGAATCAGGTTCAATTTGCTCAAAAACCTCCCAGACGTCGCGAAGAGGCGCTTATTGAACTTGTTCAATCAGTTACTGGAGTGCAACATTGTTCCGGATGATTGGAGGGAAGTGAGGGTGATAGCCATCCAGAAGCCCGGAAAACCCGCGTCGGATTGTAACTCGTATCGCCCCATCGCGATGCTGTCATGTCTTCGGAAGCTGTTGGAGAAGATGATTCTCTTCCGGCTAGACAAATGGGTTGAATCGAATAGTTTGTTGTCAGATACACAATTTGGTTTCCGCAGGGGCAAGGAACGAACGACTGTCTTGCGTTGCTTTCTTCAGAAATTCAGCTTACTTTCGCTAAAAAGAGCAAATGGGCTCAGTGTTTTTGGACATTAAGGGGCTTTTGATTCAGTTTGCGTCGATGTCTTATCTGACAAACTCCACGAGTGTGGACTTTCACCAATTTTGAACAACTATTTGTACAATTTGTTGTCAGAGAAGCGTATGAGTTTTTCTCATGGTGACTCGGCAACTTCACGAATTAGCTACATGGGTCTCCCCAGGGCTCATGTTTGAGCCCCTTCTTTAATTTTACGTCAGAGACATTGATGAATGTCTCATGCCAAATTGCTCGTTGAGACAGCTTGCAGATGATTGTGTTGTATCCGTTTCGGGGCCAACATCGGTTGATCTGCAAGGACCATTGCAAGATACTTTGGACAATTTGTCTACTTGGGCTACGAAGCTGGGTATCGAATTCTCTCCGGAGAAAACTGAGATGGTTGTCTTTTCAAAAAACCTAAGCCGGCAAAGTTCCCGCTCAACTGATGGGTAAGACAATCACTCATAGCATATCTTCTAAATACCTCGGGGTCTGGTTCGACTCGAAATGTACCTTCAGGAAGCACATTGTGTATCTGACACAAAAATGCCAGAAACGGATCAACTTCATGCGATCAATAACCGGAACATGGTGGGGAGCTCATCCTGAAGATCTTATGACGTTGTATAGAACAACCATTTTGTCGGTCCTCGAATACGGTAGTTTCTGCTTCCAGTCCGCGGCTAAAACACACATGCTGAAGCTTCAAAGGATTCAGTACCGCTGTCTCCGTATCGCGTTAGGATGTATGAATTCGACACATACAATGAGCTTGGAAGTACTTGCGGGAGTACTGCCACTAACAGATCGTTTCGCGGAATTATCGCTCCGGTTCCTCATCCGCTGTGAGGTTCTCAATCCATTGGTAATTGATAACTTCGAGAAGCTGCTCGAACAAAACCCTCAATCTCGATTCATGAGTATTTACCACTGGTACATAACGCTGGAGGTAAGCCCTTCTTCGGTAGATACCAATCGTGCTAACTTCTTAGACTCTTACAGTTCCTCTGTTACTTTTGATCTGTCCATGAAGCAGGAGGTTCATGGAATACCAGACTTTCTGTGTGCGGAGGTCATACCTCCATTATTTGCAAGCAAATACGGGCACGCCAGTGAGGAGAGAAGCTTTTTACAGACGGGTCAAAATTGATGACTCCACTGGTTTCTGTGTTTTTTACGTTTTTCATAGCGCCTTCTTTAAGATCAAAGAGCCTTTGCTTCATGTATACTGCTGAGCTAGCAGCTATACACTATTCACTCGAGCAAATCGCATCCCTACCTCCTGACCACTTTTTCATCTTCACCGACAGTCTAAGTTCCTTGGAGGCTGTTCGGTCAATGAAACTCAGTTAAGCACTCAGCGTATCTTCTAAATGGGATACGGAAAGCTTTGAGTGCCTTATCACAACGGTCTTACACAATCACCATGGCTTGGGTCCCTTCTCATTGCTCGATCCCGGGAAATGAGAAAGCGGACTCTTTGGCTAAGGTGGGCGCTATGGAAGGTGATATTTACGATCGGAAAATCACCTTCGATGAATTTTTCACATTAGTTCGTCAGGAAACCTTGAACAGCTGGCAACAGAAATGGACAAATGGGGAGTTGGGTAGATGGCTGTATTCAATTCGCCCGCAGGTGTCGAAGCGTCCATGGTTCAAAAATTGAATATGGGACGAGACTTCATTCGAACCATGTGTCGTCTAATGTCCAATCACTACACTCTAAATGCACATCTTTTCAGAGTGGGGCTCTCGGAAGGAAATCTCTGTGTTTGCGGCGAGGATTATCAGGACATCGATCATGTCGTGTGGGCGTGCGAGGAGCATCGTGGCCCCAGATCTGCGCTAACTGAACATCTCCGGGTCCGAGGAAAACAACCAAAGCCTATTAGGGAAGTGTTGTCGGGCCTTGATCTCGAGTACATGTCCCTGGTCCACCAATTTTTGAAAGTTGCTGATGTAAAACTGTAATCATTGTCTGCCCATTCCCTTGTCTGTCGTACCCCATATCGAATGTCTTCCTCTTGTTGTACATTTCCATGTCTGTCGTTAATCCCTTCCGTATGTCTTCCTCTCGTCGTTGTCTCCCAAAAAAAGTTTGTTTGTCCCGTTACAGATGTAAAATGCGAGGAATGTCAACTTTGTGAACATCAGCATAGTAATTACTTAAGCACCCTAAAATCCTTTCCTTTCCTACTGTATTATTGTATTCCCTAACCTCGACTAAACCGCGAGTCTTTCGGTTCCCCAAAACTAACACTATGTATAAGAATCAAGAAATGTATTGTTAAACTTGATTTCGGCTCCGTAACGCTTCACGGCAAATGAGCCTTCCAAATAAACGAAAGATAAAAAAAAAAAAAATTATATTGTATTATATTATATTATATTATATTATATGCTTTGATCTGTTACAGACTCAAACAACTTGTCACCATCATCAAATTCAATCGGTTCAATCTGTTTAATCTTTCGCTTCTAGACCCTTATCATCAGTTTCGTCAGACTCCAGTCCCAGTATAAGCCCTGGCTGTGAAAATCAAGAACACTACAAAGATGATGTGGATGCCAACGACGCCGAAAGAGACATCAATAGCTATCAGGGGTTTCCTCCCTACTACAATATCTCAAACTCTGCCTTCATGTTTTGCTCGAGTAACAACGTATCGGGACGGAGCGAATCCGATTTGAAGTATCCCTTGGTATGTATGAGCAATGTCGTTAATCATAGGAAACGTAATATAGATTTGGATTTTGTAATATAGACATGGATTTTGATTCACAAATGCGCTGGGATAAAAAACAACGTCGTTTATGGATAGTCCCTGAGACATCATTAGTTTAAGTGGTATCAAAATATGTCGATGTGGTATAATTTAACGAAAATGTAAGAATTATTTTACATTATTATAAATTGCCTGATATAGTTAGACTGATAGTGGAGACAATGGACATTCCACAAAATAAAAGTTAATTAAATTTTAACAGACCCCTCTACAGTGGTGTTCGGAATAATAGCAGCAAAGGCCGATTTTCATATAACATACACATACACGACATACACATAATTGACATACACGAAATAAGGAATTTACTGTACAGCTTGTAGAAAACTGACATATGTACTAGGTCAAATTGTTCGAAATAATAGCAGTGTTTATTTTTGATATATTGGCCAATTGAAATGCCATATTACACAATTCATATTATTTATATAACTAGTTGAATGTGCCTGGCCTTACCCGGAATTGCCAGTTTGATTCGCAGTGTTTGTTTTAATCGGAAAATGAGAAAATCAGTTGGTTAACAGGGTAAATGTGACTTGTTAATAATAGTTCATTATTTGAACAAAGAAGGCAAACTTCATTCCGTACATATATTTACCAAATTATATTTAAACTATATGATTATATACCAAAAAATAACCCTCGGGGCACCCGATTGAAGCGATTTGAGGAAGAGTGAAATCGCCAACTTCCTATTGTTAACATCTCGTGGATAAAGGGGGAGCTCTTCTCCCCATCTATTGGGTCAATATGGGAAACGAGGGGTAGATTATATTATTGTATGTATGTACGAGCTTTCTTCTGGAAGCAGAAACTATTCCCAAGCAGCTTATTCTTCTTCTTATTGTGATCACATCCCCCACTGCGACATTGCACCTTCGTAATCGAATAATTCTCCGCTGGTCCACTACTGGGTGTTATGTGTCCTGTCCGTTGTCTAATGCCATGCTTTTTTTTTTCTTCCCAAGCAATGGAGGGGGAATCTGCTGAACAGACATCCTGGGTTGTACAGGAAGTGCGGGGTTAGGGACTACCTCCAACAGCAAACGAGGGAGGCAGGACTACATCCCCGACCCGCTAAACCGTTTCCATTGCCGCCAAGCCCATAGTCCTTTCGGTACAACCAAAGTAATGCTTCAAAGGGGGGCTAGTACACGACGCACCCTCGAGGTTAGCTGTGTGTCCTTGCAGCATCGAACGTGACTCGCTTTTTTAGAAGAACACCATGGTATCGTGCCTGCGCATTGCCGGCTTTCCTGGTGGCCTTACCACGCCCTATGTCCTCGAAAGGTGGGAAGGGTCGACTTCGCGCCTGCTTCCCTCTGCACGACTGGTATCAAGAATGATGATGCCGCGTGCACCCCAAATTGATTGAATCTTCGCGCGGCCACTTGTTCGATAAAAGGATCGAGTTCGACCACAGGGCATGACCACAGGTATGACCCATGAAGCCGACTCCGATCCCTTGGACCACCTCTTATTTGCGCCTGAACTAGCCATCCTTGAGTACACGCGACACTTTCTGTGTAACTCCGAGACGATTTGGACGATAGCCGATAAAACGGCGTTCCAGCCAACTTCATCTTTACACATCCTCCGAACTAGGTTGTCCGGGGTAGTGTCCAGAGCACATGTGGCAAGCATGTGGTCACGCATTGCGCGAAAACGTGGGCACATGAACAACACGTGTTCCGCCGTTTCCTCTAAAACAACGCACACCAAACACTCGGGCGAGGCCGAGCAAGCCAGCTGCGTTACCTGCACTGTGATTTTGCAGCACGCTTAAACGCCGGGTACTTTAAACCCCCCATGGGGTGCTTGCTGTTCACAGCTTTGCTGGAACAAATCAAACAATTGGGAGGGTTCGTGCAGCATTGTGCCTTATGTCCCTCCAATTCGCAGCGTCGACAGAGCTTGCTTCTGTCAGGGCCTTTGCAGTCCCATTGCTTGTGCCCCGGTTCCAGGCACTTGAAGCAAACTTCGGGTTGCTCGTATATGCCCACAGGACACACCGACCATCCCACCTTGACGCTCCCTAACTTGACTACCTTGGAGGCATCCGCTGCAGATAGCCGAACCAATGCTACCTGTGTCCCTGCCGGACCTTTCCGTAGCCGAACGGCTGCGGTGGGCGTCTCCACTGCACACTGTCGCCGCACACTGTCGACGTGAGTGCCCTCACCTTGACCGTCTAGCCTAGGACTTCCTCCGCCGACTTCTTGTAGGCGGCGCCCTTTTGCGAGACGCCCCGCTTCAGCTCGAGGATCATCTCGCCCATCCGGGTACGTCTTATTCGACGGACGTCGGCGTCGAGTTCACCGAGCTTGACGTCACTCCTCATCGCCTTCAAGACGTCCGAGTACTTAGCCTCGTCCGTCTTGTTGACTAGGGCATCGCCCCTGGAGCGATTGGCGCCTACCCTTGACTTCTTGCTACCCTCATTCGCCTGGACCTTCTTTTCGGCCATTGACGTCTTCGGTTTCCTTTTGTTCTTGACCAGGGTCCAGCAGGCGTCATCACCCTCTATTTCCCTGGTTTGGGGCGGCTGAGAGTTCTGCCGTAACCCCTTACCACCGTAACCCCTCAGCCTGCCGTAACCCCTTACCACCGTCTTTCCTGGGTGGACGGACCTTTACAGGACCTTTACCCCCGACGTGCCCGCGAATACTTGAGCCTCAGTCTGGATAGACTTTGGCACCACCGTCTTCGCTGGCGTCTTCGTCATCCCCTCGGCACGGGTCGCTTAACGCCTTGGGATTAGGGGTTAGGGACGATGGTCCCCTTGGTCGCACCCACTCACTCTAGCTGATGTCAGAAGGACAACTGTGCCCAGGCTGCACTACCAGCTAAGTACAAAACCCTTAGCTGGCGGTCGATTGTCATCGGAAGACCCGTGGAAGCGTGCGATTGGAACTTGTGAGGACCAGAGCTGTGTAGGTCGCTCCTTCCGAGATGTCAACTCACCATTTCGCAGCCCCTAATGCTATGTGTTAGGTATCCAGTCTGTAGACCTCTGGTCGAAGACGGTGTTCATGTCTTTTTTGCCTTTCTCGTACAACAAAGTTGTACCGAAAGGCTAAAGGATTACTCAAAAAACAACTTTTGATAGAAGGCCCGGAGACCCATACTAATATATACTGATAGACTCAGTTCGACTAAAAATTCAGTGATGGTGGCAATTCGTATTAATGAATGCAAAAACTTGCAAAATGGTAGAAAACATGCGATCCATTCCCCTAAAGTGCTTTTTTGACCTTTCTAATGATTTTTTTTCAATAAATTTTATGATACACGAGAAAGGCATCATCGCCGCTAGGTGGATTATTCTTGTTTTTTTTTATTCATTTAGAACTTCCACATTTGTTAACTGCGTTATCATTTTCACATTCGTATATCATGAGGCTAACATGATGATACGTTTATGTCCAGGGAATTCGAGAAAATTTCCAACCCGAAAATTTTCTAGACCTAGGGAGTCAAACCCAGCCACCTTCAGCATGGTCTTGCTTTGTAGCCGCGCATCTTACCGCACGTATAAAGAAGGGTTTTTCAACTATTATGCCGAACACCCCTGTTCATTAATAATCGATTAACAATAAAAATGTTGCTACCGTTTTGACACAAATCCCGATTAGACGCTTTTCCGATTAGACGATTCTTTCGCTACCCAATGGGAAAAAATGATCTACTAAAATATTTTAATTATTGTGCCATAAAAACCTCCGAAGTGAAAAATGTGCTTAAGTGTTCGGAATATGGATCGCAATTTAAATACAATTCCATCCATCCAAAATCGATTTAGGCGCATAAAGAACCATGATAGCTGATTTATTCAAATGAGTAAAAACGATGTACATATTTTAAAATTTCATACTGCACCTGACTTTGTAGAACGTTTTCGGAAAGACCATATAGATACAACCATCATTTCATAGGAAATTTTCCTTACTTTTTCTGCCCCTTTTCCCAAAGATGTCATATTTGCTCCAAATTACCCCATGGGCATCATTTAAATAATCTTCTTGGGCATCATTTATATTTATTATGGTTTCGTACAATACCGTCAACACAAAAAAAAATCAACTTAGTTATTTTGATGTCAAAGCACAGAAAATAATATGAAGTCGTCAGGTCGAAATTCAGAATATATCAAAAGTAATGAGCATTTTAAAATTTGACGATTTTTCGAAAAGTTCATACAAATCCATGATTTTGATGATTTTTGAAACACAAATGCAAAAAAAAAACCACGAAAAGTTTCTTTTCCTGAGTCAAACATTTAAAACGCCGCTCCTAAAAATTGTCAGATTTTGAGTTGTCTCTGTATTGCACGAAACCGGCGATATGTTTATACAGTATTACAGTAGTTGTTGTATTCTGCCTTAGTCTTGTTCACCTTAATCAAGGATAAACAAATATTGCACTACATAAGATGCGGTTTTCGTTGATTTAAAGCTCTTGACTCTTGAGTATTCCTTTAAGCTCTATACCTTTTACTTTTAGCCTGTGCTCAATGGGGAAGCGCTATAATCAGTATACTGAAAAATTCAATTTACTCATATTAATTTCCATGTAAACTTGAAGCGGCTTGTAAGTCAGTTTTCATCCAAACCAGCATACAGCTGCTTCTCGGCTTTCTATGTTCTGTGATTTTCGAAGAAATTGTCTTTCAGCTCAATACCATTGTTGCAGCTACCAAAACCAGAATGCAGTTTGACTGTGTATTGGAAAATAAGCTCGATCGGTCATTGCGGTACGGAATTATCTACTTTATGAAATTATCATTTTTCTAGACGCATAGACGAAAACTGACTCTGACAATAACCGAATTTTATTATTTTGGTTAGCGGCAGTATATCACTAGCTATTATAATATATCACTTTAAATAAACAGATAAAATATCATCAGGAAAAATCCTACATTGATAACCCCTTTCTCTCTATTCCCAGGAAGATATTAGAGGCCAGTTGAACTTTCCACAGTTACCTCAGCTGGAGTTTTTAAGACAACCATATCTGTACTATCCCAGGATTACTGAAATGGAGCTTTCAGGTAATTAGTAAAACATTATATAAAATAAAAGTTTATATCTATCTTGAAGGTAAAATGTTTTTGTTGTCTCAATTGCATCACGGAAAAAACGTTGTAGAAAAGTACCCATAGGGTATTGTCGCTTAAAAAACTTGGTAGAAGTAGTTTAGAGTGTATTTTCTAGATATCAAATATAAGGAAGACACGAAGAAAAATTACTTGTAAATTAAGTTACGGCACCATTTGAATCATTTGTTTGAGAAACTGCATAAGTCCATTTTACACTTTTTCGAGAAAACAACAAAAAACTGTTTTTGAACAAATTTGCACCGAATCTTTCGATTTCTTCGATACAGATCATTAGTTTTTGGCAAAACTCAACACCCTGGGGCACTTTCGGTGCAAAAATGTAAGCAGTACTCCACAATTGCTCTTCAAAGTACGTGGACATATGTAGTTTCTCAAACAAACGAAAAAAAATTCATACATTCCTGAACAAAAATTTTTTTTTCGTATTTTTTGCCAGAATACGTATTTTTGGACGAGGATTCAGAATATATAAAAATCTCATTTTGCCAAAAACGTTACATATGCAGTTTCTCGAATAAACGATTCATTTATACTTGTAAAATAAACTACAAGCCAACGCTTATATTTTCTACTTATGTATTTTAAATATATTAATCAATTAAATAAATTCCACTAATATTATTAGTGCGGTTTACTTATAATTAGACTTGTAAATTTATACTTGTAAATAGATTCATTATGAAACGGAAAATACAGGAAAATACAAGCTACTCTACTTATATTATCAGTGATATTTCGATTATGCTACAGGCCCCAGGAAGGACAATCAAACAGAAAATACAATTAACAATTTTGCAAGACAGGAATATTTGATGCATTGCGCCAGCACACGTGCCAGCCGTGACTAGTCATACCCACTAAAACCACCTTGGGCCCCAACGATAATACCCCCGGGTCTGCCTTCCAGTGTTACAGGGGGACAGGTAATACCAAATGTCTTACTTAACCACTAATGTATCCTGAGCACCCCTATAGGGGTACATAGGGCCAACATAAAAGATCTCCATCCTGGGTGGCTGCTCGCTTTAGCCTTAATCTGGGCCCAGGTCAGATTACTGTTGACTTCCTTTATTTTTTTGTTGAGATTACGTCGGCACGAGCCCCTGAAAAGCCCGGCCGGAAAAGTCGCGCTTTCAACATTTGCGTGGATAGTATGGGGTCAGCTCGACCCCGGGAGCCTTGTTGGATGTCATGCTTCAGATGGTTGCTTCACTCTCCTGCCATGATAGAGCTTCGGAGTTGACGCGGGTAATGCGTCGCAACTTTGGCGGCTCATGTCGGGCATCGAGACTTGAAGATTCAAGCTCTATCTGGTAAAAGGGCGAATGTCGCAAGAGAGAATTCTCTTCGTCGACTTCCCCTCTTTTAAATAAAAGTGACAAACAGAGGATTTCGTTGCAGTTTATCACCTCAGAATGCAAGTTCGCATTGTTTTCTACCGTGCTGAGTTGATAAACCACTAAAAATTCCGCTGCTTGTCACTTTTATTAAAAAGAGGGTAAGTCGACGAAGAGAATCTTCTATTGCGACATTCGCCCTTATTCCAGATAGAGCTTGAATTGCTTGAAGTGCTCGAACCAATGTTTTAGCTGATCAGTTGGGTAGGTGAGTAATTTACATGTCACGTCTTTCATCGGCATTTTCGGAATCATCATTGCTCCACTCAGGCGTCGTGAGATATCGTATAGGAAGCGAATATCGCCAGTTTTTGCAGCTTTCTCCCCTTCGTCGGTCAGGAATTCCACCCACGCTCGATTGTCCCAGCGTTTAACTTCCTTCTCTAGAGCCGATTACCGTTGACATGACTCGTTATTGGCTGCTCTGGTTGACTGGATATACTGACCACCCAACTTTCAGCTTACCAACTCGGATCAAATGCTGGCGTCGGGGCCTGTAAATTCATGGCAATCTGCGTCCTCTGCGGTGCTCTTCACAGGCAGATGGACGCCTTTGCCACCATTGGTGGGTCATCTCATCGTGTAGAGCCCTCAGTGTTCTATACCCTCGCCTAGGACTTCCTGCGCTAGCCCAGGTTAAGTATCGTCTCCCGCCTGTGAGCCCTTCATTAAGACAAGGAGCATCTCGCCCGCTCTAGTCCGCCTTATAAGTACTGCGAACTTCTTTAACGAGGTCCACCAGATTTTCAGCTCTACGCATTGCCTTGAGCACATCGGCGAAGTGCTCTTTCTTTCTTCATAGCTCTCGCCGAGCGCGTGGTTGCCGTTTTCTGCTTTCCTGACTACCGTTTGTCAGGGACCGTCCGACTAGCTGGTTATCGTTGGCTTCCCGCCTCGGGTGGCGGCCTGGCATGTTTCACCCTTGCTTTCTTCTTACGCTGTTTACTCTTGCTTACAACTTACATGGGCCTGTTCTCCTTGTTTGCGCTATCCCGGCACCTTTTTGCGTTCTGTGGATGGCGCTTACTGTTGGGCGAGTCCCTGGTGCGCTTGTGTGTCCTCTTTTCTGCTGCACTGTCGCTGAGTACGAAATCTATAGCATCCTGTGGTACTATGGAAGGGAAAGAGAGCAGTGTGTGTGCTTTTCTCTTACTTGCCACCAGAGCATAAAATATTTCATTTCACGAAGTAACTTCGGCCCGAATTTTGACCAACGTTGCATTATTCATTATTCAAAACATAGTTTGATTGGTACTGAGAATGGTCACTGCGTTCGAAGACAACATATTGACTTCTGGCGCTAAAAATGTCTCTCAGTTGAAGTTTTACAGGAATTCATTAGTTTGTAAAATTTGAATAAACACTCACTGACTGACATTCGATTGGAAATTGTCAGTGTTTTGCCAAATATAAATATGTTACGAAGCGAGGGTGACAAAGAAAGACGATGGGCTTCACCAAATTTGCTTGCCACAACCTTCCAGCCTAGCCACAAGCACTCCTGTTCTTGCTTTGCAGTAAGAACAAAATTGCGAAGTTTAAGCATGTCCAGCTTTAGGTCTTTTGACATATTGCATGTTGTAGTGGAATAGTCGCCTTCTTGGTTATCTTTGCTGATGCAGTGAGGCCATACGGGGGTTGACATCTCGGTATTCATAGCCGCATTGGCGTAAGCCTAGATAAGAATCAACATGTGGTTGGTTCAGCCAGACGACTGGAATAGGATGGCGTGCCCCAAGGCCAAGGCCTGCCACGGTTTTACGGGACGGATGGCATCTGTGGCATTAGCCCACTCGCCATTTCAAGACAGTGTCACCCGGATTTACTCAAATTGTGGAATGACACAACCAAGTGTCAGCCCTTGATGCAATGTATTAATCTCAATTTCCGCTTATGTCCGTTGACGTTGTCGAATCTCCTAGGCTGGAGCACAGTGTTGGGATGCTGCTTTTGCGCGCGCTGCTTCTCATTTTTGCGCCTGTTGGATGCTACAATGGACCTATGATAATGTTTCTATTCTGCGCGCGCTGTAGCTTGATAAAACCGTTGATAGCTTGAGCGCAAACCGATCCTTTTGCTGAAAATCAGCTATCAAGCGTTAAAGGATTTCTCGTTTTTGTTTTTTTTAATGGCTCTACATTCTAACTGGAACTTGGCATTTCCTCATTTTTTAATTGGGTTTATTAATTTTGCAAAACATGTTCATTTTTATTATTCATTCTAAAGAACACCTTTTTCTGAGCTACAACATTTTTTTCACGCTCGTAAACCCTAAATTTGATGTTTAAAATCAATTTTAAAAGTTTTTGGAAATTTGACTGTTTGGCAGTTAGCTCACAGGTTGACAGCTCGGTCCATAGTAAAATCAAGTTAGGGTGTTCAATACGCGAAATTATTAGGTTTTTCGAAATTGATTTAAAATAGTTCCCGTGCTCCAAAACTCATGAAATTTTGGACTTAGATTCAATTTTTATAATAGGTTCAAGATATGTAATAATCACAATACCCCTTAAAAACCCAATTGAGGCTTATATATATATATATATATATATATATATATATATATACATATATATATATATATATATATATATATATGCCCGCCATTGCATGAGTATGTATCTTCTGTGGCATGTATAACACTATACACTATGGCCTGGAAGTCGAGAATATTTCCCATCTGAAACATCCTAGACCATCAGACCAAAAATCGAACTCGCCATCTCCGGATTGGCAATCCTACGCATTGGCACGCAGGGCTAACTGGGGACTCAGATTTTGAAACTTATCGGAACTAATTGTATACTTACGATCTCGATTTTTTAATAATAATAAGTAACAGAACCAAGATTGAATTACGTATATTATACGGACATAAATATATGTAGATATATGTATACATCTGTTCTAGCCACAAAACATTGCTATTCTTCCGTCGGTCTTCGCGGGAAACGATTTCGTTTTCCCCTAAATGTACATTTTTGTGAATGTGCAGCTCCTGAAGCTGTCAGTAGCCGACAACAAATATATAGACGAAGTTAACGCTAGCATAATAAAATTCAACCATCCAAATGCCTCAACATTGCCCTACACGAGATATCACCCTTTCCTAACTGTTCATGTAGCCGGTGATAGACTTATGATACGACATCAATATGATTACGGCAAACCTCGTTACCTCTTATAGCACAACACATTATGCGCAGGAATGATCAATTAGAGAAATGTCAACAAAACAGCCAATTACCGTGATATAGGACCTTATCATCAAAGTGTTCAACATTCAATAATATTCGTTATCAATCACGGAATCTGAATCGTTACGCTGTGATTCCGTCCCGCCGCGAAGCGACGCACAGTAGCCGGAAGTCGGATACCAATGCTTAAAAACGTTCTCAGCGGTAATACTTTAATGATTTTGCGCTGGTACCTCACACAACCGATGCTTTTAAGGACGTTATTATGGCTTGAACCAGTTGAAACACCTCGAAAAAATGTGTAGAATTCAAAGTTCAAACCGCATTAAGATCGGACGAACTGCTTTTGAGTTATGGTGTCTGCCAATTTTGAAAACATGGTTTCGATTTCGAGATAGGTAATCGCGAATTGCTCGGATCACTGCGACACTGCTTCGCTTTTGGCTAATGAATTTGGAACGAAGTGTCTCATGGACTTCGGGTGAAGTTTACGATTCGGGTGAAGAAAGCAGACAATCTAAAAAAAATCATGCAAAAATAACCTTTTTTTGAAACATTCAGAATTAATTTTCAGATTATGTATGATCAATTTTTGTTCAACAGCTTGTGAATATTAAGATGTTTGAATTGACATTTGATTTGAATTTTGTCTATATTTTGGGAAGGCGATCTTGGGCATTAGAGGGTGACTAATGCCCAAGACCGCCATTAGACGAGGTATTTTGATTATTTTTTGTAATTTTCAATTGATCAGATTCCGAAAAGTTTATGCTGTTGATCAATAATATAAACTTCAATGTATGTTTAAATGTGGTTTAAAGTCAATTTTCAAAGTTCTACAAATTTATAAAAAAATATTGAAAATTGAAGAATATTTTGTTCCTTGTATAGAAAGTTTGAAGAGTGAAATCTCGCTTAACTTTTCAAAAGGTCCTAAGTAACATTTTTTTGATGAATTAATTTGAATAGCGCAATCAACAGAACAACATGAGAGCTATTGATTGCAGTATTCAAATTAATTCATGAGAAAAATGTTACTTAGGTCCTTTTGAAAAGTTAAGCGAGAAATATTTGCAGTTTAGTAATTTTCTACAACTAACCATATTCAATAGAAGGTTGTAGTGGTCAAATTCTACACTCTAAAATATTTATCCAACTCGGAAAATAAAAAATAACACCGAAAAATTTAAAATATGCAATAAGTCAGCATTGACTAGGAATTTCTTCTTCTTATTGGCATTACATCGCCACACTGGGACAGAGCCGCCTCGCAGCTTAGTGTTTATTAAGCACTACCACAGTTATTAACTGCGAGGAATTTACAAACTCTAAATATGTTGAAAAATCAGAAAAAGATTATTAGATTAAAAAAAACTATTTGATTAGATAAAAAAATTGAAAACAAAATTCTAAAAAATCAAAGTGTGAAATTGATAAAATTGCGAATTACAAATTTTTAATGCCAAACCGTGGTTAAATCGATTTTAGAAAGCAAAATAGTGATTTTGAGCGAAAACAAAAATTTATGTTGTAGAGGGTTAATTGCGTAACGCAAAAAATACAATTTTCAACCCCCCCGGAAACTTTTTGTATGAAGCATCAGTATTTATGTTTTTGCACTTTCCATTTTTTGTGATAATCGAAAGGGTTCAGTATGCAATCTTAACGAGGCCTCGTTACCCACATCCTGCAAGTGGGGCTGAGGTATGGCTGACGCGATACAGCGTTTCGTTCAGGGACGAGAAAAATTAAATTGTACCATGCTCGAGGAGTTGCAAGCACTCGGGGTATTCGAGAGACGTGTGCTTAGGACCATCTTTGGTGGTGTGCAAGAGAACGGTAAAGGATGAATGACGACTTCGCTCAACGGCGAATTCAGATCCAGAAGGTAGCTAAAGCTGGAAGCATACGATCGGCAGGCCATGTTGCAAGAATGGCGCACAGCAACTCTGCTAAGGTGGTGCTCGCTTCCGAACCGGCAGGAACATGAAGGCGTGAAGCGTAGCGAGCTAGGAAGGCGGACCAAGTACAAATCGATTTGATCGATGATGAATTCTTAAGTCCACACAAACAGTGCACAAACTACTAGCACCCTGAACATTGAGCGCCCTCAGGTCCTCTTCAACTGCAAAAAGCCATCGTGTACGCGGCCTTCCACGAAGCCTGCGGCCTCTTCCCGGGTTATCTACTAAATATTATCTTCGCTTGACGTTCTTCCGGCATACGAACAACATGACCAGCCCACCGTAGTCTGCCGTGTCGTATAAGCTTAATAATATCCAGTTCTTTATATACCTGGTACAATTCGTGATTCATGCGACGCCGCCAGATACCGTTCTCCTGTTTACCGCCGAGTATTGTCCGCAGCACCTTACGCTCAAATACTCGGAAAGCTCTCCGATCAGCCACCTTTAACGTGCATGTTTCATATATAAAGCCACCGGAAGAATCAGAGTAGTATACAGCGCGAGTTTATGCTGGTTACGAAGTCCGTAATAAGCCCTATTTGCAGCTGCTTGATTTTTGATTTCGATCCGTCCAACGTTATACTAATCAGCCGTATCAGTTTCGCCGGAAAACCATGTTCAAGCATAATACAGATGGTGTTAAAGGCAATAAACGGATGATGTGTCTGCAAGTTGCACTCCCGGAATTTATCAAGGTTTGTCTCAGGGTGAACATTTGATCCGTCGTTGATCGTCCCTCACGAAAACCTGTTTGGTATTCGCCGATGAAGGACTCTTCAAGCGGTCTCAATCTGTTGAACAGAATACGGGACATAATTTTGTTCCCCGGCGCACTCCAGTCGTTGCCCTTTCTTAAAGAGAGGGCAGATGAGGCCGTCCAACCAGCTAGCAGGCGTTTCCTCGTCTTCCCATATTTTCGACATAATGTGGTGCAAACTTCATAAAGCTGCTCACTGCCATGTTTGAGAAGTTCAGCCGGGAGCTGATCCTTCCCCGCAGCCTTATTGTTTTTCAGCTCTTTAACAGCTTTTTTAACCTCACCTAGGGTACTTAAGCGACTCCACAGCTTGTCCTTCGTCACTAATATTTATTCTGTTCACCGATGCACCGTCACTTCCACTGTTCAACAAAGTCTCGAAGTGTTGGTTCCACCTGGCAGCCATCAGGCAGGTTTTATCTGTCAGCAAATTCCCTTCTTGGTTGTTGCACATGACGGGAGATGGCGCTGTCTTTCTCCGCACGCCATTGATAGACACATAAAACCTACGCATATCGTTCTGCTACATTTTTTCCTGCACCTCGCTAATAACTTGTTCTTCATAATCTTTCTTCTTCCTGCGGTGGGTTCATACGGCTATAGAGCAAGACCATGCTGAATGTGGCTGGGTTTGATTATCGGTTACGGTCTGCAAATTTTTTGGTTTCGAAATTTTAAAAAAAAGAGAGAAATGGATATACGAATGCAAAAATGGTAACTTGCCTTAGAAACCTCGTAGTCAATAATTATGGAAGTACTGGAAGAGCACCAAGCTGCGTGGTGGCAATGTCTCAGTGGGGGATGTAATACCAATAAGAACAAAAAGAAGATAAAGCAAAATTGGCATTTGTATGACCGCATATCATTCAAGAAAGGATAGACAAGTTTCTGTTAATTTATATGCGTTTTCTTCTTCTATTTACGGGGAGATACGTAATAATGAAATTTGAAAACTTTGAAAATCTAACAAAAAACTTACGATTTCTGTGCTCTGAGGTCATATTGACTCCAAATTGAAATTGTTATAACTTTTTTAATGTACATAACCAATGTCGGATTTTTTTAGATGTTTCGAAATATACTTGATTTAATCATCTTTCATCCCGTTACTTAAGATTTACCATAAGTAGGTGGCTGTCAAAAATCTTAGTTTGTTGCATTTCTTGTAAAAAGCCTGTTTAGATTTTAAGGTTTCTTAAGTGATATCATATTAAAAGATAATAATATGAGTGCACTTTGACATCAAGATATTCTTTATCTATACACCCGATTCTTTTTTTACACGGGGGATGCGTTCCGTGTAAAAAAAGTTTTCAGTTCAAAATTCGAAAATCCGTGTAAAAAAAGTTTTATGATTTCTCGATGAATCATGCAAAATGGAGCAACTTTACAAAAATTTTGTATGGGATTTTGTAAAACGGCCGTGTAAAAAAATGGTGAATCGGGTGTATATATATTTATAATATTTGTTTGATAGTGACGCTAAAACTCGAGAACGGCTGGACCAATCTCAATTGTCTCTTCGGATGATTTGTTTCTTTTCTTAGAAAAAAAGAAAATTTCCCAAAAAAATGTCGGATAGTCGGAAGATTAAAAAAAAGCGTCTTCTCTTCTATATAAGGTACACTGGGGAAAGTATAAAAGGGGGTAATTGTAAAATTCGACTGAAAAAATTGTGATTGTACACACTTTACCGTTTTAAATTGAGTCGATTAGTTTATAATACTGTAGGTTGCACTTCTCCTTGTATTTGAGGCGAACATATAGATTTTCCGTACACTAGTGTTCGAGAGGGAAAAAATGGTCCTCTATAGCTATTCCAAGAATTCCTTGGGACGGATTCCTTTAATCCAATGACATTATTGAAGAAAAGATACTCAGAGCAATTACTGTTTTGATTTTAATTATATGCCACCACTCATCTTAAGTGAAGGTCAAGGTAACTTGGTTTTCCCACTTACCCAGGGTGCCCACTCTTGCCGACAAAATAAATTCCCGGGTTTTTCCCGGTTTTCCCGGTAGGTTTTCCAAAATTTTCACGGCAAAACCTGATAATGTTTTGAGCACTTTAGTCCATGTTACGTGAAAAATGTATTTTATTTGAACGAAGAGAAAAGTTTTTTGGTATGCATATACAATGTTCAGCATCTTTTGTAAGTATCGATTAAGTTATTTTATAATAAGCATTGCGCTCTAACATTCCAACAGACTGCTGCAAAAGACTTTAAGTTCTAACTGCTGCTTCGTCCAAAAAGCTTTTTGAGATATTGATTGTGGTCTAGAACCTATGTGGCTAGCTCTGAGGTAGCCTCTATCCATCTCTGGCCATGGTCTATGAAAATAACAAAAACCGCACATGTAGGAAAAAATATAAAAATATTTCAACGTGTTTTATTGATGAGTCATTTATCCATTTCTATCTGATTAATGTTCATATGCCTAATAGTTTCTCTACCTTCTCGAATTGATAGTCAAAGAGTACCAACAGCCTGTTCGCTCTAACAGTTTTTTGCTATAAAAAGGCAAGCTAGGACTTCATTTTCAATCAACCTTGAGCTTGAGCTTCTTGAGCTTTATTGACTGACCATGACTGATCATGATCAGATCAGCTGTTCTTGCACAGAGAACAACAGATGTTTTGCTAGGGAAGGGGAGGAATTGATGTTGTATTCACTGACCCACTGCAAACCGAATATACCTCTGCAATTGCCACTAGTTCATGCGGAATTTTATAGATTTTTTTTGGGTGAGGTTGGCGGGCAGAGGTTCGTCTTGGTTCACGAGTTGCCAGTGTGGTAGGAGAAAGCTATTGATGGAATTCTAATTGGATATAGGAAGCTAGCATTCCGATCATTTTCAATTCTAGCAGTTACTGCTAAAATAGTCAATTTGAAGATGTAGGATAGAAATGGAAACGGTATGGAAGTCCATTTCCTGTTCTAGCGATTGTAAACAGTGCTAGTGTGTTGTCCAAGATTGGTGAGATTTTACGCGTTTTGTATTCGTGTAAATTGCAAAAAAAAAGGAAAATAATCGTGGTAAGTATAAGAAAATTATTTTGAGCTTTTTAGTGGAATGTCTTCACTTGTCATAAGACGAGTTTATACAATCCCATTGAATTCCACCACTTAATTGTATCTTGACAGATAAGTATTTCGACCTCAACAGTAAGGCCGTCTTCAGTGTCTCGTACTTGACTCGACTTCAAATTGAGTCGAGTCAAGTACGAGACACTGAAGACGGCCTTACTGTTGAGGTCGAAATACGTATCTGTCAAGATACAATTAAGTGGTGGAATTCAATGGGATTGTATAAACTCGTCTTATGACAAGTGGCGTGGTAAGTAGTTAAGTGTAAAATGTCCCTGCTCCCACGAACCTTACGAACGCAGCCAACACTACACTGTCCCATAAAAGGACGACAGTGATACCGCTACTCACCACCAGACATCGAATGGGCGGCCATGGGGGTGGCGAATTGGGTGGTCAGCATGTGGCGGAATTCATGGGCGACAACGGGTCAACGGTCACAAGAACGACAAATCATTAGCCTGGTGATTGTCGAAAGGAAAGGTTGAATTGAGAGGCTGAAAAAGTTATTAAGCTAGCAGAGAAAAGTTATAGAAGTTGGAAAATTGAAGAAGTTGGTAGAAGAGAAAGTTAAAAGGAGTTAGTGTAAAAGACTGGACTTCTAGGACCTCGCGGTTTTTGTTGGTTTGGTTGTGGTTTCCCATAAACGCCTTTCCTAAAACCCAGGATTTTCCAGCACGTCTACGGACTGCTGAATCCTTGAATCCGTTATCATACTCGAGGAGCGCACGACATAGACAGAGGGTCAACAAGAAGTAACATATACTTTTGGAATATAAATTTAATATAAATTTGAAAGAATGTAAATTTGACGAAATTCCCGGTAACATGTTCAAATTCCCGGGTTTTTCCCGGATTTCTCCCGGTGATTTCAAATTCCCGTGTTTTTCCCGGTTTTCCCGGATTCCCGGGTGAGTGGCCACCCTGCTTACCCCTCATTTACCTGGGGTAACAATTCCTAATTTTCAAATCTCTTTTTATAAATTACAAATGATCGAAACGGTATGAATTACCGCACAGTTAGCACAAAATTAATAGTTTTTGATTGTCCATATGTTTTGCTTGCAGTTAGATCATTTAAACTGATTTTACACTAATTCAAACATGAACTATCGATTTTTCTTATTCTACTTCTCCCAGTGTACCTTATATAAAAATGAATGTGTGTATTGTTAGTGACGCTAAAACTCGAGAACGACTAGACAAACCTGGATGGTCTCTTCGGATGATTTGTTCCTTTTCGCCCATCGAAGAATATTAGGAAAAAAGAAAAGTTGGAAAACTCCCAAAAAAATGTCGGAAAATTGGAAAAATTCGAACAAAAAAACGACATTTTCTCTTCTGTATATATATAATGAATGAATATTTGTTAGTTAGTGACGCTAAAGCTAAATAACGAAGTGAATTTATTATGTGAATCGATTTTTAAGCATTTGCATGTGATTAATTAATATTGGACGGTACAAACTCCGTCGTTACCAGTCATGTCATAAAACTTTCAATCTAAACAGGTTACGCCAGCGTTAAATTCTGCCCGACTTTGCTGCGGAGACCCTCCACTGCACTGTGGCGACGCGACGGCAATTCATTTTCCACATTCCACATTATACATGTAAGTGAGCCTGATATAGGCACTTGGCAGTGCTTTCACATCAACACCTTTTAATCTTCGCTGTCCAATCCACAATTGCCTAATTACCATTATTTACATCGTTTATAATAGAAGGGGAGGTAACACCCTTATCTGTGCATGCCGATTTTCGCTTCAACTTGATATACGGCTTTCCACCCCTCGCCTAGTCACATCTACAATAGGGGGAAAACAGCCGTATCAAACAAATTAACTTTGTTTAGTGACATCTGTTATATTTACTTTATTGATATTCATGACAGCGATAAACTGCTTGGCATGTGCCGGGAAAATAGTTACAACGAGTACTAATTGAATTAAAAGATTTTGTAATTGGCTTGGGTGCGTTATATCATAAAGGAGACGACGTGAAAACACGTTCTGGTATGCATTAAAGGACTAGCACTAAATAGCACATAAGGCCAATTTTTGGGCAAGTGATAAGTGGTTTGATTGCCTGTTTGCTACCGGGGTTTAGGGTAATTAAATAGAGGGGGCGGCCCTTCTCGTAACTTTGTCATCTGCTGCCAATTTGGTGCAATCAAGCAAAAGTTCCATGATTGCTCATTGCGGAACAACACATGGTCTGATAATGGTGATTTGCTTAGCATATTGGAAAATTATCATCAACTGATTATTTTAACCTTTAATTTGTCAAGTGAATTTTATCTTGATTTTAGCCGCCAGGTATCGATTTCTTTTTACATGGCACTACGTCCCTACTGAAACTCGGTCTTCTTTCCCACTTATTGTTTTTATTAGTATTCCATCAAAGTTGAAGAGCAAGTCTAAGTTGCACTTCAAACATTAGAGAGTATATTTATTTTATCCTTAGTTTTCAAAATAGAATCTCTGTTGTCAGCCAGATGACTATAATTTCATAGGTTATAAGTTTTATGCAGATTATTAAAAGACCAAAGGGTATCTATATCAATAACAATAAGGCAATGTGAAATACATTGATTTCTCACCCATAATAATAATTTTGCTCAGTTCATAATTTTTAATTGAAAACAATTTGGTGACTTTAAAAATGTTATTATTATCACATTTTTAAGTAAGGTACAGTGGGGCAAGTGGGTAAAGGAATTCATATAGTTCAAGTTCATTAAGCCACAAAAGTTGAATATAATATTAAAAATAAACATGATTATGATATAACGAATAATCTATCCAGTCTTTATTTTCCTTGTAACAACGTTTCCCCAAACCCCACGTGTGGGGTAAGTGAAAAAAATACTTTTAAAACGATGTTTTCAAAGTAGGAACACATTTTCTTTTCATATATATTATGCAAACGATAACTATATCGAATATACACTAATTGTGATCAGTTGTGATGTTTATCGATACTCCATGAAAGTCAAAGCACTCCAGCCAGATGTCCAATGTTTTGACTTTCATGAAGTATCAAACAGCAACACAACAGATCACAATGCATCCATTAAATAATTTATAGGTATTTATTGTACCCTTTTCTTGAACTTTTTGAAATTGTTCTAAGGCCTTAGTATCTAACTTTACTTTTTATAGCAGCTAAAACTTGGCGATAGCTTTGCTTTGTGAATGCATAGAATTTTTCTTTGAAACCTAGAATTATAAAGGCGGGGTTTCATTAGTAATCCACTTATGATTTCAGTAGAAAAATCTACATTAACAAACGGCTAACTCTTCTCACCTTCGTCCAAATAAATCATAGTTGTTGATATATTGACTGCAGTAGCAGAGATTCATATATTTCAGCTGCATAAATAACAGTTTTTCTTACGAATTACCCAATATTTTGATGCTTTTTGCACACTCGGTTTTCGATTAATAAACTCAAACAACAAAATGCCTTCGAACGAGTTTAAATTTGCACTTTTTATTTATCTATGCCCAATAAAAGTCATTTATCTTTGAAAACCCTGATTAATCCACCTAGCGGT
The DNA here is from genome assembly GCF_024139115.2 of Armigeres subalbatus. NCBI lineage: Eukaryota > Metazoa > Arthropoda > Insecta > Diptera > Culicidae > Armigeres > Armigeres subalbatus. The sequence continues at coordinate 216,223,971 of NC_085140.1, read as the reverse complement.
GTTGGTGCCTTTCTCGTGCAAAAAAAAAACTAAAGAATATGAGCGATTGATTTTTAGCGTGTTTTGCGCATAGAAAATAGTATTTTGGCCATAACTTCTGATCCGATAGTCCAATCTGGCCAATTTTTAATAGCAAACAATGGGACATGATTCTCAGTCGAATGAAACGTGCTGCGAATAATTCGGCCAATGCTTAAGTTCCAAAAAGTGTGTCTACAAAATTCTGTACACATACACACATACACACACATACATACATACATACATACATACACACAAACAGACATTCGTCGAGTTGAGTCGATTGGTATATAACACTATGGGTCTCCGAGCCTTCTATCAAAAGTTTGGTTTTGGAGTGATCAGATATCTTTTACGTATACTTAGTATACGAGTAAGGCAAAAATATAGAAATTCATTCAGTGTCACAAAGTTTTTACTTGCCCCATCCGTAGTAAAAGTCGGACAAAGTCATAATTTTTTTTCTAATTTTTTAGTTTTCATATAAATATTTTTTGTTGCTGCAGCTGTTTTATTGCATGGAATTCAAAACTATAGAGAAAACAAACTTGTCAATGTACTAACTAAACGTTTTTCGAAAATCAATTTTCAAAAAATCAAATATTTATTGATATGCAAAATAATAACTCATTCAAAAGTTGAACTTGGCAGGTGAGAAAACTTTTTCTCTCGTTTGTTGAAATAGATCATTATTTCATGTTTCACTCATTCAACGCATTAATTTGAATGGCCGTGTAGGATTGTGAAGTGAAATTGATAAATTCCATGCTTTATCATTGACATGGCACGGCAAATGCTAGGTAAAGCGTACCATTGGTACTTCGCGTATCAATAGGAATAAAATAGATCCCATCTCGCGTCTTGAGCCTCTTACCTTGAACTCCTATCCCTACCTCCCCGTGGTGCTGGCCGGGATACGAGCAAACTTAGGGAAGATTGGGTAACCAACCCCGGTGGTGCCAGCGAGGGACTCTAAGCGAAACTGTGCACCATGGTTCACCGGGAATAAGGAGGAATGGTCCTCCAGAAATTTAGGGGGTTTGGTGTCAGGCCCTGCAAGCCAGCAATAAAGAAGAAGAAAAGAAAAGGGACTAGCGATTGGAAACTCGGTTCGTGGAACTGCAAATCTCTCAACTTCATCGGGAGCACGCTCATAATCACCGATGTGCTCAAGAATCGTGGATGGTAGCGCTGCAGCGGATTTGTTGGGAGGAATCAATGGTGCCAACGTTTAGAGGTAATCATACCATCTACCAGAGCTGCGACAACAAACACGAGCTGGGAACTGCCGTAATCTGGCAAAGTGACGTATCGCCATTTTCCAAAAATGATGTTGACGAGTTGCACTCATCGAGCCCTTTAACAAAAAAATGGAAATCATGTAGGTTGTAATTTGGCGCATACGTCACTTCAACTTCAGCATAATCAACGTCCATAGCCCACACTCCGGAAGCACTGATGATGATAATGACGCATTCCACGCGCAGCTGGAAGCACGTTAGTACGACAGCTGCCCAAGCCACGACTTCAAAATCATCATAGGAGATTTGAACGCTCAGGTTGGCCAAAATGAGGAATTTAGACCGACTATTTGGAAGTTCAGCACTCACCGGCTAACGAAAAAGTCCTACAACTAATTGATTTCGCCGCCTCCAAGGATATGGCCATTCGCAGCACCTACTTCCAACACAGCCTTTCGTATCGGTACACCTGGAGATCACCACTGCAGACATAATCACAAAACGACCACGCTCTGATTGATGGACGGCACTTCTCCGACATTATCGACGTCAGGACGTATCGTGACCACGATACCACGTCCTTGGGGGATAAGATCCATATGTCAGCAGGCCCTGAAAAGGGCTTGCTGAGAACTTTGAACCTACGTTGGGTGAGTGCACTGCAATAGCAGAGGATGTGTTCTGATGTTTCTCTCTCCTCGTCACAGAAGCGGCAATTTGAGGTTTGGATTGCTCCGATCTTTTGTAGATGGTATCTGCAGGGCAGTGTCCAGTTATTAGACCGGTGTAGATGTTGAGATCCCTTTTGTTGAGACCTAATAGTTGTTGGGTTTTCTTGGGGTTAATCGTTACGAGCCTTTTGGATTGGCTCGTATGGGGAAGTGCATTCCAGTTTGATGTGATTTGACTGACCATATATTTGTTCAGTTCCATTTTTACAGAGCAGTCTGAGATCCCGCAGTAGGGCTCAGGGTCAATGAACCTTTCATTAGATCCATTCCTGGCTAGCTCATCAGCAATCTCGTTTCCCTCTAGACCCGTATGTCCTGGGATCCAATATAGGTAGACGCGATTGCGTATGGATAAGTTTTTCAAAGCCAGAATGCATTCCCACACTAGCTTTGAGTTACAAGTGTAGTTATTAAGCGACTTAAGTGCCGCTTGGCTGTCAGAGAAAATACATATTTTTGCAAATCTATACTTTCTCCTCAGGCATAATAACACGCATTCTAATATTGCATATATTTCCGCCTGAAATACTGTGGGCCACTGTCCTAAGTGGACAGAAATTTTTGTTGTAGGGCCATAGATTCCGGATCCTGTCAGATTATTCATTTTCGAACCATCTGTGAAGAAATTTATAGAGCCTGTTGGAACGCTGGGTCCACCTCCTTCCCACTCCTGGCGGGAAGGAATGAACACATCGTAAGATAAGTCATAATTGACTACCGTTTCCATCCAGTCACTACAAATTCCTATTGCGGGATTTATGGCGAATTCATTTAATATGCTGAGGTGACCCGTAAGGTCTCCCGACAGCAGTGTTTTTGTTCTCTTTAACCTTAGAGCACTTTTTCCGCTTCCAGCTTTATGAATTGATCTAACCGGGGCAGGTGAAGCATTGCGTCTAGGGCCAAAGTGGGTGTACTACGAACTGCACCAGTGATGGCTATGCAAGCGGTGCGTTGGATTTTGTTGAGCTTAGCCCTTGCAGCAGCCTCATTAGTTTTAGGCCACCAGACAAGGGAAGCGTAAGTTGTCCTGGGACGGACAATGGTTTTATATATCCACATGATCATACTTGGTTTTAGGCCCCATCTTTTACCAAGGGTTTTTGAACAAACCCAAAGTGTATTGAGACCTTTCTGCACAACTGATTGGAGATGAGAGTTCCAATTAAGCTTTGCGTCGAGTATGACACCTAGATATTTTACTTCACTTGAATAAACTAATTGTGTTTGATTCAAGAAAAGGGTTTCAGTTGTACCTTTCTCCGTTTGGTGAAAGGGATAATGGAAGTTTTTGTAGGATTTATGCCTAGTTGATACTTTTGACACCAGAAAAAGTGTGATTTAGGGGAGAATGCATTCTTTTCCCTATAAAACCTTCGAATTTTCCTCGTACAATAATGACAACGTCATCAGCATATCCAACCACATGCCTCTTCTCTCTAAGCTGTCTAGAAGCTCATCCACCACCAGTGACCACAACAAAGGAGAAAGCACTCCGCCTTGCGGACACCCCCTTGTTGCTTTAACAGTGATGTATGAACCGCTAAGCTCAGAGGAGATTTTCCGATTAGCTAGCATAGCATGTACCCAGGTAACAATGCATGGGTCGAATTTTCTCCTCAACATTGCTGACCCTATAGACGAATAAGAAGCGTTATCGAATGCGCCCTCAATATCAAGAAATGCTACAAGAGCAATTTCTTTTGCATTAAGTGTTTTTCGATTTTTGAACTACCGTATGTAGTGCCGAGATCGTAGATTTTCCACTTTGATAAGCGAATTGGTTTTTTGACAAAGGCATTGCTTTCATAAATTTGTGATTTATGTACTCGCATAGTACCTTTTCCATAATTTTGAGCATTACAGAGGATAAACTTATCGGCCTGAATGCTTTGGGGTTGGTTTTATCTCTCTTGCCTGCCTTCGGAATGAAGGTATGTGCCCCAAAATCAGACTCGCCTTAAAAATCTCAACCAAGGGTAGAACCAGTGTTTTCTCCTCTTTTTGGATCAACGCTGGGAATATTCCATCCATGCCAGGAGACTTAAATGGCTCGAAAGATCTCACAGCCCTCTCAACCCTGGCCCGAGTGAAAGCTTCCTTTGCAACCTTTATTGCGTCTTTTTTAGATCCAGAAACCCATGATTGGATCTCTTGTGGATCTGAGACAGCAATTCCAGTGCCTTGGTCGCCGATGCTCGACTCAGGGATTGAATCAGGGAAGTGGATCTTTAACAATTCGCTCAGTGTATCGCTAGGCTCTACAGTGAGCGAACCATATGTCTTTCGGAGGCTACCCACACCATTGGAGTGGTCTTTTGAAAGAGTTTTTTGGAGTCTGGCCACTACGGGTGTATTCTCTATGCTTTCACACATTAGAATCCACGATTTCCGTTTGGCTGACCTTATTTCTTTGTTGTAGTTCGTCAGGGCCTTTCTGTATAGGCTCCAATCGCCGGTTCGCTTAGCACGGTTGAACTCCCTACGCGAAGTTTTCCTAAGCTTCTCAAGAGTTTTATTCCACCATGGAACGTCTCTACTCGAACTAGTTGATTTAGTTGGACAGCTCTCTTGGTAAGCGTTAAGGATTTTGTTTTTAATGGATTTGGACGCATCTTCCAATTGTGTTATGGACTTGATGTGACTTTCTATGATGTACTCTTCGGATCGTAGGATAGCTGAGTAGGATTCCCAATCAGTTTTCTTAGGATCTTTAAACGTTTTTTCCATCGTTAGACCCCCTTCCCATTCGAAGATGATGTGTTTATGGTCTAACATTGATATTTCTTCAGAAACATGCCAGTTTTTTATTTTATCAGAGATAGACCGACTACATAGAGTCAAGTCCAAAACTTCCTGACGAATGGAGTTTTCAAACGTGGGCTTGTCACCAACATTACAAATGTCAATGTTCTTGGAAGAGAGAAACTGTAACAGGTACTCACCTCTGGTGTTTATATTGGTACTTCCCCATACGGTGTGATGTGCATTTGCGTCGCACCCTATGACGAAGGGGATGTTGTGTCGGTGGCTGTAGGCTACGAGCGCAGCTATTTCTGGAGGAGGGATTTCGTCCACGTCACCTGGGAAGTATGCCGAGACCACCACTCCCTCTGGCGGAAGGTACCTCCATCCTGACCGCTACGATGTCCCTTTTTATGATTTCTGAAATTGGAAAGTATTTACAGTTGTTATGTAATAAAATAGCCGCTCTAGGAGTAAGTTGGCTGTCATCATATATCAACTTACATGAGTGTTGAGGAATACCTTGTATTCTGGATTTATTGACC